>NC_057800.1:669935860-670537787 GCF_018294505.1 Triticum aestivum
TGTCGGCGGGGTAGGCGTGTGGTGGTGTGGTGTTGTGGCCGGCGGTGAGGGGTTGGGCGCAGGTGGCAGCCGAGACAGAACCAACTCTGTCTGTGCAGGTGCTCCAGGTGAGCGGCTGTGTTTGCGGATGACTCTTGCTGGACCAAGCGGGGACGCTCGCCGTGGACTGGCAGGAGAGGGGAAGGTCTAGCGCTGCCGGACTCGGTGGCCAGCGTTTGCGGAGTCGGCCGGGCTGGGATGCTTCGGGCGAAAGCCTATTGCCGACCTCGTCGGCAACGATGATGACGACGTCTCCTGGCGCCGTGTCCCTTCGTGAAGGCATCATTGGGGAGCTACAGTTGCCGGCTATTTCTCTGTGTTTCGGGCGAAAGTCTCAGATCCTTCTCTGGATCGGACGACGACGACATCTTCAATGTTTTTCCCCCTTGGGGGCGTCGTTTCAGGAACCAGGGATCCACGGTTGGTTGTCTGATGTCTGGGCTGGAGTGTTGGTTCAGGTTGCTGGTTTGTAGGATGGTGGCGGTGAGGTGCTCTGTGATGGCGACCAGTACCTTGGTCATCCTATGCTGATGGTTGACCTCTCTTTTTGGGGCTCGTGGCGGCGGTGAGGTCTCGGTTTTCGGCACCCTTCGATGGCTTTTGAGGTTTGGTGGCCTGCGGAGTGCTATGGTTCTCTCTATTTGTGATGGTGGCCGTGGTGTGGCTCAGAGGAGGTGTAGGGCTATCTCGGCGGAAAATTGCCCTTCGGCACGGTCTGTGGCTTTCTCTGCCGCGACGTTCCTAGGCAGCAGGATGCTCTTCGATGGTGGCTACGATCTCCTAGCTCTACAAGGTGCAGAGATCGCATGGTAGCAGGCAACTTCTTCTCTACGTCTTCTCGGTGGCGGATGTCCTTTCGACGGATCCAACAAAGCTAGTTCCCGCTCTTGTCGATCCACTGATGGGATGGATGCTAAGTTCTTGGTGTTGGCTGCTTGTCATAACTCGCTTCTGGTTCTTTTTCTGTTGTTCCTTGTTCCATCTTGTATTCTGTTGTTCCTGGTTCCTTCTCCTATGTGTCGGGTGATATCTGTTGTAACCGTCGTGTTGTATCTCAGTCTTATCTATAATGAAAATGGTTCAGGCTGGCGTAAGCCCGCCGTAGCACCGTCAAAAAAAAAAGCTCGGAGTACTTACCTTTTTCCTAAAAGAAATGAGAGAGCAGGCCACAATGCCTCATGTACTTGTTTTAGGGTTTTCTTTACAACTAAAAACCTTTAATTTGATTTTGATTCAAATTACCCTCTTGAATTGTTCTAATGCAACTGTCTCGTGCGTAGCCGCCGCCTCCTCTTCTCCTGCATGGTAATAGGTTTGTTTCTATCGTTTGTCTTCGAAACTTCCATGTTTTGAAGACTTTCATAAAAATCGCCTATTCACCCCCCCTCTAGTCGATCACTAGCACTTTCAAATAGCGGAGAACAAACGAAGAGATTATTGTAGGGTACGAAACCACCTAAAAGTTATTCTTTCTGATCAATCCGTTGGGCTATTCCTATAAGTGTCACAAACAGCCCTAGAGTTCGTAGTAAAAAAAAACCTTAAGACGCAAATCAACCAAAACCCTAATGTCACCTAGATACTCCAATGTCACCTGAAGTATCCGTGGGTATGATTATACGATATGCATCACACAATCTCAGATTCATCTATTCAACCAACACAAAGAACTTCAAAGAGTGCCCCAAAGTTTCTACTGGAGAGCCAAGATGAAAACGTGTGCCAACCCTTATTCATAAGTTCACGAGGTCACGGAACTCGCAAGTTGATCACCAAAACATACATCAAGTGGATCATGTGATATCCCATTGTCACCATAGATAAGCACATGCAAGACATACATTGCTACCTCTTGAGCACTGCGTTGGTTTTCCCTTGAAGAGGAAAGGGTGATGCAGCAAAGTAGCATAAGTATTTCCCTCAGTTTTTGAGAACCAACGTATCAATCCAGTAGGAGATCACGCTCAAGTCCCACGCACCTACACAAACAAATAAGAACCTCGCAACCAACGCGATAAAGGGGTTGTCAAGCCCTTCACCGTCACTTACGAGAGTGAGATCTGATAGATATGATAAGATAATATTTTTGGTATTTTTATGATAAAGAGAAATAAAGATGCAAAGTAAAATATACGGCAAAGGAAATAACTAGGTGTTGGAAGATTAATATGATGGAAGATAGACCTGGGGGCCATAGGTTTCACTAGTGGCTTCTCTCAAGAGCATAAGTATTACGGTGGGTAAACGAATTACTGTCGAGCAACTGATAGAATTGAGCATAGTTATGAGAATATCTAGGTATGATCATGTATATAGACATCACGTCCGCGACAAGTAGACCGAAACGATGCATCTACTACTATTACTCCACACATCGACCGCTATCCAGCATGCATATGATGAAAACCCCATCTTGTTATCCTCAATGGCAACAATACAATATGTGCCTTGCTGCCCCTGCTGTCACTGGGAAAGGACACCGCAAGATTGAACCCAAAGCTAAGCACTTCTCCCGTTGCAAGAAAGATCAATCTAGTAGGCCAAGCCAAACTGATAATTCAAGGAGACTTTTAAATATAAACCAATCATACATAAAAGAATTCAGAGAAGAATCAAATATTGTTCATAGATAATCTGGATCATAAACCCACAATTCATCGGATCTCGACAAACACACCGCAAAAGAAGATTACATCGAATAGATCTCCAAGAAGATCGAGGAGAACTTTGTATTGAGATCCAAAGAGAGAGAAGAAGCCATCTAGCTAATAACTATGGACCCGTAGGTCTGAAGTAAACTACTCACACATCATCGGAGAGGCCATGGAGTTGATGTAGAGGCCCTCCGTGATCAATGCCCCCTCCGGCGGAGCTCCGGAAAAGGCCCCAAGATGGGATCTCTTGAGTACAAAAGGTTGCGGCGGTGGAATTAGGTTTTCATAATGCTCCTGGATGTTTGGGGGTACGTGGATATATATAGGAGGAAGAAGTACGTCGGTGGAGCAACGGAGGGCCCACGTGGGTGGAGGGCGCGCCCAGGGGGTAGGCGTGCCCCCTGCCTCGTGGCTTCCTCCGTTATTTCTTGACGCACACTCCAAGTCTCCTAGGTCACGTTTGTTGAGAAAATCACGTTCCCGAAGGTTTCATTCCGTTTGGACTCCGTTTGATATTCCTTTTCTTTGAAACCCTAAAATAGGCAAAAAAACAGCAATTTAGGTTGGGCCTCCGCTAAGTAGGTTAGTCCCAAAAATGATATAAGAGTGTAAAATAAAGCCCATTGACATCCAAAATAGATAATATAATAGCATGGAGCAATCAAAAATTATAGATACGTTGGAGACGTATCAAGCATCCCCAAGCTTAATTCATGCTCGTCCTTGAGTAGGTAAATGATAAAAGAAGAATTTTTGATGTGGAATGCTTTCTAACATATTTCTCAATATAATTTTTCTTTATTGTGGCATGAATGTTCAGATCCAAAAGATTCAAGATAAAAGTTTAATATTGACATAAAAATAATAATACTTCAAGCATACTAACTAAGCAATTATGTCTTCTCAAAATAACATGGCCAAAGAAAGTTATCCCTACAAAATCATATAGTCTCGCTATGCTCTATCTTCACCACACAAAATATTTAAATCATGCACAACCCTGATGACAAGCCAAGCAATTGTTTCATACTTTTGATGTTCTCAAACTTTTTCAATCTTCACGCAATATATGAGCGTGAGCCATGGATATAGCACTATGGTGGAATAGAATGGTGGTTGTGGAGAAGACAAAAAGGAGAAGATAGTCTCACATCAACTAGGCGTATCAACGGGCTATGGAGATGCCCATCAATAGATATCAATGTGAGTGAGTAGGGATTGCCATGCAACGGATGCACTAGAGCTATAAGTATATGAAAGCTCAACAAAAGAACTAAGTAGGTGTGCGTCCAACTTGCTTGCAAACGATAGAAACAAACTATAGAAACAAACTATATATGTCAGGCAATATATTATTCAGGAAATCCATGATTTTTTTGTACTAATGAATCATGTTGTACATATAACACAGGCTTGTTTTTTGTGTGTATCATAATATATTTTCTTATTTGTTTTTCTTAAACACAGGCAACATTCACTTGGGGAAGCAAGCCTCCTGCCATAGAAGTGCTACTTCGAAGTGTGTTCAGAATGGAATTCACTCCCAAATCGGAGAGAATAGAGCATGTTTTGTGTTAGGAAAAACTTAAGTTAGCAGTAATGGGCATGATCGCTCTTTTATATTCAGACTATATTTTCAGTACCTATGTTTTGTGTCAGAAAAAAACTTAAGTTGACCGTTTTAGGTTTCATCTTATAGCAGCAAGCTTGTGTGTTGTGGATATGCTCAGTATGTTTTGAAGTAACGTTTTCACAGCTGAGATAGTTGTTGGTATATGGCTTTTCTTATTTTTTTTCCTTCTTTTGCAGGATGAAATACTAATAAATTTCAACTGTATCTTGGCAACTTTCCAACATTTTTTGGATCATGGTGAAGGATATGCTATAACAAAGGTAAATTGTACTATGCAACTGTCTCTTGTTTTTTAGCTGCAATTTTACATTTATTCTTCTTATGTTTTTTCACTATTGAACCAAGTAATAATGGAAACAAATGACCAAGAGGAATCTTTTTCTAGCTTCTTGAAGAGTTGCCTGGACATCATTATGATTTTTGCTTAATCCTATAATGCAAGTTGCTCCAATCAGCCATTTGTTTTTGGTCCATATGCACCCAAAAGATCTGCTAGGGGAAAAGGCTTGTTTTTTGCCTTTTTCCATAGTGATGTCAATGTTCATCGTCTTATTAGTTTCAAAAGTGTTAATGTTTTTGCCATGTCATAAGTTTCCAAAGTTGTGTGCATATCCTATACTTAGTTGCCTCATGATAGCACTATTTTTGCTCAAACAGAATGTCTAATTTTCCAAGATCATTTTCATAAGCAGTTAACAGAACTGGAACACATTGGAAATAGATCATCATCATGATAGCACTGTTTTTCATCCTCTTAGAAGTACTGTTTTTGCTCAGCCGTTTTTTTGCTTAAGGCATGATATTTTGTCCCCAACAATACTACCAGCACTTGCGTACAGATTACAATGTGTTCATATGCAACAGATTTGCAAACAGAATTTGAAAATTGGCAAGAACTATCACTTAGGGTGCTGAAACTTGCCTAAACATCAGACTAGACATGCTTAACATCACATCTTTTTTACACAATTTTTTGCATAAGTGCAGCCTTGTACAAATCATGGGGAAAGAGGAGGGATCTGGAAGTGAGCTAAATCTGACCTTTTTCCTTTGATTTTTTTGCCTTTTGCAAGGCAATCTGGAACGGGGCCCCTTGATTTGCCTAGAGAAGAAACGCTAATGGAGCAGCCATTGGAGGGTTGTGAAGGTTTTCTGGATCTGGAAGTGGCGAGGGGAAGGGGCATGCTGTCCTTTTTGGCTTGGGAGAGAAGAAGATGTGCCTGGGGGTTAGGTGAGGACAAAAGCAGACGTCCAGTGGTGGGGGAGGGACCGGGCGAAGGGATGGACCAGGTGAGTACGTCGGCTTGATGGTTGGACGGGGGAATCGGGAGGCGGGACCAGGGGCTTTCCTATCCTGGAAACAGGGACAGAAACTTACTATATTTGGATGGCTGCCAGCAAACTCTAGGGAGCACCCGAATGCTCCCTAGACGCGTCCTTAAAAGTGCACGCGCACCATTCAGTCGAACCGAGCGGCCATGGCTTGACCACTCATTTCATGCGCATCCTACGACCCACGAGAGTCAGGTGCTTTTTGTCGAGTTCCTCTATGTCCCTCTCGTCCTCTCTGCATCCCCGCACCACTCCACCGCCGCCGCTCTCCCCAGAACCCACCCTCCATGAAATCCATCTCTGAATCCATCCGAACAGCCTCAAACGCAGTCGCGTGCGCGAAGACGGACGTATCCGAGCAGCTACGTGTGCCGGATCCACCCGTCTCACTTCTTCATGTGGAGCTCCGCTGCCTGGACGCCTTCCCGATGCCGGCGAGCCCTGCGCCGCCGCCCGGTGCTCCTACACCACCTACAAAGGAGGAAGAAGGGAGGAGTGGTCGCCATGAGGTCGGGGCATGGCTGCAGCGGCTGGGAGAGGAGGAAGCACGAGTTTGGATCTAGCTGGAGCAGCCAGAGAAGAAGGAAGCACAGACGCAAAAGGGGGGAAGGGACCTTGTCGTCGATCTAGAGCAACACGAAGACGATGGTGGGCAGGGGAATTTGCCGCTGCTGCTTGGGTTGCTTATTGTGTGGCCGCTACTTGCGTTTGTTTGTGGGAATTTAGCAAAATGAGCACGTAATGGAGTTTGCCGTTGCTTTCTTTTGCTTCCTGGAGCTACTGCCTACGTGCACGTATGTGCTGCTGTTATTCTAAGAGTGTTATTTTTTTTTGCTGAAAATGGTGCTTTTGTGGAGACCCACGTTGCTGAATTTTTCTAAGAACCACTAGATCACTCGTGACGCATGCGATGTTTATCATCTCATATTTTTCTGAAGATTATAAGAAAAGTTGCACAATCATGTTTTTGAAGTTGTACATCGACCGTCAGATAGTTGGTCGATGTAGCTGTAGGAGTTGCACATGAAAATACGGATAATTTTGTGTGTGTGCAATTTAGACCCTGTTAGGTGCAACTGTCTGTTGGTCGATGTACGGCTACCTGACAGTGAATGTGTAACTTCCACGACCTGCAGTTTTCACATATGGCACCCCACCCAACTATGCCGACCAGGGCTAGTTTGGACTTACAAAGCTGCACATTCTCATTGACGGAATAGCTCACGCACAGCCGTGGAGTTGCACTCTCGTCAGCATAGTCGAACATGTGCGACCGTAGAGTTGCACACGCCTGATCGTGGAGTCGCACACTCTCGTCCACATAATCGCACACGCACGGTCGTAACATTGCACACTCTTGGCAGCATAGTTTCCTACACATGGTTGTGGAGGTGCGCACTCGCGGCCGCGGAGTTGCACACTCTTGTCAGCTTAGTCGCACATGCACGGCAGTGGAGTTGCACACTCTCGTGGGCATACTTGATCATGCACGAGCTACAAGAGTTGCACGCCGTTTGTTAGTCGGTTGGCACGGACAACAGATGAAGTTGCACATCGTTGGTTAGTCAGTTGGCGCGGACAACAAATGAAGTTGCACATCGTTAGTTAGTGAGTTGGCACGGACAACAAATGAAGATGCACATCTCACTGGCAAGGATAAGTAGGAGTGGTGAAAAATGCACCGTGGTAAGGGAGTAGTTTCACATCGACTACAACTCATTTGGCGGGGAGAAGATGGAGTTGCACATCGGCTGCTAGGTAGGTGGAGGGGCAGTAGATAAAGTTACACTTCATTTGTTAATCAGTTGGCGCGGACAATAGATGAAGTTGCACATCTCACTGACATGGATAATTTGGGAGGTGAAAATGCATATCCACAAGGTAGGGAAAATGTTGCACATCAACTACTAGATAGTTGGCCGAGCAGCACACAAAGTTTCACATCGTCTGCTAGGTAGGTGGATGGGACAACAGATCAAGTTGTTCATGTGGTGAAGTTTGTCCATGTAGCACTAAAATTGTATTCATGCAATATTATAGTTGGTTGTGGTATCACGAAAGTTGGTTTAAAAAAGTTGCATCCCATGGTATATAAGTTTCATCATGTAGTACAACCAGTTGGCAATGAAAAAAGTTCATCAAAACATATATAAATGAGGTCTAGTTTTAAAGATCTCATCGCAAAGGTTCCAACGATGAAAACAAATCTTAATTTCGACATGTGGTTCGAAAGTTATAGTTTTTTGAATTTTTTGGAATGCATTAATTGCTTTTTTGCTTTACTAATGTAGAGCACATGGGAAAGAAGCGGGGCCAGTGTGAAGGAGAGAAAAGAAGGTGCATGCGCTGGATTTTTGTATCGTGTGGGGACCAGGTGGAGGGACACAGAATGCAGACTTTCCTAATTAGGACATGGGACACTAATTTTCCTAATACGATCGGCTGCCGAGGAGTGCTAGCGAGCACAAGGCTGCTCGCTAGACGCGTCCCAATATGTTATCTAATTCTCTTATTTGTTGAGGAAACATGAACGATCATTCAACAATAATAATTGGAGGAATGTAGGGATTTTTACCATCGAGGAGACACTCAAAGTTCTTGTTAGTGTCTATCTTCCTGGTGATTTTTGATGCTGTGATGGTAGCTGTAGTTGCACATATAATTGTTCTCAGTTGGATATGACTATTGAGAAGTTGCACACACGGTGATACTAAGTTGGCTACATAACATGCGCTTGCATTGAATGCCCGGTACCTCAAAATTTATTCAGTACCCATAACTTTCAAACGTCACGTTGAAATTAAGATCTGATTTCACCGTTGAAACTCTCACGACGCACTCTTCGGAATTAGATCCTGCATGGGTATGTTTCGTTAAAAAAATTGTGCAATTTAGTCTCCGTTTTGTGCAACTTCCTAGTAGTCGATGTGCAACTACGTGATAGTGGATGTGCAACTTTTCGCCTACCCGTCGATGTGTAGTTTTCACTGGTGTGCGCCTCCACCCCCAAACTACCTCCTTCTCTAGTGAGATGTGCGAATTCATGTGTTGTGCACGCCAACTGCCTAGTAGTTGATGTGCAACTTTCCCCCTCCCTATGGTTGTGTTTCATTGTTTGCTACATCGGCCAACTGTCTAGCGGTGGATGTGCAACTTCAGATACTGCCACGACCAACTATTTTACGAGTGATGTGCAACTTTCCCTCATACCCCATGGATGTGTAATTTTCCTACTAGCACCCAGTCCAAACCACCCCTTTAGTACAATGTGCAACTTAATTTAGCGTCCTGTTTATATGCAACTTTTCACTACCCTCATGAATATATGACTTTTCACTACCCCTCGTGAATGTGAAATTTTCACCATCCAACTGTCCCTGCCTGTGAGATGTACAACTTCATATGTTGCTCCGGCCAACTGCCTAGCAGACTTTGTGCAACTCCGTTTGTTGCCCCCGCCAATTAAAACTGCATATCCACAAGTAGGGAGGGGAAGGAGTTGCACATCGAGTAATAGACAGTTGGCTCTAACAACAAACTAAGTTGCACATATCGCTGGTAGGGGAGATAGGGCAGGGTGTGTCAACTAAAAAAACTACACATCCACGAGTAGGGACAATGGTTGCACATCCAATATCAGATAATTGGTTGGAGCAGTAGACTAGTTGCACATCAAGTTGTCATGGTTGCTAGGTTGCAACCTCATATGAAGTTAGATCATGCATCTCCAAAAATTGGTTTTGAAAAAAGTTGCACCATGTAGTACTAAAGTTGCACAATGCAGTACTGAAGTTGCACCATATAGCATCAAAGTTGGCATCAAAATTTTTTCATCGAAACATATCCATGTGGGATCTAGCTTTAAAGATCTCACTGCGAAGAATCCAACGGTGAAGTCAGATCTGAATTCCGACACGTGTGATAAAAAACAGATCACACATGCATTTGTTTCGGTTTTCAAATTTTGAAAAAGCTATATCTTCCAAACCACATGTAGCAGACCCCGCATTCGTCCGGCCCGCAAAATGTGTTTGCAGTTCGTGGAAAAACGCCTTTGCGGGCGGGCGCGCATGGCCACGGATGTAGACCCCACATAACCGACCGATCCAAGTATCGAACATACGACACCTCCGAGTTCAGCACACGTTCACCTCGATGACGTCTCGCGAGCTCCGATCCAGCAAAGCTTCATAGGAGAGTTTCGTCAGCACGACGGCGTGATGACGGTGATGATGTTGCTACCGACGCAGGGCTTCGCCTAAGCACCGCTACAATATGACCGAGGTGGATTATGGTGGAGGGGGGCACCACACACGGTTGGGAGAGATCAACTGATCAACTTGTGTCTGGAGGTGCCCCCGCCCCCATATATAAAGGAGCTAGGGGGAGGCTGCCGACCAGGAGGAGGGCGCGCCAAGGGAGGAGTCCTACTCCCACCGGGAGTAGGATTCCCTCTTTTCCTAGTTAGAGTAGGAGGGGAGAAGGAAGGGAGAGAGGAGGAGAAGGAAAGGGGGTGCCCCCCTCCTTGTCCAATTCAGACTAGAGGGGGAGGGGCCGTGCGGCTGCTCTTGGCCGCCCCTCCTCTTCTCCCACTAAGGCCCATGTGGCCCAATTAACTCCCCGCGGGGTTCGGGTAACCCCCCGGTACTCCGGTATATGCCCGAAACCTTCCGGAACCCTTCCGGTGTCCAAAATAGTCGTCCAATATATCGATCTTTAAGTCTCGACCATTTTGAGACTCCTCGTCATGTCCGTGATCATATCCGGGACTCCAAACTACCTTCGGTACACAAAAACTCATAATACCGATCATCACCAAACTTTAAGCGTGCGGACCCTACGGGTTCGATAACTATGTAGACATGACCGAGACACGTCTCCGGTGAATAACCAATAGCGGAACCTGGATGCTCATATTGGCTCCCACATATTCTACGAAGATCTTTATCGGTCAAACCGCATAACAACATATGTTGTTCCCTTTGTCATCGGTATGTTACTTGCCCGAGATTCGATCGTCGGTATCTCAATACCTAGTTCAATCTCATTACCGGCAAGTCTCTTTATCATTCTGTAACACATCATCCCGCAACTAACTCATTAGTTACAATGCTTGCAAGGCTTATTGAGGGAGTCCTGGATTAGGGGGTCCCCGGAGAGCCGGACTATATCCTTTGGCCGGACTATTGGACTATGAAGATATGAGATTGAAGACTTCGTCCCGTGTCCGGATGGGACTCTACTTGGCATGGAAGGCAAGCTAGGCAATACAGATATGCATATCTCCTCCTTTGTAACCGACCTTGTATAACCCTAGCCTCCTCCGGTGTCTATATAAACTGGAGGGTTTTAGTCCGTAGGACAACATACAATCATACAATAGGCTAGCTTCTAGGGTTTAGCCTCTCCGATCTCGTGGTAGATCAACTCTTGTACTACTCATATTATCAAGAATAAATCAAGCAGGATGTAGGGTTTTACCTCCATCAAGAGGGCCCGAACCTGGGTAAAACATCGTGTCCCCTGCCTCCTATTACCATCCGCCTTAGACGCACAGTTCGGGACCCCTACTCGAGATCCGCCGGTTTTTACACCGACATTGGTGCTTTCATTGAGAGTTTCTCTGTGTCGTCGCCGTTAGGCTTGGTGGCTCCTTTGATCATCGATAGCGATGATGTCCAGGGTGAGACTTTTCTTCCCGGACAGATCTTTGTATTCGGCGGCTTCGGACTGCGGGCCAACTCACTTGGCCATCTGGAGCAGATCGAGAGTTATGCCCCTGGCCACCAGGTCAGGTTTGGAAGCTTAAACTACACTGCCGACATCCGCGGAGACTTGATCTTCGATGGATTCGAGCCCCTGCCGAGTGTGCCGCACGGTCACGATGAGCATGATTTAGCTCTACCATCGGACAGTGTTCAGGAGACCGCACCGGGAACCGCTCCGACCCTCAATTCGGAGCCAATTACGCCATTCATGGACGGGTGGATAGACCCCGCCACAGAGGCCGTATTCTCAGCGGCGATCGAGTGGAGGATCGACCTTACCCTTCACGGGAGCCGTGACGCCGAACTACCGGATTCTTCCCCTGCCACGAACTCCGAACCGCCTGCGCCCGTGCCTGTCAAATCCGACTGGGCGCCGATCATGGAGTTCACCTCCACGGATATCATTCAGCACTCGCCTTTCGGCGACATACTGAACTCATTAAGGTCTCTCTCCCTATCAGGAGAGTCCTGGCCGAACTATGTTCGGCAGGATTGGGATGCGGATGACGAAGAAATTTGCCGTCCACCCACCACCCACTTAGTAGCCACTGTCGACAATTTGACCGACATGCTTGACTTCGACTCCGAAGACATCAACAGTATGGACAACGATGTGGGAGACGAAGAGGAACCACTGCCCACAGGGCACTGGACATCCACCTCATCATATGATATATACATGGTGGACACACCCAAAGAAGGCAATGGCGACGAGACAGCTGGGGATGACCCCTCCAAGAAGCAACCCAAGCGCCGACGTCAGCGGCGCCGCTCTAAGTCTCGCCAAAGCAAAAGCGGTGACACCGGCACAGGAGATAATAACACTCCGGACAGTGCCGAAGACGATAATAATCCCCTCCGGCAAGATTTAAAGCAGGAGGATGGAGAAGCCAGCCCTCCCGAGAGAGTGGCAGATGGAGAGGCGGAGGATGATAATTATATGCCTCCCTCCGAAGACGAGGCAAGCCTCGACGATGACAAATTTGTCGTGCCTGAGGATCCCGTCGAACAAGAGCGCTTCTAGCACCGGCTTATAGCCACGACAAATAGTCTTAAGAAAAAGCAGCAGCAGCTTCAAGCTGATCAAGATTTGCTAGCTGACAGATGGACTGAAGTCCTTGCGGCCGAGGAATATGAACTCGAATGCCCCTCCAAGAGTTACCCAAAGCGTAGGTCGCTACCCCGACTGGAGGAGGAAGCATTCAAACCTACATCTCTAGCATATGATGTGGCTGACCGGCCACCTCGTGGCCGCGACAGAGAGACATTTCAGCCAAAAACTCAGCCCACACCCCGACGCCACTCAAATAAAAATGACAAGGCATGGGGAAACACGCTAGACCTGCGAGACGCATTGGAGGACAAAGCAAAACACGCAAGATTGATCTACGGATCATGAGGGCACGCCACCACGCGGGACGACAACCGTCATGTCGGATATAGTAAAAGTAAATCTGACCGGGCCGAACACAACGGACAAGACTCATTTGAGTTGCGTCGCGACATAGCCCAGTACAGAGGCGCCGCACACCCCCTATGCTTCATAGACGAAGTAATGGATCACCAAATCCCAGAGGGTTTCAAACCCGTAAATATAGAATCATACGACGGCACAACAGATCCTGCGGTATGGATCGAGGACTTCCTCCTGCACATCCACATGGCCCGCGGTGACGATCTACACGCCATCAAATACCTCCCACCCAAACTCAAAGGACCAGCTCGACATTGGCTCAACAGCCTGCCAGCAGAGTCCATTGGCTGTTGGGAAGATCTGGAAGCCGCATTCCTCGACAACTTCCAGGGCACTTATGTGCGACCACCAGATGCCGATGACTTGAGCCACATAATTCAGCAGCCAGAGGAATCGTCCAGGCAATTCTGGACACGGTTCCTGACAAAGAAAAATCAAACCGTCGACTGTACGGATGCAGAGGCCCTAGCAGCTTTTAAGCACAACATCCGCGACGAGTGGCTCGCCCGACACCTCGGCCAGGAAAAGCCAAAATCTGTGGCAACACTCATGACCCGCTTTTGCGTGGGAGAAGACAGCTGGCTGGCTCGCAGCAATAACATATCAAAGAACCATGGTACTTCAGATACCAAGGATGGCAATGGCAGGTCACTTCGCAACAAATACAAGCGCCGCATTAACAGTGACAATACCGAGGATACGGCAGTCAATGCCAGATTCAAAGGCTCTAAACCCGGTCAGCGGAAAAAGCCATTCAAAAGAAGCACTCCGGGCCCATCCAGTTTGGACCGTATACTCGATCGCTCATGTCAAATACACGGCACCCCCGACAAGCCAGCCAACCACACCAACAGGGATTGTTGGGTGTTCAAGCATGCCGACAAGTTAAATGCGGAAAACAAAGACAAGGGGTCACATAGCGATGATGAGGAGGAGCCCCAGCAGCTGAACACCGGAGGACAGAAGAGGTTCCCCCCACAAGTGCGGACGGTGAACATGATATACGCAACCCACATCCCCAAGAGGGAGCGGAAGCGTGCGCTAAGGGACGTATATGCGTTGGAGCCAGTCGCCCCAAAGTTCAACCCATGGTCCTCCTGTCCGATCACCTTCGATTGCAGGGACCATCCCACTAGTATCCGTCATGGCGGATTCGCCGCACTGGTCCTAGACCCAATCATCGACGGATTTCACCTCACTCGAGTCCTTATGGACGGCGGCAGCAACCTGAACCTGCTTTATCAGGACACAGTGCGCAAAATGGGTATAGACCCCTCAAGGTTCAAACCCACAAAAACGACCTTTAAAGGCGTCATACCAGGTGTAGAGGCCCACTTCACAGGCTCAGTCACACTGGAAGTGGTCTTCGGATCCCCGGATAACTTCTGAAGCGAGGAGTTAATCTTTGATATAGTCCCGTTCCGCAGTGGGTATCATGCACTGCTCGGGCGAACCGCATTTACGAGATTCAATGCGGTACCAGATTATGCATACCTCAAGCTCAAGATGCCAGGACCTCGGGGGGTCATCACAGTCAATGGAAACATAGAGCGCTTTCTCCGCACGGAGGAGCACACTGCGGCCCTCGCAGCAGAAGCGCAAAGTAGCCTCTTAAGGCAATCCACCAGTTCAGCGATTAAGGACCCGGACACCTTCAAGCGCGCTCGGAGTAATCGGCAACAAGACCATCTATCACGTTCCGAGCTCGCATAGCAATGCGGCCCCCACCCCAGTTCCAACCAAACGGTGAAATCCGTGCCACGTGTACATAATTACACATTGAAAATACCATGGGCACAGGTGGGGAGGGGGGCACGACTACGGCACGCCCCAAGACGCGGCTCAACCGCACTAGGGGCTTCCCGCTTTGTTATTTTTCTCTCTTTCAGGACTTTAATCTCTGGAAGCCCTATCCGACAGTACGGTTGCGGACACACGATGCAACAACCAAGGAGGCAGAAAGCTACGTCGCACCACGGAACTCCCAGGTGGTCTCTGATAACGAGTGAAATACTTGCTTTAAATACCTTTCCTCAGCTTGCCCTTGGAAGGGACATGTCAAATAGCCCTACTTTTTGCTTATCGCACTACTTGTATCATTCTGCTTCGACGCACCTTTTTGAATAAACAATGCATAGCACTAGACTATTACCGCATTCTCTATTCTTCTTTATATATATATATATATATATATGTTCATTCATGACATTCAGCACCAGTACACTCTGGTACAGCCAATACGCCATGGGCTTAAGCATACCCCATAATACGGCGTGAGAAGTCCAAACACTTTCGACAGTGCGGCACCCCGAACTTATAGCATTATATGCATCAGCTCCGAATCATGTCTTGGGTCAATAGTTGGGTTTGCCCAGCTCCCATGTTTTGGTACCTTACGTTCTGCTATATCAGCTAAGGTAGCACTGGGAGAACTACTGTGATTGTGCCCCGGTTCAGCTGGGCTAAGCACCTCAGTAGAGAAAGCTAAAACTGACTGTCATGATAAGGAGAGAGCTGGTCACTGTTCGAGAGGTCTTGAGTCCCTAAAGACTTATGCCGCTTAGAGCGAGGAGTCGGCTTTGTCCGGCATAAGGCGTGTATAGCGCCCCGAATTCGGCCTTCCGAATACTAGGGGCTTCCCAAAATTTAAAATTGTAGACTTCTATGGCTAAGTGAGAGTGATAAAGCATTATAGTCCGATTGCCTTGTTCGTTGTGCTGAGCACCTCCCTCGAAGGACCCAAAAATGGGAAAAAGAGTGCTCAGGTTTATCCCGAACACCCCAACACTCGTGGCATGGGGGCAGAAGCCGACGACTGGCCATCTCTCAGATTTGATAAACAACCGCACAGAAGGTAATATTTTAAATTCAAACAAGCGTTGCATAGCGCATATGAATAAGTTTTCATAATACAGGATCACACGAGCGAGTTCATTCAAAAATTACATCCTTCGCACACTCGTCCGCCACAAAACGGGCACCCTTCAGGACACCCTCATAATACATTTCGGGGTGGCGATGCTCCTTGCCCTGCGGCGGCCCCTCCTTCACCAGCTTCTCAGCGTCCATCTTGGCCTAGTACAGCTTTGCACGGGCAAAAGCCCGGCGGGCACCTTCGATACAAACAGACCGCTTGATGACTTCCTGCCGTGGGTAGGCATCCACAAGCCGCCTCACCAGGCCGAAGTAGCTGTTGGGAAGGGAGTCGCCAGGCCACATCCGGACTATAAAGCCCTTCATGGCCTGTTCGGCCGCCTTGCGCAACTCGACCAGTTGCTTCAGCTGGTCGCTCATAGGCATCGGGTGTTCGGTCCCAGTATACTAAGACCAGAACAACTTCTCCGTCGAGCTTCCCTCCTTGGCCTGGTAATATTTTGCGGCATCCGACACGCTGCGGGGAAAATCTGCGAATGCTCCTGGAGAGCTCCGGACTCGGGTAAGTAACAAGTAATTTACTTTCACATGCTTGCTTTGCATATTGAATGCCTTACCCGCCGCTATCTTCCTCATCGCCTCAATTTCCTGGAGGGCCTTTTGGGCTTCAGCCTTGGCATGCTTTATGTTCTCGAGGGCCACGGCAAGCTCGGACTCTCGCGTCTTCGAGTCAAGCTCCAAAGCCTCGTGCTTCTGCACGAGAGCCTGGAGCTCTTGCTGCACCTCGCCGACCCGTGACTCCTATTTTTCCCGCTCGGTGTGCTCCTTGGCCGCTTTGTTTTCGGCCTCCGACAGCGCTTGCTTCAGGGTCGCCACTTCGGTCGTGGCCCCTAGCAAATTCATGATGATCCTGTCATTTCACAACCACATTTTGTTTTTTATATAGACAAGGAATTACTTACCTTTGTTCTCCTCGAGCTGCCTCTTGGCAAGGTCGAGCTCTTTCTCGGACCCCTCAAGGTCCTGCTTCAGTGCGGCGACCTCTGCAATCAGTGCGGCAGAGGTCAGCAGCGAAGCCTGCATACACATATAGACATACTTATATTAGACTCCTGCAGATATTATTTGATCCTCTATTCGGCTTTTCTTTGTGAACACCAAACAAAGCATCAGGGGCTACTGTCTATGCGGTAATCTTCATCTTCCTTCTCCTCGATTTCATGGGAGGAGTGTGCCTCGGAGGTATCAGACGATGAGTCCGATACCACCTGGCGCCAGGAACTCTTTCGGGTTCCCTTGGCCTTCTTCTTGGTCTTCTCCGGCACCTCATAAGGAGCCGGAGTCCGCATCTTCGTCAGGAGAGCGTCTGCGGGGTCTTCGGGCAGAGGGGCCGGATAGTTAATCTGCTCCAATGTCTCCACCCAGTCCTGTCAAAGGCATGGGAGCTCAGACCCCGCACATGGTTAAGCTATGGGAAATAAACACCCTACCAGATGTACAGAACTTACCGGATTCGTAGGGCGCTTTGCGCTTAGCCCATGGTCCTCGGTAAGAGAAGGAGGGACCTCGGCACCCTTGAACAGCACCCTCCAGACGTCCTTATGCGTCGTGTCGAAGAGCTCGCTTAGAGTCTGGTGCTGGGCCGGGTCGAACTCCCATAAGTTGAAATCCCGTTGTTGACATGGGAGGATCCGGCGGAAGAGCATGACCTGGACTATGTTGACAAGCTTAAGTTTCTTGCTTGTCATGTTCCGGATACACTTCTGGAGTCCGTCCAGCTCCACCGATGAACCCCAGGATAGGCCCTTCTCCTTCCAGGAAGTGAGCCGTGTGGGGATTCCGGATTGAAACTCGGAGGCCGCCACCCAGTTGGTGTCGCGCGGCTCGGTGATGTAGAACCACCCCGATTGCCACCCCTTTATGGTCTCCACGAAGGAGCCCTCGAGCCATATAACGTTGGGCATTTTGCCCACCATGGCTCCGCCACATTCCGCTTGTTGGTCGCCAACCACCTTCGGCTTGATATTGAAGGTCTTCAGCCATAGGCCGAAGTGGGGCCGGATGCAGAGGAAAGCCTCGCACACGACGATGAACGCCGAGATGTTGAGGATGAAATTCGGGGCCAGATCATGAAAGTCCAGCCCGTAATAGAACATGAGGCCGCGGACGAATGGATGGAGGGGAAACCCCAATCTGCGGACGAAGTGGGGGAGGAAAACCACCCTCTCATGAGGTTCCGGGGTAGGGATGATCTGCCCCGCGGCTGGCAGCCGGTGCGCGATGTCCGCGGCTAAGTATCCGGCCCCACGTAGCTTTTTGATGTGTCCCTCCATGACAGAGGAAGCCATCCACTTGCCTCCCGCTCCGGACATGTTTGGAGAGAGTTGAGGAGAAGGACGTGGACTTGGGCGTTGGAGTTCGAGTGCGCGAGAATGGATGAGCAAGGAGGAAGAAGGCGTGGGTAGAAAAAGGTGAGACCTTATCCCTTTATAAGGGCGGACGAAACTATGCGCCCCCACTAGCCTGATAAAACTCGCTTATCTCCCAAGCGCTGTAATTGATGGCGCGGTTGGGTTACCCATGTCCGTATTGATGAGAATCCCCTGATAAGGGGAACACGATCTATGCTTTGACAATACGTGTCAAGAAACCTCCTCGCGTTATGTGCGGGGCTGGTTAAAGAAAAATGGTTCGAATAATTACCGCGCCATGGCGTGATGTCATGCTGCCAAAACGTGTCAGCAGATTAGATTTGTGGAAATGTTATTCTCTGTGGAACTTATTTTACAGGGTCGGACACTATCCTTGTATTCAAACTCTTCTGTGGTGTATTCGGAAGAGGAACCCGCCTTGCAATGCCGAAGACAACACTGCACGCCGGGCTCATCATCATTGAAGCCTGGTTCAGGGGCTACTGAGGGAGTCCTGGATTAGGGGGTCTCCGGACAGCCGGACTATATCCTTTGGCCGGACTGTTGGACTATGAAGATACGAGATTGAAGACTTCGTCCCGTGTTCGGATGGGACTCTACTTGGCGTGGAAGGCAAGCTAGGCAATACAGATATGCATATCTCCTCCTTTGTAACCGACCTTGTGTAACCCTAGCCTCCTCCGGTGTCTATATAAACCAGAGGGGTTTAGTCCGTAGGACAACATACAATCATACCATAGGCTAGCTTCTTGGGTTTAGCCTCTCCAATGTCGTGGTAGATCAACTCTTGTACTACTCATATTATCAAGAATAAATCAAGAAGGACGTACGGTTTTACCTCCATCAAGAGGGCCCGTACCTGGGTAAAACATTGTGTCCCCTACCTCCTGTTACCATCTGCCTTAGATGCACAGTTCGGGACCCCCTACCCGAGATCCGCCGGTTTTGACACTGACACTTATAGTGATGTGCATTATCGAGTGGGCCCAGAGATACCTCTCTGACAATCAGAGTGACAAATCCTAATCTCAAAATACGCCAACTCAACAAGTACCTTCGGAGACACCTGTAGAGCACCTTTATAACCACCCAGTTACGTTGTGACGTTTGGTAGCACACAAAGTGTTCCTCCGGTAAAGGGGAGTTGCATAATCTCATAGTCATAGGAACATTTATAAGTCATGAAGAAAGCAATAGCAACATACTAAACGATCAAGTGCTAAGCTAACGGAATGGGTCAAGTCAATCACATCATTCTCCTAATGATGCGATCCCGTT
Organism: Triticum aestivum; assembly: GCF_018294505.1. Lineage (NCBI taxonomy): Eukaryota > Viridiplantae > Streptophyta > Magnoliopsida > Poales > Poaceae > Triticum > Triticum aestivum. The sequence goes on from NC_057800.1 coordinate 669,955,345, forward strand.
AATCAAATGAGAACCCATGTCTATGGCTAGGAAACATAACTATCTTTGATCAACCAGCTAGTCAAGTAGAGGCATACTAGTGACACTCTGTTTGTCTATGTATTCACACATGTATCATGTTTCCGGTTAATACAATTCTAGCACGAATAATAAACATTTATCATGATATAAGGAAATAAATAATAACTTTATTATTGCCTCTAGGTCATATTTCCTTCAGTCTCCCACTTGCACTGGAGTCAATAATCTAGATTACACAGTAATGATTCTAACACCCATGGAGCCTTGGTGCTGATCATGTTTTACTCGTGGAAGAGGCTTAGTCAATGGGTCTGCAACATTCAGATCCGTATGTATCTTGCAAATCTCTATGTCTCCCACCTGGACTTGATCCCGTATGGAGTTGAAGCGTCTCTTGATGTGCTTGGTTCTCTTGTGAAATTTGGATTCCTGTGCCAAGGCAATTGCACCAATATTGTCACAAAAGACTTTCATTGGACCCGATGCACTAGGTATGAGACCTAGGTTGGATATGAACTCCTTCATCCAGACTCCTTCATTTGCTGCTTCCGAAGCAGCTATGTACTCCGCTTCACATGTAGATCGCGCCACGACGCTTTGTTTTGAACTGCTCCAACCAACAGCTCCATTGTTCAATATAAACACGTATCCGGTTTGCGATTTAGAATCGTCCGAATCAGTGTCAAAGCTTGCATCAACGTAACCATTTACGATGAGCTCTTTGTCACCTCCATAAACGAGAAACATATCCTTAGTCCTTTTTAGGTATTTCAGGATGTTCTTGACCGCTGTCCAGTGATCCACTCCTGGATTACTTTGGTACCTCCCTGCTAAACTAATAGCAAGGCACACATCAAGTCTGGTACACAGCGCCAGACATGATAGAGCCTATGGCTGAAGCATAGGGAACATCTTTCATTTTCTCTCTATCTTCTACAGTGGTTGGGCATTGAGTCTTACTCAACTTCACACCTTGTAACACAGGTAAGAACCCTTTCTTTGCCTGATCCATTTTGAACTTCTTCAAAACTTTGTCAAGGTATGTGCTTTGTGAAAGTCCAATTAAGCGTCTTGATCTATCTCTATAGATCTTGATGCCCAATATATAAGCAACTTCACCGAGGTCTTTCATTGAAAAACTCTTGTTCAAATATCCCTTTATGCCATCCAGAAATTCTATATCATTTCCAATCAACTCATCCACATATAATATCAGAAATGCCATAGAGCTTCCACCCACTTTCTTGTAAATACAGGCTTCTCCAAAAGTCTATATAAACCCATATGATTTGATCACACTATGAAAATGTTTATTCCAACTCCGAGATGCTTGCACCAGTACATAAATGGATCGCTTGAGCATGCACACTTTGTTAGTACCCTTAGGATCGATAAACCTTCAGGTTGCATCATATACAACTCTTCTTCCAGAAATCCGTTCAGGAATGCAGTCTTTACATCCATTTGCCATATTTCATAATCATAAAATGAGGCAATTGCTAACATAATTCGGACGGACTTAAGCATCGCTACGGGTGAGAAGGTCTCATCGTAGTCAACTCCTTGAACTTGTCGAAAACCTTTTGCAACAAGTCAAGCTCTGTAGACAGTAACATTACCGTCAGCGTTTGTCTTCTTCTTGAAGATACATTTATTCTCGATGGCTTGCCAATCATCGGGCAAGTCAACCAAAGTCCATACTTTGTTCTCATACATGGATCCCATCTCAGATTTCATGGCTTCAAGCCATTTTGCAGAATCTGGGCTCATCATCGCTTCCTCATAGTTCGTAGGTTTGTCATGGTCAAGTAACATGACCTCCAGAACAGGATTACCGTACCACTCTAGTGCGGATCTTACTTTGGTTGACCTACGAGATTCAGTAGCAACTTGATCTAAAGTTTCATGATCATCATCATTAGCTTCCTCACTAATTGGTATAGACGTCACAGGAACCAGTTTCTATGATGAACTACTTTCCAATAAGGGAGCAGGTACAGTTACCTCATCAAGTTCTACTTTCCTCCCACTCACTTCTTTCGAGAGAAACTCCTTCTCTAGAAAGGATCCAAATTTAGCAACAAAAGTCTTGCCTTCGGATTTGTGATAGAAGGTGTACCCAATAGTCTCTTTTGGGTATCCTATGAAGACACATTTCTCCGATTTGTGTTCGAGCTTATCAGGTTGAAACTTTTTCACATAGCATCGCAGCCCCAAACTTTAAGAAATGACAACTCTGGTTTCTTGCCAAACCATAGTTCATAAGGTGTCGTCTCAACGGATTTAGATGGTGCCCTATTTAACGTGAATACAGCCGTCTCTAAAACATAACTCCAAAATGATAGCGGTAAATCAGTAAGAGACATCATAGATCGCACCATATCTAGTAAAGTATGATTACAACGTTCGGACACACCATTACAATGTGGTGTTCCGGGTGGCGTGAGTTGCGAAACTATTCCGCATTGTTTCAAATGAAGACCAAACTCGTAACTCAAATATTCTCCTCCACGATCAGATCGTAGAAACTTTATTTTCTTGTTACGATGATTTTCAACTTCACTCTGAAATTCTTTGAACTTTTCAAATGTTTCAGACGTATGTTTTATTAAGTAGATATACCCATATCTGCTCAAATCATCTGTGAAGGTGAGAAAATAATGATACCCGCCGCGAGCCTCAGCATTCATCGGACCACATACATCCGTATGTATGATTTCCAACAAATCTGTTGCTCGCTCCATAGTTCCGAAGAACGACATTTTAGTCATCTTGCCCATGAGGCATGGTTCGCAAGTACCAAGTGATTCATAATCAAGTGATTCCAAAAGTCCATCGGAATGGAGTTTCTTCATGCGTTTTACACCAATATGACCTAAATGACAGTGCCACAAATAAGTTGCACTATCATTATCAACTCTGCATCTTTTGGCTTCAATATTATGAATATGTGTATTACTACTATCAAGATTGAACATAAATAGACCACTCTTCAAGGGTGCAGGACCATAAAAGATATTACTCATATAAATAGAACAACCATTATTCTCTGATTTAAATGAATAACCGTCTCGCATCAAACAAGATCCAGATATAATGTTCATGCTCAACGCTGGCACCAAATAACAATTATTCAGGTCTAAAACTAATCCCGAAGGTAGATGTAGAGGTAGCGTGCCGACCGCGATCACATCGACTTTGGAACCATTTCCCACGCACATCGTCACCTCGTCCTTAGCCAATCTTTGCTAAATCCGTAGTCCCTGTTTCGAGTTGCAAATATTAGCAACAGATCCAGTATCAAATACCCAGGTGCTACTGCGAGCATTAGTAAGGTACACATCAGTAACATGTATATCACATATACCTTTGTTCACCTAGCCATCCTTCTTATCCGCCAAATACTTGGGGCAGTTCCGCTTCCAGTGACCAGTCTGCTTGTAGTAGAAGCACTCAGTCTCAGGCTTAGGTCCAGACTTGGGTTTCTTCTCCTGAGCAGCAACTTGTTTGTCGTTCTTCTTGAAGTTCCCCTTCTTCTTCCCTTTGCCCTTTTTCTTGAAACTGGTGGTCTTGTTAACCATCAACACTTGATGCTCCTTCTTGATTTCTACCTCCGCAGCCTTTAGCATTGTGAAGAGCTCGGGAATCGTCTTATTCATCCCTTGCATGTTATAGTTCATCATGAAGCTCTTGTAGCTTGGTGGCAGTGACTGAAGAATTCTGTCAATAACACTATCATCCAGAAGATTAACTCCGAGTTGAATCAAGTGATAGTTATACCCAGACATCCTGAGTATATGCTCACTGATAGTACTATTCTCCTCCATCTTGTAGCTGTAGAACTTATGGGAGACTTCATATCTCTCAATCCGGGCATTTGCTTGAAATATTAACTTCAACTCCTAGAACATCTCATATGCTCCATGATGTTCAAAACGTTGTTGAAGTCCCAGTTCTAAGCTGTAAAGCATGGCACACTGAACTATCGAGTAGTCATCACCTTTGCTTTGCTAGACGTTCATAACATCTGTTTCAACTCCTGCAGCAGGTCTGGCACCTAGCGGTGCTTCCAGGACGTAATTCTTCTGTGCAGCAATGAGGATAATCCTCAAGTTATGGACCCAGTCCGTGTAATTGCTACCATCATCTTTCAACTTTGCTTTCTCAAGGAACGCATTAAAATTCAACGGAACAACAGTGTGGGCCATCTATCTACGACAACATAGACAAGCAAAATACTATCAGGTACTAAGTTCATGATAAATTTAAGTTCAATTAATCATATTACTTAAGAACTCCCACTTAGACAGACATCCCTCTAATCATCTAAGTGATCACGTGATCCAAAACAACTAAACCATGTCCAATCATCACGTGAGATGGAGTAGTTTTCAATGGTGAACATCACTTGTTGATCATATCTACTATATGATTCACGCTCGACCTTTCGGTCACAGTGTTCTGAGGCCATATCTGCATATGCTAGGCTCGTCAAGTTTAACCTGAGTATTCCGCGTGTGCAAAACTCTCTTGCACCCGTTGTATTTGAACGTAGAGCTTATCACACCCGATCATCACGTGGTGTCTCGGCACGAAGAACTTTCGCAATGGTGCATACTCAGGGAGAACACTTTGCTAGCTCTTGAGCACTGCATTGGTTTTCCCTTAAAGAGGAAAGGGTGATGCAATAAAGTAGCATAAGTATTTCCCTCAGTTTTTTAGAACCAAGGTATCAATCCAGTAGGAGGCCACGCACGAGCCCCTCATACCTACACAAACAAATAAATCCTCGCAACCAATGCAATAAAGGGGTTGTCAATCCCTTCACGATCACTTAGGAGAGTGAGATCTGATAGATATGATAAGATAATATTTTTGGTATTTTTATGGTAAAGATGCAAATTAAAATAAAAGGCAATGAAAATAGCTAAGTGTTGGAAGATTAATATGATGGAAAATAGACCCGGGGGCCATAGGTTTCACTAGTGGCTTCTCTCAAGAGCATAAGTATTATGGTGGGTGAACAAATTACTGTTGAGCAATTGACAGAATTGAGCATAGTTATGAGAATATCTAGGTATGATCATGTATATAGGCATCACGTCCGAGACAAGTAGACCGACTCCTGCCTGCATCTACTACTATTACTCCACACATCGACCGCTATCCAGCATGCATCTAGGCTATTAAGTTCATAAGAACAGAGTAACGCTTTAAGCAAGATGGCATGATGTAGAGGGATAAATTCATGCAATATGATATAAACCCCATCTTGTTATCCTCGATGGAAACAATACAATATGTGCCTTGCTGCCCCTACTATCACTAGGAAAGGACACCGCAAGATTGAACCCAAAGCTAAGCACTTCTCCCATTGCAAGAAAGATCAATCTAGTAGGCCAAACCAAACTGATAATCCGAAGAGACTTGCAAAGATAATCAATCACACATAAAAGAATTCAGAGAAAATTCAAATATTGTTCATAGATAAACTTGATCATAAACCCACAATTCATCAATCTCAACAAACACACTGCAAAAGAAGATTACATCGAATAGATCTCCACAAGAGAGGGGGAGAACATTGTATTGAGATACAAAAATAGAGAAGAAGCCATCTAGCTAATAACAATGGACCCGAAGGTCTGAGGTAAACTATTCACACATCATCGGAGAGGCTATGGTGTTGATGTAGAAGCCCTCTATGATCGATGCCCTCTCCGACGGAGCTCCGGAAAAGGCCCCAAGATGGGATCTCACAGGTACAGAAGGTTGCGGCGGTGGAATTAGGTTTTTGGCTCCGTATCTGGTAGTTTGGGGGTACATAGGTATATATAGGAGGAAGAAGTACGTCGATGGAGCAACATGGGGCCCACGAGGGTGGAGGACGCGCCCGGGGGGGGGGGGGGGGTAGGCGCCCCCCTACCTCGTGCCCTCCTGGTTGATGTCTTGACGTAGGGTCCAAGTCCTCTGGATCATGTTTGTTCCGAAAATGACATTCCCGAAGGTTTCATTCCGTTTGGACTCCATTTGATATTCTTTTTCTACGAAACTCTGAAATAGGCAAAAAAACTGCAATTCTGGGCTGGGCCTCCGGTTAATAGGTTAGTCCCAAAAATAATATAAAAGTGTATAATAAAGCCCATTAATGTCCAAAATAGAATATAATATAACATGGAACAATAAAAAAATATAGATACGTTGGAGACGTATCAAGCATCCCCAAGCTTAATTCCTGCTCGTCCCCGAGTAGGTAAATGATAAAAAGAGAATTTTTGATGTGGAATGCTACTTGGCATAATTTCAATGTAATTCTCTTAATTGTGGTATGAATATTCAGATCCGAAAGATTCAAGATAAAAGTTTAATATTGGCATAAAAGTAATAATACTTCAAGCATACTAACTAAGCAACTATGTCCTATCAAAATAACATGGCCAAAGAAAGTTCATCCCTACAAATCATATAGTTTAGTCATGCTCCATTTTCGTGACACAAGAATGCTCTCATCATGCACAACCCTGATGACAAGCCAAGAAATTGTTTCATACTTTAGTAATCTCAAACCCTTTCAACTTTCACGCAATACATGAGCGTGAGCCATGGATATAGCACTATGGGTGGAATAGAATATAATGATGGGGGTTATGTGGAGAAGACAAAAAGGAGAAAGTCTCACATCAACACGGCTAATCAATGAGCTATGGAGATGCCCATCTATTGATGTTAATGCAAGGAGTAGGGATTGCCATGCAACGAATGCACTAGAGATATAAATGGATGAAAGCTCAACAAAAGAAACTAAGTGGGTGTGCATCCAACTTGCTTGCTCACGAAGACCTAGGGCATTTGAGGAAGCCCATTGTTGGAATATACAAGCCAAGTTCTATAATGAAAAATTCCCACTAGTATATGAAAGTGACATAATGATACGTCCATTTTGCATCATGCTTTTATATCGATATTTATTGCATTATGGGCTGTTATTACACGTTATGTCACAATACTTATGCCTATTCTCTCTTATTTTACAAGGTTTACATAAGGAGGGAGAATGTCGGCAGCTGGAATTCTGGGCTGGAAAAGGAGCAAATATTAGAGACCTATTCTGCACAACTCCAAAAGTCCTGAAACTCCACGAAAGTCATTTTTGGAAATAATAAAAAATATTGAGCGGAAGAAGTTCACCAGAGGGGGACCCACCTGGCCACGAGGGTGGGGGGCGCGCCCTACCCCCCAGGGCGCGCCCCCTACCTCATGGGCCATCCGTTGACTCTCCAGTGGCCATGTTCTGCTATATGAGGTCTTTCGTCGAGGAAAAAAATCATAAGCAACCTTTCGGGACGAAACTTCGCCGCCACGAGGCAGAACCTTGGCGGAACCAATCTAGGGCTCCGGCAGAGCTGTTCTGCCGGGGACACTTCCCTTCGGGAGGGGGAAATCATCGCCATCGTCATCACCAATGCTCCTCTCATCAGGAGAGGGAAATCTCCATCAACATCTTCACCAGCACCATCTCCTCTCAAAACCCTAGTTCATCTCTTGTATCCAATTCTTGTCTCCAAGTCCGGAATTGGTACTAGTAGGTTGCTAGTGGTGTTGATTACTCCTTGTAGTTGATGCTAGTTGGTTTACTTGGTGGAAGATCATATGTTCAGATCCTTTATGCATATTAATACCCCTCTAATTATGAACATGAATATGCTTTGTGAGTAGTTATGTTTGTTCCTGAGGACATGGGAGAAGTCTTGCTATTAGTAGTCATGTGAATTTGGTATTCGTTCGATATTTTGATGAGATATATGTTGTCTAGCCTCTAGTGGTGTTATGTGAACGTCGACTACATAACACTTCACCATTATTTGGGCCTAGAGGAAGGCATTGGGAAGTAATAAGTAGATGATGGGTTGCTAGAGTGACAGAAGCTTAAACCCTAGTTTATGCGTTGCTTCGTAAGGGGCTGATTTGGATCCATATGTTTCATGCTATGGTTAGGTTTACCCTAATACTTTTGTTGTAGTTGCCGATGCTTGCAATAGAGGTTAATCATAAGTGGGATGCTTGTTCAAGTAAGAACAACACCCAAGCACCGGTCCACCCACATATCAAATTATCAAAGTACCGAACGCGAATCATATGAACGTGATGAAAACTAGCTTGACTATATTCCCATGTGTCCTCGAGAGCGCTTTTCCTTATATAAGAGTTTGTCCAGGCTTATCCTTTGCTACAAAAAGGATTGGGCCACCTTGATGCACTTTATTTACTTTTGTTACTTGTTGCTCGTTACAAATTATCCTATCACAATGTTGGGGAACGTAGTAATTTCAAAAATTTCCTACGCACACGCAAGATCATGGTGATGCATAGAAACGAGAGGGGAGAGTGTTGTCCATGTACCCTCGTAGACCGAAAGCGGAAGCGTTAGCACAACGCGGTTGATGTAGTCGTACGTCTTCACGATCCCACCGATCAAGTACCGAACGTACGGCACCTCCGAGTTCAGCACATGTTCAGCCCAATGACGTCCCTCGAACTCTGATCCAGTCGAGTGTTGAGGGGGAGTTTCGTCAGCACGATGGCGTGGTGACGATGTTAATGTTCTACCGACGCAGGGCTTCGCCTAAGCACCGCTACAGTATTATCGAGGTGGACTATGGTGGAGGGGGGCACCGCACATGGCTAAAAGATCAAACAGATCAATTGTTGTGTCTATGGGGTGCCCCCTGCCCCCGTATATAAAGGAGCAAGGGGGGGGGGTGCGGCCGACCAGGGAGAGGGCGCGCCAGGAGGAGTCCTACTCCCACCGAGAGTAGGACTCCCCCCTTCCTAGTTGGAATAGGATTCAGGAGAAGGAAAGAGAGAGGAGAAGAAGGAAAGAGGGGGCCGCCCCCTTGCCCTAAACCAATTCGGTTTGGGCCTTGGGGGGCGTGCCCCACACTCCCCTTGCTTCCCTCTATTTCCACTAAGGCCCATATAGGCCCATTAAGCTCCCGGGGGGTTCCGGTAACTTCCCAGTACTCCGGTAAAATCCCGATTTCACCCGGAACACTTCCGACATCCAAACATAGGCTTCCAATATATCAATCTTCATGTCTCGACCATTTCGAGACTCCTCGTCATGTCCTTGGTCACATCCAGGACTCCGAACAACCGTCGGTACATCAAAACATATAAACTTATAATATAACCGTCATGGTAACGTTAAGCGTGCGGACCCTATGGGTTCGAGAACTATGTAGACATGACCGAGACACGTCTCCGGTCAATAACCAATAGCGGAACCTAGATGATCATATTGGCTCCCACATATTCTACGAAGATCTTTATCGGTCAAACCGCACAACAACATACGTTGTTCCCTTTGTCATTGGTATGTTACTTGCCCGAGATTCGATCGTCGGTATCTCAATACCTAGTTCAATCTCGTTACTGGCAAGTCTCTTTACTCATTCCGTAATACATCATCCCGCAAATAACTCATTAGTTGCAAGGCTTGCAAGGCTTAAGTGATGTGCATTACCGAGAGGGCCCAGAGATACCTCTCCGACAATCGGAGTGAGAAATCCTAATCTCGAAATACGCTAACCCAACAAGTACCTTTGGAGACACTTGTAGAGCACCTTTATAATCACCCAGTTACATTGTGACGTTTGGTAGCACACAAAGTGTTCCTCCGGTAAACGGGAGTTGCATAATCTCATAGTCATAGGAACATGTATAAGTCATGAAGAAAGCAATAGCAGAATACTAAACGATTGTGTGCTAAGCTAACAGAATGGGTCATGTCAATCACATCATTCTCCTAATGATGTGACCCTGTTAATCAAATGACAACTCATGTCTATGGTTAGGAAACATAACCATCTTTGATCAATGAGCTAGTCAAGTAGAGGCATACTAGTGACAATCTGTTTGTCTATGTATTCACACATGTATTATGTTTCCGGTTAATACAATTCTAGCATGAATAATAAACATTTATCATGATATAAGGAAATAAATAATAACTTTATTATTGCCTCTAGGGCATATTTCCTTCAGTCTCCCACTTGCACTAGAGTCAATAATCTAGATTACACAGTAATGATTCTAACACCTATGGAGCCTTGGTGCTGATCATGTTTTGCTCATGGAAGAGGCTTAGTCAATGGGTCTGCAACATTCAGATCCGTATGTATCTTGCAAATTTCTATTACTCCCACCTGGACTAAATCCCAGATGGAATTGAAGCGTCTCTTGATGTGTTTGGTTCTCTTGTGAAATCTGGATTCCTTTGCCAAGGCAATTGCACCAGTATTGTCACAAAAGATTTTCATTGGACCCGATGCACTAGGTATGACACCTAGATCGGATATGAACTCCTTCATCCAGACTCCTTCATTTGATGCTTCTGAAGCAGCTATGTACTCCGCTTCACATGTAGATCCCGTCACAACGCTTTGTTTAGAACTGCACCAACTGACAGCTCCACCGTTTAATGTAAACACATATCCGGTTTGCGATTTAGAATCGTCCGGATCAGTGTCAAAGCTTGCATCAACGTAACCGTTTACGATGAGCTCTTTGTCACCTCCATAAACGAGAAACATATCCTTAGTCCTTTTCAGGTATTTCAGGATGTTCTTGACCGCTGTCCAGTGATCCATTCCTGGATTACTTTGGTACCTCCTTGCTAGACTTATAGAAAGGCACACATCAGGTCTGGTACACAGTATTGCATACATGATAGAGCCTATGGCTGAAGCATAGGGAACATCTTTCATTTTCTCTCTATCTTCTGCAGTGGTCGGGCATTGAGTCTTACTCAACTTCACACCTTGTAACACAGGCAAGAACCCTTTCTTTGCTTGATCCATTTTGAACTTCTTCAAAACTTTGTCAAGGTATGTGCTTTGTGAAAGTCCAATTAAGCGTCTTGATCTATCTCTATAGATCTTGATGCCCAATATGTAAGCAGCTTCACCGAGGTCTTTCATTGAAAAACTCTTATTCAAGTATCCCTTTATGCTATCCAGAAATTCTATATCATTTCCAATTAGCAATATGTCATCCACATATAATATCAGAACTGCTACAGAGCTCCCACTCACTTTATTGTAAATACAGGCTTCTCCAAAAGTCTGTATAAAACCAAATGCTTTGATCACACTATCAAAGCGTTCATCCCAACTCCGAGAGGCTTGCACCAGTCCATAAATGGATTGCTGGAGCTTGCACACTTTGTGAGCTCCCTTTGGATCGACAAAACCTTCTGGTTGCATCATATACAACTCTTCTTCCAGAAATTCATTCAGGAATGCAGTTTTTACATCCATTTGCCAAATTTCATATTCATAAAATGTGGCAATTGCTAACATGATTCAGACAGACTTAAGCATTGCTACGGGTGAGAAGGTCTCATCATAGTCAATCCCTTGAACTTGTCGAAAACCTTTTGCAACAAGTTGAGTGAGGGGGTCCTGGATTAGGGGGTGTTCGGATAGCCGGACTATACCTTCGGCCGAACTCCTGGACTATGAAGATACAAGATTGAAGACTCTGTCCCGTGTCCGGAAGGGACTTTCCTTGGCGTGGAAGGCAAGCTTGGCGATACGGATATGAAGATCTCCTACCATTGTAACCGACTTTGTGTAACCCTAACCCTCTCCGGTGTCTATATAAACCGGAGGGTTTTAGTCTGTAGGACATCGTACACATCAACAGTCATACCATAGGCTAGCTTCTAGGGTTTAGCCTCCTCGATCTTGTGGTAGATCTACTCTTGTACTACCCATATCATCAATATTAATCAAACAGGACGTAGGGTTTTACCTCCATCGAGAGGGCCCGAACCTGGGTAAAACTTCGTGTCCCCTGTCTCCTGTTACCATCCAGCCTAGACGCATAGTTCGGGACCCCCTACCCGAGATTCACCGGTTTTGACACCGACATTGGTGCTTTCATTGAGAGTTCCTCTATGTCATCGCCATCAGGCTCGATGGCTCCTATGATCATCAATAGTGATGCAGTCCAAGGTGAGACCTTCCTCCCCGGACAGATCTTCGTCTTTGGCGGCTTCGCCCTGCGGGCCAATTCGCTTGGCCATCTGGAGCAGATCGAAAGCTACGCCCCCGGCCGTCAGGTCAGATTTGGAAGTTTAAACTACACGGCTGACATCCGCGGGGACTTGATCTTTGACGGATTCGAGCCACTGCCGAGCGCGCCGCACTGTCACGACGAGCATGATTTAGCTCTGCCGCCGAACAGTGCCCTAGAGGCCGCACCCGCGTCAGCTCCGACCCTTAATTCGGAGCCAACTGCGCCGATCGAGGATGGGCGGTTGGACGCCACCTCGGGGGCTGCGACCCCAACGAAGATTGAGCCAAACACCAGCCCCGTACTCTACGAGACTCGTGACTCCAAGGAGCCGGACTCCTCTCTGGACTCCGAACCCTCCGCGCCCCTGCCGATCGAATCCGATTGGGCGCCGATCATGGAGTTCACTGTCGTGGACATATTTCAGCACTCGCCTCTCGGCGATATCCTGAGGTCACTGAAGTCTCTCTCTTTATCAGGAGAGCCCTGGCCGGACTACGGCCAGCAAGGTTGGGGTATGGACGATGAAGAAATTCAAAGCCCACCCACCACCCACTTTGTAGCCACTGTCGACGACTTAGCCGACATGCTCGACTTCGACTCCGAAGACATCAATGGTATGGGCGCCGATGAAGGAGATGATGAAGAACCAGCGCCTACTATGCCCTGGAAAGCCACCTCGTCGTATGACATATACATGGTGGACACCCCAAAAGAGGGAGATGGCAATGGAACAGCGGAGGATGGCCCCTCCAAGAAACAGCCTAAGCGCCGGCGTCAGCAGCGCCGCTCAAAATACCGCCAAAACAAACACGGTGATTCCAGCACGGGAGATAATAATACTCCGGAAAGCTCCGAAGAAAACCCCCTCCAGCAAGATTTAGCACAGGAGGATGGAGAAACCAGCCCTCATGAGAGGGCGGCAGACAGAGAGGTCGAGGACGATAATTATATGCCTCCCTCCGAAGACGAGGCAAGCCTCGACGACGACGAATTTGTCATGCCAGAGGATCTCGTCGAGCAAGAGCGTTTTCAACGCAGGCTTATGGCCACAGCAAGAAGCCTCAAGAAAAAATAGCAACAACTTAGAGCTGATCAAGATTTGCTAGTCGATAGATGGACTGAAGTCCTTGCGGCCGAAGAGCATAAACTCGAACGCCCCTCCAATAGCTACCCAAAGCGCAGGTTGCTACCCCGATTAGAGGAGGAAGCACTTGATGCGGCCGACCGGCCACCTCGTGGTCGCGATAGAGAGACCTCTCGGCCCTCCACTCAAGCCGCACCCCGTACCAAGGCACGGGAATATGCGCCGGACTTACAAGACATGTTGGAGGACAAGGCAAGGCAAATAAGATCGATCTACGGATCGCGTGGGCGCCCCACGGCTCGAGACGGTAACCGTCACGCCGGCCACAAATTCGGCGGGGCTGAACACAGTAGACAAGGCTCATTGGAGCTACGTCATGATATAGCCCAGTACAGAGGCACCACACACCCACTCTGCTTTACAGACGAAATAATGGATCATCAAATCCCCGAGGGTTTCAAACCCGTAAACATCGAATCATATGATGGCACAACAGATCCTGCGGTATGGATCGAAGATTATCTCCTTCATATCCACATGGCCCACGGCGATGATTTCCACGCCATCAAATACCTCCCACTCAAGCTTAAAGGACCAGCTCGGCATTGGCTTAACAGCTTGCCAATAGGATCAATCAGTTGTTGGGAGGACCTGGAAGCTGCATTCCTCGACAATTTCCAGGGCACTTATGTGCGACCCCCAGACGCCGATGACCTAAGTCACGTAATTCAGTAGCCAGAGGAGTCGGCCAGTCAATTCTAGACATGGTTCCTAACAAAGAAAAATCAAATAGTCGACTGTCCGACGCTAAGGCCCTAGCAGCCTTCAAGCACAATATCCGTGATGAGTGGCTGGCTCGGCACCTTGGACAAGAAAATCCGAAATCTATGGCAGCACTCACGACACTCATGACCCGCTTTTGCACGGGAGAAGATAGCTGGCTTGCTCGTAGCAACAATATGACCAAGAACCCTGGTAACTCGGACACCAGGGACAGTAGTGGCAGGTCGCATCGCAACAAGCAGAAGCGCCGCATTAACGGCGACAATGCTGAGGATACGGCAGTTAATGCCGGATTCAGAGGCTCTAAATCCGGTCAGCGGAAAAGGCCATTCAAAAAGAATCCTAGGGGCCCGTCCAGTTTGGACCGAATACTCGACCGCTCGTGCCAAATACATGGCACCCCTGAAAAGCCGACCAATCACACCAACAGGGATTGTTCGGTGTTCAAGCAGGCAGGCAAGTTAAACGCCGAAAATGAAGACAAGGGGCTGCATAGCAATGACGACGAGGAGCCCCGGCCGCCGAACAATAGTGGACAGAAGGGTTTTCCCCCACAAGTGTGAACGGTGAACATGATATACGCAACCCACGTCCCCAAAAGGGAGCGGAAGCGCGCGTTAAGGGACGTATACGCGGTAGAGCCAGTCGCCCCAAAGTTCAACCCATGGTCCTCCTGCCCGATCACCTTTGATCGAAGGGACCATCCCACTAGCATCCGTCATGGCGGATTCGCCGCATTGGTTCTAGACCCAATTATTGACGGATTTCATCTCACTAGAGTCCTTATGGACGGCGGCAGCAGCCTGAACCTGCTTTACCAGGATACAGTGCGGAAAATGGGCATAGATCCCTCGAGGATTAAGCCCACAAAACGACCTTTAAAGGCGTAATACTAGGTGTAGAGGCCAACTGTACAGGCTCAGTCACACTTGAAGTGGTCTTCGGATCTCCGGATAATTTCCGAAGCGAGGAGTTAATCTTCGACATAGTCCCGTTTCGTAGTGGTTATCACGCACTGCTCGGGCAAACCGCATTCGCTAAGTTCAATCAGTACCGCATTACGCATACCTTAAGCTCAAGATGCCAGGCCCTCGAGGAGTAATTATGGTACACCGAACGCTCCCTTCGAACGGAGGAGCACACGGCGGCCCTTGCAGCGGAAGTACAAAGCAGCCTCTCCAGGCAGTTCTCCAGTCCGGCCACTAAACGACCGGACACCGTCAAGCGCGCCAGGAGTAACCTACAACAACACCGCCTGGCACGATCCGAGCAGGCGTAGCAATGCGGCCCCAACCCCAACCCTCGCAAAAAGGCGACGCCAGTACTTCGCGTACATAACTACGCTCTAGAGATACCATGGGCACAAGGGGAGGGGCACCATTACGGCACGCCCAAAACACGGCTTAAACCATACCCGGGGCTGCCGATTTTTTAATTTTCTCTTACTTTCAGGACTCCATCCTTCGGAAGGCCTGTTCGGCAGTTCAATTGCCGCACAAACGATGCAAGAACCAGGGAAGCAGACAAGCCACGCCGCATTACGGAACTCCCAGGTGGTCTCTATCACGAGCAGTATACCCGTTCCGCATACTATTCCGCAGCTTGCCCCTGGAACGGACATGTTAACTAGTCCAACCTTCCACTTATCGCATTACTTGTATCGTTCTGCCTTGATTGCACCCCTTTTTAATAAACAATGCATAGCTTTCGTCTATTTTTGCATTACCTTTTTTCTTTATATATGTTCCTTAATGACATGTTGCACCCGTACACATTGGTACGGCCAAAATACGCCAGGGGCTTTAGTACCCCTCAATATGGTGTGAGAAGTCCGAACACTTTAACAAGTGCGGCACCCCGAACTTATAGCATTATATGCATCGGCTCTGAATCATGTCTTGGGTCAATAGTTGGGTTTGCCCGGCTCCTATGTTTTGGTGCCTTACGTTCCGCTATATCGGCTAAGGTAGCACTAGGAGAACCACTGCGATTGTGCCCCAGTTGAGCTGGGTCGAGCACCTCGGTGGAGAAAGCTAAAACTGACTGTCATGATGAAGCGAGAGCTGTCACTGTTCGAGAGGTTTTTTCGAGTCCCTAAAGACTTATGCTGCTTAGGGCAAGGAGCCGGCTCTGTCTGGCCAAGGCATGGATAGCGCCCCGAACTCGGTCTTCCGAATACCAGGGGCTTCGCTGAAATTTAAAATTATAGAATTCTATGGCTAAGTGAGAGTGTTCACGCATTATAGTCCGATTGCCTTGTTCATTGGGCTGAGCGCCTCCCTCGAAGGACCCAAACATGGGAAAAAGAGCGCTCAGGTTTATCCCCGAACACCCCAGCACTAGCGGCATGGGGGCAGAAGCCGACAACTCGCCATCTCTCAGAATTGATAAACAACCGCACATAAGGTAATATTTTAAATTCCAATAGCATTGCTTAGCGCATATAAACAAGTTTTCAGCGCACAGGACAAAACGAGCAAGTTTCACTATAAAATCACATCCCTAGAACATTCATCCGCCACAAGGCAGGCACCCTACAGAACATCCTTATAGTAATTCTCGGGCTTGCGATGCTCTTTCCCCGGCGGTGGCCCGTCCTTCACAAGCTTCTCAGCATCCAACTTGCCCCAGTGCACCTTAGCACGGGGAAGGGCCCTACGGGCACCTTCAATGCAGACGGAGCGCTTGATGACTTCGAGCCTTGGACAGGCCTCCACCAGCCGCCGCACCAGCCCAAAATAGCTCCTAGGCAGAGCCCCTCCAGGCCACAGCCGAACAATGAGGCCCTTCATGGCCTGTTCGGCCGCCTTGTGGAGCTCGACCAGTTGCTTCAGCTGGTCGCTCAGGGGCACGGGGTGTCCGGCCTCAGCGTACTGAGACTAGAACACCTTCTCCATCGAGCTGCCCTCCTCGGCTCGATAGAATGCGGCGGCATCGGACACACTCCGAGGAAGATCTGTGAACGCTCCTGGAGAGCTCCGGATTCGGGTAAGTAACAAGTAACTCACGTTTATGTGTTTGCTTTGCATAAAGAATGCCTTACCCGCCGCTATCTTCTTCACCTCATCCAACTCCTGGAGGGTCTTCTGGGATTCGGCCTTGGCAGACTTGGCATTTTCAATAGGCACCGCGAGCTCGGACGCTTGCGTCTTCGAGTCAAGCTCCAAACTCTCATGTTTTTCCATGAGAGCCTGGAGGTCTTGCCGCACCTTGCCAACCTCGGCCTCATACTTCTCCCGCTCGGTGTGCTTCAAGGCTGCCCTCTTCTCGGCCTCGACCAGCGCTTGCTTAAGGGTCGCCACTTCAGACGTGGCCCCTACAATAGCCACGATAATCCTGTCATTCTTTGCAATTGCACCTTTTTATATATATTTAAAAACAAGGTATTTCTCACCTTCATTGTCCTCGAGCTGCTTCTTGGCATGCCCGAGCTCTTGCTAGGACCGCTCGAGGTTCTGCTTTAGCGTGTCCACTTCCGCACTCAATGCGGCGGACACAAGCAGAGAAGCCTGCACATGCATATTGACTCATTTTTGTTAGACTCCTACGAATTTTATTTGATCCTCTATTCGGCTTTTCCTCCCGAACGCCAAACGGAGCATTAGGGGCTACTGTCTATGCGGTAATATTATTCACACATTCTTTACTTACCTCAAAGCTTGTTAAAAGGCTAGTACAAGCTTCAGTCAGTCCACTCTTGGCGGACTGAACCTTCTGGACCACCGCACTCATAATAGTGCGGTGCTCCTCGTCGATGGAGGCACCTTGGAGCGCCTCCAACATATTGTTCGGCGCCTCCGGTTGGACGGGGGCCACCGGCACGGCGGACTTGCTCCTCTTGGAAGGAGGTCCCCCGCCGGACTCTGGAACCTCTGAAGGTTCCGGAGCGGTGTCCGGCCTAGAGCCGGACTTGGAGCCCTGGGGGGTTTCATCCCCTTTACTCCTGGAGTCCGGGAGGTCGCCTTGCGGCGCCTCCAGGACCACCTCCTCCCGGCTTGGAACCTGTTGGGACAACACTTCGGTGTCGTCCGTAGGGCGGGGGGAGGAAGCCGTCGGAAGCGAGTTCACATCCGACGAGTCCAGTGAGCCGCTCGACGACGCGTCGAGTCGATCTTTGGGTGTGCTGCATAAACATATTCGACGTAAGGGAAAGCTGTGCAATAAATGAATACTATGAATTACTCTGGTATCCAGATACTTACGATTTTGCCAGGGGCTTGGCCCTGGGCTGCCACTCCTCTCCGCTGTCGTCGGCGTCGGTGGAGCAGTCCGGAGGAAGGGTTTTTCCCCTTCTTGGACCCTCCGGCCTCCCCGGAGAGGGCGGCCTTCCTTTTCTTCTCTCCCCCCGCTGGAGGGGGAGATGTCTCTTCTTCTTCCTCATCGTCTTCACGGGAGGAATGCGCCTCAGAACCGTCAGATGATGGATCCGACACCTCATGGCACCGGACACTCTTTTGAGTCCCCGCGGCCTTTTTTGCGGCCTTCTTCTCCGGCACCACATAGGGTGCCGAAACCAGCAGCTTCTCCAGGCGAGCGTCCGCTGGGCCTTCGGGCAAAGGAGCCGGACAGTTGATCTGTGTGGATGTCACCTGCCAATCCTGTCAAAGTTAAGGGAGTTTAGATCCCGCATGGAGTCAAACTATGAAAAACTGATATCCTGTAAAAGGAAAAAACAGCTTACCGTGAGAGCATGATGCTGCACACTGAATCCGCGATCCTCGGTAGCGGATGCGGGAGCCTCAGCGCCCTTGAAAAGCGCCTTCCAGGCATCTTCATACGTCGTGTCGAAGAGCCTGCTCAGAGTTTGGTGCCGCGCCGGGTCGAACTCCCACAGGTTGAAAGCCCATTGTTGACACGGGAGGATCAAGCGGATGAGCATAACCTGGACTACGTTGACAAGTTTGAGCTTCTTGTCCATCGGGGTTTGGACGCATGTTTGGAGTCCGGTCAGCTCTCCCTTCTTACCCCACGATAGGCCCGTCTCCTTCCAGGAGGTGAGCCGCGTAGGGGGTCCGGATCAAAACTCAGGGGGTGCGACCCATTCAGCGTCGCGCGGCTCGGTGATGTAAAACCACCCCGATTGCCACCCCTTCAGGGTCTCCACAAAGGAGCCCTCGAGCCATAGGACGTTGGCTGTCTTGCCCACCATGGCGCCTTCGCACTCCGCCTGGTTGCCGTGCACCACCTTCGGCTTGACGTTGAAAGTCTTGAGCCATAGGCCGAAATGGGGGCGGATGCGGAGGAAGGCCTCGCACACGACGATAAACGCCGAGATGTTGAGGACGAAGTTCGGGGCCAGATCGTGGAAATCCAGGACGTAGTAGAACATGAGCCCCCGGACAAATGGGTGGAGAGGGAAGCCCAGTCCACGGAGGAACTGGGGGAGGAACACCACCCTATCATGGGGCCTAGGGGTGGGGATGAGCTGCCCCTTTTCGGGAAGCCGGTATGCGATGTCGTTAGATAGGTATCCGGCTTTCCTCAGCTTTTTGATGTGTCCCTCCATGACGGAGGAGACCATCCACTTGCCTCCCGCTCCAGACATGGCTGGAGAAGGTTGAGGTGGGGAGTGCGGACTTGGGCGCTGGAGCTCGAGTGCGCAAGAATGGATAGGCGAAGGAGGAAGAAGGTGTAGGTGCAATGGTGGATCCTTATCCCCTTATATGGGTGGACGCAACTACATGTCCCCACCAGCCTGGTAAAACTCGCTTATCTCCAAGCGCCGTAATCAATGGCGCGATTGGGTTACCCACGCCCGTATTGATGAGAATCCCGGGATAAGGGGACATGATCTCTGCTTTAACAAGACGTGCCAAGGAAACCGCCTCGCATGACGCGCTGAGGTGGGATAATGAAACGACTCGGATAAAGGCTTGGCCGTGGTGTGACATGCTACGGAATACGTCAGCATATTAGATTGGTGTAAATATTATTCTCTCTATGGCAATATGTGGAAACTTATTTTGCAAAGCCGGACACTATCTTTGTGTTCAAAATCTTCTATGAAGTACTTGGAGGAGGAACCCGCCTTGCAATGCCGAAGACAATCTGCGTGCCGGACTCATCGTCATTGAAGCCTGGTTTAGGGGCTACTGAGGGAGTCCTGGATTAGGGGGTGTTCTGATAGCCGGACTATACCTTCGGCCGGACTCCTGGACTATGAAGATACAAGATTGAAGACTCCATCCCATGTTTGGAAGGGACTTTCCTTGGCGTGGAAGGCAAGCTTGGCGATACGGATATGAAGATCTCCTACCATTGTAACCGACTTTTTGTAACCCTAACCCTCTCCGGTGTCTATATAAACCGGAGGGTTTTAGTCCGTAGGACAACGTACACATCAACAATCATACCATAGGCTAGCTTCTAGGGTTTAGCCTCCTTGATCTCGTGGTAGATCTACTCTTGTACTACCCATATCATCAATATTAATCAAACAGGACGTAGGGTTTTACCTCCATCTAGAGGGCCCGAACCTGGGTAAAACTTCATGTCCCTTGTCTCCTGTTACCATCCGGCCTAGACGCACAGTTCAGGACCCCCTACCCGAGATCCGCCGATTTTGACATCGACATCGAGCTTTATAGACAGTAACATTACCGTCAGCGTCAGTCTTCTTCTTGAAGATCCATTTATTCTCAATTGCTTGCCGATCATCAGGAAAATCAACCAAAGTCCATACTTTGTTCTCATACATGGATCCCATCTTAGATTTCATGGCCTCAAGCCATTTTGCGGAATCTGGGCTCACCATTGCTTCTTCATAGTTCGTAGGTTCATCATGATCTAGTAGCATGACTTCCAGAACAGGATTACCGTACCACTCTGGTGCGGATCTTACTCTGGTTGATCTACGAGGTTCAGTAGTAACTTGATCTGAAGTTCCATGATCATCATCATTAACTTCCTCACTAATTGGTGTAGGCGTCACAGGAACCAGTTTCTATGATGAACTACTTTCCAATAAGGGAGCAGGTATAGTTACCTCATCAAGTTCCACTTTCCTCCCACTCACTTCTTTCAAGAGAAACTCCTTCTCTAGAAAGGATCCATTCTTAGCAACGAATGTCTTGCCTTCGGATCTGTGATAGAAGGTATACCCAACAGTCTCCTTTGGGTATCCTATGAAGACACATTTCTCCGATTTGGGTTTAGCTTATTAGGTTGAAGCTTTTTCACATAAGCATCACAGCCCCAAACTTTCAGAAATGACAACTTTGGTTTCTTGCCAAACCATAGTTCATAAGGCGTCGTCTCAATGGATTTCGATGGTGCCCTATTTAACGTGAATGCAGCCGTCTCTAAAGCATAACCCCAAAATGATAGCAGTAAATCTGTAAGAGACATCATAGATCGCACCATATCTAGTAAAGTACGATTACGACGTTCGGACACACCATTACGCTATGGTGTTCCGGGTGGCGTGAGTTGTGAAACTATTCCGAATTGTTTCAAATGTAGACCAAACTCGTAACTCAAATATTCTCCTCCACGATCAGATCGTAGAAACTTTATTTTCTTGTTACGATGATTTTCAACTTCACTCTGAAATTCTTTGAACTTTTCAAATGTTTCAGACTTATGCTTCATTAAGTAGATATACCCATATCTGCTTAAATCATCTGTGAAGGTGAGAAAATAACGATATCCGCCACGAGCCTCAACATTCATCGGACCACATACATCTGTATGTACGATTTCCAACAAATCTGTTGCTCTCTCCATAGTACCGGAGAACGGCGTTTTAGTCATCTTGCCCATGAGGCACGGTTCGCAAGTACCAAGTGATTCATAATCCAGTGGTTCCAAAAGTCCATCAATATGGAGTTTCTTCATGCGCTTTATACCAATATGACCTAAACGGTAGTGCCACGAATAAGTTGCACTATCATTATCAACTTTGCATCTTTTGGCTTCAACATTATGAATATGTGTATCACTACTATCGAGATTCATCAAAAATAGACCACTCTTCAAGGGTGCATGACCATAAAAGATATTACTCATATAAATAGAACAACCATTATTCTCTGATTTAAATGAATAACCGTCTCACATCAAACAAGATCCAGATATAATGTTCATGCTCAACGCTGGCACCGAATAACAATTATTTAGGTCTAATACTAATCCCGAAGGTAGATGTAGAGGTAGTGTGCCGACTGCGGTCACATCGACTTTGGAACCATTTCCCACGCGCATCGTCACCTCGTCCTTTGCCAGTGTTCGCTTAATCCCTAGTCCCTGTTTCGAGTTACAAATATTAGCAACAGAACCAGTATAAAATACCCAGGTGCTACTGCGAGCTCTAGTAAGGTACACATCAATAACATGTATATCACATATACCTTTGTTCACCTTGCCATCCTTCTTATCCGCCAAATACTTGGGGTAGTTCCGCTTCCAGTGACCAGTCTGCTTGTAGTAGAAGCACTCAGTCTTAGGCTTAGGTCCAGACTTGGGTTTCTTCTCCTGAGCAGCAACTTGCTTGATGTTCTTCTTGAAGTTCCCCTTCTTCTTCCCTTTACCCTTTTTCTTGAAACTGGTGGTCTTATTGACCATCAACATTTGATGCTCCTTCTTGATTTCTACCTCCACAGCTTTTAGCATCGCGAAGAGCTCGGGAATTGTCTTATTCATCCCTTGCATATTATAGTTCATAATGAAGCTTTTGTAGCTTGGTGGCAGTGATTGAAGAACTCTGTCAATAACACTATCAGTCGGAAGATTAACTCCCAGCTGAGTCAAGTGATTATGGTACCCAGACATTCTGAGTATATGCTCATTGACAGAACTATTCTCCTCCATCTTGCAGCTGTAGAACTTATTGGAGAATTCATATCTCTCAATCCGGGCATTTGCTTGAAATATTAACTTCAACTCCTGGAACATCTCATATGCTCCATGACGTTCAAAATGTCGTTGAAGTCCTAAGCCATAAAGCATGGCACACTGAACTATCGAGTAGTCATCAGCTTTGCTCTGCCAGGTGTTCTTAACGTCTGCAGTTGCATCAGCAGCAGGCCTGGCACTCAGCGGTGCTTCCAGGACGTAATTCTTCTGAGCAGCAATGAGGATAATCCTCAAGTTACGGACCCAGTTCATGTAATTGTTACCGTCATCTTTCAACTTTGCTTTCTCAAGGGACGCATTAAAATTCAACGGAACAACAACACGGGCCATCTATCTACAAGCAAGATACTATTAGGTACTAAGTTCATGATAAATTTAAGTTCAACTAATCATATTACTTAGGAACTTCCACTTAGAAAGACATCCCTCTAATCTTCTAAGTGATCACATGATCCAAATCAACTAAACCATAACCGATCATCACGTGAAATGGAGTAGTTTTCAATGGTGAACATCACTATGTTGATCATATCTACTATATGATTCATGCTCGACCTTTCGGTCTCAGTGTTCCGAGGCCATATCTGCATATGCTAGGCTCGTCAAGTTTAACCTGAGTATTCTGCGTGTGCAAAACTGGCTTGCACCCGTTGTAGATGGACGTAGAGCTTATCACACCCGATCATCACGTGGTGTCTGGGCACGATGGACTTTAGCAACGGTGCATACTCAGGGAGAACACTTTTATCTTGAAATTTGGCGAGAGATCATCTTAGAATGCTATCGTCAATCAAAGCAAGATAAAATGCATAAAAGACAAACATCACATGCAATCAATATAAGTGATATGATATGGCCATCATCATCTTGTGATTGTGATCTCCATCTCCGAAGCATCGTAATGATCACCATCGTCACCGGCGCGACACCTTGATCTCCATCGTAGCATTGTTGTCGTCTCGCCAATCTTATGCTTCCACGACTATCGCTACCGCTTAGTGATAAAGTAAAGCATTACAGGGCGATTTCATTGCATACAATAAAGCGACAACCATATGGCTCCTGCCAGTTGCCGATAACTCGGTTACAAAACATGATCATCTCATACAATAAAATTTAGCATCATCTCTTGACCATATCACATCACAACATGCCCTGCAAAAACAAGTTAGACGTCCTCTACTTTGTTGTTGCAAGTTTTACGTGGCTGCTACGGGCTTAGCAAGAACCGTTCTTACATACGCATCAAAACCACAATGATAGTTTGTCAAGTTGGTGCTGTTTTAACCTTCGCAAGGACCGGGCATAGCCACACTCGGTTCAACTAAAGTTGGAGAAACTGACACCCGCCAGCCACCTGTGTGCAAAGTACGTCGGTAGAACCAGTCTCGCGTAAGCGTACGCGTAATGTCGGTCCGGGCAGCTTCATCCAACAATACCGCCGAACCAAAGTATGACTTATATCGCCCACAACTCACTTGTGTTCTACTCATGCATATGACACCTACGCATAAAACCTGGCTCGGATGCCACTGTTGGGGAACATAGTAATTTCAAAAATTTCCTACACACATGCAAGATCATGGTGATGCATAGCAACAAGAGGGGAGAGTGTTGTCCACGTACCCTCGTAGACCGAAAGTGGAAGCGTTAGCACAGCGCGGTTGATGTAGTCGTATGTCTTCAAATCCGACCGATCAAGTACCGAATGTACGACACCTCCGAGTTCAGCACACGTTCATCCCGATGACGTCCCTCGAACTCTGATCCAGCCGAGTGTTGAGGGAGATTTTCGTCAGCACGACGGCGTGGTGACGATGTTGATGTTCTACCAACGCAGGGCTTCGCCTAAGCACCGCTACAGTATTATCGAGGTGGACTATGGTGGAGGGGGGCACCACACATGGCTAAAAGATCAAACAGATCAATTGTTGTGTCTATGGGGTGCCCCTGCCCACGTATATAAAGGAGCAAGGGGGGGGGGTGCGGCCGGCCAGGGAGAGGGCGCGCCAGGAGTAGTCCTACTCCCACCGGGAGTAGGACTCCCCCCTTTCCTAGATGGAATAGGATTCGGGAGAAGGAAAGAGAGAGGAGAAGAAGGAAAGAGCGGGCCGGCCCCCCTTGCCCTAAACCAATTCGGTTTGGGCCTTGGGGGGCGCGCCCCACACTCCCCTTGCTTCCCTCCATTTCCATTAAGGCCCATATAGGCCCATTAAGCTCCCGGGGGGTTCCGGTAACCTCCCGGTACTCTGGTAAAATCTCGATTTCACCCGGAACACTTCTGACATCCAAACATAGGCTTCCAATATATCAATCTTCATGTCTCAACCATTTTGAGACTCCTCGTCATGTCCTTGATCACATCCGGGACTCTGAACAACTTTCGGTACATCAAAACATATAAACTCATAATATAACCGTCATCGTAACGTTAAGCGTGCGGATCCTACGGGTTCGAGAACTATGTAGACATGACCAAGACACGTCTCCGGTCAATAACCAATAGCGGAACCTGGATGCTCATATTGGCTCCCACACATTCTACGAAGATCTTTATTAGTCAAACCGCACAACAACATACTTTGTTCCCTTTGTCATTGGTATGTTACTTGCCCGAGATTCAATCGTCGGTATCTCAATACCTAGTTCAATCTCATTACCGACAAGTCTCTTTACTCGTTCCGTAATACATCACCCCGCAACTAACTCATTAGTTGCAATGCTTGCAAGGCTTAAGTGATGTGCATTACCGAGAGGGCCCAGAGATACCTCTCCGACAATCGGAGTGACAAATCCTAATCTCGAAATACGCCAACCCAACAAGTACCTTTGGAGACACCTGTAGAGCACCTTTATAATCACCCAGTTATGTTGTGACGTTTGGTAGCACACAAAGTGTTCCTTCGGTAAACGGGAGTTGCATAATCTCATAGTCATAGGAACATGTATAAATCATGAAGAAAGCAATAGCAGAATACTAAACGATCGTGTGCTAAGCTAACGAAATGGGTCATGTCAATCACATCATTCTCCTAATGATGTGACCCCGTTAATCAAATGACAACTCATTTCTTTGGTTAGGAAACATAACCATCTTTGATCAACGAGCTAGTCAAGTAGAGGCATACTAGTGACAATCTGTTTGTCTATGTATTCACACATGTATTATGTTTCCGGTTAATTACAATTCTAGCATGAATAATAAACATTTATCATGATATAAGGAAATAAATAATAACTTTATTATTGCCTCTAGGGCATATTTGATTCACACAAAACTATCTGTTACCACTTATTTCAGTACTTGCAGAGAATACCTTGTTGAAAACTGCTTATCATTTCCTTCTGCTCCTTGTTGGGTTCGACACTCTTACTTATCGAAAGGACTACGATAGATCCCCTATACTTGTGGGTCATCAAGACTCTTTTCTGGCACCGTTGCCGGGGAGTGAAGCGCCTTTGGTAGGTGGAATTTGGTAAGGAAAAATTTATATAGTGTGCTGAAATTTACTATCACTTGTTACTATGGAAAGTAATCCTCCGAGGGGCTTGTTCGGGGTATCTTCACCCCGACCATTAGATCAAAGAATTGCCCCTCAACCTACTAAACCTACTGAAAATGAAATTATCCCTTTGAATTTCCTTCGGGTATGTTAGAAAAACTGCTTGATAACCCTTTTACAAGAGATGGAACAAAGCATCCTAATGAACATCTACTTTATGTGGATGAAGTTTGTGGATTATTTAAGCTTGCAGGTATACCCAATAATGTTGTTAAGAAGAAGGTCTTCCCTTTATCTTTGAAGGGAGATGCATCGACATGGTATAGGCTATGTGATGACACGGGATCATGGAACTATAAACGAATGAAATTGGAATTTCATTAGAAGTATTATCCTATGCATCTTGTTCATCGTGATCGCAATTATATATATAATTTTTGGCCTCGTGAAGGAGAAAACATCGCTCAAGCTTGGGGGAGGCTTAAATCAATGTTATATTCATGCCCCAATCATGAGCTCTCAAGAGAAATAATTCTTCAAAAATTTTATGCTCAGCTTTCTGAAAACAATCGCATCATGCTCGATACTTCTTGTGCTGGCTCTTTTATGATGAAGACTATTGAATTCAAATGGAATTTATTGGATAGAATTAAACGCAACTCTGAAGATTGGGATCTCGAAGAAGGTAAGGAGTCAGGTATGATGCCTAAGTTTGATTGTGTTAAGTCTTTTATGGATACCGATGTTTTCCGTAAATTTAGCACTAAATATGGACTTGACTCTGAGATAGTAGCTTCTTTCTGTGAATCTTTTGCTACTTATGTTGATCTCCCTAAGGAGAAGTGGTTTAGATATCATCCTCCCATAGAAGTAAAAGTAGCTGCACCTACTAAAGTTGAAGAAAAGACTGTCACTTATAATGATCCTATTGTTCCTACTTCTTATGTTGAGAAACCACCTTTCCCTGTTAGAATAAAGGATCATGCTAAAGCTTCAATTGTGGTTCGTAAAAGCAATATTAGAACTTATACACCTCCTGAGCAAGTTAAAGTTGAACCTAATATTGCTATTGTTAAAGATCTCTTGTCTGATAATATTGATGGGCATGTTATTCATTTCTGCGGTGAAACCGCTAGAATTGCCAAACCTTGTGCTAAAGATAAACATAGACCTATGGTAGGCGTGCCTGTTATTTCTGTTAAAATAGGAGATCATTGTTATCATGGCTTATGTGATATGGGTGCTAGTGCTAGTGTTGTACCGCATACTTTATACGAAGAAATTAAGCATGAAATTGCACTTGCTGAGTTAGAAGGTATTGATGTTACAATTAAACTTGCCAATAGAGATACTATATCAACAATGGGAATTGTTAGAGATGTTGAAGTCTTGTGTGGGAAAACTAAATATCCTACTAATTTTCTTGTTCTTGGTTCCCCACAAGATAGCTTTTGTCCCATTATATTTGGTAGACCCTTCTTGAACACTGTCAATGCTAAGATAGACTGCGAAAAGAATGTTGTTACTATTGGTTTAAGTGATATGTCTCATGAGTTTAATTTCTCTAAATTTAGTAGACAATGTCGTGAAGAAGAATTTCCTAGTAAGGATGAAATTATTGGTATTTCTTCTATTGCCATACCTCCTAGTGATCCTTTAGAACAATATTTGCTAGACCATGAAAATGATATGTTTATGAATGAAAGAAGGGAAATAGATGAGGTATTCTTTAAACAGGAACCTATTCTGAAACACAATTTGCCTGTTGAAATCCTAGGGGATCCTCCTCCACCCAAGGGTGATCCCGTGTTTGAGCTTAAACCGTTGCCTGTTAATCTTAAATATGCTTATCTTGATGAAAAGAAGATATATCCTGTTATTATTAGTGCTAACCTTTCAGAGCATGAAGAAGAAAGATTATTGAAAACTCTGAAGAAGCACCATGCTGCTATTGGGTATAGTCTTGATGATCTTAAGGGCATCAGTCCCACTCTATGTCAACATAAAATAAATTTGGAAGAGGATGCCAAACCAGTCCGTGATCATCAATGAAGGCTTAAACCTAAGATGAAAGAAGTGGTAAGAAAAGAAATACTAAAGCTTCTGGAGGCAGGTATAATTTATCCCATTGCTGATAGTCAATGGGTAAGCCTTGTCCATTGTGTCCCTAAGAAGGGAGGTATTACTGTTGTTCCTAATGATAAACATGAATTGATTCCGCAAAGAATTATTACAGGTTATAGGATGGTAATTGATTTCCGTAAATTATATATGGCTACTAAAAAGGATCATTACCCCTTACCTTTTATCGATCAAATGCTAGAAAGATTATGCAAACATACACATTATTGCTTTCTAGATGGTTATTCTGGTTTCTCTCAAATACCTGTGTCAGCTAAAGATCAATCAAAGACTACTTTTACATGCCCATTTGGTACTTTTGCTTATAGACATACGCCTTTGGGTTATGTAATGCACCTGCTACCTTTCAAAGATGCATGATGGCTATATTCTCTGACTTTTGTGAAAAGATTTGTGAGGTTTTCATGGACGACGTTTATGGATCCTCTTTTGATGATTGCTTAAGCAACCTTGATTGAGTTTTGCAGAGATGTGAAGAAACTAATCTTGTCTTGAATTGGGAAAAGTGCCACTTTATGGTTAATGAAGGTATTGTCTTGGGGCATAAAGTTTCCGAAAGAGGCATTGAAGTTGATAAAGCCAAGGTTGATGCTATTGAAAAGATGCCATGTCCCAAGGACATCAAAGGTATAAGAAGTTTCCTTGGTCACACCGGATTTTATAGGAGGTTCATTAAGAACTTCTCAAAAATTTCTCGGCCTCTGACTAATTTATTACAAAAAGATATACCATTTGTCTTTGATGATGATTGTGTAGAAGCATTTGAAATACTTAAGAAAGCATTGATCTCTGCACCTATTGTTTAGCCACCTGATTGGAATTTACCCTTTGAAATTATGTGTGATGCTAGTGATTATGCCGTAGGTGTTGTTCTAGGGCAAAGGGTTGATAAGAAATTAAATGTTATCCATTATGCTAGTAAGACTCTAGACAATGCTCAAACAAATTATGCTACTACTGAAAAGGAACTCTTAGCAGTTGTATTTGTTTGTGATAAGTTCAGACCTTATATTGTTGATTCTAAAGTAACTATTCACACTGATCATGCTGCTATTAAATATCTTATGGAAAAGAAAGATGCTAAACATAGACTTATTAGATGGGTTCTCTTGTTACAAGAATTTTATTTACATATTGTTGATAGAAAGGGAGCCGAGAACCCTGTTGCAGACAACTTGTCTAGGTTAGAAAATGTTCTTGATGACCCACTACCTATTGATGATAGCTTTCCTAATGAGCAATTAAATGTCATAAATACTTCTCGTAGTACTCCATGGTATGCTGATTATGCTAATTACATTGTTGCTAAATTTATACCACCTAGTTTCACATACCAGCAAAAGAAAAAGTTCTTCTATGATTTGAGACATTACTTTTGGGATGACCCACATCTGTATAAAGAAGGAGTAGATGGTGTTATTAGACGTTGTGTACCTGAGCATGAACAGGAACATATCCTACGCAAGTGTCACTCCAAAGCTTATGGAGGGCACCACGCTGGAGATAGAATTGCACATAAGGTATTGCAATCTGGTTTTTATTGGCCTACCCTCTTCAAGGATGCCCATAAGTTTGTCTTATCTTGTGATGAATGCCAAAGAATTGGTAATATTAGTAGACGTCAAGAAATGCCTATGAATTATTCACTTGTTATTGAACCATTTGATGTTTGGGGCTTTGATTATATGGGACCTTTTCCTGCCTCTAATGGATATACACATATTTTAGTTGCTGTTGATTACGTTACTAAATGGGTAGAAGCTATTCCAACTAGTAGTGCTGAGTATAACACTTCTATTAAAATGCTTAAAGAAGATATTTTTCCGAGGTTTGGAGTCCCTAGATATTTAATGATTGATGGTGGTTCACATTTTATTCATGGTGCTTTCCAAAAAATGCTTGCTAAGTATGATGTTAACCATAGAATTGCATCTCCTTATCACCCATAGTCTAGTGGTCAAGTAGAATTGAGTAATAGAGAGCTCAAATTAATTTTGCAAAAGACTATCAATAGGTCTAGAAATAATAGGTCCAAGAAACTTGATGATGCATTATGGGCCTATAGAACTGCATATAAAAATCCTATGGGTATGTCTCCGTATAAAATGGTTTATGGAAAAGCATGTCACTTACCTCTCGAACTAGAACATAAGGCATACCGGGCTATTAAAGAGCTCAATTATGATTTCAAACTTGCTGGTGAGAAGAGGTTATTTGATATTAGCTCACTTGATGAATGGAGAACCCAAGCTTATGAAAATGCCAAGTTGTTTAAAGAAAAGGTTAAAAGATGGCATGACAAAAGGATACAAAAGTGTGAGTTTAATGTAGGTGATTATGTATTACTATACAACTCTCGTTTAAGATTTTTTACATGAATGCTTCTCCCTAAATGGGAAGGCCCTTACGTTATCGAGGAGGTCTATTGTTCCGGTGCCATAAAAATCAACAACTTAGAAAGCACAAAGCCGAAGGTGGTGAACGGTCAAAGAATCAAACATTATATCTTAGGTAATCCTATAAATATTGAAACCAATGTTATTGAAACCATAACCCCAAAGGAATACATAAGAGACACCTTCCAGAACGTTTCAGACTCTGAAAAGGAATAGGTATATGGTACGGTAAGTAAACCGACTCCAAAACAATTTTTAAGGCATTATTTCTCCATTTTGGAATATTTAGAAAAATAGAAAAATATGTAGCAGTCCGGGAAGGACACGAGGGCCCCACAAGGATGGAGGGCGCGCCCTACCCCCTGGGGGCGCCCCCTACCTCGTGCGCACCTCGTGTGCCTTCCGGACTCCGTTTTCTTGCATGATGCGTATTTTGGTCGGTAAAAATTCATTATATATTCTCCCGAAGGTTTTGACCACCGTATCACGCAATTATCCTCTGTTCTTGTTTCGAGCTGTTTTTTGTCA
This sequence comes from Triticum aestivum, assembly GCF_018294505.1. Classification (NCBI taxonomy): domain Eukaryota; kingdom Viridiplantae; phylum Streptophyta; class Magnoliopsida; order Poales; family Poaceae; genus Triticum; species Triticum aestivum. The sequence goes on from NC_057800.1 coordinate 669,986,736, forward strand.
GGGTTGTCAAGGCCAGGCATCATGTCATCCCCCTCCTCCAACAATGGTATCAATGATGCTTGGCTAATGAAGACAGATCTGAAGAGGGAAGAACCCATGGCAATCAACAAGGATGAAAAGATCAAGAAGGTCACGGAGGATCAAGCTCCGGCAGCAGAAGACATCCTTCAACTTGATCACAATCTTCTTACTCCAACTGGGATCGAAGCTTTCAAGATGATTGAGTTAGCTCGTATACAGAACAAGTATCTCACACGTGAAAATATTTTGTTGAAGGAGCATATTGTTGCACTCAAGGGCATTATCCGCAAGCTGGAGGACCTCTTACGCTCGATGTGCGACTATCCATCATCACCACCACCTTCTTCACCAGCAAAGGAGACATAATCACATGGGTATGGGCACGCCCCTTGGCAACTGCCAAGCTTGTGGGAGGTGCCCCGGTATCGTATCACAATCACATATCCTACCTTTACCGTTTTTCTTAGTTCAATCCTATTAGTAGTATCTTGATCTATTAGAATAAAGTTTATGGCATGATCTAGTCTTGAGTTTTGCCTTATGATCTCTCTATGTAATCGAGTCCGTGAGCTATATATATATAATAAAGATTAGTGTTGAGTCAAGGGCTTGATTATTTTGCCATGATCTTGAGTGAATAAAAGAAAAGAGAAAAAGAATAAAAAGAAACAAAGAGTTCATATTGATCTTATTGAGATTAATGACTTCACATAGAAAGAGTATGATGATTAAAAGTTGTTGGGAGTTGGCAGACATAGCTTTGGTCAATGTTGCAATTAGTAGGAAGTAATAAGGAAAGAGAGGTTTCACATATAAATATATTATCATTGACATCTTTTATGATTGGGAGCACTCATTAAAATATGACATGCTAAAAAGTTGATGTTGGACAAGGAAGACAACGTAATGAGTTATGTTTTCTTATATCTGAGATAAAGTATGTTGTCATGGATCATCCAACATGTTGAGCTTGCCTTTCCCCCTCATGCTAACCAAATTCTCAACACCAAGTAGAGATACTACTTGTGCTTCCAAAAACCCTTAAACCAGTTTTGCCATGAGAGTCCACCATATCTACCTATGGATTGAGTAAGATCCTTCAAGTAAGTTGTCATCGGTGCGAAGCAATAAAAATTGCTCTCTAAATATGTATGATTGATTGGTGTGGAGGAAATAAGCTCTATACGATCTTGTGATGTGGAAGAAATAAAAGCGACATACTGTATAATAAAGTTTCATATCACAAGGGGCAATATAAAGTGATGTTCTTTCGCATTAAGATTTTGTGCATCCAACCATAAAAGCGCATGGAAACCTCTGCTTCCCTCTGCGAAGGGCCTGTCTTTTATTTATTATCTTCTACCTTATGCAAGAGTCATGGTGATCTTCACCTTTCCTTTTTCATTTTATCCTTTGGCAAGCACGGTATGTTGGAAAGATCCTGATAGATATATCTAATTGGGTGTAGGGGAGCATGAGTTATTATTGTTGACATTACCCTTGAGGTAAAAGGTTGGGAGGCGAAACTATAAGCCCCTATCTTTCTCTGTGTCCGATTAAAACTCCGTAACCACAAGTATCGCGTGAGTGTTAGCAATTATGAAAGACTAAATGATAGTTGAGTATGTGGACTTGCTATTAAGCTCTGACATAGACTCTTTCTAATGTTATGGTAAATTGCAATTGCTTCAATGACTGGGATTATAGTTTGTTGGTTCTCAATAAAGTTTATGATTCGTACTTTTGCATTGTGATTAGATTATTACTTGAGCATAAAAAATCATATGACAATATCTATATATGTTGCTATTATGAGAATAATCATGATGCCTTCATGTTCGTATTTTATTTTTATCAACACCTCTACATCTAAACATGTGGACATATTTATCGTTATCGGTTTCCGCTTGAGGACAAGCGAGGTCTAAGCTTGGGGGAGTTGATACGTCCATTTTGCATCATGCTTTTATATCGATATTTATTGCATTATGGGCTGTTATTACAAGTTATGTCACAATATTTATGCCTATTCTCTCTTATTTTACAAGGTTTACATAAGGAGGGAGAATGCCGGCAGTTGGAATTCTGGGCTGGAAAAGGAGCAAATATTAGAGACCTATTCTGCACAACTCCAAAAGTCCTGAAAATCCACGAAAGTCATTTTTGGAAATAATAAAAAATATCCAGCAAAAGAAGTTCACCAGAGGGGGACCCACCTGGCCATGAGGGTGGGGGGCGCGCCCTACCCCCCAGGGCATGCCCCCTACCTCGTGGGCCCCCCGTTGGCTCTTCGATGGCCATCTTCTGCTATATGAGGTCTTTCGTCGAGGAAAAAATCATAAGCAACCTTTTGGGACGAAACTCCGCCGCCACGAGGCGGAACCTTGGCGGAACCAATCTAGGGCTCCGGCAGAGCTGTTCTACCGGGGACACTTCCCTCCGGGAGGGGGAAATCATCGCCATCGTCATCACCAACTCTCCTCTCATCGGGAGAGGGCAATCTCCATCAACATCTTCACCAGCACCATCTCCTCTCAAAACCCTAGTTCATCCCTTGTATCCAATTCTTGTCTCCAAGTCCGGGATTGGTACTAGTAGGTTGCTAGTAGTGTTGATTACTCCTTGTAGTTTATGCTAGTTGGTTTACTTGGTGGAAGATCATATGTTCAGATCCTTTATGCATATTAATACCCCTCTGATTATGAACATGAATATGCTTTGTGAGTAGTTACATTTGTTCCTGAGGACATGGGAGAAGTCTTGCTATTAGTAGTCATGTGAATTTGGTATTCGTTCGATATTTTGATGAGATATATGTTGTCTAGCCTCTAGTGGTGTTATGTGAACGTCGACTACATAACACTTCACCATTATTTGGGCCTAGAGGAAGGCATTGGGAAGTAATAAGTAGATGATGGGTTGCTAGAGTGACAAAAGCTTAAACCCTAGTTTATGCGTTGCTTCGTAAGGGGCTGATTTGGATCCATATGTTTCATGCTATGGTTAGGTTTACCTTAATACTTTTGTTGTAGTTGCGGATGCTTGCAATAGAGGTTAATCATAAGTGGGATGCTTGTTCAAGTAAGAACAACGCCCAAGCACCGGTCCACGCACATATCAAATTATCAAAGTACCGAACGCGAATCATATGAACATGATGAGAACTAGCTTGACGATATTCCCATGTGTCCTTGGAAGCGCTTTTCCTTATATAAGAGTTTGTTTAGGCTTATCCTTTGCTACAAAAAGGATTGGGCCACCTTGCTGCACTTTATTTACTTTTGTTACTTGTTGCTCGTTACAAATTATCCTATCACAAAACTATCTGTTACCACTTATTTCAGTACTTGCAGAGAATACCTTGCTGAAAACCGCTTATCATTTCCTTCTGCTCATTGTTGGGTTCGACACTCTTACTTATCGAAAGGACTATGATAGATCCCCTATACTTGTGGGTCATCACATAACAAGAGACTCTCTATCATGAAGATCATGGTGCTACTTCAAAGCACAAGTGTGGAAAAGGATACTAGCATTGTCCCCTCTTTTTTTTGGGCCTTCTTTTTTTTGGCCTTTCTCTCCTTTTTTATTTTTTATTTGGGACAATGCTCTATGAATGATGATCATCACACTTCTATCTATCTACAACTCAATGATTACAACTCAATACTAGAACAAAGTATGACTCTATATGAATGCCTCCGGCGGTATACACTACAAAAAATTACACTTCCGTGATGATACGTGTTTGTCACAGTAGGTCGTGTTTTTTGTCATGCATGTACATCCATGACAATTTATGACAGAATCAAGATAGTCATACCTGTGCTGTCGTAGAAGTGTTCCATGACATTACCAAAATTATCATCATGGAAGTGTCCACTTCATGACGATAAATCGTGCGTCACAGAAGTGCTTTCGTCAAGGGTGACCGACACGTGGCATCCACCGTAACGGAACGCCGTTAAGCTATCGGGTCGGGTTTTGGATCCGATAACCTGTTATCAGCCCCGACCAATGGGAAATTTCCACGTGTAAAATTCTTATTGGCCGAACGAAACACGTGTCAGCTCGTCAGTGGGTCAGATAGGCCCCTATGATATGTCAACACGTGGCACGGCCCAACAGTGGCCCATTTAGCTTACAAAGCCGGCCCGTTTGACTTGGTCCAAAGTTAACGGGCTGGCCCATGAAAAGCCTGTTAACGGTCTCTTCGCAAATAGCCCATTTTACGACCCGTTAACTTACGACCCGTTAGGCCCTAAAGGAAATCGGCCCAACAACGTCATGTGGGCCGTCGAATATAATACCAGCCCATTTCACTTTCGGCCCATGTATGGCCCACGACGTCTTTCGGCCCATATGAGGCCTTCATATCTTTTGGCCCATTATAGGCCCACGGTGACTCTAGCCCATAATGAACAGTAATTTTATTTATACCCGTTAACGGCCCGTGATTTACATGGGCCGTTTCCAGCCCGTGTTAGCTTTCGGCCTATTGACGGCCCATACGTTCTTGGGCTCCTTTTCGGCCCTTGATTACTTCCGGCCCGTTACTGGCCTGTTCCCCTAATGGGCCAAATTCGGCCCATGGCAAGAGTCGGCCCGTTACTGGCCTGTTCCACTAATGGGCCAAATTCGGCCCATGGCAAGAGTCGGCCCGTTACTGGCCTGTTACCCTAATGGGCCAAATTCGGCCCATGGCAAGAGTCGGCCCGTTTCTGGCCTGTTAACCCGTTGCGCCGTTTCCAGCCCGTCCTATATTCTGGCCCATTAACGACCCGTTATGCCTGTGACAGAATTAAGCCTTTGCTGTCCTACGGCCTGTTAACGGCCTGTTACCGTGCTGGGCCGATACCAATTACGCCCGATTATGGCCCATGTAGACCCATTTATCCGACGGCCCGAGGCCCACCGATTACAGGCCCATTTATCGACGGCCCGTAGGAGACCCATGGATCCTACGGCCCGTATATGGCCCATGGTAGTTGCGGCCACTAGCAAACCAGGGAAAAAGAAGACTAGGAAATAAATAAGGCCGAAACTAACGCTAGGCTATTAAGGCGATTGCACAGATTACATCCACTCGGCATCAAAGATCGCCACCAGTGCAAATATAGGGAACACCCTACACTATACAAAAATGGCTTGCTGTTTTCTTCAGGCGGTGGCTGCACGTTAAGAATAAATTTTGTATCGCACCAAAACAAATTACAACTATATAACAAAAGGAAGGTTGGCATAAAACTTAACAGTCTAGCAGATAAATGCACCACCAGAAGTTCAGAAGCTCAGTTCATTTGACCTGACTGTTACGTTTTCATGCTGTATTGTCCGATGGAGCACCATAACCCTCGCCTTCATTTCCCCTAGGCTCCTGAACAACATAGCAAATGTCTGATAGTCTGGTTTCAAAACCATGCATATCTTGACGACATTGAGCAATGTTTCTCCTTGTTTCACAAAGGGTCTCTGTTAGGGAATGGACTTGTGTCTGGAGCGCAGATACAACATTGCTTTGAGCTTGCATATCTTGATCATGAGGCAGTTTGGACGATATTGCCTTAACAACCAACCCAGTATTACGCAGGAACGTGCTTTTGGCACTGTTAGTGGACAGGTACTGACCCACTGCAGCAAGAGCTGACATTGCGGTTATAGTTGCCTCGCCACCTTCAGAAGGTGGCGGTTCCACCATTTTTTCCATAGCTCGCTGAAAAGTTGAGGTTTTACATTAGTAGTACCAGAACAGAAGATATTAAGGAGGCAGCAAAACCAAACAAAATAGCTTTGGTCTATATACAGAACTTATTCTGGTGAACCCATGTAAAATATTAGTTGTATTTTATTGCAAAGTACATAATAAAACCAGGTTCCAAACATATGACCATGTACCATCGCTAATGTATTGTCTATTTCTTCACATTGTATTGAGGGCTAAGGATAAAGAGACGAAGTTTATAATACGGTAAGCATAGTATGACGTCATTCATATCACAAAACAACTGAGAACAGACAAACAGGCAATTGTAACATTGTGTGGGCAAGTCCAGCACGGAACTAGATTACGGGTCAAGATCAAAGGAACATCACTCCTCTCTTTTAAACCTTGTAAGGTGCAATGATACGCTAAGACAATTGTGTATAAAATTGAAAAGAGTAATAGACATTGGCTGCAAACCATGCAGTTCAAGGCACAAGTCAGAGTAAGTAGTAGTTAAAAGGCATGAGGATTAAGGACTTACAACAGCGGCTTTGACTGGTGTAGTCATGCCCTTCTTCTTGCTGGTGTGACAGTCCTTGAAGATTTCCACAACATTTGGTTCAGGTACTTTTTGGTCCTTGCGGGCTTTCCTCTGCATTTGGAACAAGTCAATATAGATCTGATAATATGGTACAGCGAAAAGAGTGAAACAACAGCTAATTACAAGAGCCTCGCAGTGTGCAATATAGCTACGAGATCCTGTCGTCTGTTGGAATTTCACTTTCGTACGGTTGGCCTTGTTCTTTGAACAGTTCACCTACAAGAAGATAGATTTGTGTGGCACATGCGTAAATAGGACTTCAACATGTGATCTGATGACATATATATAATGTACCTGATACTTCGGATCGGACCAGTGTTTAACGAGGCCTCTCCAGTCTTCATCAGATATATTTTCCACTGGAGATGTTTGGGCAAGTTCACTGTTAGCCTTGCCTTCAAAGTGAGTTTTCCTCAAGTTATACCGATACTGTCGCAGAGCAGACTTGAAAACATGGGTGCAAGCTTGTCTGGTTGCATCATCTTGGCTATCCAACTTGAACCTCATCTGTTGAAAATTATGGGAGTCTCATTATCAGCAACCTAGAAAGTATTGGACAGAGCAAGACGATATTACTAGTTTCCATACATAACCATACTTACAGATAAATGGTCGAGGAAGATGTTGAACTGGGTTTCGTCTTTGTCATTCCTGTACTGAATCCATGTTGGGAGGATACGTACATGACACCTAACAGCAACCGCTGCCTCTGATACTAACTTGGCTGACTCTGTAGCATCACGTGGCCTTTTTAAACCTGCCTCAAAACGGATCTCCATTCTTCCTCCTCTAGATTTAGTTAACCTATCGAGCATTATCCCTGATGTTTGTTTCCTCTTGCGCCTAGGTGCTAGTCCAACAACAAACATAGGAAGTGTTAGTGTACATCAAACTGTGAGACTACATATAAAGAAGCATGCAACTGTAACTTGACTCCAGCAACTACCTTCTTGCTGTTGAAGCTCACAAGGTTCATCTGATATTGCCAACTCGTCTTGTGTCAAGAGTGCTTGGGAAGTAGTGTCAGGTGGCAAGGGAGCTTGGGAACGTGCTGCTAGCTCAGTTGACGCACGAGTACGTCGTGCAGCTGGTAGTACTGTGGTAGGTGTTGCAAGAACTAGGGTTGTCTCTGCTTGTTTGGTGGCAGCTATTTGTTTCTGTTTGTCTTTTTTTGCAACTCGTGTAGCATGGGATGCCGTGTTTGTAGAATTTTCTGCTGGACTTTGACCTTCTATTGCACCATCAGTACCAGCAGAATCTGCAGGATTCATCCGCTTCTCATTCCCTGCCATTCTGTGTTTCTTCCTCTTTCTCTGTGCCATGTTAAGTCAAGCCGACAAGAAAAACGAATAACAATTTAGTTCTTCAGAACAAATTGATGCGTGATGCAGACGAACTGAACTTTGATGTTAGACAACCACATGATAGGAGGATGTAATATGTATGAAAAACAGGACGGAAGAGATAACCAGAACTATGATGTGTAAACTAAGAAGAAGACATTTCACCAAATTAGAAGCAATGCAATGGAAGGTAGACACCATATGAAAGATGCTACAAATATCGCTCTGCCAAGTTAACAGTGTCTCATCATAAATGGCGTTTAAACAAATGTGAAGCAGTACAAGAAATAAATCATATGCAAGATGCAAACAACATCACACTACCATGTTAGAGGTCTCTCGTCATTAGTGCCATTGCATATTCACACATTGCATATTCACAGCTTATGATGTGTAAACTAAGGAGAAGGCATTTCAACAAATTAGAAGCAATGAAAGCTAGACACCATATGAAAGATGCAACGAATATCACTCTACCAAGTTAAAACTGTCTCGTCATAAGTGCCATTTCAACAAATTAGTAATACAAGCTAGAAAAGAATGTGAGATGTAACCTATATCACACTCCGAAGTCAAACGTGTCTTATGATAAGTGATTGTTGCAGGTTACACAACAGTAGTAATTTGATGTAAGAACATGGTGTGATAGACAGATATTGTATGTTCTAGAAACAGGAACACGTGTCTTATTCAAGTATAATGTGTAAAGTAAGCAGATGGAATTCAACAAAATTAGAAGCAATACAAGCTAGACATCACACATAACATGCAACCACATATAACAGTGCCAAGTTAGAGGGAGCACCGGTGATGCTGCACTAGGGGAGACGTGCTCATCATAAACACAGCTTTGTTGAGTGTCTATGCATGTGTTGTCTTGGAAATCATCTTGGGGGTGTGGAGGAGTAGAAACTGTAGAGGCCCTCCGTTCGGAAGGAGCACCTTTATCCGCTGCCTTGCTAACTTCCTTCCGCTTTATTGATTTTGAATTGTCAAGTAAAACCGACAAGAAAAAGCAATAAAATTCTCTCTTCAGAACTCATTCATGCATGATACTGACAATCACTACTTTGATGTAAGGCAAACACATGATACCAGGATGGAATATGTACGAAAAACAGGACGGCATGGCATGTTCACAACTGTTTGTGTAAACTAAGCAGAAACCATTCCAGCAAATAAGAAGCAATGCAAGCTAGACACCACATGAAAGATGCAACCAATATGACTCTGCCAAGTTAAAAGCGTCCCATCATAAATGGAATTTCAACAAATTAGAAGCAGCGCATGCTATAAATCATATGAAAGATGCAACTAATATCGCACTGCATATACTAAAGGTGTCTCGTCATGTTGATTGATGCGGGATACAAAAAACAATAGTTTTATGTAAGGACATGCTTAATAGACAGATGTACTATGTACTAAATACAGGAAGGCATGTCACATTAACAGGTATAATGTATAAGCTAAGCAGACTAGCACATGCAGTTTAACCAGATTGGAAGAATTACAATCTAGACACCATATGCAACATGCAACCACATATCACGCTGCCAAGTTAGAGCAAGCACCTGCGATGCTAGTGTAGGGGAAATGATGTAATCAACTACAGAGCTACGTTCACTATCTTCATCTAGCATTTCTGTTTCTTGAGAATCATGTCGGGAGGCTGACGCTGCATTCTTTAAATGAGGAGTAGTCCCCTTGCCTGCCTGCCTCGTCATAAGTGATTGATGAGGGATACACAAGAACATTAGTTTGATGTAAGAACATGGTTAATACACAGATGTACTAGTATGTACCAAAAACAGAAAGGCATGTCATATTCAAAGGTATAATGTGTAAGCTAAGCAGATGCAATTTAACCAAATTGGAAGCAATACAAGCTAGACATCCGGCTGGAGTGGTGAGCATGATCATCTAGGACCTGAGAGCCTGGTGGGAGGCGGGCTGCTTCGCCACCATCGCAGCTTTTTAGTTGGCTTCCAGGTGATGCCTATCTTTGCTGGGCTTGTCACTGGCTCGGCCAGTGCCCTGACTAGCTATTTGTCTTCTGGTGCTCACGGGATGGTGGTTCATGTAAAAAAATATCTTTCCTTATCTTACCGACTTCGGCCTTTCGAATACAAGCTAGACACCATATGGAACATGCAACCACATATGACACCGCGAAGTTAAAGCAAGCACCTGGGATGGTGGTTCATTGCGAGCGAGGTCATCAACTCCAGAGCTACGTTCCCCGTCTCCATCTGCTGACACTACACCCTTTAAAGCGTTGAAACGTGTCTTGCCTAGCCGCACACCAAACTGGAGCGACTTCTCTCTTTTCTTTTTGGCTTCTCTCATGGCAGCAGAGTCTGAAATACCCTTGCATAAAAACACAACAGTGAGAGTAAGGGTGAAGTGTGTGCAGAACTAGTGCACTGTAAAAGTAGCAGATAGCAGGTGGCTGAAAAATAAATGACAGGAGACATATGATAGCTCTACAACATTGCATGGCAAACAAAATTAGATTCTACTCTGTATGATTTTGTAATATATGAGCACAGGAAATGCAGGTAATCCTCCAGCACACCACCACATGTGGTCATATCTAAGATAAAAGTCGACTGAAAATAAATAGGTCAGTCAATTTTTTTAATGAACCGTCCGATCTATAAGGAACGGGCAGATGGCCTTCGTCTACCTCCCTCCAGTGACTGTTGAAGATCTTTCTTGAACCGCCAGCGACCACCGGCCCAGACCCCTGCCTCCGCCGCCCCGCCCTCCCATCGACCTCACACCACGCCGTGCTTGGCAGCGCCCCCAGGCCATCCCTTTAATCCCGGCCGACCTCCAGATCAGGCGCCAGTAGCTCTAGGACGCACACGCCCCTAAGATAAACACCAAGGCGCTGCTTCCCCGGCGTAATAGGCATACTAGCGCCTGTTACGCCGGGGAATGCTTCCGTTAATCGGGAATCAAGTGGCCAGAAATTGAAATTCAGGGGGGCGACGGACCTCTAGCTAAGGTGAAATAGTATATGAGGAGAAACCTTGTGCATCGTGAGTTACTAGGAACATCTAGTATGTAGAAGAAGCAGTCAACTAGTGTCTTCTGTGGGATGAATACCGTGCAAGCAGAGACGTAAGATTTGCACGAATAAGGGAAGAGGAGTACCTTTTTCGGTTGCCGGTGTGGTCACCACCACAAGTCACGCTGATTTTCTTCTTTTTACCGGGGAAACCAATGTTCTGGAGGGTGCAGGCTTGGACGAACCCATGGCCAAATTGTTGACTGTGTTGTCGTGGCCGTATGTCGGCGGAGGGGAAGCAGATCCGAGGCGGCGAAGGACGGCGTAGCAGGAATAGCTCCGGTGTGGTGGAGGGTGGCAAAGTTGGAGCGGCAACGGTGAGGCGTAGGACGGCGTGGTTGAACTGGCTCGGGTACGGACGGCTCGGCCTCGGCTTCAACTACTAGCCGTGGAGGGCATTGCGGTTGAGGTTGCGGTGGACGACGACGTTGGGGTATCGGCTCCGGTGTGATGGAGGAGGGCGGCGATTGATGGGTGGGATGGGGTGGCGGACGGAGGACGTTGGGGTTTCGCAGCTGGTGGAGAGGTAGTTTTGGTGCCCATAGAGTACGAATGGGGAATCGGACGGGTGGGGGGGAACCATGTTTCGGTCTGGGACGCGCTTGTTTTTGGCTTTTTTGAACAGAAGATGGGACGCGCTTGTTTGAAATTTGGGGAAAGTACAAACTTTGCCCCCTCTTAAATTTCGGACCTACTGTGGGTCGGGGGTAGGATGGTAATCGCAGGTGTCCCAAATAGTGGGCGGAGCGATTTCGGTCATGCGCATGTGTGCTTCAGCGGCCATTGTGTATGAATGTTTTTCGGATGCGGTTGCGTGGCATCTAGATGAAGCTACAAACCTACCCCGGTTTAGACCTTTGGACGTCGGGCCGGTAGGTTTCACGGGTCGGAGTTATTAGAAAAGTAATTTCCTTGTACTACCAAACATTGGTCTCACGTGGTTTCGGGCGAGTAGAGGCTCTTTTGGCGCTTCGTTCGAAATTTTGAAACACAAGCATTCACGTTTAGAGTACTCTTGAACTATGAGGATTGACCTAAATATACAACGTTATATTTGACCTTGTATGTTTGAAAACCTCATTAAATTATCCGCTTCTTTTTGAAATTTTGACACTTGAAAATCCTATAACTACGATTATTTTGGAATGGAGGAGCTAAATTTGAATCTATTTTGTACACGACTACATATGCTATTATGTACAAAATCAGAGCAAAGATTGGTGCCCCCATAATTTAGGTATGGTTTACAAATGCCATGATATCAAATTCAAATAATTGAATGGACTTCATGTTGAATTCGATTTTTTAAACCACCTTAAGTTGAATTCAAATGTATGCTAGTTCATAGGTAGTAGCTATTTATAATGTCCATTGTGTAACTTTCGTATGTATAATGTGCTTTACACACACAACATGAACTATACTCACGTTTATATTCGATTGCTAAAGCGATGCATTGTCTGGAGTTCAAAATACTAACTATGTGGATCAATTGTGTCGAATAATAACATAGACATGCTCAAATTCGATAGAATCTAGATGTCTGATGGATCAATGACCGCTCCTTACGCGAATTGCAAATATCATGATCCCATCCTAATATTTGGATACAATTTATATCTTTAATCAATGTGTAGAGCAGTCTTTTACGTGTAGTTTCACTCTCCATCGGTGGTCTCTCACACATGCTCACACACTCTCTCCCGAGGTGTCTTTCTCGCACACATGCTCTAGATATAACCCTCCCTCCCTCTCGTAACCATTTACAACTGTTTTCACTAACCTTTATCACAAGCACTCTTCCTCTCGCAAACATACACACGCACAATCCTCATCGACCCTTTCTATATACATGGACCTGCCTACGTGTCTCATGTACGCACATTATCTTTACGCCTGTCTCTCACGCATTGTCTCACACCTCTCTTCCTAATCGACGAGTATGATTCTAGCAGAGCATTCTGTAGGATGCCCCTTAAAGTTAGGTTGGATGAATAGTAATATCAGAGATAAAGGGGTTACCTTAGTCCGAGAACCTAGGGTTACAAATCCTAGCCGACTTTGTCAGTGGACACAGAGTCCTTCACAATTCTGCTATCTTTGTCTTGTACGACTAGTCATCCATGGGTCTTCCTAAATGCGTCACGGGCCGACCAATGTGGCGTAGGACGGAACAGAACGAAGGGCCTCACCTCGACCCACCGGACCTCACGCGGTGACACACCCTCTGCCCCCACGTCTCATTATCTTCTCACACCCACACATACCAACACAAACACCACACACACAGAAAATTTCTCCTGGTGCCTCTATTCCCTCCCCCTTGCATATACACACTCAAGGGAATGGAATCTCTTGTCGTGACGTCATATTCGTCTCTCTCTCTCTAGACCACTCTCATTTCTCGTGCTATCTCTCCCACGCCCCCCGTCGGCCCCTCTATCCATGCCTCTCTCGAATACGTAATACACACACATACCTCTCTAGGCCCCGCCAAATGCATCAACTACACATTCACACATGTTACATCACGTACCCCATTGATCTAAAAAGCCCTCTCTTCACGTTTATTTCGCATACAACATTTCTTTTGAATAAAGTGTGGCCAAAAAATTATTTTAGAGTTCCTACATATATACAACATTACAAAGTTATATGGAGGAGCACGAATGCTAATTTGCATTGCATGGTGCCCACAATGATATTTATTCCGCACTGTGAATTTGTATATTTTTACACTATATACAAAGTTAGTCATAATAAAGAGAAACGAAGAGCATCTCTCTCTCTCCATTGCATACCCCCCTATACGCCCCTTTCACGTATGCACACAAACTGCATCCACGCAACACTCACACAAACACATGCACCCACACATGCACGCAACACTCACATGTACATACGCAGCCACACACACACGCAACACTCACACGCATGCATGCAACACTCACATGCACACACGCACGCATGCATGCACACACCAGTACACCACACGACCAACACACACTCTGACGCTCAAGTGCTAAACCTACACGCACATGCGCACACATCAGGCCCTGACAGACACATACACAACCAGGTGATTCCCGTGCACGGGTTGGAGCCTTGTCGCGCCTGCGTAAATTTGTGTTTATCTGACCTTTTGCCTATGCGAACTGACAGGTGGGACCCACAACGAACGTCTTCAATTTAACTAGTCAACATGGCGCCACTCAGACTATTTGGCCGGTCAACAGAGTGCAATCCGATGCTGAGCTGTGAGCAAGTGATCGTATAATCACCGCAAAATGTATATACTGACCGTAATCAGCTTATTCTGAAGTTCGGTGACCGTATTACGCTTTTCTCTCTGTAGGCCCTCCAAAACTACATCTCTACACGTTCTCGCATGTTACATCTAACAGCTATGCAATACAACACTACTACTACACTCTAACACAATAAATCATATGTGTTTTTAGTTTTACTAGATATCATATTGTTACTTATAATTATTCAGTTTGCATACATTAAAATTGCCTTTGAAATGTATGGCCAATATCATCTACCGCGCGGGAAAAATCCCGCCCTTTCCTGTTTAATCGGGTTTGTATCGATGGATCGTGCGAAATAGCAAAACTATAGTACTATACAGTACAAGTGACAGTTCACTGGGCCATCGTGTCGTCTACTCCTTCGTCATAAGAGTGGAGCGCTCGCTTTCATAAATCTTCTAGTCCCTTTCGCCGACATGTGGGACATCAAGCTACCAGGTCACGTGCCATACCGGAATACAGTGCAGAGCAGCTGGGGTGAAGCACCCCAGTCATGGCGCCGGTGTAGTAATGAGCAATGAGGCGTCAAATCACGAAGCTACACCTTTCCCGCGGTTAAGTTGGAGGGACAAAGCAACCATCATTTCACTCGTTGCTGAATCCGCTTCTCCCTCGTCTTCTTCAACTTAACCACGTGTTGCTTCTGCCGTTGTTCTGCCTCATGTGGGACGCGGATCGGCTTGGTAAAGCACTGACACGTGGGACCGCATGTTAGCAAACTGCCAGGACAACGTCCTCCAAAAATAAGAAGCCTAATCCTAGACTTACAAAGGGCTACATAGCTGCTACGTATACTTTCCATCTAATCTATATATGCCCCCCTGATTTTCAGGTGGGGTGGGCCTAATCCTCTCCTTTAATCCAATCAAATAGTCACACATCACATTAGTTCGTAACTTTACGCAAACCATTACGTGGATGTAGCATTGCTCAAATAAGAAACCCCCCCGCCATCCGCGCGGCAAAATCACCTCCTTTTTACTAATCTCGATTCTATAATTTTTTAGATCAATATAATTGAGATTTGTATAGATAGCACACAGGAGCAAAACCAAGTGGTACGGTTAAGGGCATCCACAATGTGTAGCCAAATGTGAAAATAGCTTTTGGCATCGTGGGAACCATTGTGGACGGTGTTGCCAAAGCCAAAAGATGGAACCGAAGCTCCCTGATTGATTGATTTGAGGAATAGAAAAATGCAACGTCTCTCCTCTTTCTCCCATGCTTGGACGCATGTAGTACAGTATAGAGCACAGAGTCTACTCCCCTGTCCCTTCTATCACAAATCACAAAGCAGTGAGGCATCAAATCACAAAAGCACGGACGAAGCAACCATCATTTCACTCTTCGCTGACTCCGCTTCTCCATCATCTTCTTTGAGAAGCCATCTCACCGCATTAGTTACTCCTAGTAGTGCTAGTAAAGGACTTCCTGGATGCATATAAGGCGGTTGTCTCGGCTTGCAGGCGGCACTTGCGAACGACTTACCATGGTCTCCCTCAATGGTGTTCTCCGTCGAACGCACTTCGCCAAACCACCAAAAAAATATCATTGACGTCACCGCAATGGGGAAGGAAGTCAAATATAGTTAATACCTCCATTTTTTTGTACACAAGGCCAGTATATCAAAATTACAATTTGCAAAGGGCCACTAACACTAATCGAGGCAAAATTGATGGGGTTAGCAACCAAGGACATTAATATCCCTTGCATGCATGCGGAAGTGAGAAGGTTGGTTTGCATGACACTGCATTAATCAAGCGATAAGGAGTGAGATGGTTAGCTCTTTGGTCTTTGGAGAAAAAAATACGCATTAATTGACACATGAAACGAGGATTTGTATCGATTAAATCCCGCTAAGGAAAACCCAGCCTTTCTTTTTTAACACTAGTACTCCTAGTACGTACGTACTTATCCTGTTTGGGTCTAGGCCTTGCATTGCCAAACTTCGCCACACATTTTTGCCAAGCTTGCCTAAAGTTTTCAAAATGAGAAGGAGGTACACTTGCGCACGACTATCGCAGTCGCACCGCACCCTCATACGGTCGCTCCTACACGCCGCGGTCGCACCGCACCCTCACACAGTCGCTCCTGCACGCCGCAAACCCAACCAAGGGAACGCACCCTCACTGACACGTGTTGTCGCATGTGAACACACCAAACTCAGCCATCCTATCGCTGACACATAATTTTTGTTCATAGAGTATGTTTATCCAATCGCATGTTGGGGAGTATCCGTACGGCCCGTGCGGTGGTCTGTTGGGGAAGAAGAAGAGGTGAGGAAGAAGGAAAGAAGGGTTAGGAGACGTAGGATACTCATCCAACCTCCTAAAATGGTAGACTGACCCAAGTGAGGCGACTTGCATAACAAATATATGTTTTTACATAGCAAAAGATCCATAAAAACAACAACATAAAAAAAACTATCACTGCTCGTGGAAAGAGACGACCTCGTCGTCTTTGGCTGCCGGTGCGAACCAGCCATCGCTGCCGACATGTGTCTCCGCACCGTGGTTGTCCTCGGCCTCCAGCTACTCGTTCAAGCGGAGCGTGCGGGCGCTCTGCACGGACGATAGCACAACCCGGTTCAAGTCGAGGACGTCCGGTTCCGCCTGCAGGAGGGCCTCGATGGCAGCGGCATCCGCGCGCTCTGCATCGAGTCGAGCCTCTGCCGTCCGGTTGCACCTGCAAGAGGGCGTCGATGAGAGCGGCATCCGCGCGCTCTGCATCGAGTCGAGCCTCTGCCGCCCGGTTCAAGTCCAGGATGTCCGGTTCCGCCTGTAGGAGGGCCTCGATGGCAGTGGCATCCGCGCGCTCCGCCTCAAGTTGAGCCTCCGCCGCCCGGTTCACATCCACGACATCCGGTTCCGCCTGCAGGAGAGCCTCGATGGCAGTGGCATGCGCGCGCTCCACATCGAGTTGAGCCTCTGCCTCCCGGTCCTCCTTTAGTATCGTCATGTTGAACCGCTGGTCCGCCTGCACCATGGGGGACTCGGACGCCGGCAGGAAGTCGACGTCCATCGTCTCATACCCATCGGGGGCCTTCTACGCCGTGACCTCCGCCATGAACATTGGATCGGCTTCCTCCTCCTCGTAGCTTGGCTCCAGAGAACTCGGGGAATGGCCCGCCGCAAAGCGAGCTTGGGAACGGAGGTCTATGGCACCGACCGCCGCCGCGATTTTTGCGCGGTGCTCCGGCGTCAGCATCTTGTAGTAAGTGATCTTGCGGTGCACCATGGCTTTCCGGTGAACTAGGGGACGCTTGATGCGGGCTAGGGTATCGAAAGGTGGGGGAATGGGCTGGAGTTTGGTGTGGTTTTAGGGCAGTGGCCGGCGTAGGCCGAGCAGCGAAGGTTCTGATGTGAATAGTGGTTCCGGTGACGACCGAACAATCGGTTTTGACTGTACATCGCTCTTGTCGCGTTCGCGCAGCCCGGCACACTGGACCCTCCATGTCGCTCACCGAATGGAACACGCTTCGTCTTGCGTTTTCGCTCGCTTGTGGGACTGCAGTTGAGAGCAAACCGACGTCCCTCCCCCTCCCCCTGTCAGGACCCCGATTCCAAGTCACATCGATCTAGCCGATAACACCTCATATCACTTTGCGGCCTCACGCACGGTATTCCACGGGTGTCGCCTTACCATGGCCCAGGACCGTTTGCGCCTTTTGGCTCACGTATATGATAATGTCGCTAGCATCCATATGACAGAGAACCCGGGCCGACATGGCTAGTCGTGAACCCAAAGCGGCACAGACCTATGGAGACAGGCACACATGAATCACATCGAGCATGTCGGTCATCAACGATTGATTCCGGGCTGTAGCACTGGGCTAACAGGACTCCGGGGAACCCGGGCTGTAGCAGGCTAGGCAGGACTCCGGAAGTCACCGCTTGACATCTCCCCGAAGGGACAGACATAGGAACAAAGTGAAACACATGCCGGCCAGTCAAGTGTCCTGAACAGTAGTGCTGGGCTAGCAGGACTCCGGTGAACCGGGCTGTAGCGGACTACTATGGCTCGAGGAACACTAGACTACATTTCTCCATAAGAAAGGCTGCCAAGGATAAACAACTAGATTGTCGGATCCCACTCATACCAAGCATTTCAATCATACACACAATATGCCCAATATGAGTACATACAACAAAAATCTACAACTCAAGTACTTTATTTAAAGGCTCCAGAGAGCCATACATAACATGTTCATATAGATAGGGGCCACATGACCCGACACTCAAGTCATACAATCATACAAGCACATGCGGAAGCAACTAGTCTGAGTACAGACTCTAGAAAGAAAGAAGGCTCCTCAAAGCCTGTCTATCTACATAGGGCCCTCCATGGCCAGGATCACCACCTGGGTGGCTAGTCACTCGTCGACGTCAAGGTCTACGTAGAACCCATCAGAGGGGGCGGTGTTATCGTCTGAAAACAGTAATTAAGCAAACATGAGTACAAAGGTACTCAGCAAGTCTTACATCAGAACCTACTGTACATGCTTATTCTCAAGAAGGTGGTGGGGTTAATGCAGCAAGCCATCTTTGACTCTTGGCTAAGCTATCCTATGGAACTTCACCAGTAAAATAGTTTTCGCACACGAGTCCACTACTCACCAACACAATACTCCACCGGGGATCCTCCCTTGTCATCCTACGAGAGGGCCATCCTCGGTACTCACACTTATCTTGAGTCTTTTAGTAGTATCCATTAACTTGTCTATGAACTGTATAGGCAACCAAGTAATCCTTTACCGCGGACGCGGCTATTCAAATAGTTTTAGACCCTGCAGGGGTGTACTTCATCACACATGTTTCCACCACTTAGCATCTGCACACGACATGTGCTCGGCAGACTTCAAGCGAAAACCAACGTGGGTGTAGACCACGACCTGACTAACCTCACAAGTCTCTAGTCCAAGTTTATCGCCTATTCAGGTTCCATCCGCAAGGAAATCCGGCCGGGGTGTCCTCAACGGCCCCAAACGATGTGTACAGGGTTCCCGAGACACCAAACGGGCGACTCGGTACACCGTGCCACGGTGTATATATCTACCGCATCATAGCCCACCCCCTAGGGTCAGCGCTACGCACGGCTGCCAACACATAACCTACAAACACCAGAAACTAGTTGCAACTCCTGGACAGAGGACGAGATGGGTCAGTAAGTCGAGCGGGGTCATATTTCAGGGCCCAATGTGTGGTAGTAACTGAATCTTAAATCATGCATACAGATCTCAGTTCTTATGGACGGTCTCAATGAAACAACCCACCATGTACTCCTACATGGCCTCTCATCGATACCTTTACCAAAACATGTTCAACACATCCCTCACATTACCGACATAAGCATATCACTCTAGCCCATCACCCAGATGAACCAGACCTGACACAACTCTAAGCATAGCAGGCATAGCAAGGTAGGAATCACATACATGGCTCAATCAACTCCTACACATGCTAGTGGGTTTCATCTAGTTACTGTGGCAATGACATGTCATGCAGAGGATAAGGGTTCAACTACCATAGCACACATCAGTTTGAATCGCGTTGTCTTAATGGAGTAAACAAGAGCAGAAGCGAGAACATGGGTTTGTATCGGAATGATCAATGGTTGCTTGCCTGATGGAGTGGTAGTGGGATGCTGCCCTTCAGTTGGATACTCGTGAATATCCTCGGAGGCAGAACCTACCACGAGGAACACATCGGAACACAATCAACACATGACGATATGCAACAATATGATGCATGCTATGACATGGCAATATGAATGTGTCTTGGCCTAATGCAAGCTATAACAGAAAGGGATGAACTCATTTGAATCAAATATTCAAATATTAGCTCATTAAACATGTCCTTATTAGTGCATAACCTTATTCTGCTTAAACAGCAAGGTTAACTTGTTTTATCATGCATGAAACCATTACAGATGGATAGATTGAATTTTTCTGATCATTTTTCATATATAAATTATTTCATTTGGAGTTACGGGTGAATTTCTATGATTTTTTAGAAGTTTTAAACATTTTCTGGAATTTCCTGAATAAAAACAATCCAGAAAATGCATTACTGCATCAGCATTGCGTCATGCTGACCTCAGCAGGTCAACAGACCCGGTCCAGGTCAAACCTGACCAGTGGGTCCCGCGTGTCAGTGTCATTAGTCTAACTAGCTTTTAGTTAGTCCTAATCCTACTTAATTAGCAGGCGGGTCCCATTTGTCATTGACCTAGAGGGGTCAAACTGGGCCCACCCGGGGGTTAACTCAGTCAGCGGGGTCAAATCCCTGGTCGGCAGGTCAAACCCGCCGGCGACTCGACGCCGGCGAGGCCCGAGAGGTGGCACGGCTTGGAAAACGCCCACAGGGCACGAGCGAGGCCGTTCTTGGGCTCGTTGGAGAGCTCTTGCAGGCGCGCATCTAGTGGTGGTGGCGGCCGGGCCTATGGTGGCCGGAGACAACGACGACGAGCTCCAAGGCAGCGGCCGGAGTTCGGCCATGTGCGGGGTTTGGGCTGCGGCATGCAAACACGGAAACTGAGGCGCTAGCGAGGCACTACACGATGCGACAAGCATGTTGCATAGCACGGGATGACCAAATGGTCGCCGGAGCGACGCCGGCGACAAGCTCGAGCGGAGACGAGCTTCGGCCATGGTGGAACTATGGCCTAGAGGGTGCAAACACGTGGGAAAGAAGAGGGGAAAAGCGGCGGAGCTCACAGGGAGGTCGATGAGCAGATCAGTGGGCTCGGGGGCGACCGGAGTGAGGTGAATCGATGAACGGCGTCCGGAGGGTACCGAGGTTGAAGACGTCCCGATGCGGCAATGCAGGGCCTCCGGCGAAGCGTGGCTCGGTGGGGAGGGCGAGGGCATCGCGACGGAGCTTCTGGACATGTCAGAGAGGCGAGGGGGTGGCTCTGGTGGCAACTACGGCGAACGGCAGCGAGGAACGCGCTCGGCCATCGCGGGAGAGAGTGAGGGAGACGAGGGGGAGAGTGAGCGAGGATGAGAGGGGGACGTGAGGGTCGCGTGGCATCCCTGGACGTCTCCAGGGCGTCGGCAGAAGCAGGAGGTGGCCGGCGTGTGGCCGCGGGCGCCGGCCACGCGCTCCGCGTCCTTCTGGCGGGAGGAGGACGACGACTGGCAAGCCAGTCGGCTGGGCCGAGCCAGGTGGCTGGGCCAGCACAGGTAAGGCCCAGGTGGGCTTCCTTCTCTCTCTCTCTTTTTATTTGTTTCTGTTTTCTATTTCTTTCTGCAACTATTGGGCTTTAATTCAAATACTAAAATGATTCCAAAAATCCTGAAAAATAATTGTGGGCTCTGTTTAGAATATTTCCAACAGCAAACATTTATTTCCAGAATTATTTGAGCATTTAAATTATTTTATAGCATTTAAATGCCCAAATTCAAATACTTATGATTTAATTCAATGACCTTATGTTGACCTAGAAAATTGTGCACCAATTTTGCCGGAGGTTCTAACCCAAGACAAAGAGGGTGAACTTTTTAGAAGGGCATTTCAGGTTCATTGAAAATAATTTTAGTAAACCCTAGTTGTTTCCAGGAGGGGTGTTGGGAGTTTCTGCCTTCCCCATTTCAATTTTAAGAGGAATTTAAACATGATGCACACTCAAATGCTTGAACTAGCTAGGGTGTGACAACTCACCCCCACTCAAAAGAATCTCGTCCCGAGATTTAGGATCCGCCGGGAAGAAGGTGGGGTACTCAAGTCAAAGACGATCCTCCCTTTCCCAAGTGGCTTCTTTCTCGGAATGGTGTGACCATTGAACCTTGAGAAACTTGACATTCTGACGTCGAGTGGTACGCTCGGCTTGATCAAGGATACGAACAGGATATTTCCGATTGAAACGATGGGTTCCCTTTAACAGAGTAACCCGAAGGTAAGCCTTTTCATCGACTTCATAAGTCATAGGCTTATGTTTACGATCATATTGACTCTTTTGATGAGATTGGGCGCTTTTCAATTTCTCACGAATAACGCGAACCTGCTCTTCTGCTTCCTGAATCATATCCGGGCCAAAGAGTTGCCTTTCCCCGGTTTCTGACCAGTTAAGAGGTGTTCGACATTTTGGTCCATAAAGAACTTCGAAAGGAGCCTTGCCTAGGCTAGCTTGATAACTATTGTTATAAGCAAACTCCGCGAAGGGAAGGCATTTCTCCCAACTCATTCTGAACGAGATGACAGAAGCTCGGAGCATATCTTCCAGAATTTGATTGACTCGCTCTACTTGACCACTTGATTGAGGATGGAAGGTGGTACTAAAAGAGAGACGAGTTCCCATAGCATTTTGGAAACTTTCCCAAAATCAAGAGGTGAAGAGACTCCCACGGTCTGAGTTAATTTCCAATGGGACACCATGAAGAGACACTATTCGGGAGATGTATAAATCAGCTAGCTGGCTAGCGGTGATACTCTCACGAACAGGTAGGAAATGGGCTACTTTGGAAAGTCGGTCGATCACGATGAAGATGGCATTATTCCCTCTCTTGGTTCTGGGAAACCCAGTGATGAAATCCATACTGATTTTATCCCATTTCCATTCAAGAATAGCCAAAGGTTAAAGGGTGCCAGCAGGCCGTTGATGCTCTGCTTTAACACGACGACAAACGTCGCAATTAGCAATGTATTGAGCGATTTCTCTCTTCATCCTAGTCCACCAAAACCTCTGGCGTAGGTCTTGATACATTTTAGTACTACTGGGATGAATGGTGAGAGGGGATTCATGAGCTTCCTTAAGGATCAACTGGCGTAGATGTTGTTTCTTGGGAACCACCAAACGGTTCTCGAAGAAAACAACACCCCGCTCATCCATGGAGAAACATTTAGCAACTCCTCTAGCGATGTTTTCCTTAATTCGGGATATGCCCTTATCACGCTTCTGGGCAGCTATGATTTGATCCATAAGGGTAGGTTTCACCACCAGGGTGGATAGGAATCATCGAGGAACAACGTGAAGATTAAGCTTACGAAATTCCTCATGGAGAAGTGGTTGACTTTGTTGTAACATCAGGTTGTTACAATAGGACTTACGGCTTAGCGCATCAGCCATGACATTGGCTTTGCCCGGGGTGTAAGTTATTCCTAAGTCGTAATCCGAGATCAACTCGACCCAACGTCTTTGCCTGAGATTCAAGTCTGGTTGGGTGAAGATATATTTCAAACTTTGGTGATCGGTGAAGATCTCGCAACGATTACCGAGGAGGTAATGTCGCCAGGTTTTAAGTGCATGGACTACATCTACAAGCTCTAGATCATGTGTGGGATAATTTTCCTCATGTGGGTGTAATTGCCATGAAGCATAGGCAATTGCCTGACGATCTTGCATGAGTATGCAACCTAGTCCTTGTCGCGAGGCGTCGCAATAGATAATAAAGTCCTTGGAGAATCTGGTGGTACCAGTACGGGAGCAGATGTCAGGCGTCTTTTCAGTTCCTGAAAACTAAACTCGCACTGTGGAGTCCACTCGAACTTTTTATCTTTCTTGAGGAGTTCAGTTAGAGGTTTAGCAACCTTGGAGAAATTCTCAACGAAGCGGCGGCAATAGCTCGCTAAGCCAAGGAAACTCCGAACTTGCTTGACCGTCTTAGGTGGAGTCCAATCAAGGAAGGCTTGAACTCGCTCGGGATTGACAGCAATACCCTTACCAGAGATTACATGGCCTAGATAGGTCACTTCTGGCAACCAAAATTCACACTTGGAGAATTTGACATAAAGGCGATGCTCTCGAAGTTTCATCAATACCAGCCTTAGATGTTCGGCATGTTCCTCTTCATTCTTGGAGTAGATGAGTATGTCATCGAGGTATACTACGACAAATTTATCCAAATACTCCATGAAGACCGAGTTCATTAACCGAGAGAAGGTGGCTGGGGCATTGGTTAAACCGAAGGACATCACAGTGTACTCGTATTGGCCATAACGAGTAACAAAGGCCATTTTGGGAATGTCCCCGTTTCTGATTTTGATTTGATGGTAGCCCAACCTCAAATCCATCTTGGAGAAGACCGAGGATCCAGCGAGCTGATCATACAGATCGTTGATCCTGGGAAGCGGGTATTTGTTCTTGATGGTGACCAAGTTGACAGGTCGGTAATCCACAACCATTCGATCCGTTCCATCCTTCTTCTTGACGAAGAGGACGGGGCAAGCCCAAGGAGAGGAACTAGGACGGATGAAACCCTTTTTCAAGGACTCATCGAGTTGGTTCTTAAGCTTGGCTAGTTCTAAGGGTGCCATCTTGTAGGGTCTTCTAGAAATTGGAACGGTTCCTGGAACAAGGTCTATCACAAACTCAACATCCCTGTCCGGTGGAACACCTGGCAGTTCTTCTGGAAAGACATCCGGAAAGTCTCGGACTACCGGAACATCCGCAAGGTCTGGAAGGGGGTTGGCATTTAGGCGCTTGGCCACTCGAGTTAAGACATTGACTGTCTTGCCCGATGCGTGAGTAAGTTGAACGGTTCTAGTGGCACAATCAATCTTAGCATAGTGAGCTGACATCCAGTCCATACCCAAGATGATGTTTATGTCCGTGGACATGAGAGCTATTAAGGATGCAAGGAAAACAAGTCTATCGACAAGAATTTCGTTCCCATGGCTTACTCTAGAAGTTTGCCATTTGGAACCCGGAGTTTGAATTACCATGGAAGTGGGCATGTCACAGAATGTCGTGTTATGCAATCGAGCATAGTTCTCGGATATGAATGAATGAGATGCTCCAGTATCGAAAAGAACAGATGCGGGATGGCAGTTAACAAGGAGCGTACCAAGGATGACGTTAGGATCCTCATGAGCCTCCTCGGCTGAAACATAGTTGACATGGCCACGGGCAGTGGTGACCGGCTTGGCGTAGAATGTCTTTCCCGCTGGCTTACCACGGCCAACGGACTTTCCAGTTTGAACGGGGTTGTTGTTCTGGGGACACTCTCGACTATAGTGACCCGGCTCTCCACACTTAAAGCATGTCACCACATTGGGGCGTGGAGCAGCATTAGCAGCGGGGCCACCATAGGGCTTGGGCGGTGCAAACTGCTGGTTGGGACGAGGCGCCTCAAAGGATGGCCTCAGGATGAACCTGGGTGGCAGTGCCGTGCTTGGGATCCACACTCAGCGCTTCTGAGCTCCAGAGCCGGATGAAGAGCCAAAATCATGGGAGTGCTTGCGTGAAGCGTCATAATCAGTCTGGCCTGTCTCAGCACTGATGGCTTTATTGACCAACTTCTGAAAAGAGGTGCACTCGTGCAGACGAAGATCGCGGCGAAGCTCAGGGATAAGTCCCTTGCGGAACCTTGCCTGCTTCTTAGCGTTAGTAGATACCTCTTCAGGGGCATAACGTGCCAGATTCCCAAATTCACGGCTATAAGCATCCACAGTCAGTCTTCCTTGGGTGAAGTTGCAGAACTCCTCCCTCTTGCGATCCATGAGACCTTCCGGAATGTGATGCTCACGGAAAGCCTCACTGAATTCATCCCAAGTAGTGATTTGGCCGACCGGGCACATAGCTTCAAAATTCTCCCACCAAAGGCTAGCAGGGCCTTCAAGATGATAGGCAACATAAGTAACCTTCTCGGCTTCGGCTACGTTGGCAGAATGTAGCTTGTGGGTAATGCTGCGAAGCCAGTCATCTGCGTCGAGGGGTTCGACGGAATGGTTAAACTTTGGTGGGTATAGCTTGATGAAGTCATTGATTGACACCAAGTCATTTCGCGGGTGGCGTGCAGTGTTCTGCTCAATCTGCTCTAGCAGGCGGTTAGTCTCACGCTTGTTTCTTTCCGCCTCCAGCATCACTTCGGCCAGAGAAGGTGGGTGAGGCAGATTTTCACCCCTAGCTGCACTGGCTTCCCCCTGCTCCGAGGCAGCAGGGTTGCTGCGGGTGTTGACCATCCTAGGAGAAAACAAGACAATGGTTTAGATAAGGATGGCTCAAACTTAGCAAGGAAGTGCAGTATGTAATGGATAACACGGAATGCAGAGATGTTCATCCGTATGTCATGGTAATATAAAACTGCCATATATACACCAATGGTCATACACATCATACATAGTTTAGTACAAGCCCAGGCTACAGTACAACTATGATGAAAGACGTTACATCTCATTGGAGGCATTCCAAGCTCCTATACATTATTTGTCTACACCTCCGGAATTGACTACACACCAAGTCATATTCCACGAGTCACGCAGGATAGTGGAGATACAACTATTACAATACTAGTGATACTACTACTAACTCAGACAGCTCCGTAGTAGTCCTCATAGAGGTCACCTCCATAGCCTGGAAGTTCAACGTGACCATCCGGGAACAGACGGTCCTGAGGAGCCTGTGGACCATAGGGGCTAGGATGAGGTCTTGGACCAACAAACGGTGGCCTATGGGGACCACGAGGTGGGGTGATGCCTCCCACATCACGCCAATCCACCATGTATGGCAAAGCAGATCTCACAGGATACAGATCCCTTGTATCCATACATCCAGCTTGCACCGCAGGTGCAAACCGAGTCAATGTGGCCCAATGATCAACACGGGTATTGAGAAGCTCCAGCCTCAAGGCCCGATTCTCTTGGTCCTTATCTTCAAGCATCTCGGCAGTGGTACGAGTTAATGAGTCCTCCTGAGTGGAGTCAGCATAGATAGCCTGAAGATACCCTTGCGCTCCCGGAAGTGAAGCTGGCACGTAACGGAAGTCAGTGTTCTGAAGCAGGCCGGTCCAGACTGGCATGATGGTCATCATGGAATAGGCAGCATCCTGCACAGCCATCTCAATAGTAACCCCGAGTCCATAGGAATAGTGAAGGGGCTCGGTAGATCTAGGATAAGAAGGAAATATCCTGACGGTGCAGAGATATTGGCTTTGATTAAAGTCTCGGAATTGCTCTTCGACGGTGTATTCGGGATACCAACAGTAACCCGTCTCGATCATTACCCGGACTAACATAGCAGTTTGACCAGGCACGTCGAGGCACCTGGTCAGGCGAACCACTTGGTTTTGAACACGGTTGGCCATCTGAAAGCACAACCACAAAGCAAAGACATCAGAATTTCTAGGGAAAATTGGACAGCATAACAGCTGTAAATGCTCAGAAAAAGATTTGAGACATCCACAACAGTTTGCAATACCACTCAACAACATCATATCAAGGTTCTGATCCAATTAGCAACATACTAAAAGTAGTAGAAACTGAACTAGGCTTGGAACAACAATCCTATAAGCTACTACAGATTAGTAACATGTGAACCTGATAGAAGAAGAGAGCCTAGTCCTTAACCCACGTTGAATGAGAAGAGAATGACTCAGATCAGAGGCATAGGGTAAAGGAGTAAAAGAGCCTTACGTTCCCTCCCACAATCAATTCCCCTACATACAACTAAAGCATTTCTAGACTCGACATCGACCAGTTTGGCTCAACGAACCTACATGCAGTCCGGCTCTGATACCAACGCTGTCAGGACCCCGATTCCAAGTCACATAGATCTCGCCGGTAACACCTCATATCACTTTGCGGCCTCACGCACGGTATTCCACAGGTGTCGCCTTACCATGGCCCGGGACCGTTTGCGCCTTTTGGCTCACGTATATGATAATGTCGCTAGCATCCATATGACAGAGAACCCGGGCCGACATGGCTAGTCGTGAACCCAAAGCGGCACAGACATATGGAGATAGGCATACATGAATCACATCGAGCATGTCGGTCATCAGCGAGTGATTCCGGGCTGTAGCACTGGGCTAACAGGACTCCGGGGAACCCGGGCTGTAGCAGGCTAGGCAGGACTCCGGAAGTCACCGCTTGACATTTCCCCGAAGGGACAGACATAGGAACGAAGTGAAACACATGCCGGCCAATCAAGTGTCCTCAACAGTAGTGCTGGGCTAGCAGGACTCCGGTGAACCGGGCTGTAGCGGACTACTATGGCTCGAGGAACACTAGACTACATTTCCCCATAAGAAAGGCTACCAAGGATAAACAACTAGATTGTGAGATCCCACTCATACCAAGCATTTCAATCATACACACAATATGCCCGATATGAGTACATACAACATGGCATCACAACAAAACTCTACAACTCAAGTACTTTATTTAAAGGCTCCAGAGAGCCATACATAACATGTTCATATAGATAGGGGTCACATGACCCGACACTCAAGTCATACAATCATACAAGCACATGCGGAAGCAACTAGTCTGAGTACAGACTCTAGAAAGAAAGAAGGCTCCTCGAAGCCTGTCTATCTACATAGGGCCCTCCATGGCCAGGATCACCACCTGGGTGGCTAGTCACTCGTCGATGTCAAGGTCTACGTAGAACCCATCGGAGGGGGCGGTGTTATCGTCTGAAAACAGTAATTAAGCAAACATGAGTACAAAGGTACTCAGCAAGTCTTACATCAGAACCTACTGTACATGCTTATTCTCAAGAAGGTGGTGGGGTTAATGCAGCAAGCCAACTTTGACTCTTGGCTAAGCTATCCTACGGAACTTCACCAGTAAAATAGTTTTCGCACACGAGTCCACTACTCACCAACACAATACTCCACCGGGGATCCTCCCTTGTCATCCTACGAGAGGGCCATCCTCGGTACTCACACTTATCTTGAGTCTTTTAGTAGTATCCATTAACTTGTCTATGAACTGTATAGGCAACCAAGTAGTCCTTTACCGCGGACGCGGCTATTCAAATAGTTTTAGACCCTGCAGGGGTGTACTTCGTCACACATGTTTCCACCACTTAGCGTCTGCACACGACATGTGCTCGGCAGACTTCAAGCGAAAACCAACGTGAGTGTAGACCACGACCTGACTAACCTCACAAGTCTCTAGTCCAGGTTTGTCGCCTATTCAGGTTCCATCCGCAAGGAAATCCGGCCGGGGTGTCCTCAACGGCCCCAAACGATGTGTACAGGGTTCCCGAGACACCAAACGGGCGACTCGGTACACCGTGCCACGGTGTATATATCTATCGCATCATAGCCCACCCCTAGGGTCAGCGCTACGCACGACTGCCAACACATAACCTACAAACACCAGAAACTGGTCGCAACTCCTGGACAGAGGACGAGATGGGTTAGTAAGTCGAGCGGGGTCATATTTCAGGGCCCAATGTGTGGTAGTAACTGAATCTTAAATCACGCATACAGATCTCAGTTCTTATGGACGGTCTCAATGAAACAACCCACCATGTACTCCTACATGGCCTCTCATCGATACCTTTACCAAAACATGTTCAACACATCCCTCACATTACCGACATAAGCATATCACTCTAGCCCATCACCCAGATGAACGAGACCTGACACAACTCTAAGCATAGCAGGCATAGCAAGGTAGGAATCACATACATGGCTCAATCAACTCCTACACATGCTAGTGGGTTTCATCTAGTTACTGTGGCAATGACATGTCATGCAGAGGATAAGGGTTCAACTACCGCAGCACACAGCAGTTTGAATCGCGTTGTCTTAATGCAGTAAACAAGAGCAAAAGCGAGAACATGGGTTTGTATCGGAATGATCAATGGTTGCTTGCCTGATGGAGTGGTAGTGGGATACTGCCCTTCAGTTGGATACTCGTGAATATCCTCGGAGGAAGAACCTACCACGAGGAACACATCGGAACACAATCAACACATGACGATATGCAACAATATGATGCATGCTATGACATGGCAATATGAATGTGTCTTGGCCTAATGCAAGCTATAACAGAAAGGGATGAACTCATTTGAATCAAAGATTCAAATATTAGCTCATTAAACATGTCCTTATTAGTGCATAACCTAATTCTGCTTAAACAGCAAGGTTAACTTGTTTTATCATGCATGAAACCATTACAGATGGATAGATTGAATTTTTTTGATCATTTTTCATATATAAATTATTTCATTTGGAGTTACGGTTGAATTTCTATGATTTTTAGAAGTTTTAAACATTTTCTGGAATTTCCTGAATAAAAATAAATCCAGAAAATACATTACTGCGTCAGCATTGCATCATGCTGACCTCAGCAGGTCAATAGACCCGGTCCAGGTCAAACCTAACCAGTGGGTCCCACGTGTCAGTGTCATTACTCTAACTAGTTTTTAGTTAGTCCTAATCCTACTTAATTAGCAGGCGGGTCCCATTTGTCATTGACCTAGAGGGGTCAAACTGGGCCCACCCGGGGGTTAACTCGGTCAGCAGGGTCAAACCCCTGGTCGGCAGGTCAAACCCGTCGGCGACTCGACGCCGGCGAGGCCCGAGACGGTGGCACGGCTCGGAAAACACCCACAGGGCACGGGCGAGGCCGTTCTTGGGCTCGTTGGAGAGCTCTTGCAGGCGCACGTCTAGTGGTGGTGGAGGCCGGGCCTATGGTGGCCGGAGACAACGACGGCGAGCTCCAAGGCGGCGGCCGGAGTTCGGCCATGTGCGGGGTTTGGGCTGCGGCGTGCAAACACGGAAACTGAGGCGCTAGCGAGGCACTACGCGATGCGGCAAGCATGTTGCATAGCACGGGATGACCAAATGGTCGCCGGAGCGACGCCGGCGACAAGCTCGAGCGGAGACGAGCTTTGACCATGGTGGAACTATGGCCTAGAGGGTGCAAACGCGTGGGAAAGAAGAGGGGAAAAGTGGCGGAGCTCACAGGGAGGTCGATGAGCAGATCAGTGGGCTCGGGGGCGACCGGAGCGAGGCGAATCGATGAACGACGACCGGCGAGTACCGAGGTTAAAGAAGGCCCGATGGCGGTGATGCATGGCCTCCGGCGAAGTGTGGCTCGGTGGGGAGGGCGAGGGCGTCGCGATGGAGCTTCTGGACATGTCAAAGAGGCAAGGGGGTGGCTCTGGTGGCAACTACGGCGAACAGCGGCGAGGAACGCGCTCGGCCATCGCGGGAGAGAGTGAGGGAGACGAGGGGGAAAGTGAGCGAGGATGAGAGCGGGACATGGGGGTCGCGTGGCATCCCTGGACGTCTCCAGGGCGTCGGCAGAAGCAGGAGGTGGCCGGCGTGTGGCCGCGGGCGCCGGCCACACGCTCCGCGTCCTTCTGGCGGGAGGAGGACGACGACTGGCAAGCCAGTCGGCTGGGCCAAGCCAGGTGGCTGGGCCAGCATAGGTATGGCCCAGGTGGGCTTCTCTCTCTCTCTCTCTCTTTTATTTGTTTCTGTTTTCTATTTCTTTCTGCAACTGTTGGGCTTTAATTAAAACACTAAAACGATTCCAAAAATCCTGAAAATAATTGTGGGCTCTGTTTAGAATATTTCCAACAACAAACATTTATTTCCAGAATTATTTGAGCATTTAAATTATTTTATAGCATTTAAATGCCCAAATTCAAATACTTATGATTTAATTCAATGACCTTCTGTTGACCTAGAAAATTGTGCACCAATTTTGCCGGAGGTTCTAACCCAAGACAAAGAGGGTGAACTTTTTAGAAGGGCATTTCAGGTTCATTGAAAATAATTTTAGTAAACCCTAGTTGTTTCCAGGGGGTGTTGGGGGTTTCTGCCTTCTCCATTTCAATTTTAAGAGGAATTTAAACATGATGCACACTCAAATGCTTGAACTAGCTAGGGTGTGACACCCCCACCCGCGTCATTTATTATACCACCACTCCCTCTATTTTATGCAGAGTAAATAAAAACAGAGGGAGTATACTACGGATGGGGATCCCCTAACGTGGCCGAACCCATTGAGTTACTGACATGCGGGGCCTAGCAAGCATCGGGTCCGCCAGTAAGTGACCGAAAGGGAGGGTAAGGCAGGGATACCTACGTTAGAGGATCCACTTCCACTATACTACTTTGACCAAATGTTAGAGTAATAATATATGACATGCAACTTACACAAATGTTAGAGTAATAATATATGACATGGAACTTACACAAAGCATACAGGGTCTAATGCGTTTTTCGAGGCTAACTTTGACCAAATGTTAGAGTAATAATATATGACATGCAACTTACACAAAGCATACGGTCAAATTCGTATGTGAAAGGAGTTTCCAATGATATAATGTTCACATTATACATCTCATGTACTATTAATCTTGCCAATAGTCAAATTGGAAACCATCTCGAGTACAAATCTAGGAGTATGTACGAATCTAACAATATTGGTTGGGCGTTGTTGAATCTTGATACCTTTTTGATCAAAGTAGATATACTTTGACTACACATAAAACTTATATGTAAACTAGAAATGATAGGAGGGAGTATATTGTACGTTCAAAAACGAAACGAACATTGAATACCCTTTATATATGATTTGCGGATGCTATGATCACCGGTTCAAAATTTTGAATCCGCCTTAGGTATCACGTGCCCCCACTCGTTCCCTCTTGATTTCATCTCGGGGTCCGGAGATATATTGAAAGAGGACTAGGGTGGGTACATGCGAATGATACTCGGCGGAATGTTCAAATGAGGCATGCGGGAGGATGGACTCGATTGGAGGGCGACATGATCGATGGAGAAGAGGGTTGGAGAGGAATGAGAAATAAGCAAACGCCACATGATTATACTTGAACGGCTCAAATAAACAATAAGTTGTCTCGCTTGGCCTACACAGTGAAAGGCCTAATGCGCAACACGAAGCACTAACGCTCGAATATGGCCGGTAAAATAGGGAAACGAACATGTGGGGCACACCCGTCAGAACGACGTAGCGCAGACTAGTCCAATGGAGGAGCTGGCACACAACCTCCTCGCCACCGACAACCGTTCATGTGGGTCGTTGGGGCCAACAACGGGGCGCAGCTCCAGCACCGCCTCTGGACACGGCGACCGCGGTGAGCGACACGCTCATATCGTCGCTAGACACGGCCGGTTTCAGTTTGCCGAGGGTGGCGTTAGTGCTATGGCACGACCAACGGTATGTTTGGTTTGTGCCCAAGGTTGCCCCATCAAAGCATTGGTAGCCAAAATTTTGGTTTAGGGTATTGGTTGCCCATGATTTGGCCGACATTGGCAAGAAAAATGAACTTGAGTTGGCTAGAGTTCATTGGCATGCCAAAGAAATGGCAACCATCCAAACAAAGACCAATCTTTGGGTCATGACCAAAATTTTGGTTGATGTATCGGTTGCCCATGATTTGGCTGACATTGGCAAGAAAAATGAACTAGAGTTGGCTAGAGTTCATTGGCATGCCAAAAAATGGCAACCATCCAAACAAAGACCAATCTTTTGGTCATGACCAAAATTTTGGCAAGGTGCACTTTGGACACAATCCAAACACACCCGAACACCCGACTCGTCGAGGATGCACGGGGCGCCGTGACGTGTCCGCGGAGTGGTGTAGCACGGTCAACTGCATCCTCTGGACCTGAGACCATGCCGGGTCGTCTTGCTTTTTCAATGACATGCGGGGATCGCATGTGAGCAAAGGGCATCTCCAACGTTGCCACGACCGCAGTTGACTACCCTGGCACACCAAAACCCTCGTCCCTCGCGCCATCGCGCGGTGAGTTCCCAGCCGGCGCCAGCTGCCCGCATTCATGTCGTCCGTTCGTATGTCGTCATTAAGAGGCTCGTGTCGGTGTTCTGGGAATGGGGGTCCCCAGACTTGCCTGCCTGCGGCCTGCGGCGTGGCTCAAGTGGGGGCCCAGCACAGCCCATCTTCATCAGCTCAAGCTCAAGACCCTCGCGAGGGGCCAAGCCTCGCGGGGCGGACGACCGGAAGCTTCCTCAGAGGCAGCCTCATCAGGCAGGCTCGCGAGGAGGCGGAGAGATCAAGGCAGGGGTACCTCGCGAGGAGCCCGTGACGCAAGCCATGACGATCGAGACCAGGCGGGCGCCGGCCTGCGCAATGTCCTTGTTTCCCCTTTGGTGCAATGGGGGCAAGCACATGCCAAGGCATCGGGCAAAGGTTACCATTCCGGTGCAACAAGACCAATACCAACAGAGCGGCAGGACGGAGGTCACCGTGGAGCCCAAGACGGCGTCATCACCAGTGCTTTTGGCAGCCAAAGACCACCTTTGGTCAGGATAACTTGTACTAGATGTTCCCCTTCAAAATGGCCAATTGTTGGCGCCCTTCCCGCTCATTATTTGGGGAGAGGCCCAGGGCCTCTATAAATAGAGCTAGCCACCACGGAATAGAGGACGGAGAAGAAGGGACCGAAAAAGAGAGAGATAGATAGAGAGAGAGGTGCTTGAACTCACCCAAGCCGTTCATCGCATCAGCTCAAGAACACCTATCGCGAGGCTGTTCTTCCCTTGTACTATCCATCATCAGCCCCTGAGGCAATCCACCACACCACACACTGGAGTAGGGTATTACACCACAACGGTGGCCCGGACCAGTATAAACCTTGTGTCCCTTGTGTTGTTCGTTGTTTCCAGCTTAGATCACGCGAGGAGATTTGACGTAGATCGGTAGGGGAGAGATCTCCGCGCGCACCCCAGTGTTCGAACCTCAAGGGTCTGCCAGAACCTGAAATCTGACATTTGGCGCACCAGGTAGGGGTGCGCCGGAATCTTTCTTCTGCTGTTTGCGTACGTTCTCCCGTCATGTCCATGGCTGATGCTCGTCGGGCTCGCGCCGAGCGCCGGGCTGCTCTCGCCACCCACATCGCCCAGACGGTGCCTGTCGGCGGACACCCTAGTCGTTCCCCGTCGCCTGCCGCCACAGGCCCGGCGGGGAACGAGCAGCAGGCCTCGTTCCAGCATCATTCGGTACGACGGGAGGGCCGCACCGCCACACCGTCACTGACTCCAGCCGCTTCGTCGTCCCACACCCGTCGTGCCCCCATGCACGCACACACCGTGCTGCTCCTGGCAAGAGAGCTCTTGCACTACCGCCCCGTCGACGACCTCTACGGGGACTGGCTCGCCCGCATCACCGAGCTCATCAGCACCGCAGGGGGCTCCCCCTTGCCATCCCTCTCGCTACCTCGCCCTCCATTCCGCGCAGGAGGCGGGGATCAGGAGGCGCCTCCACCACCTCCTCCCCAAGAAGGCGCCCTGGCTCCAAGGCGCGCAGCCCCAGGGCGAGACCCTCCGCGTCCGGTGCCCGTGCAACAACAAAGGAGCTGCCAAGAGATCCCTCATCCCCAAGAAGGTGCTCGCGGGCTCCCAGCGCCGGCGCGCCAAGATCGCGTCCCTGCACCTCCACGCCAAGACCCCGCGCTGCTCCAAGCGGCGGCGCGCGGTAATCCCCAGGAGCAAGCCTAGTACCAGCAAAAGGCATCGGTGGCCACAGCAGGCTGCCGCACCCTCACCCCCGAGCTACGCGGCGTCGCATGGCCAGGCAAGTTCAAGCCTGGCCTGCCCCCTCGCTACGATGGCACGACGAACCCTGCGGAGTTCCTGCAGCGCTATGAGCTATGCATCGAAGCCGCCAACGAAGACGAAAGGGTCATGGCGAACTGGTTCCCCATGGTGCTCAAGGACGGGGCCCGCACCTGGCTCCTGAACCTGGCTTCTGGCATAATCTCCTCCTGGGACGAGATGCGCACTCGCTTCATCGCCAACTTCCAGGGCACTCACGACTGGCCCCCAGCCGTGAGCGATCTGCGCCGCATCAAGCAGCAGCAAGGGGAATCCTTGCAGAAATACATCCAACGCTTCAACAACACTCACCTCAAGATCCCCAAGGTGACTGAAGAAGCCATCATCTTGGCCTTCTCCGATGGCGTACGCGACATCAAGATGAAGGAGGAGCTAGCAATCCATGAAGACGTGTGCACATCCCTGGAGCTATTCAACTTGGCGACCAAGTGCGCCAGGGCCGAGGAAGGGCGCCTTTCCCTCCTCGAACTCCAACTGCCGACCCAGAAGAGAAGAAACCCAAGGCCAAGGACATGAAGCACAAGGGGGCTGCCGTACTTGTAGCGGAACCAGACACCAAGCAAGGCAGAGATCAGCCTGAGTCATCCAAGGGCAGCCGGTACTGCGTGTACCACGACCTCCACACCCACAACACCAACGAATGTCAAGAGCTCAGGGCCATGAGAGATGGATGTGTCGGCCGATGCCCCAAGCGCAACGACAGGGGCTATGGCCAAGGAGGAGGAAGAGGTGGCGGACGATGGGAAGACCGTGGCCCTCGCCAAGGGTGGCGTGACCGACCTCGCGAGGATCACTGGCAGGACTAGCCTCGCGAGGGAGGCTGGAGAGATCAGCCTCGTGAGGATCGCCCGTAAGGCAACGCAGGCCTTCCTCCTCTGCCGCCACCACCAAGGAGGAACGAAGACCAATATCGGTGTCAAAACCGGCGGATCTCGGGTAGATGGTCTCGAAATGTGTGTCTAGGTCGGATGGTAACAGGAGGCAAGGGACACGAAGTTTTACCTAGGTTCGGGCCCTCTTGATGGAGGTAAAACCCTACGTCTTGCTTGATTAATATTGATGATATGGGTGTTACAAGAGTAGATCTACCATGAGATCAGAGAGGCTAAACCCTAGAAGCTAGCCTATGGTATGATTGTATGTTGTGATTGTTGTCCTACGGACTAAAACCCTTCGGTTTATATAGACACCGGAGAGGGTTACGGTTACACAAGGTCGGTTACAAAGGAGGAGATATCCATATACATATTGCCTAGCTTGTCTTCCACGCCAAGTAGAGTCCCATCCGGACACGAGACGAAGTCTTCAATCTTGTATCTTCATAGTCTAACAGTCCGGCCAGTGGAGATAGTCCGGCTGTCCAGAGACCCCCTAATCCAGGACTCCCATAGTAGCCCCTGAACCAGGCTTCAATGACGATGAGTCCGGCGTGCAGTTGTCTTCGGCATTGCAAGGCGGGTTCCTTCTCCGAATACATCACAGAAGAATTTGAATACGAGGATAGTGTCCGACCCTGCAAAATAAGTTCCACATTCCACCGTAGAGAGAATAATGTTTTCGCAGATCTAATTTGCTGGCTTGTTTTGGCAACATGGCGTTATGTCATGGCCCAGTGATTATTCGAACCGTTTCTTTTAACCAGCCCCGCACATAACGTGAGACAGTTTTTCGACACGTCTTGTCAAAGCAGAGATCGTGTCCCCTTATTACGGGATTCTCATCAATACGGGCGTGGGTAACCCAACCGCGCCATCAATCGCGGCGCTTGGGGGATAAGCGAGTTTTACCAGGAAAGTGGGGATGTTTAATTTGTCCGCCCATATAAAGGGATAAGGATTCACCTTTCTATCCACGCCTTCTTCCTCCTCTGCTCATCCGCTCCCGCACACTCGAGCTCTAGCGCCCAAGCTCTCACTTCCATCTCAACCTTCTCCAACCATGTCCGGAGCGGGAGGCAAGTGGATGGTCTCCTCCGTCATGGAGGGAGACGTCAAGAAACTGAGGAGAGCCGGATACCTGCCCGACGACATCGCGCACCGGCTCCCAGATGAGGGACAACTCATCCCCACCCCCAGCCCCATGAGAGGGTGGTATTACTCACCCAGTTCCTCCGCGTACTGGGATTCCCTCTCCATCCCTTTGTCCAGGGGCTCATGTTTTATTACGGCCTGGATTTCCATGATCTGGCGCCGAACTTCATCCTCAACATCTCGGCGTTTATCGTCGTGTGCGAGGCCTTCCTCTGCGTCAAGCCCCACTTCGGCTTATGGCTGAATACCTTCAATGTCAAGCCAAAGGTAGTGAGCGGCCGCCAGGTGGAGTGCGGAGGCGCCATGGTGGGAAAGATGCCCAACATCACATGGCTCGAGGGCACCTTCATGGATACCATAAAGGGGTGGCAATCGGGGTGGTTCTATATCACCAAGCCGCGCGACCCCGCATGGGTAGCGGCCCCCGAGTTCCGATCTGGCATCCCCATGCGGCTCACCTCCTGGAAAGAGAAGGGCCTGTCCTGGGGTAATTCAAAAGAGCTGACTGGACTTCAGTCATGTATTCAAAACATGGTGGACAAGAAGCTCAAGCTCATCAACATAGTCCAGGTTATGCTCGTCCGCCGGATACTCCCGTGCCAACAACGGGAGTTCACTTTGTGGGAGTTCAACCCGGCGCAGCACCGAACTCTGAACAGGCTCTTCGACACGACTCATGAAGATGCCTGGAGGGTGTTGTTCAAGGGTGCCGCGGTCCCTCCCCCCATTACTGAGGATCGCGGATTCAGTGCGAAGCGCCAAGCCAGTGAAGTAAGCTATATAGATTGACTCTATGCGGGATCTAAACTCTCGTGCCGTTAACAGGACTGGCAGAAGATGGCCGGACAAATCGACTGTCCGGCTCCCTTGCCCGAAGGCCCTGCGGACACTCTTCTGATGAAGATGCTGACTCCGGCCCCTTATAAGGTGCCGGAGAAGACCAAGAAGGCCAAGGGACCTCGAAAGAGTTCCCGACGCCAGGCGTCGTCGGACTCACCGTTCGATGACTCTGCGGTGCACTCTTCCACTGACTGGGGGAGACAAGAAAAGGAAGGCCCCCCCCCAACTGTGGAGGCCGGAGGGTCCAAGAAGGGAAGGACGCTCCTTCCGGACAGCTCCACCGCCACCGACGAAAGTGAAGACAAGTGGTTGCCCAGGGCTAAGCCCTAGGGAGATCGTAAGTGTTCGGATACCCATGTAACCCATAGGATTCCTTTGTCGCATTGCTTTCCCTAACACCGAACTCAATTGTACAGGCCGCCCCGAGCCAATATTGAGGTATCGTCGGATGGCTCCCTGGGCTCATCGGACATGGATAGTGATCCAGTCCCGACCGCCACCTCCCGTCATTAAGCCGACGACGCCGAGGTGCTGTCTCAAGAGGCACCGGATCGAGGGGGGACAGTCCCAGAGGCACCTCAAGGTGACCTTCCGGACTCCGGGAGCCGAGGGGACGGGGTCCCCGAGAGCTCCGAGTTCGGCCCTCAGCCGAACACCGCGCCGGACCCTCTAACGGTTCCGAGCTCGGGCAGGCGGTCCCCTTCTAAGGAGGGTGAGACACCTGTGCTGGTGACCTCTGTCCATCCAGAGGCGCAGGACACTATGTTGGAAGCGCTTCGCAGTGCTTCCATCGAGGAGGAGCACCGCACTATCAAGAGTGCGGTGATCCAGAAGGTTCAGTCCGCCAAGAGAGGATTGACTGAAGCCTGTACTAGCCTTCTAACAGGCTTCAAGGTAAGTGTTTTAAAATGTAGTAGATGTATTACCGCATAGACAGTAGCCCCTGATGCTTTGTTTGGTGTTCACAAAGAAAAGCCGAACAGAGGATCAAATAATATCGCAGGAGTCTAATATAAGTATGTCAATATGCATATGCAGGCTTCGCTGCTGGCATCCGCTGCACTAACTGCGGAGGTCGCCGTACTGAAGGAGGCCCTCGAGGGGTCCTAGAAAGAGCTCGGCCTTGCTAAGAGGTAGCACGAGGAGAACGAAGGTAAGTAATACCCCGTCTATAGATATATGTATATAAAAAGGCCGCGATTGCAAAATGACAGGATCATTGTATGTTTTGCCAGGGGCCACGACCAAGGTGGCGACCCTGAAGAAAGCGCTGACCAAGGCCGAGGCCCAGAAGGCCCTTCAGGAGATCGATGCGATGAAGAAGATAGCGGCGGGTAAGGATTTCTATATGCAAAGCAAGCATGTAAAGGTGAATTACCGATTACTTACCTGAATCCGGAGCTCTTCAGGAGCATTCGCAGATTTGCCCCGCAGTGTGTCCGATGCCGCACTATTCTACCAGGCCGAGGACGGAAGCTCGACGGAGAACCTGTTCTGGTCTCAGTATGCTGAGGCGGAACATCCGGTGCCAATGAGTGACCAGCTGAAGTAGATGGCCGAGCTACATAAGGTGGCCGATCAGGCCATGAAGGGCTTCATATTCCGGTTGTGGCATGGAGACGCCCTTCCGAACAGCTACTTCGGCCTGGTGAGGCGGCTTGTGGATGCCTGCCCACGGCTGGAGGTCGTCAAGCGATTAGTCTGCATTGAAGGTGCATGCCGGGCCTTCGCCCGTGTAAAAACGCAGTGGGTCAAGATAGACGCCGTGAAGCTGATCAAGGAGGGGCCACCGAAGGGCAAGGAGCATCGCCACCCCGAGATGTACTACGAGGGTGTTCTGCCGGGCGCCCATCTTATCACGGATGAGTGTTCGCAAAATGTAATATTTGAATGAGACTTGCTCGTTTTGTCCTATATGTATGAAAACTTGTATCGTATTCGCTATGCAACGCTTGTGTGAATTTAAAATATTACCTTCTGTTTGGCTGTTTATCCAATCTGAGAGATGGCTAGTCCTCGGCTTCTGCCCCCATGCCATGAGTGCCAGGGTGTTTGGGATAAACCTGAGCACTCTTGTTCCCATGTTTGGGTCCTTCGAGGGAGGTGCTCAGCACAACGAACAAGGCAACCGGACTAATAATGCTTTATCACTCTCACTTAGCCATAGAATTCTATAATTTTAAATTTCGATGAAGCCCCTGGTATTCGGAAGGCCGAATTTGGGGCGCGATACACGCCCGTAAGCCGGACGGAGCCGGCCCCTCGCCCTATGCGGCATAAGTCTTTAGGGACTCGAAAAACATCGCCAAACAGCGACCAGTCTCTTGCCTTATCATGAAAGTCAGTTTTAGCTTTCTCTACTGAGGTGCTCGGCCCGGCAGAACCGGGGCACAATCGCAGTAGTTCTCCTAGCGCTACCTTAGCCGATAGAGCAGAACGTAAGGTACCAAAACATAGGAGCCGGGCAAACCCAACATTTGACCAAAGACATGATTCGGAGCTGATGCATATAATGCTATAAGTTCGGGGTGCCGCACTTGTGAAAGTGTTCGGACTTTTCACACCATATTGTGGGTACGTAAGCCCTTGGTGCATTGGCCGTACCAGAGTGTACGGTTGCTAGGTGTAACGGCATATCTCTCTCAAGGTAGTTTTGGTGATTGATGACAACATGTTTGCGGACTAATCTTGTGCTATGAATAATTCACAGATTCTCCCCTGGCACGAGACGCCTTCTTCCCCTCCGAGTGTATTTCAAGACGGTGTAGCTCTTTCGTTTCTTTCTCGGTGGACTAGTTGCGTAGAGGGCACCGTACTATCAAGAGTGGGTCCGCTGGGGTTTTGCATGGGTGGAATCATCACGTACACATCAGCTTCCTCACCCTCCGAGCATTTCCTTTCCATTGAAGAGATCTCTCCTCTCTTCCTTGTCCTGTCTGGGTCTAAGCGGTAGTACCGCGCACCCAGCGGTAGTACCGCTGAGGAGCAAAGCGGCAGTACCGCTCCGCAGCGGTAGTACCGCTCTTGGCTCCACAATAGTAGTACCGCTGGGGGCCTGGCACCTCCGCCTTGTCCTCAGCATTTTTGAGAGATCCCTTCTCTCTCTCTCGTGCCCCAGCGGTAGTACCGCACTGCCTGCGGTACTACGGCCGAAGGATCACAAGCGGCAGTACCGCTCCACAGCGGTACTACCGCCCTTGACCCCACTGCCGTAGTACCGCTGGGTAGTCTGGCTCCTACCGCCTCGATTCGAGAGGTCTTTTTCTCGTGTCGGGTTTTGCGGCACTAGTCACGGTTGTAGTGGCGGTAGTACCGTTCCAGGAGCGGTAGTACCGCCCTACCACCGCGGTAGTACCGCATTTGGGTCCGTTCCCTACTAAGTCTCCTCAGCGCGGCAGTACCGCTGGCTGGCGTGGCAGTACCGTCACCTGGCGGTAGTACCGCCCCTTCTTAGCGGTAGTACCACCCTGTACGGGGCTGGTTGGTGGGGGGCAACG
This sequence comes from Triticum aestivum, assembly GCF_018294505.1. NCBI lineage: Eukaryota > Viridiplantae > Streptophyta > Magnoliopsida > Poales > Poaceae > Triticum > Triticum aestivum. Next base: position 670,028,449 of record NC_057800.1, read on the forward strand.
GGATTGTTGCCCCCACTATAAAAGGGAGTCCCCTTCTTCCTTCTCACCCACCTCTTCCTCCCCCAAGCTCCATTTATTGCTCAAGCTCCATTAAATACTCCAAGCTTCATTTTGCCCGATCTATCTTCCTAGCCAATCAAACTTGTTGATTTGCTCGGGAGTGGTTGAGAAGGCTCCGATCTACACTTCCACCAAGGGATTTTCGTTTCCCCCACTCATCCCTAGCGGATCTTGTTACTCTTGGGTGTTTGAGCAACCTATACGGTTGAGGTCACCTCGGAGCCATATTCCATTGTGGTGAAGCTTCGTGGTCTTGTTGGGAGCCTCCGATTAAGTTGCGGAGATTGCCCCAACCTTGTTTGTAAAGGTTCGGTCGCCGCCTTCAAGGGCACCAATAGTGGAATCACGGCATCTCGCATTGTGTGAGGGCGTGAGGAGAATACGGTGGCCCTAGTGGCTTCTTGGGGAGCATTGTGCCTCCACACCGCTCCAATAGAGACGTACTTCCCCTCAAAAGGAAGGAACTTCGGTAACACATCCTCGTCTTCACCGGATCCACTCTTGGTTATCTCTTACCTTTACTTGTGCAAGCTCTTTAGTGTTTCTACCCTTGCTTGCTTGTATGCTTGTTGTTATTGCATCATATAGGTTGCTCACCTAGTTGCACATCTAGACAACCTACTTTGATGCAAAGTTTAATTTGGTAAAGAAAAGCTAAAAATTGGTAGTTGCCTATTCACCCCCCCCCTCTAGTCAACCATATCGATCCTTTCAATTGGTATCAGAGCCTCGTCTCTTTATTAAGGACTTTACCGTCCAAAGAGTATGGTTGATACCGTAGACGGTGTGGAGGAACACTCCGGTGTGAATCCGATCTCGTCTACGGGAGATGGGGGAACTTCGGTCTCTCGTGAGGAGTTCAATGTGGCCTTGGAGACATTGAAAACCTCCATGACGACCGAAGTTGAAAGCATGTTTACTAAATTTCTTGAGGGGCTTAAACTATCCACCGCACCGTTGAAAGTGGGTGATCCCGCCAACAAGGTGTCGGATGCTATCCCCGACAAGGGGGAAGCTAGTAGTGAAAAGGCTCCTTCTTCTAGTGGCAAGAATGGCACCGGCATCTTTGCCCATGTGGAACCACCACTTGTTTATGGTGGACCGGTTCCTTCCACTCATTTGAATCATGCCGGTCCTCCCCCTAAGATTGTGAAAAATGAGGATTTTGATTCTTGGGTTTACCGCTTTAAACGTCATTTAAATCATGTGAACACTAACCTTTGGAGAATCATTGAAGAAGGTTTCTATCCACATGATCCAAGCAACTTCACTCCTCGAGAAGCCGCGGACAATCAATTCAATGAGAATGCTCTCTTCATCATTCAAGATGCAATTCCACCCGAAGACCTACCTCATCTTCGTCCCTTCGCCTTGGCCAAAGATGCATGGCATTGTGTCGTGTCTCTCTACCGGGAAGCGCAAGCATTCAACGCTCCAACTATGAAGTGGTACAAGATGAGGCCGATGAGTTTGCAATGAAGGAAGATGAAGAACCTCGTGAGCTTTATCGGAGAGTAACCAAACTCGCGGTCTCACTACGAGATCACGGGAGCAAGGACACGGATGACAATTGGATCAAGCGCAAATTCCTCAAGGCAATGATGCCCTACCACAAGGCCATGTCCTCCGTCATTCGTCAAAGACCGGACTTCCACACTTTGACCTCAAGCGAAGTGTTGGATGAGTTTGTGGCCATGAACATTTTGGACAAGACCGCCGACAATGCGGTGCTCCGTTCTCAACGGGCAAAGAAGCCTAACCTTGCATTGAAGGCCAAGCTCACCGTGGAAGAAGAAGAAGAGGAAGAAGAGGAGAGCAACCCCGAAGATACGAAGTATGCATATCATGAACACATGGCACTTGCTTCAAGGCAATTTTGGAGCAAGAAAAACTCGAGGCCCAACTTTAGCAAAAACAACTCGAGTGGCACAAGGGGCAAGCAACGTGTAAGGACTTGCTATAATTGCGGCAACGTGAGTCATTTCGTTGCAGAATGCCCGTCTGAGAAGAGGGAAGACAATGCTGGCAAACTCATCCGAAAGGACAAGGCCAAGTCGTTCCCCAACAAGAACAACTTCACCAAGAAGACTCCTCCCAAGGCTTTGGTTGTGCAAGAAGAGTAGAATGAGGATGATGGCGATGATGAAGATGATGAGTCGGTTGCCATGGCCTCCGTTGCCATTGCAACAAAGTCACGGGTGTCTCTCTTTGACTCACCCAACGAGAGCATCACCACCAAGTGCCTCATGGCTAAAGCCACCAACAAGGTAACCTCCAACATCAAAACTGCCATCATTAATCATCCTACCCCAACGGATAGCATTAATGAACTTGAGGGAGCTAATGTGGAGGCTAACGAGTTTGAGGCCTTTATGGGCAAACTCAAGGGAAAATCCAAGAAGCACTTTGTTGCTCTCTTGGAACAACTTGGTGAGGCCAATGACATGATCGAGGCTCACGAAGACACCATCTCTAAGATGGAAGGGCATAGTCGTGACTATGCCGATGAGATTTTGGATCTTTCCAATGCTCTTGAGGAAGAGCGTGGTCTTCGTTTGGCTCTTGAGGAGTCATACAACGTTGATAATGCTAAGTTAGAGAAATATTATGATCATGTCCTCATTGTTTCTCGTGTGCTAAATTCCGAGAAGGCCAAACTCGGGGTTGATCTTGCTAGACTCAAAGAGGAGTTTGATATACTTAACAAGGCCCACAAGGCCTTGAAGAGTATTCACGCTAATCTCAAGGAGTCTCATGATCAACTCCAAGTGAAGCTAACTAAGGAGAAAGCAACTTTTCCTCATATGGTTTTAATTGATAATGCAAATGCTACTAACCCGTGTTGTGAGCATATACATCTTGTTGAGGAAAATGCTAAGTTGAAGAAGCAACTTGAGAGAGGTCTTGCAACTTGCATACAAGGCAAGAAGAACCTCAACGATCTCTTGATCAACCAAAAGGGAGGTGTGACCAAGGAAGGGGTTGGGTACGTGCCCGACTCCAAGAACAAGAAGAAGAATGACAAGACCAAACGACCTCCTCCCCTCATGCAAACCTTTGTGAGGGAGGGAGAGAGTGTCCCCGAGGAGAAGAAGAAGAACAATGTCAAGAAGGGCAATGTCACCCCTCCCAACAAAGCCGGCGATTTTAATCCTTCTTATGTGTTATGTCGTGCTAGTGATGGGCATGTTTATGCCAAATTTGTTGGTTCTCTTCATGAGTACATTGAATGGTCTATTTGGGTTCCTAAGACCCTTGTTACTAACATCAAAGGACCCATTACAAAATGGGTACCTAAAACCAAGCATTGATCTCTTGTAGGTGTTTGCTTCCGGTGGTGGATCATGGTTGCTCGATAGCGGAGCTACAAATCATATGACCGGAAGCAAGGACTTGGTGGTGGACGTGCACAAAGTTCCATCTATGCCCACAAATGTCGAGTGGGGTGACGCCTCATCCTCTAAGGTATTGGGACTTGGCAAGGTGGTAATCTCTCATGATCTCACGATCGAGAAGGTCATGCTTGTTGAGTCCCTTGCATACAATTTACTTTCCGTTCGTCAACTTGCAATCATGGGCTTTGCCACTTTCTTTGATATCGATACCGTGGCCCTCTTGTGGAGCAAGACTCTTAAAGTAGTTTTTGTTGGGCATGTCGAGAACGGTCTATATGTGATTAACTTTTCGGAGTGACCCACTAAGACCGCGACATGCCTAATGGCTAAAGTTGATGTGGGATGGCTTTGGCATCACCGTTTAGCCCATGTCAATATGAGATCTTTGCAAAGTCTCCTCAAGGGGGACCATGTCCGTGGACTAACGAATGTTAGTTTTGTTAAAGATCGTGCTTGCAGTTCCTGTATCGAAGGAAAGCTACATGAGAAGGCTCACCCTCCCACGACTATCATTTATTCAAAGAGGCCCGTGGAGCTCCTTCACATGGATCTTTTTGGGCCCCCATCCTTCGATAGTCTTGGAGGTAGAAAGTATTGCTTGGTGATTGTGGATGACTACTCAAGGTACACGTGGGTGTATTTCTTCAAGAGGAAGAGCGAGACCCAGCAAACCGTCATTGACTTTGCAAATGAAGCACAACGTCAACACAATGCAAAGATCTTGACAATAAGAAGTGACAACGGCACCGAGTTCAAGAACTACACCTTGGATGAATTTCTTAGTGATGAGGGAATCAAGCATCAATATTCCGCACCATACACCCCTCAACAAAACGGTGTTGCGGAGAGGAAGAACCGGACATTGATGGATGCGGCAAGGACCATGATGGCGGAGTTCAAGTCTCCGTACAACTTTTGGGCCGAAGCCATCAACACCGCGTGTCATGAATCCAATCGGCTCTACCTCCGCAAGGGCTTGAACAAGATGTTGGGGAACGTAGTAATTTAAAAAAAATTCCTACGCACACGCAAGATCATGGTGATGCATAGCAACGAGAGGGGACAGTGTGATCTACATACCCTTGTAGACCGACGGCGGAAGCGTTAGCACAACGCGGTTGATGTAGTCGTACGTCTTCACGGCCCGACCGATCAAGCACTGAAACTACGACACCTCCGAGTTTTAGCACACGTTCAGCTCGATGACGATCCCCAGACTCCGATCCAGCAAAGTGTCGGGGAAGAGTTCCGTCAGCACGACGGCATGGTGACGATCTTGATGTACTACCGTTGCAGGGCTTCGCCTAAGCACCGCTACAATATTATCGAGGATTATGGTGGAAGGGGGCACCGCACACGGCTAAGAATATGATCACGTGGATCAACTTGTGTGTCTAGGGGTGCCCCCTGCCCCCGTATATAAAGGATCAAGGGGAGGAGGCCGGCCGGCCCCTATGGCGCGCCAAGGAGGAGTCCTCCTCCTAGTAGGAGTAGGACTCCTACTAGGAGGGGAAAAGAAGTAGGGAGGGAGAAGGAAAGGGGGGGCGCCGCTCCCCCTCTCCTAGTCCAATTCGGACCAGGGGGGAGGAGGCGCGCGGCCCACCTTTGGCTGCCCCTCTCTCTCTCTACTAAGACCCATATGGCCCATTACTTCTCCCGGGGGGGTTCCGGTAACCCTCCGGCTCTCCGGTTTTCTCTGAAATCACCCGGAACACTTCCGGTGTCCGAATATAGCCGTCCAATATATCAATATTTATGTCTCGACCATTTTGAGACTCCTTGTCATGTTCGTGATCACATATGGGACTCCGAACTAACTTCGGTACATCAAAACTCATAAACTCATAATATAACTGTCATCGAAACATTAAGCGTGCGGACCCTACGGGTTCGAGAACAATGTAGACATGACCGAGACACGTCTCTGGTCAATAACCAATAGCGGAACCTGGATGCTCATATTGGCTCCTACATATTCTACGAAGATCTTTATCGGTCAGACCGCATAACAACATACTTTGTTCCCTTTGTCATCGGTATGTTACTTGCCCGAGACTCGATCGTCGGTATCTCAATACCTAGTTCAATCTCGTTACCGGCAAGTCTCTTTACTCGTTTCGTAATACATCATCTTGCAACTAACTCATTAGTTGTAATGCTTGCAAGGCTTATGTGATGTGCATTACCGAGAGGGCCCAGAGATACCTCTCCGATAATCGGAGTGACAAATCCTAATCTCAAAATACGCCAACCCAACATTCACCTTTGGAGACACCTGTAGAGCTCCTTTATAATCACCCAGTTATGTTGTGACGTTTGGTAGCACACAAAGTGTTCCTCTGGTAAACGGGAGTTGGATAATCTCATAGTCATAGGAACATGCATAAGTCATGAAGAAAGCAATAGCAACATACTAAACGATCGGGTGCTAAGCTAATGGAATGGGTCATGTCAACCACATCATTCTTCTAATGATGTGATCCCATTAATCAAATAACAAATCTTTTGTTCATGGTTAGGAAACATAACCATCTTCGATTAACGAGCTAGTCAAGTAGAGGCATACTAGTGACACTCTGTTTGTCTATGTATTCACACATGTATTATGTTTCTGGTTAATACAATTCTAGCATGAATAATAAACATTTATCATGATATAAGGAAATAAATAATAACTTTATTATTGCCTCTAGGTCATATTTCCTTCACAAGACTCCATATGAGATACTCACCGGTAACAAGCCCAATCTCAAGCACTTCCGGGTATTCGGGTGTAAGTGTTTCATTCTCAAGAAAGGTGTTTGGTTGTCTAAATTTGAGGCTAGAGCTTATGAGGGCATATTTGTTGGTTATGCTACAAACTCTCATGCTTACCGTGTCCTCAATAAATCCACCGGACTTATTGAGGAGATGTGTAACATGGAGTTTGATGAGAATAACGGCTCCCAAGTGGAGCAAAGTGGCACTTGTGATGTAGGTGATGAAATTCCTCCTCAAGCCATAAGAAGAATGGGTGTTGGTTTCATCCTACCCATTGAGGAACCCCTTGTGACCGAAGGAGAAGGACAATGCTCCACTCAAGTGGAGCCATCACCAACCCAAGGCCCACACGCTTACGAAGAACAAAGTGAAGGCCCTCAACCTCATGAACAAGACCAAGGGCAATATCATACTCAAGACGGTGTTGACACACCAAGTGATGCCCAAGGTCAAGTTCTCTCCCCCGAGAAAGTTCAAGACCAAGAACAAGTTCATGACGACGCTCAAGATGATCAAGTAACCGCTCCTCAACTCACCACCGAGGAGGAATTAGAGCGTCGTGCCGCCAAGCTTGCTTCCAAGCTCTCCACCAAGGATCATCTCATGACGAATGTGCTTGGAAGCTTAATAAAGGGGGTAAGCACTCATAGACAATTAGCAAATTATTGTGAGCATCATGCGTTTGTCTCTTGTGTGGAACCCCACAAGGTCTATGAGGCGCTAGAAGATCCGGATTGGCTCAATGCCATGCGCGAAGAACTCAACAACTTCGAGCGCAACAAAGTGTGGAGATTGGTGCCAAGGCCAACGGGGAACCACAATGTCATTGGAACCAAGTGGATATTCAAGAACAAGCAAGATGCCCATGGGATTATCATTGGCAACAAGGCTCGTTTGGTAGCACAAGGCTACTCCCAAGTCGAGGGTATCGACTATGGTGAAACCTTTGCTCCCGTTGCTCGTCTTGAATCCATTCGCATGTTGATTGCATATGCTTCTCATCATAACTTTAGGTTACATCAAATGGATGTGAAGAGTGCTTTTCTTAATGGTCCCATTAATGAATTGGTTTACGTCAAGCAACCCCCCGGGTTCGAGGATCCCTACTTTCCTGATCATGTTTATCAACTCGATAAGGCACTCTATGGCCTTAAACAAGCCCCATGTGCATGGTATGACCACCTTACCAAGTTGTTACAAGACCGTGGTTTTGAAGTTGGGCTAATCGACCCCACTCTTTTTACTAAGAAGGTCAAAGGGGAGTTGTTTGTGTGCCAATTATATGTTGATGATATTATCTTTGGTTCTCCTAACAAAGCTTTCAATGAGGAATTTGCCGCTCTCATGACCTCAAAGTTCGAGATGTCCTCCATGGGAGAGTTGAAGTTCTTTCTAGGGTTCGAAGTGAAGCAAAGAAGAGAAGGAACCTTCATCAATCAATCCAAATACACTCAAGACATGCTCAAGAGATTCAAGCTAAGTGGCGTCAAGCCGGCTTCCACTCCAATGCCCACCAAGTGCCAACTTGACTTAGATCCCAATGGTAAAGTGGTGGATCAAAAGGTATATCGTTCCATGATTGGATCCTTGCTTTACCTTTGTGCATCTAGACCGGACATCATGTTGAGTGTGGGTATTTGTGCACGGTTTCAAGCCGCACCTAAGGAAAGTCACTATGTTGCGGTCAAACGAATCTTTCGATATTTGGCTCATACCCCAAACTTTGGCTTATGGTACCCAAGAGGATCAAACTTCAAGCTTGTAGGTTACTCGGATTCCGATTGGGCGGGAGACAAAGTGGATAGGAAGTCCACCTCCGGAGGGTGCCAATTCCTTGGTTGCTCTTTGGTAAGTTGGTCTTCCAAAAAGCAAAGTTGTGTGTCTCTCTCGTCCACTGAGGCGGAGTATGTTGCCGCCGGTAGTTGTTGTGCACAACTTATATGGATGAGGCAAACTTTAAAGGATTACGGTGTCACTTGTGACAAAGTGCCTCTTTGGTGTGACAATGAAAGTGCCATCAAGATTTCTCTCAACCCGGTGCAACACTTCAAGATGAAGCATATTGAGATTCGGTATCACTTCATCCGGGATCACATTAGGCGAGGAGAGATCAAGCTCAACTATGTCAACACTCATGACAACCTTGTAGATATTTTCACGAAGCCCTTGGATGAAGCAAGATTTCACGAGTTAAGGCATGAGCTAAATATCATTGATTCGAGCAATGTGGCTTGAACCCTTGCACACCCTACCACGCTCAATTTGTTGTCTAGTTTAGGTGTAGGCATGGACATAGGGGGAGTGTTGTTCTCTCAATGAACTCTCCCTCCCCCCATTATTCATAAATTGATCAAGTCTTTCACTTTAGCCATTGTTGATGGCACTTGTGCTTAAAAGATGAGTTTTGGTCATGGGCCCAAGGTTAAAATCTTCACGGTGCCATACCTTTTGACTCAAACATAGGTGGCCTCGGCCACCGCCCTCTTGTGAAGAGGTGTGTCTTGGTCGTTTGCCGGTGTGTTTGCCGTTTTTGTCGTTTCGTCGAGCTAAAGCCGTGTCTGTTTAGTTGTCGTGTCGTGCTGGGCGGTACTACCACTGGTGGTGCGCGGTACTACTTCTTGTAAGCGGTACTACCGCCCCTAGCATGGTACTACCGCCGGGGGACGAGAACGGGGGTTAAGTCGGGGATAGGGGGAGGTTTCTTCTCCCCCATACCCATTCACTTCGCCCCTCTTTTCTCTTCCTCTCTCTCCAGCCTCCACTCGTCGCGGGAGGGCTCCGGCGGATCTCCGTCTCTGGGGCGCCCCTCTCCATTTCCTTTGGTGGAGTCGATCCCCACCACGTCCTCTTGCCATGGATGCCGGTTTTGCCCCCGTTCCTTCTTTCGTTTTGTCTCTTTTTCAGTTCTTGTTTCTTAGGGGAAATGGTGGGTGCTTCTCTAGATTTTTGGCTAAATCTAGGCTTGAGTTGGTTGGAGAAGGCAACTAGACTATCTAGATTAAAGTTTGGTAGGATTATTTTTGAATTTGGTAGGCCGATAGTGCCGGATCTGACCACGGTAGTAGGAAACCGCTGTTTCACCGCCTTGTGCTAGGAAACTGTTGTTTATCCGCCTCAAGCGGTACTACCACTCCCTCTGGGGTGGTACTACCGCTTGGGAAGGTACTACCACGGACAGGTCACGGTAGTACCGCTGCATGCCAATTTCCATCATTTTCCTACCTCACCTTGATCTTTTTGTTGTGTTTGTTGGCTTATGTTCGTTCTTTCTGGTTGTTTTGCGTGTTCTTCTGTTTGGCTCCAAGTGATGACCATTCTGAGCAGCAAGGTCGCCGTATCAACCCCGAGCGTGCTACATCAAAATGCTACCGCACCTCAGAGCCAGCCGGTGGTTCCTCGAGCACCCAACCGCCTTCAGCAAGTGCATCTGCAAGTGTTCCTCCACCTCCTCAGCAAACGAAGCGAGCCACCCACAAACCCAAAGGGAAGACTATGACTGAGATGACCGACAAGGAGTTTTGGGAGAAGCGTCGCCGCAACCCCTATGCGGTGGCCCAAGAACCCACTTTGGTCAACCGCCCGTTCTGGAACCGTTTTCAGTTTGCCATCTACTTTGATGTGATCAAGGCCAAGAAGAATCTTTTTGTTGATGTTCGCTCCATTGATACTGATGCTATGGAGAAGGACCCCGAGTACTTTGTCGAAGCTCTTCAGATGTGCACTCAGCTGAACATTCTCAGGATCATGCAATTCAACAAGGACTTTGATGCGGATTTGGTAGCTCAATTCTATGCCACCGTCCATCTTGGGACGGATGTCGACAGGACTCTGGCATGGATGACCAATGGCAAGTTGCTTTCTGTCAAGTGGAAGGCTTTCATGGAGTTACTTGATGTGGTGGATACCGGGCTTGAGACTCCTGTCGGTTTCCGTCCTCACCGCAATGCTACATCCACCCACAAGCAAGCTCTTTGGCCCTACTGCACTGTGAAGGTTCACCCAGTAACTGAGAAGAAGACCTATGAGTTGTCTCCGTATCTGGACATTCTTCATCGCATATTCTGTGAGACTCTCTTCCCTCGGATTGGGAATCTGGATATGGTCCACTCTTACCTCGTGGACATGCTCCTTTTCTGTCAGCATGAGAAGGAAGCAATCACTGGAGAGAGCCAGGATATCTCTCATGTCATGTGGTGTGAACTTCTATCTGCCGTGTCTGAGCGTAAGTGTCCTATCTATGGTCCATTCATCATGAGGCTCATTGAGAGGGCCTGGGCACAGACTTATCCCAGAGTGCTGCTAGAGACTGGAGACTTGGTTTCTCATGAGATCAAGCGTCTGAGGAAGAAGGACAACCGGACAGCGCCTCACACAGGGGGTCCATCTGCTACTGCTACCCCAGGGGGTCCGTCTGCTGTTGCTGCTGCCATGGGGACCGAGGGTGAGGCTGCTACTGATGCTCATGAGGAGGACTTTGGTCCCACTAGTGCTGAACCATCGTGGGCACAGAAGCTTAAGCGCAAGATGAAGAAGCTTTTCTGCATGGAGTCTCATGGTCAGTACATGACTCATGTGGCGGAGAAGCATGCCAGGACGCGCCACAAGGAGCTCATGCGTCAGATGGGAGCAATAGTTGCCAGTGGGTCTGAGGGTCAGATCACTGAAGAGGAGGACTGGATTCATAAGAATTGCCACTGGACCGACTCTGATGTCGAGCAGTTTTTGACCCACGATGAAGATGCAGAGATGTGATGTTCGAGCTCTTCCACGTCCCATCACCTGGAGTCGTAGTGTCACTCTATGCCCTTTTTGGTGTCTCGCTGCCAAAGGGGGAGAGAGTGTAGGGATTTGCTTCTTGTGTCGTGTTTTGAGCCGTCTTGTGGTTTCTTGTGTGTTCTCTTGGTGTCCTTCTTTGGTTTGGTTTGGTGTGAGACCTAAGCACTAGATATATGGTGTGAGACATATGCTCCCTATCGCTACCTTATTACTTATGTCTTGTCTGAGTACTGTAGTTTATTGTGAGATGCTTGCTTGTCCTGTTTATTCAATTCTCTCATATATCTTGTTCTTAGTATTGTTGGACTATAAAATATAGGGGGAGTGTTGATCCGAATGTGTGGGTCGTGCCATCTCTTGGTGCACACATTCTGGGGGAGCCCGTCTATATTTTGTAGTTCTTAGCTTTCTTCGTTTTATTTATTTTCCTTGCGCAAATCCCTAGTTGTCATCAATCCACCAAAAAGGGGGAGATTGTTACGGCATATCTCTCTCAAGGTAGTTTTGGTGATTGATAACAACATGTTTGCGGACTAATCTCGTGCTTTGAATAATTCACAGATTCTCCCCTGGCACGAGATGCCTTCTTCCCCTCGGAGTGTATTTCAAGATGGTGTAGCTCTTTCATTTCTTTCTCGATGGACTAGTTGCGTAGAGGGCACCGTACTATCAAGAGGGGGTCCGCTGGGGTTTTGCATGGGTGGAATCATCACGTACACATCAGCTTCCTCACCCTCCGAGCATTTCCTTTCCATTGAAGAGATCTCTCCTCTCTTCCTTGTCCTGTCTGGGTCTAAGCGGTAGTACCGCACACCCAGCGGTAGTACTGCTGAGGAGCCAAGCGGCAGTACCGCTCCGCAGTGGTAGTACCGCTCTTGGCTCCACAACAGTAGTACCGCTGGGGGCCTGGCACCTCCGCCTTGTCCTCAACATTTTTGAGAGATCCCTTCTCTCTCTCTCGTGCCCCAGCGGTAGTACCGCACTGCCTGCGGTACTACGGCCGAAGGATCATAAGCGGCAGTACCGCTCCACAGCGGTACTACTGCCCTTGACCCCACTGTCGTAGTACCGCTGGGTAGTCTGGCTCCTACCGCCTCGATTCGAGAGGTCTTTTTCTCGTGTCGGGTTTTGCGGCACTAGTCACGGTTGTAGTGGCGGTAGTACCGTTCTAGGAGCGGTAGTACCGCCCTGCCACCGCGGTAGTACCGCATTTGGGTCCGTTCCCTACTAAGTCTCCTCAGCGCGGCAGTACCGCTGGCTGGCGCGGCAGTACCGTCGCCTGGCGGTAGTACCGCCCCTTCTCAGCGGTAGTACCGCCCTGTGCGGGGCTGGTTGGTGGGGGGCAACGGGATTGTTGCCCCCACTATAAAAGGGAGTCCCCTTCTTCCTTCTCACCCACCTCTTCCTCCCCCAAGCTCCATTTATTGCTCAAGCTCCATTAAATACTCCAAGCTTCATTTTGCTCGATCTATCTCCCTAGCCAATCAAACTTGTTGATTTGCTCGGGAGTGGTTGAGAAGGCTCCGATCTACACTTCCACCAAGGGATTTTCGTTTCCCCCACTCATCCCTAGCGGATCTTGTTACTCTTGGGTGTTTGAGCACCCTAGATGTTGAGGTCACCTCGGAGCTATATTCCATTGTGGTGAAGCTTCGTGGTCTTGTTGGGAGCCTCCGATTAAGTTGTGGAGATTGCCCCAACCTTGTCTGTAAATGTTCGGTCGCCGCCTTCAAGGGCACCAATAGTGGAATCACGGCATCTCGCATTGTGTGAGGGCGTGAGGAGAATATGGTGGCCCTAGTGGCTTCTTGGGGAGCATTGTGCCTCCACACCGCTCCAATGGAGACGTACTTCCCCTCAAAAGGAAGGAACTTCGGTAACACATCCTCGTCTTCACCGGATCCACTCTTGGTTATCTCTTACCTTTACTTGTGCAAGCTCTTTAGTGTTTCTACCCTTGCTTGCTTGTATGCTTGTTGTTATTGCATCATATAGGTTGCTCACCTAGTTGCACATCTAGACAACCTACTTTGATGCAAAGTTTAATTTGGTAAAGAAAAGCTAAAAATTGGTAGTTGCCTATTCACCCCCCCCCCCTCTAGTCAACCATATCGATCCTTTCACTAGGCGTCATTAATGAACACATAGATATGTATATATATAACAAAAATGCGATAATAGTCGTAACGTCATGTATTGTATATTAAAAAATTACATTAAAGCAGAGTGATACAGATAGTGTAATAAGCAAAAGGGTAGGACTATGTCCCTTCCAAGGGTGAGCTGAGGAATTATATGAAATCTATAATCCACCTGGGAATTCCGTAGTTGTCGGCCTCCTTGGTTGATGTATCATGTGTTCGGCAATAGAGCTGCCGGACAGTGTTTCCAGAGATTGAAGTCCTGAAAGAAAAAGAAAAATAACCAAACGGGAAGCCCCTGGTGCAGTTTAGGCCGTGTTTTGGGGCGTGCCGCAGTTGTGCCCCCCCCTCCCCACCTGTGCCCATGGTATTTTTAATGTGTATTATGTACGCGTGGCACGAACAACGCCGTTGGGCTGGGATTGGGGTGGCCGCCGTATTGCTACGCGAGCTCAGATCGCGCCAGGCGGTCTGTTTGCCGATCACCCCGAGCGCACTTGAAGGTGTCCGGGCTTTGAAACGCCGAACTGGTAGATTGCCTTGAGAGGCTGCTTTGCGCTTCTGCTGCAAGGGCCGCGGTGTGCTCCTCTGTTCGGAGAGAGCGCTCTGTGTTTCCACTGACTGTAGTAACTCCGCGAGGTCCTGGCATCTTGAGCTTGAGGTATGCATAATGTGGTACCGCATTGAATCTAGCAAATGCGGTTCGTCCGAGCAGCGCATGATAACCACTGCGGAACGGGACTATATCGAAGATTAGCTCCTCGCTTCGGAAGTTATCCGGGGATCCGAAGACCACTTCCAGTGTAATTGAGCCTGTGCAGTGGGCTTCTACGCCTGGAATGACGCCTTTAAAGGTCGTTTTTGTGGGTTTGATCCTTGAGGGGTCTATGCCCATTTTGCGCACTGTGTCCTGATAAAGAAGGTTCAGGCTGCTGCCGCCATCCATAAGGACTTGAGTGAGGTGAAATCCGTTGATGATTGGGTCTAGGACTAGTGCGGAGAATCCGCCATGACAGATACTAGTGGGGTGGTCCCTGCGATCGAAGGTGATCGGACAGGAGGACCAAGGGTTGAACTTTGGGGCGACTGGCTCCAACGCATATATGTCCCTGAGCGCACGCTTCCGCTCCCTCTTGGGGATGTGGGTTGCTTATATCATGTTCACTGTCCGCACTTGCGGGGGAAACCTCTTCTGTCCTCTAGTGTGCGGCTACCGGGGTTCTTCCTCGTCATCGCTATGCGGCCCCTTGTCCTTGTTTTCGGCAATTAACTTGCCGGCCTGCTTGAACACCCAACAATCCCTGTTGGTGTGATTGGCTGGCTTGTCTGGGGTGCCGTGTATTTGACACAAGCGATCAAGTATACGGTCCAAGCTGGACGGACCCGGCGTACTTTGTTTGAATGGTTTTTTCCGCTGACCGGGTTTAGAGCCTTTGAATCCGGCATTGACTGTCGTATCCTCAGTACTTTCGCCGTTAATGCGGCGCTTATGCTTGTTGAGATGTGACCTGCTATTGCCGTCCTTGGTATCTGAGGTACCATGGTTCTTTGATATGTTATTACTGTGAGCCAACCAGCTGTCTTCTCCCGCACAAAAGCGGGTCATGAGCGTCGTGAGGGCTGCCATAGATTTTGGCTTTTCCTGACCAAGGTGTCGGGCTAGCCACTCGTCTCGGATGTTGTGCTTGAAAGCCGTGAAGGCCTCCGCATCCGGACAGTCGACGATTTGATTTTTCTTTGTAAGGAACCGAGTCCAGAATTGCCTGGCCGACTCTTCTGGCTGCTGAATTATGTGGCTCAAGTCATCGGCGTCTGGTGGTCGCACATAAGTGCCCTGAAAGTTGTCAAGGAATGCGGCTTCTAGATCTTCCCAACAGCTAATGGAGTCCGCTGGCAAGCTATTAAGCCAATGCCGCACTGGTCCTTTGAGTTTAAGTGGGAGGTACTTGATGGCATGTAAGTCATCACCGCGGGCCATGTGGATGTGGAGGAGGAAGTCCTCAATCCATACCGTGGGGTCTGTAGTGTCGTCGTATGATTCAATGTTTACAGGTTTGAAACCTTCTGGGAATTGATGTTCCATTACTTCGTCTGTGAAGCATAAGGGGTGTGCGGCGCCTCTGTATTGGGCTATATCGCGACGCAGCTCGAATGGGTCCTGCCCACTATGTTCAGCCCGGCCGGATTTTCTTTTACTGTATCCGGCATGACGTTTATCGTCTCGTAGAGTGGTGCACCCTCGTGATCCATAGATCAATCTTGAATGCTTTGCTTTGTCCTCCAATATATCTCGCAGGTCTGGCGTATCTCCCCATGCCTTTTTATTTGAACGGCGTTGGGGTGGAGGATGACCTCTTGGCTGGAATGCCTCTCTATCGCGGCCACGAGGCGGCTGATCAGCCGTTTCATACGCTTCTTCCTCCAGTCGGGGAAGTAACCTGCGCCTTGGATAACTCTTGGAGGGACGCTCGAGTTTATATTGCTCGGCCGCGAGGACTTCAGTCCATCTGTCAACTAGCAGATCTTGATCAGCTTGAAGCTGCTGCTGCTTTTTCTTCAGGCTATTTTCCGTGGCCATAAGCCTGCGCTTGAAGCGCTCTTGTTCGGCGGGATCCTCTGGTACGGCGAATTCATCATCGTCGAGGCTTGCCTCGTCTTCAAAGGGGGGCATGTAATTGTCATCCTCCTCCTCTCCGCCGGCTGCTCTCTCAGGAGAGTTGGCTCCTTCACCCTCCTGCTCTAAATCTTGCTGGAGGGGGTTGTTGTTGTCTTCGGCGCTATCCGGAGTGTTATTATCTCCTGTGCCGGTATCACCACTTTTGCTTTCGTGGGACTTAGAGGGGCGCCGCTGATGTCGGCGCTTGGGTTGCTTCTTGGAGGGGTCATCCTCCGCTATCTCGTCGTCGTTGCCTTCATTGGGTGTATCCACCATGTATATGTCATACGACGAGGTGGCTTTCCAGTGCCCTATAGGTGCTGGTTCATGTTCGTCTCCTACATCGTCGTCCATACCGTCGATGTCTTCGGAGTTGAAGTCGAGCATGTCGGTTAAATCATCGACAGTGGCTACAAAGTGGGTGGTGGGTGGGCGTCGAATTTCTTCGTCGTCCGCATCCCAATCCTGTTGGCCATAATCCGGCCAGGGCTCTCCTGACAAAGAGAGAGACCTTAGTGAATTCAGAATGTCGCCGAAGGGAGAGTGCTGAAAGATATCCGCGGCGGTGAATTCCATGATCGGCGCCCAATCGGATTCGATTGGCAGGGGCGCGGATGGTTCGGGGTCCGAAAGAGAGCCCGACACCTTGGAGTCACGGGCTGCGCAGAGGATTATGCTGGTGTTCGGCTCGATCGTTGTCGAAACTGCAGCCCCTGAGGCGGTGTCTAGCCACCCGTCCTCGATTGGCGCAGTTGGCTCCGGGCTAAGGGTCGGAGCTGATGCGGGTGCTGCCTCTGGGGTACCGTCCGGTGGCAGAGCTAGGTCATACCCTCGCGACAGTGCGGCGCGCCCGGCTGTGGCTCGAATCCGTCGAAGATCAAGTCCCCACGGATATTGGCCGTGCAATTCAAACTTCCAAATCTGACCTGATGGCCAGGGGCGTAGCTTTCAATCTGCTCCAGATGGCCAAGCGAGTTGGCCCGTAGTGCAAAGCCGCCGAATACGAAGATCTGTCCCGGGAGAAAAGTCTCACCCTGGACCGCATCGCTATCGATGATAGTAGGAGCCATCGAGCCTAACGGCGACGACACAAAGGAACTCTCAATGAAAGCACCAATGTCGGTGTCAAAACCGGCGGATCTCGGGTAGGGGGTCCCGAACTATGCGTCTAGGCCGGATGGTAACAGGAGGCAAGGGACACGAAGTTTTACCCAGGTTCGGGCCCTCTTGATGGAGGTAAAACCCTACGTCCTGCTTGATTAATATTGATGATATGGGTGTTACAAGAGTAGATCTACCACGAGATCAGAGAGGCTAAACCCTAGAAGCTAGCCTATGATATGATTGTACGTTGTGATTGTTGTCCTACGGACTAAAACCCTTCGGTTTATATAGACACCGGAGAGGGTTAGGGTTACACAAGGTCGGTTACAAAGGAGGAGATATCCACATACATATTGCCTAGCTTGTCTTCCACGCCAAGTAGAGTCCCATCCGAAAACGAGACGAAGTCTTCAATCTTGTATCTTCATAGTCTAATAGTTCGGCCAATGGAGATAGCCCGGTTGTCTGGAGACCCCCTAATCCAGGACTCCCACAACCAACATCAAGACGAGGGGGCTGGGGGCTTCCAGGAGCCGCGCGCAATCACTTGCATCTTGGGTGGCGCGCATGCCCCAGCCTCACATTGCATCTTCAAGCAGTTTGCTCGTGAGGTGAATGCAGTCCTCCCCAAGCTTGAGGCCATGCGCCCTCTCAGGTGGTCTGCGTGCACTATCACGTTGAGCTCAGCAGATCAGCTCAAGTGCGCGACAACGGACGGAGTCCTCCCAATGCTTTGCTCCCCAATCATCAGCAATGTGCAGGTCACTAGGACTCTCATTGATGGCGGAGCAGGACTCAACATCCTGTCCGTCGAGACGTTCGACAATCTCCAAGTGTCGCACGATCAACTTCAGCCAACCAAGCCCTTCTCAGGAGTCACTGATGGTTTCACTGTTCCGATTGGGCAGGTTCGCCTTCCAGTCACCTTCGGGTAGCGCAACAACTACCGCACCGAGCTCATCGACTTCAACGTCGCCCACATCCGTTTGCCATACAACGCCATCCTCGGGTACCCAGCCCTGGCCAAGTTCATGGCAGTGACTCACCATGGATACAATATCCTCAATATGCCAGGAAGCAGTGGAGTCATCACCGTACCCTGTGAAGAAAGGGACGCAGTGTGTTCACTGGAGCGCGCGTTCCAAGCCGCAGCAATCGAAGACCCAGACCATAGGAACGGAAGACTTCCCGAGGGGACCCCCAAGAAGAAGAAGGTTTCGCCTGGCCCAAGCCATAAGGAGGCAGGCGCCTCCGGAGGTGTTGGGTTAGGATCTGCACCCAATCAGGGAGTGCCACCCTCTATCGCATAGGAAGGTGCGCCCGGCACCCTCCTCAGGCAGGGCTCGGGGGCTCTTTCTTGGAGAGCCACCGACCTTGCCGAGGTCGCGAGGGAGGCGCTCGGGCACCACTTGGAGGGGTGCTTCCAGGCATGTTTCCCTCAGGAAGGTACAAGGCAAGGAAGACCAAACCCTCAGTAGTTCATCGCAAGGAACACCCGGGAGCTACAGGAATCGAGAGTCATGTGCGGCAGCCGCCTCCTGCCCACCGTAGCCCCACATCCAGCCAAGGATGGTGGGTTGCGCGTCTGCATCGACGTGCCAGGGCTCAACCGAGCCGCGTCTTAGGAGCGCCTCTGGCCTTCGCACGTGGGGTGTTGCGAGAGTCCACCACACAGCTCCGTTCACATGCCTTTCGGCCTGCGGAACACGGTCGCCGCTCAACAGCACCTACTGAGGAGCATTCTGAAGGCTCAGGAGGCCAGGCATCGTGCAGTCCTGGTGGAGATGGAGATGGCCCTCGGAAACCCACCAGTGCCCCCGGAGCCTCCCGAGGCTCCTGGGCCTGGGGGCTCGTGAGGGTCGCCGTCCTCATCGCGCATCGCCCGCTTCTTCAACATCACTCCATCTTCAACGGCACCAGGTGACACCTTTCTAAGTTCCATTTTTAGCTGGGAGCGCCCACACGGCCGCATCATTCCCAGGCTGCATGGGTCCATCCCTGTGGCATGTATCCGTTTTGCTTATGCTCTTTACTTACCTTGCTGGGGGCACCCCTCGGGCTGCATCATCCCCGAGCTGCCCGGGCCTGGCCCGGCGGCGTTTGCTTTTCCCGCGTCTACTTAAGATGAATTTCCTCCTGCGTGCTTAACATACCCGACCTGATCGCCTGCTCGATTGACGCCTACCTATGGAGCCGCTCGCTCTGGCACGGCACTTGCGCACGGGTCCGCCCTTCAACACCGATAAATCTGAGTGGTCGAGCTCTGGCCGCGGTAGCCCCGCAAGGCGCCACCTCACCAGGCCCTCAGTGCCCCAATCACTTCCCCGGAGCGACCAAAGGTTGGCTGGCAACCGTAATAACAGGTCTTGTTTCTCTTCATGATTGGTGTGCAGGACCTACTCCAGGAGCAACGTTAGGGACGCCGCGAGCCGCCTCACCCTCTCTCCGGCACGGACCGCTTGCATGTTAAAAGGGGGGTACCTGAGCATCGTGACTCATGGGCTCCTACTGGCTCTCCAGCCCTCACCCCCTGTCCTTGACCCACAGCATCGCGACCTGTCATACCAGCGGCTGCTGAGCTCGCTCGAGGGCCGGGACCTGAGGACATAGAGCATTAAGGAAAGTGCGGGGGAGTGGGAAGGAGCTCGCGAGGACCTAACCCAGCAGCGCCTCAGCTTCCACCACTCGGGCCGGGCGCTTCATCGAGGAACTACACCAAATTCAAGAGATAAGTCACGCCCTTACAGGAGTTGAACCAACGCAGTGCAAAAACCCTCGCCCAGTGCGGCTCTGTCACGGCGACATTGCCTTACTTTCTCGCCCAGTGAGGGCTGCTTGAGCGCTAAAGGGGACCTCCCGAACATCGCGACTCGGGGGCTCTTACCGGACCTCGGGCCGCTCACCTCCTGGCCTTGACCACGGCATCGCGACCAGGCATACCAGCGACGGCTGAAGCCTGCCTGGGGACTGGGACCTGTTAGCGTAGAGCGCCAAGTCCTCGCGAGGATAGAAAGGGGGAGCCGAGCCGAGACAGGACAAGCACCTCGCACTGATTCATATTAAGGATATAATATTCATAAAAGACATGGCAGGCGCCTTACATACCCCCACAGGGTGTTGCTTCGATTCCTCGCAGGGAACAAAGGTACTAATCCTAAGGAACGCTGATCACCCGCACCTCCACAAGGGACGCCATCATCAAAAGTGGGCCGCCCAACACCGGCACCGACCCCATCCAGATCAGTGGCGTCGGCGGCTGGACGCGGCTGCCCCGCTCCGAGCACGGCGCGAGCTCGGGGGCTCGTAGCTGTCGTCACTCATCTCCGGAGTTGCGATGAGCTCGGAGGAGCCGCTGGGTTCCCCCGCTCCTCCACTGCTGCCTGAGGAGCTGCTGGAGGGCCGATGAGCGGGCCAGGCCCTCGCAAGTTCGTTGCCCCTGCCGCTCTCCTTGGGGCAGCACTCTAGCCGGTGTCCTTCAGCATCGAAGACCTTGAAGAACATCAGGGAGGCGCCGTCGTATTCAAGATGAATCACGAGGGCACCTACCATCCGGCAGACCCGGGCGATTTCGCCCCAGCCCCAGGTCATGAAGACCTTGCCCGGAGTGACGACCACGACCTCCGCTCCGGTTGCAAGGGTACTGCAGCCAGCGTGCTGCAGCCAGAGCTCCAGAGCCCCACTCGGCGGCATCTCGAAGGCGAAGGAAGGAGGAAGGAGAATCCAAGAGCTTGGAGGCATGGCGGTGTGGAGCACGAGCTCGCGAGAGGAGCGCTCGGCGTGGACTCGAGGAGGAACGACGCGCACCACCGTGACTCGCCGGCATCGATGGCGGCACCGTTGATGTCCCTCGATGCCTTCTCCCCTAGGACCCACGACACGGGCGTACAAGGGTAGCGGAAACCCAGGCGGCGGCAGCTCGTACCAGGGCCTCGGTGCCTCCTGCTGAGCACCTTCATCTCGGTGGCAGAGACCAGCTGCTTCTTCGGCGGAAGTGGGTCAGGACCCTCTCGGGGGGCCTTTCCCTTCTCTTCTGCAGAAAACCGGCGGATTGGTGCCATTGGCATAAGGAGGAGCAAGAACAAGGAAGAAGAAGGAAAGGAGCAGCATGAAGGGATGGACTGAAGGGGCTCGCGCAGCCCCGTACTTATAGCACCGAGCACCACAATCGCAGGTAATCATGATCGGTTTCTCTGCATGCAGGGACTTGTCAAGTCATGCGGTTGTCGAAGCATCGTGGGAAGTGCAGACGCCCACGTCCAATCAATCGACACGCGGCGCCCAAGGCAGCAGGCTGTTGGGGGCCCGTGGCGCTTCGCGCTTGCCCCTTCGCTTCCCAACTAGGCCAAGCCCGGGCGCGCCTTGGGCCCGGGGGCTACTATCGACGTTCTGGGAACGGGGGTCGCCAGACTTGCCTGCCTGTGGCCTGCGGCGTGGCTCAAGTGGGGGCCCAACACAGCCCATCTTCATCAGCTCAAGCTCAAGACCCTCGTGAGGGGCCAAGCCTCGCGGGGCGGACGACCGGAAGCTTCCTTAGAGGCAGCCTCATCAGGCAGGCTCGCGAGGAGGCGGAGAGATCAAGGCAGGGGTACCTCACGAGGAGCCCGTGACGCAAGCCATGACGATCGAGACCAGGCGGGCGCCGGCCTGTGCAGTGTCCTTGTTTCCCCTTTGGTGCAAAGGGGGCAAGCACAGGCCAAGGCATCGGCAAAGGTTACCATTCCGGTGCAACAAGACCAAGACCAACAGAGCAGCAGGATGGAGGTCACCGTGGAGCCCAAGGCGACATCATCACCAGTGCTTTTGGCAGCCGAAGACCACCTTTGGTCAGGATAACTTGTACTAGATGTTCCTCTTTAAAATGGCCAATTGTTGGCGCCCTTCCCGCTCATTATTTGGGGAGAGGCCCAGGGCCTCTATAAATAGAGCTAGCCACCACAGAATAGAGGACGGAGAAGAAGGGACCGAAAAAGAGAGATAGAGAGAGAGAGAGAGGCGATTGAACTCACCCAAGCAGTTCATCGCACCAGCTCAAGAACACCTCTCGCGAGGCTGTTCTTCCCTTGTACTGTCCATCATCAGCCCCTGAGGCAATCCACCACACCACACACTGGAGTAGGGTATTACACCACAACGGTGGACCGAACCAGTATAAACCTTGTGTCCCTTGTGTTGTTCGTTGTTTCCAGCTTAGATCACGCGAGGAGATTGGACGTAGATCGGTAGGGGAGAGATCTCCGCGCGCACCCCAGTGTTCGAACCTCAAGGGTCTGCCGGAACCCAAAATCCGACAACTCGGTGCCCGCGAAACCAACTCCGGCGACTTAATGACGCACCCGGACGCTTGGCCTCGCCGGAATGCGCTACTTAAAGCGGCAACGCCCAGCTAACCTCCACACCATAGTGCATCGTCCACCTACCTGGAACCACATCCACCATGACCTCAAGCGCGAACACTCTGCGGGAGAGCTTGTCTTCGGGGATGGAGCTCGAGGTCGCGGCCCTCGCTCAAGTCGCCGCACAAGCGGTGGCCACGCTGGCGGCCGACGACGGGAGCACCGTCAGCCACGCGTCCTACTTGCCGTCGTCCAACGTCCGGCACCGCTAAGGTCGGGGACTCCTCTGAGGATGAGTAGGGCATGGGAGGCGGCAGGGCATGGTGTGCCAACTGGCCGGTCCGTCTCCCTTGTTCTACTTTTCCTCGCCGGAGACCGCACCTTCACTTCACGGGTCTTGAACCCTGCCCCCGTACATGGAGATCACAGATGGAGGACGTCGGTCGCCGCCGTAGAATAGGTTTAGGGTCGGGTTTCTTTTATTTTTTTGTCCTATAAAAGTTCGAAATGTAATGAAAATCTGCCGTGTTTGCATTAATCTTGGTCGGTGTATATGAACTTTCACAATAATATACATATTGTAGGAGTACTAGCAAGATGCCGTGCGTTGCATGGAAGATCAAGATCTTGTGGGAGAAAGCCTTATCTGCAAATGTGGAGAGGAGTGCGGGTAAATTGTCATAGTTTCCTTCCTATCCGTTAGATATAGATCGGACGGCCTATATTGCAGGATCAGACACATCTTTCTACATCTACCGGAACCTACAAAAGGGTTAACGTAAATTGCCTCTCTCTCTCCTCCCCTGATTTTCATGGTGGTGGGCCCGTCCCTCCCCCCAATCTACAATCAACAGTTCACATGTTTCACATTACGTTAATTACGTAACTCGGATTACGTAGGTGTAGCATTACTCGTCCTAAAAAACCCAACTAAGCCAACCTCCCAGCATATCGCGCGAGCAAAGACCCGGCCGCGCCGTTTTAGTCGGGATTACCGGATTACTAGTAGTAGTATCGATGGATCGCGTGAAGGAACAGATTTTTTTTGAGGGGGCAAAGCACCTAGTTTAAAAGGAAAAAAATGTGGTACACTCACAGCACTCCTGTCGCGGTCGCATTGCACCCCACACACGTTCGGTCCTGCACACGGCTCACGCAAACGGAATGTGCTTCGGCTTGCCTCTTCACTGACACATGGGACTGCACTTGGAGAAACCGACCATGCGCCAAACTCCCCCCGCCCACCGCGCGAAAATCCTCCACCCCCACACACACCCAAAAATCCCCCCCAAATCCGATTCAACCGCCCTTCGGCCAACTAGCCAATAATATTCCCCAAACTGCCTCCCCCCTGTCCCCCTCCACTCCATTCGCTCCGCCAAAGCCGCCCTCCCCGCCGCGCCGGTACGTTGGCGCCGCGGTTCGGCGATCCTCTCGCTCCCACAGTACGCTCTCATAGACTGCCGTCCTCTAGCCGCGCCGCCACCTCTGGCTACATTCTTGTGGAGGCGCACGGCGGTCAGCGCCGCCACCGCTGGCGATGTTCGTGTGGAGACGCACGGTGCTCAGCTTCTCCCACGGTACGCGAATTCTAGACTGAGGCCCCGTTCATGTCGGTGTAGCGCTGAATATTTGCTGATAGACGCTGTTAATCTCACTGTTTGCCGAAGTAGTTTACTGTCAATATGCTCTGCTTAAGAAGCTTCCTTGCCCTGTTCTGCACTCAATCTGATTAGCTGAGATGGCGTGCCAAGGCCGATTAGTTGCTAAAATATCCTGCCATATATTTATTGTGACGTAGATTGCCATGGTCTAGTAGCCAATTTGTTAGTTGAAATAGCTCTACACCATTTTATACTCGATCTTTGTTGCTGTGATGGCCTTCAATAGTTCGATGGATGTGTGCTCGGCCTCATTGACTGCTGAAATAGCCTGCCATAATTTGGCACTCAAATCTGTTTGCTGAATTAGCTTTACATATATTTCGTTACTTAGATCTGCTCGTCCAAATATCTTGCCATAGCTTTAGACATCGACCTAGGTATTTTTTTCTGGACTTCATAAAAAAGCATATATGTTTTTCCCGTAATATCTAGTAGAAGAACTAATTTGTATATCTAACAGATGGACAGGACTTGGATAACTTCTGCTCAAAGATTCTCCGCTGCATATGTCGCGGGGGTTGAAAACTTCATGAACTTTATCAGAGCTGAGTACGGTGGTCCCAAATCAGATGTGCTATGCCCGTGTAGCAGTTGTATGAATTCATTTACAAGACCCCAGTCAACTGTGCAAAATCATCTACACTTGTATGGGATGTCGGTCACATATACTAGATGGGTTCATCATGGTGAAGCTGTGAACGCCAATGTTATTGACTACATGATCTGCCTGACGCTCAGGTGGAAGAGGAGGAGGAGGTGGTGGTGGCGGAGCCAGTGAGTTTGACCAACATTGAAACAATGCTACGAAATGCTCGTGCATTCCGTGAACTTTCACCTACAGAAGAAAAACGGTGGGCCCGCATGTTGGAACAATGCAAAACTGCTGTCACCCCAGGAAATAAGCTGTCAGTATTCTCAGCTATGGTCACCTTTCTTCAGGTGAAGACATCTGAGCGGATGACCAACAAATCATTCGATGCGATGTTGGTTGCTTTCCGCGAATCTTTCCTAGATGCGTCTGAGCTGCCACACACCTACAGTAAAATGAAGAATTTCCTTCGTGCAGTTGGAATTGGATATGATATGATCCATGTTTGTAAGAATAATTGTGTTTTGTTCCGGAATGATTATGCCAACTTAAGTGAATGCCCGAAATGCAAATCATCAAGATGGAAAGCTGGCGATGATGTGAAGAGGATTCCTCATAATGTTCCGAGACATTTTCCAATTACACCAAGATTGCAGAGGTTGTTTCATGATGCTGAAACAAGAGAGTGTCACATCCCTAGTTCTGGTATGACCTAGGCTAGCCTTCTTGTGAGCATCATGTTTAAATTTCATTTAAATTTGAAATGGGGATTTTTGAAACCCTCGGAATCATTTCTGGAAATGACCCAGATAAAAATTGCTCCAAAAAGGTCCAAGAAAGTTTTCATGTTGCTCTCTGAAAATATTGGTCAGAGGTAAAATTCAAACAAATATTTTCAGGAGCTCATAAATATTTATTTTGGCTATTTGGAATTAATTCAATAATTATTTGCCTTGGATATATATATGTGATATATGTCCAAAAATTCTGATTTTTGCTGAGGAGCTCTGGAATAATACCATTAGCTCCTACAAAAATTGGCACAAGGAAATAAATTGGTTTAGTATTTTGCTAAATCAGAAACAAATGTCAGAAAATAGAAAAGAAAACAAAAATGGAAAAACGCTTACCTGTGCTTACCTGTAGCCTGGCAGCCCAGTGGCCCAACAGGCCGGCCCAGCCGACTGGCCAGTGCCAGTCGTCCCCTTCCTCACGCCAGGAGGATAGGGGCACGCACCCGGCCACCTCCTGCCTGTCGGCCTCACGCCCTCGTCGCCTTGGACGGCTTGGACGACGCCACGCGCCGCCCCGCACCTCTCTCACTCTCTCTCGTTCCTCCCCCTCCCATGGATCTCTCTCTCCCACCGTGCCCGAGCGCCACCGTCGGCACCGCTCGCCGTTGCCGCGCCCACCGTCACGGCCTCGCCCTCGCTTCGTGCCCAGATGCTCCGCGCCGTCGTCCTCGTCCTCTCCGTCAAGCCACGCGTCACCGGACGCCCCGTGGAGCCGTCACCGCCGTCTTCTTCACCTCCGGTCGCCCAAGATCGCCGGTGCCGCTCCGTCGACTCCAGAGCCTCCCTCGAGCCGCTGAGCACGCCCGCCGAACCGCCGTTAGCTCTCCTCCATTTCCCCTCCTCCCTGTGCTCGTTTGCCCCGCCTAGCTAGCTCAGCTGTCACGCCCGAGACCTCATCGCCGCCGGCCATGGCGCCACCATCACCAGAGCCCGAGCCAGCCGCTCCCGAGCACTCAGCCTGCTCCTGGTGCCACGAGGGTGCTGCAGAGCCCCTCGGGTGGCCTCCTCGTGCTCCAGCCGCCGCCCCGAGCTTCGCTCCGGCGAGCTCCGCCGCCCCCGCAGCCTCTCGTCTGCTCCCCTAGATGCGCGCGAGCACCAGCTCCTCGGAGATGGTCTCCGCGGCCCATTTGGTCACCGGACGACCAAATCTGACGCCCTCCGCCGCGTTTGGACTCGTCGGTGTCGAGTCGCCGGCGGGTTTGACCCCGCTGACCAGGGGTTTGACCTTCCCCCTTGTGTCACTGACGCGTGGGTCATCCCCCTGACACTTCTAGTTAGTATTAGTTTAACACTAATTAACCTAGGTTAGTTAACTAGTTAGTCGCTGACTAGTGGGCCCCGACCCCACAAACAGTTTAGTTAGAATTAACTTAAGGCTAATTAACTTGGTTAATTAGTTGTGCCATTGACCAGTGGGACCCACTGGTCAGGTTTGACCTGGACGACCCCGCTGACCTGCTGACGCAGGCATGACGCAGTGCTGACGCAGTTATTCATTTTCTGGTTTTAAATAATCAGGAAAATCCAGAAAATGATATAAACTTCAAAAATTCATAGAAATTCAACCGTAGCTCAGATTGAAATAATTTATATATGAAAAATTATCAGAAAAATGCAATCTATCCATCTGTACCATTTTCATGCATGATAAACCAACTTATACTTGCTGTATAGGTGAAAACATATTAATGGCATTCATAAAGAAATAACTTGGAGTTGCATTTGAATTCTTGATTCAAATGGACTTCATCCAAATAGAATGCTAGTTGCATTAGCTCAAACAGCATCACATCTACATGCCATGTTCATGCATCATATTGTTGCATATGATTGTGTTTTGATTTGTCGACACCGTTCCTTCTCGATAGGTCCTGCTCCGGAGACCGTTCCAGATTACCTGTCTGAGGAGCAGTGCCCCCTGTTGTTCTACCAGGCAAGCAAACCCCCTTGTTCATTCCGACTCTCTCGCTCCTGCTCTCATTTATTGCATTAGGGCAACAATGATTCAACTGCTACTTTATGCTGCAATAGTTGAACCCATTCCTCTGCATGACATGTCATTGCCACAGTAAATAGTTAAAACCCACTAGCATGTGTAGGAGTTGATTGAGCCATGTTGTGTTCCTACCATGCATTGCCTGCTATTGCTTAGAGTATGTCAGGTCTGATTCATTGCGAATGAATTGGAGTACAGTGCTATGTTCTGATGTTGAGAGTTAAGTGTGTGAACACGATTTGGTAAAGGTAGCGGTGAGAGGCCATGTAGGAGTACATGGTGGGTTGTCTCATTGGAACCGTCCTTAAGCACTGAGTTCCGTGCATGTTGTCCAATGACTAGCTACTACCACACATTGGAATGCTTAAGTGCCCCTCTCGACTTATTAACCAACTTGATCTCTGTCCAGGAGTTGCAAATAGTTTCTGGTGTTTGTAGGTAGTGTTAGTAGTCTACCAAGTGGCACCCGGCCAGGTGGGCTTGGGACAGACTAGGCACGGTGGCACGGTGTACCAAGTGGCACCCGGATGGTGGGCTTGGGAACCCTGCTCACATTGTTTGGGGCCGTGAGCGACACCCCGGCCGGATCTCCTTGCGGATGGAACCCGAATAGGTGATAAACCTGGATGAGAGACTTGTGGGGTTAGTCAGGTCGTGGCCGACACCCTCGCCAGGCTTCCGCTTGAAGGTTGCCGAGGTACATGACATGTACATGGCGGTAAGTGGCGAGAGCGTGTGTGAAGAAGTACACCCCTGCAGGGTTATCATGATCTATTCGAATAGCCGTGTCCTCGGTTATGGACTTCTTGGATGCTTACGTGGTACATAGACAACTTAAAGTGGATACTCTAAAATGCTCAAGACAAGTGTGAGTGCTATGGATGGCCTTCTCGTAGAGAGACGGGGATGAATCCATAGTAGTGTATTGATGTGGTGATTAGTGGACTCGTGTGCGCTGCCTCACCTCAAAGAAGTTTCTCGTAGTCATAGAACAGGATAGCCACTGAGTCAAAGCTGGCTTGCTGCAACTAAACCCCACATTGCCTTCTTGATACTAATGCATGTATGATAGGATCTGATGTAAGTCTTGCTGAGTACCTTTGTACTCACGTTTGCTATATTTATGTTTTGCAGGTGAGACATCTGTCTCACTAGTAGTACCGCTTGGACTTCGACGAGTAGCTTGTTACCTCAGCTACGATCTTGTACCCTTGGGAGGGACTTGTAGATAGTCAGGCTTCTCAGCCTTTTTCTTTTGTAGTTGTCTGTACTCAGACATGTAATGCTTCCGTTGCTTGTATGCTCTGAATGATGGGTCATGTGACCCCTGTTTGTATTTAATGCTATGTGGCTCTTCTGGGCCTTTATCTATATGATTTTGCGCTATGTTGTGATGCCATGTTGTACAGAACATACTTGCATGTTATGCATACGTGTAACATGTATTACTATGTGTGGGATCCGACAACCTAGTTGTCTATCCTTGGTAGCCTCTCTTATGGGGAAATGTAGTCTAGTCCTTCCACCAAGCCATGGTAGTCCGCTACAGCCCGGTTTACCGGAGTCCTGCTAGCCCAGCACTACTGCTCCGGAACACTTAGACTGGCCGGCATGTGATTCACTTCGTTCCTGTGTCTGTCCCTTCGGGGAAATGTCACGCGGTGACATCCGGAGTCCTGCCTAGCCTGCTACAGCCCGGGTTCCCGGAGTCCTGTTAGCCCAGTTGCTACAGCCCGGATTCACACGCTGCTGACCGACATGCTCATTGTTGTTTCATGTATGCTTGTCCCCGTAAGTTAGTGCCACTTTGGGTTCACGACTAGTCATGTCGGCCTGGGTTCTCTGTCATATGGATGCTAGCAACACTATCATATACGTGAGCCAAAAGGCACAAACGGTCCCGGGCCATGGTAAGGCGACACCCGTGGGAATACCGTGCGTGAGGCCGCAAAGTGATATAAGGTGTTACATGCTAGATCGGTGTGACTTAGAATCGGGGTCCTGACAGCTTTGGTATCAGAGCCTGATTGCCTGTAGGATTTCCAAGCCAACCTGGTCGAAGTTGAGTCTATAATTTTTTTAGTTATGTAGGGGAATTGATTGTGGAAGGGGACGTAAGGCTCTTTTTACTCCTTATACCTCATGCCTTCTGATCTCAGTCATCCTATCTTTCCTACGGGGTTAAGGAACTAGGCTCCTCTTCTGTCTATCAGGATCACATGATGCTATTCTGTAGTCTCATAGGTTTGGTTGATCAGAGTCATATTCTAGTTTTCAAGTACTTCTGGTGTAGTCTATTTAGTAATATCTCAGAACCTTGAGTGATGATGTTGAGTATGGTGCTACCCCGTCTTTTGCAGAATGTCTCAATTTGAGCATTTACTGCCGTTATGCTGCCGGAATTGTCCTAGGAGCTCAAGAGATAGTATTTTTCCTTGTACTATATTCTACATCCTTATGGTGATGTTGAATCCTTCCTTGTTTCCTTGGTTGGTTCTTCAGGATGTCGTCAGTTAACCGAAGTTCTGTTGCTCATAGCCGGAACCACGGAGATGGTAGGGATGAGGATCCTCCCGACCAGTCTTCGTTGGCAGAGTTCATGTTAGAGATGGAGAAGAACAAGCGAGAGCCTAACCGTTTGTTAGCACGTATTGAGGAGAACACCGCCCACATCAGTACAAAGAGTATGCGTCCATTCATGACTTCATTGGCTTGAAACCACCTATCTTCCATCATTCCATTGAGCCACTCGATGCTGATGACTGGCTCCGTAGTAGCACTATCAAGCTGCGTTCTGCGAACGTAGCTGAAGGTGACAAGGTGACCTATGCTGCTTATCACCTGGAAGGTCATGCTAGTCTTTGGTGGCAGAACTATGAGGCTATGCTTCCAGCTGGCCAGATACCCACCTGGAGAGATTTCACTGAGGCTTTTCGCGAGCATCACATTCCTCAGGCTCTCATTGACCGCAAGAGAGAAGAGTTATGTAGTTTCACCCAGGGTAAGATGGCTGTTGATGCTTACAGTAGAGAGTTTGAGAACCTCGCCCGCTATGCTGCAGAAGAAGTGTCCATGGACGCCAAGAAGCATGCTAGGTTCCGGAAGGGTCTCAACCCCAAGTTGCGTCGTGATCTCCACTTGCATCATTGCAATACATTCCAGGCTCTTGTGAACAAGGCCATTAATGCAGAGACAGCTCATCTCACTTACAGGAGTCTCGTAAGCACACCCGTGATTTGGGTTCTTCCTCCGGTTCTAGTTCCTAGAAGCTTTGGATTTGGGTTCCGAACTCCGCTCTTCCACCCGGTTATACACCGAGGCCTTCTTGTGTGGCAACTCACCTAGTTCAACAGTATGCTACACCCATGCCTATTGGTAGACCACTTGTCAATGTGGGTCCACGTCCTACTTCAGGGACTTGCTTCACATGTGGAGAGCCAGGACACTATGCACGTGACTGCTCTCAAGCCAACTATGCTCCACCCCAGCCCGAGGAGTCTGTTCTTCGTGGTAAGCCATCACGCAAGACGATCAGTGTCAAGTCAGCTTCCACTGAACATGGACATGTGCATCACGTCTCAGCTAAAGACGCTCATGATGATCCGGATGTCGTTCTTGGTACACTCCTTGTCAACTGCCATCCAGCATCGGTTCTGTTCGACACTGGAGCATCTCACTCCTTCATTTCTGAAAGCTATGCTAACTTGCACAACATTTCATTTTGTGATTTGCCCTCTCCACTAGTCATTCAAACTCCTGGATCCAAATGGAAAACTTCTAGTGTAAGCCATGGTAATGAAATCCTTGTTGACAGACTTGTATTCCTTGCATCACTTATAGCCCTCAAGTCTACAGATATTAACATCATCTTGGGTATGGACTGGATGAAAGCTCATTATGCCAAGATTGATTGTTACACTAGGTCTGTTCAGCTTACACACCCATCTGGCAAGATAGTCACTGTCTCCACCAGAGTTGCAAAGCGTCAACTCTATTCTCTTAATGCCAGCCCTCTTCCAGACCTTGAGGATATCCCGGTAGTCCGTGACTTTCCGGATGTCTTTCCAGAAGAACTGCCAGGTGTTCCACCTGACAGAGATGTGGAGTTTGTCATAGATCTTATCCCAGGAACCGCCCCAATCTCTAGGAGACCTTACAAGATGGCACCTTTAGAGCTAGCTGAGCTTAAGAGACAGTTTGATGAGTCCTTGCAAAAGGGTTTCATCCGTCCTAGTTCTTCTCCTTGGGCTTGCCCCGTTCTCTTCGTCAAGAAGAAGGATGGTACGGACTGTATGGTTGTAGATTATCGTCCCGTTAATTTGGTCACGATAAAGAACAAGTATCCGCTCCCCAGGATCAACGATCTGTATGATCAGCTCGCTGGATCCTCAGTCTTTTCGAAGATGGATTTGAGGTTAGGCTACCATCAAATCAAGATCAGAAATGGGGACATTCCTAAGACGGCTTTTGTCACTCGTTATGGCCAGTACAAGTACATCATCATGTCCTTTGGTCTAACCAATGCTCCGGCTACATTCTCCCGCTTGATGAACTCGATCTTCATGGAGTACTTAGATAAGTTCATCGTGGTTTACCTCGATGATATCCTTATTTACTAGAAGAACGAGGAAGAACATGCCGAACATCTTAGACTTGTGTTAGAGAAACTCAGAGAGCATCGCCTTTATGCCAAGTTCTCCAAGTGCGAATTTTGGTTGCCAGAAGTGACCTACCTAGGCCACGTGATCTCTGGTAAGGGCATTGCTGTCAATCCCGAGAGAGTTCAAGCCGTTCTTGATTGGACTCCACCTGAGACAGTTAAACAAGTTAGGAGTTTCCTTGGTCTAGCCAGTTATTGTCACCGCTTCGTTGAGAACTTCTCCGAAGTGGCCAAACCTCTCACGAAACTTCTCAAGAAAGATAAAAAGTTTGAGTGGTCCCCATAGTGTGAGTACAGTTTCCAGGAACTGAAAAGACGCCTGACTTCTGCTCCCATACTTGTGCCACCGGATTTCACTAAATACTTTGTTATCTACTGCGACGCCTCACGACAAGGACTAGGTTGCATTCTTATGCAGGATCGTCATGTGATTGCCTATGCATCTCGATAGTTGCATCCACATGAGGAGAATTGTCCTACACTTGATCTAGAGCTTGCAGCCGTAGTCTATGCACTTAAGACATGGCGGCATTACCTTCTCGGTAAACGTTGCGAGATTTACACCGACCACCAGAGTCTCAAGTATATCTTCACCCAACCAGATTTGAACCTTAGGCAAAGACGTTGGTTGGAGTTGATCTCAGATTACGACTTAGGGATTACCTACACCCCAGGCAAGGGCAATGTCATGGCTGATGTGCTAAGTCGTAAGTCCTATTGCAACAATCTTATGTTGCAGCAGGGCCAACCACTTCTCCATGAGGAATTCTGTAAGCTTAATCTTCACATTGCTCCTCACGGATTCCTTTCTACCTTGGTGGTGAAACCTACCCTTGAGGATCAGATCATTACTGACCAGAAGTTTGATAGGGGTGTTATCCGCATCAAGAGAAACATTAAGAAGGGAGTTGGTGGATGTTTCTCCATAGATGATCGAGGTGTTGTTTTCTTTGAGAATCGCTTGGTGGTTCCCAAGAATCAACATCTTCGACAATTAATCCTTAAGGAGGCGCATGAATCTCCTCTCACGATTCATCCCGGTAGTACTAAGATGTATCAGGACCTACGCCAGAGGTTCTGGTGGACTAGGATGAAGAGAGAAATTGCTCAATTTATTTCTAACTATGACGTTTGTCGTCGCGTTAAGGCAGAGCATCAAAGGCCTGCTGGCACCCTTCAGCCTTTAGCTATTCCTGAGTGGAAATGGGATAAAGTTGGTATGGACTTCATCACCGGCTTTCCCAGGACCAAGAGAGGGAATAATGCTATCTTCGTAGTCATTGATCGTCTTTCCAAAGTGGCTCACTTCCTACCTGTTCGAGAGAGAATCACTGCTAGTCAGCTCGCTGACTTATATATTTCTCGAATAGTTTCACTTCATGGTGTTCCACTAGAGATCAATTCAGACCGTGGTAGTCTTTTCACTTCTCATTTTTGGGAGAGTTTCCAAACTGCCATGGGCACCCATCTTTCCTTCAGTACCGCTTTCCACCCTCAATCAAGTGGTTAGGTGGAAAGGGTCAACCAAATTCTCGAAGACATGCTTAGATCTTGTGTTATCTCATTCGGTATGGATTGGGAGAAGTGTCTTCCCTTCGCCGAGTTTGCTTATAACAATAGTTACCAATCCAGCCTCAAGAAAGCTCCTTTTGAGGTTCTGTATGGACGAAGATGTCGAACACCTTTGAACTGGTCAGAAATCGGTGAAAGACAATTCTTTGGACCGGATATGATCCAGGAGGCAGAAGAACAAGTTCGTGTCATTTGTGAGAATTTGAAAACAGCCCAATCTCGTCAAAAGAGCCAGTATGACCGCCGTCATTAGGAAGTGGCTTATGAAATTGGTGACAAGGCTTACCTTCGGGTTACTCCTTTGAAGGGTACCCATCATTTCGATATCAAGGGCAAGTTGGCTCCTCGTTACATTGGCCCTTTTCGCATTCTCGCTAAACGAGGAGAGGTTGCCTACTAGTTGGAACTACCCCCACATCTTTCCCGAGTACATGATGTCTTCCACGTCTCTCAACTCAGGCGTTGCTTCTCGGATCCCATCCTCGGAGTGGACCACGAAACGCTTGATCTCCAAGATAACCTCACTTATCGAGAGTACCCCGTCCGCATTCTAGATCAAGCAGAGCGTGTCACTCGACATCATAACATCAAATTTCTCAAGGTTCAGTGTCTCATAATTCTGAGAGAGAAGCTACTTGGGAGCGTGAAGATCGTCTTCGATTGGAGTATCCCACTTTCTTTCCATCGACCCCTGAATCTCGGGACGAGATTCTTTCAAGTGGGGGCGAGTTGTCACATCCCTAGTTCTGGTATGACCTAGGCTAGCCTTCTTGTGAGCATCATGTTTAAATTTCATTTAAAATTGAAATGGGGATTTGTGAAACCCTCAGAATCATTTCTGGAAATGACCCAGATAAAAATTGCTCCAAAAAGGTCCAAGAAAATGTTCATGTTGCTCTCTGAAAATATTGGTCAGAGGTAAAATTCAAACAAATATTTTCAGGAGCTCATAAATATTTATTTTGGCCATTTCGAATTAATGCAATAATTATTTGCCTTCGATATATATATATGTGTGATATATTTTATATATGTGCAAAAATTCTTATTTTTGCTGAGGAGCTCTGGAATAATACCATTAGCTCCTACAAAAATTGGCACAAGGAAATAAATTGGTTTAGTATTTTACTAAATCACAAACAAATGTCAGAAAATAGAAAAGAAAACAAAAATGGAAAAACGCTTACCTGTGCTTACCTGCAGCCAGGCAGCCCAGTGGCCCAACAGGCCGGCCCAGTCGACTGGCCAGTGCCAGTCGTCCCCTTCCTCGCGCCAAGAGGACAGGGGCACGCGCCCGGCACGCGCGGCCACGCGCCCGGCCACCTCATGCATGTCTGCCTCATGCCCTTGTCGCCTTGGACGGCCTGGACGACGCCACGCACCGCCCCGCACCTCTCTCACTCTCTCTCGTTCCTCCCCCTCCCCTGGATCTCTCTCTCCCACCGTGCCCCAGCGCCGCCGTCGCCACCGCTCGCCGTTGCCGCACCCACCGTCACGGCCTCGCCCTCGCTTCATGCCCAGATGCTCCGCGCCGTCGTCCTCGTCCTCTCTGTCAAGCCACGCGTCGCCGGACGCCCCGTGGAGCCGTCACCTCCGTCTTCTTCACCTCCGGTCGCCTGAGATCGCCGGTGCCGCTCCGTCGACTCCAGAGCCTCCCTCGAGTCGCTGAGCACGCCTGCCGAACCGTCGTGAGCTCTCCTCCGTTTCCCCTCCTCCCCGAGCTCGTTTGCCCCACCTAACTAGCTCAGCTGCCACGCCCGAGACCTAATCACCACCGGCCATGGCGCCACCGTGGCCAGAGCCCGAGCCAGCCGCTCCCGAGCACTCAGCCTGCTCCTGGTGCCACGAGGGTGCCGCAGAGCCCCTTGGGTGGCCTCCTCGTGCCCTGCAGCCCGCTCCTGCCCGTAGCCGTGCTCCGGCCGCCGCCCCGAGCTTCGCTCCGGCGAGCTCCGCCGCCCCCGCAGCCTCCCGTCTGCTCCCCTAGATGCGCGCGAGCACCAGCTCCTCGGAGATGGTCTCCGTGGCCCATTTGGTCATCGGAGGACCAAATCCGAGGCCCTCCGCCGCGTCTGGCCTTGCCGGCGTTGAGTCGCCAGCGGGTTTGACCCCGCTGACCAGGGGTTTGACCTTCCCCCTTGTGTCACTGACGCGTGGGCCATCCCCCTGACACTTTTAGTTAGTATTAGTTTAACACTAATTAACCTAGGTAAGTTAGCTAGTTAG
Source organism: Triticum aestivum (assembly GCF_018294505.1). Classification (NCBI taxonomy): domain Eukaryota; kingdom Viridiplantae; phylum Streptophyta; class Magnoliopsida; order Poales; family Poaceae; genus Triticum; species Triticum aestivum. Next base: position 670,064,172 of record NC_057800.1, read on the forward strand.
TCGCTGACTAGTGGGCCCCGACCCCACAAACAGTTTAGTTAGAATTAACTTAAGGCTAATTAACTTGGTTAATTAGTTGTGCCACTGACCAGCGGGACCCACTGGTCAGGTTTGACCTGGACGACCCCGCTGACCTGCTGACGCAGGCATGACGCAGTGCTGATGCAGTTATTCATTTTCTGGTTTTAAATAATCAGGAAAATCCAGAAAATGATATAAACTTCAAAAATTCATAGAAATTCAACCGTAGCTCAGATTGAAATAATTTATATATGAAAAATTATCAGAAAAATGCAATCTATCCATCTGTACCATTTTCATGCATGATAAACCAACTTATACTTGCTATATAGGTGAAAACATATTAATGGCATTCATCAAGAATTAACTTGGAGTTGCATTTGAATTCTTGATTCAAATGGACTTCATCCAAATAGAATGCTAGTTGCATTAGCTCAAACAGCATCACATCTACATGCCATGTTCATGCATCATATTGTTGCATATGCTTGTGTTTTGATTGTCGACACCGTTCCTTCTTGATAGGTCCTGCTCTGGAGACCGTTCCAGATTACCTGTCTGAGGAGCAGTGCCCCCCTGTTGTTCTACCAGGCAAGCAAACCCCCTTGTTCATTCTGATACAATCCTACTCTCTCGCTCTTGCTCTCATTTATTGCATTAGGACAACAATGATTCAACTGCTACTTTATGCTGTGGTAGTTGAACCCATTCCTCTGCATGACCTGTCACTGCCATAGTAAATAGTTAAAACCCACTAGCATGTGTAGGAGTTGACTGAGCCATGTTGTGTTCCTACCATGCATTGCCTGCTATTGCTTAGAGTATGTCAGGTCTGATTCATTGCGAATGAATTGGAGTACAGTGCTATGTCCTGGTGTTGAGAGTTAAGTGTGTGAACACGATTTGGTAAAGGTAGCGGTGAGAGGCCATGTAGGAGTACATGGTGGGTTGTCTCATTGGAACCGTCCTTAAGCACTGAGTTCTGTGTATGTTGTCCAATGACTAGCTACTACCACACATTGGAATGTTTAAGTGCCCCTCTCGACTTATTAACCAACTTGATCTCTGTCCAGGAGTTGCAAATAGTTTCTGGTGTTTGTAGGTAGTGTTAGTAGTCTACCAAGTGGCACCCGGCCAGGTGGGCTTGGGACAGACTAGGCACGGTGGCATGGTGTACCAAGTGGCACCCGGATGGTGGGCTTGGGAACCCTGCTCACATCATTTGGGGCCGTGAGCGACACCCCGGCCGGATCTCCTTGCAGATGGAACCCGAATAGGCGATAAACATGGATGAGAGACTTGTGTGGTTAGTCAGGTCGTGGCCGACACCCTCGCCAGGCTTCCGCTTGAAGGTTGCAGAGATACATGACGTGTACATGGCGGTAAGTGGTGAGAGCATGTGTGAAGAAGTACACCCCTGCAGGGTTATCATGATCTATTCGAATAGCCGTGTCCTCGGTTATGGACTTCTTGGATGCTTACGTGGTACATAGACAACTTAAAGTGGATACTCTAAAATGCTCAAGACAAGTGTGAGTGATATGGATGGCCTTCTCGTAGAGAGACGGGGATGAATCCATAGTGGTGTATTGATGTGGTGATTAGTGGACTCGTGTGCGCTGCCTCACCTCAAAGAAGTTTCTCGTAGTCATAGAACAGGATAGCCAATGAGTCAAAGCTGGCTTGCTGCAACTAAACCCCACATTGCCTTCTTGATACTAAAGCATGTATGATAGGATCTAATGTAAGTCTTGTTGGGTACCTTTGTACTCACGTTTGCTTTATTTATGTTTTGCGGGTGAGACATCTGTCTCACTAGTATGATAGGATCTAATGTAAGTCTTGATAGGATCTAATGTAAGTCTTGCTTGGACTTCGACGAGTAGCTTGTTACCTCAGCTACGATCTTGTACCCTTGGGAGGGACTTGTAGATAGTCAGGCTTCTCAGCCTTTTTCTTTTGTAGTTGTCTGTACTCAGACATGTAATGCTTCCGTTGCTTTGTATGCTCTGAATGATGGGTCATGTGACCCATGTTTGTATTTAATGCTATGTGGCTCTTGTGGAACTTTATCTATATGAGTTTGCGTTATGTTGTGATGCCATGTTGTACAGCACATACTTGCATGTTATGTGTACGTGTAACATGTATTGCTATGTGTGGGATCCGACAACCTAGTTGTCTATCCTTGGTAGCCTCTCTTATGGGGAAATGTAGTCTAGTGCTTCCACCGAGCCATGGTAGTCCGCTACAGCCTGGTTTACCGGAGTCCTGCTAGCCCAGCACTACTGCTCCGGAACACTTAGACTGGCCGGCATGTGATTCACTTCGTTCCTGTGTCTATCCCTTTGGGGAAATGTCACGCGGTGACATCCGGAGTCCTACCTAGCCTGCTACAACCCGGGTTCCCGGAGTCCTGTTAGCCTAGTTGTTACAGCCCGGATTCACACGCTGCTGACCGACATGCTCGATGTTGTTTCATGTATGCCTGTCCCCGTAAGTTAGTGCCACTTTGGGTTCACGACTAGTCATGTCGGCCCGGGTTCTCTGTCATATGGATGCTAGCGACACTATCATATACATGAGCCAAAAGGCGCAAACGGTCCCGGGCCATGGTAAGGCGACACCCGTGGGAATACCGTGCGTGAGGCCGCAAAGTGATATGAGGTGTTACATGCTAGATCAGTGTGACTTAGAATCGGGGTCCTGACAGAGAGGATGTACTGTGGCATTCTAGGAACCAGGAGTACAGAGATCAGAATGTAATGAGCCATCCATCTCATGGTAGTGAGTGGAAAAGCTTCAATGATAAACACAAAGAGTTTGCTGTTGACTCGAGAAACATTACACTTGGCTTAGCTTCAGATGGATTTAACCCATTTGGCCACCAGAGCGCCACATATAGCATGTGGCCAGTGCTTGTTATCCCTTACAACATGCCTCCAAATATCTGCACCAAAGAATCAAACTACATGATGGCCTTGCTCATCCCAGGTCCAAAAAGTCCTGGAAAGGATTTTGATTTGTTCATGGAGCCTCTTGTGGAGGAACTTCAACAACTATGGAAGGGTGTTCTCACTCGAGACCTATATAGCAGCCCACCAGCTGATTTCTTTCTGCGTGTTGTTATAATTTGGTGCATCCATGATTAATCGGCTTTGGGCACTATGTCAGGACGAACGACACATGGTTACAATGCATGTGTTCGCTGTGTCAGGAATCTGCTGTCATACGCAATACTTAGCAAGATCTGTTACATTGGACACCGCCGTTTTCTTGCCAAGGACAAGCCGCATCCTAGAAAATACCGAAGACATGTGTTCAATGCAAAGCATGAAAACCGTGATGCGCCAAAGAGGCTCACCACCGATGAGTTGCAAGTGGAATTAGAGAAGGTCAGGCATATTACACCAGGAAACCATCCTGGTAATGGTAGCGGGAAAAGGAAGCGTGGCAGGGTAGAAGAGAGATTATTGTTTACCCGCAGGTCCACTTTGTGGGACTTGGAGTATTGGAAAGATTTGGATCTGCGGCATAATCTTGATGTGATGCATATCGAGAAAAATATATGTGACATCATTATCGGCACACTTCTTAATATTGAAGGCAAGACAAAAGATACCTTAAAATCTAGGATTGATTTGACACACCTGGGTATCAGAAAGGATTTGCAGGTGCAAGATGAAGGTAAACCACGGGATATGGCACCAGTTGTGTACGTCTTGGACAAGGTAAAAAGAAAAGAATTCTGCGAGGTCCTGTCACGTGTCAGATTCCCACATGGATTTGCTTCCAACCCTGAAAGGAGAGTCAGTGCAGATGGAAACAAGGTACAAGGGTTGAAAACTCATGACTGCCACGTCCTACTTCAAAGGGTTTTACCTGTTATCCTTAGAGGATTGGGCCGCCCTGACTTATACAGAGCAGTTGCAGAGTTGGGACAATTCTTCAGGGAACTCTGCAGTAGGAATATCAGGATAGATGCTTTGGAGCGTCTTAGAGACAAGATACCAACTATCCTATGCGACCTTGAGAAGATATATCCTCCAGCCTTCTTTGATGTGATGGTGCATTTGGCTGTTCATCTACCTGATGAGGCACTACTTAGAGGTCCAGTACAGTATGGCTGGATGTACCCTATTGAAAGGCGGCTAGGCACTTTCAAGGGCTATGTTAGGAACAGAGCTAGACCCAAGGGTTCCATTGCAGAGGCCTACATTGCTACAGAAGCGTTGACATTCTGCTCAAAATACATTGAAACAGCTGATCAGCTTAGCAAAGAGGTGGGTGAAGACAATCCCGGGCTCAATGTTTTCTATTATTCTGTTCGAGCTACAGGGAAGAGTCGACAAGAGGACAAACCTAAAGATTTGGACAAAATGGTTTGGTATGTGTTGAATAACTGTCCTGAGATACTACCTTATATCAAGTAAGTGCAGTACTGCAGCTTATACATCGTAATCTACTAAACTTGCAGCACATTCTTATATATTTAGATGTTTGACGCGATCACTATGTTGTGTAGCATCTACAAAGAGGAGTTACTGCCACAAAATCCAAGAAACATTGACAAACTAGTTATGGCAGGATTTGCGAAATGGTTCAAGAACCATGTAAGCTTTTGAAGTGCACTATCAGTTTTTTTAATATATTGAGTACATAAGATGATCAACTTGTCTATTTTCTAACCATAGGTTAAGAAGATGCGGGAGGATGGGCAGGCAGTTGATGATGCCCTTTACTCACTACCAATGGGTCCTGATACTCGGGTAAGACATTATGAATCTTGCATTTGTTGGAGATGTGCGCTACAACACCCTTGCACGAGACGAAGGCAGGAAGACACAAAACAGTGCCATCATGAGCACGGATACGTATGACAAAGAGACAACTGAAATGTATGCTAACATAACAGACATTATTCAGTTGAAGTATATCTCCAGTTTCAAGGATCATCGGTGCGTGGTTCTGTTGTGCTGTCGTTGGTATAACCTGTTTTCCAGGATCGCAAAACCCATAGCTGATGATTATTTCAAATCCATCAATGTCAAGGCGGCATACCAGACCAACGAGCCTTTTATTTTGGCAAATCAAGCAACACATATATTTTTCTTGGAAGACACATTTGCACGTAGCGATGACTGGAGAGTATTGCAAAGGTTTGAGCAGAGGAATTCATTTAATGAAGTTGCACACCAAGGTGATGCTTACACTGCTCCTGATGTACAAGATAACACAGATGTTCCTAATATCTTTGAGAACCATCACGTCAATGACACCGGCGAAAAGATTGCCTGTTGTGTTGTGGACATACAAGAGTTGATCAAGAAGAAGCCAACGTTCGAGGACGTTGAGGACGAAGAAGAAGATGATATCGTGGGGAATTATGATTCAGACTGATACACATGGCGAAGATGTTGACGCTGCTGCTGCGGATGCTGATTACATTGCTTTTGTCGTATTTGCCTGTCAGAAGACGTTTTTTTATCTACTATGTGAAATTGTGTTTGCTATGACAACTGAAACCTGATGAACATGTTGTTTAGTATTTTGCTGTGAGAACATCACTTGTTATGTATGCTGATTTGTGTTTGGTGATTGTATGACAACTAAAACATGATGACATTGTTATTTAGTTGTACTCATATTTGGCTGTGAAACTTGAATTTGATGACATAGTTTGTTGTTGGACTGCAATTTGCTCGACGTCTTCAAATGAGAACAAAGCTGACCCGACATGGCCTCTGCTATTTATTTATTTATATGAGCAAAAGGGGATACCCCCTGATTTCCGTTAATAGAAATCATTAGATGTTCACAACACTACGCCCAGCCTGCTACACAGGTTTCATTCATTACTAGTTTCAGCAAAGTGCTCATATCGTAGCCACTGAATACATCACGAGTGCTACATACACTGCAAATAAAGAGACAATCATCCTACAGAGCACATCGATTTTGCCCATTATCTTCACAAGCTCTTTCATCTCCTCATTGCTGTCAAGGCCGTTCAGCAGCTGTTGCTTGGCCATGATCAGAGGAACTGCGTCTTTAACCTTCTGCTCTACATCTTCCTCTTCTGTCGTTCCTTCAGTTACTTGTCCAACACCCCAACCTGCTGGTATTGGGATTCCTCGGCTAACCAAATAATCAGCGTAGTTGCATTCCCCCACATCAGCAACTTCTCAGAAATATAAATCACACAAATCTTCCCTTTTCTGCACGAATCAAATTGGTAGATCATCAACCAAACTATTAAAAAAATCAGCAACTGAAAGCATCAGAACAACACTTAAACATATTATTACCCCATGATTCGGGCATTTGTAGAAGACTCGGCCAGGGTTGCGGATTGTGGTTGAGACGCGATGGATGACTCTGTGTGATTTGCAGCAGTGGCACCACACCAAGGGCAGCGGGTTGCGATGAGCAATCGGCTGCGGTGCGCGTGCCGGCGAGGGTGTGATGAGACCCACAGGCGATGGTACGGGTTGCGACTTGGCGCATATCTGGTTGTTGCCTACTGAAGAGCAGGTGGACGAGCAGCGAGCGGACATGGTTGCTGCGGCCAGAGCTTCTGATGCTAGGCAGAGTAAGTAGAGAAGAGGAGAAGCGAACGTTGGATGTGTCAGTTTCATTACTTGCAGAGTAGCATAGCACCATATATAGTCATAGTCTAGTTTTGGATTCGAACCAGCTACAGGAGCACGTCTTTCTTTTTTCTAAAACTCGGCAACGTCTCATTACTGGTACACAAGCTTGTTCTGTACGCCTTCCCAAGTCATTGATTTTCTTTCCCTTTTTTTTGCGAGGAATGAAGGAGGACAAAATTGAGAGTTCCTGGGACTCAAACCCAAGACCTCTCGGTGGAAAACCAAGGGTGCTAGTCACTTATGTGGTGAACGTTCCCCGTGAGGAGGACGGCAGACGAACACATTTTCCTCGCAGTTTTCTTCATATATATAAAAAAGTATGCTACTTGGTGTCCGCTTAGTCAACAAATGATTGTGCCAACCTTGACCGTTGGATTGACATTCAACGTCTATCACGTTTCTTCAGTCTCTTCTTCCCGAGTCGCCAAAGCCAAACCAGCGCCGGCGGGACCGCCTGCTCACGCCTCCCACAGCTGGCTATGATCTGCCCCGGCTCCTATTCGTTCCCATCCGAGGCCTCACCATCGTCCTCCACCTTGGTTCGCTCGCCGCGGCGCCGCCCTCCGGTGTTGTCAACATGGTCAACAACCGAGAGGAATAAGGAGATGACTGTACATGGTGAGGATGACAGTAGGGACCCAGTAGCGCGCGCAGTAATTTTGTTTTTTCGGGACGGAGAAGGGTATCAACTAGGTTGTGCGGGACCCGTGGCCCGTCTAGCCCAGGCTTTTATTTCATATGTTTAGCACATGACCAGCCTAGTTTGTTTTTTTCCTTTCTGAAAATTGCTAGCCAGCTATTTTTTTTTGCAGAATAACCAACATAGGCCTACTTGCTTTTCTACGCCCTGCTGGGCCGGAAATCTTTCAAGACGATGAGGGATGCATTTTGCCCAGAAAATGGGCTATAAGTAATAAGAAATGGGCTATAAGTAATAATAAATGGGTTGTAAAATGAAAAAATACAGCAAACAGACAATTAGTTCCAAAATACTGTTTTCTTTCGGATTTTGATATTTTAAATTTCATTGTTTTGTGCGGGTAAAATTTCATTGAATTTAAATTAAGGTATATTTAGATTTAAAATTAATTTGAATCTGGCTAGAAATTTCGGGCTGTATGATGTTTGGGACAGATTTGGAGGCTGACTTGTGGGTCTAATAGGTTGACGTGTACTTTGGCTTTGTCAACTTAGTCCACAAACGATTCTAGAAGCAGTGACCGTTGGATGTTAATCCAATGGCCATGCTGCTTCTTCAATATCTGATCTTCTTGCTCCAGCCTTCCAAACCAGCTCCGGTGGGACTGCCTGCTCCCGCCTCCTATGGCCGGCTGTGCTGCCGCACAGGCCGCACCACCCCACCCTACTTCATTGCTGGCCAGGCCATTCCTCTACTCACCCACACCTCCTGTTATTTTCCAACGACGGCAGCCGGACCAGTAAACCCTCGTACTCCCCACCGCGTGGGCAACCATTGCCGAGTCTTCCCCGGCTCCATGTCGTTCTCTTCCTAGGCCTCACCATCGTCCACCGCCATGGTGCTCTCGGCGCGGCCTGGTCAACTTGGTCAATGGATGACATCCATCGGCCATGGACTATACGCGCAAAATAAGGATTCCTCCACCTGATAGCTGGGACCCACCGGAAGAGCCTCTATATTTCGTGAAAACAACATTCCCCCCGCTGACATGTCGGACCCACCAGCTATATCTTCGCACACAAGGAAGTGCCTCCTTATTACGCACAAAAAAATGAATACCCCACTGCTAGTTGGGACCCACCATAGTGGGAGGATGAATTGTGGGCCAACAAAGTTGACGGGGACGGAGGGCTTTGTCAACTTAGTCAATATGAACGATTCTAGCTCTAGTGATCGTACGATGTCCATCCAATGGCTGTAGTGCTTCTTCAACCTCTGGTCTTCTTGCTCCAGCCGCCCAAAGCAGCACCGGTCGTGCCGCATGCTCCTGCCTCCCGTGGCCGGCTGTGCTGCCGCGGAGGCCTCACCGCCCCCAACTATTCCCACCGCTGGCCAGGCCCTGCAGCGACGGCAGCCTCACACCGCAGCCGAACCAGTGAACCCTTGTACTCCTCTCCGCGCGGGCTTCCACTGCCGCGTCTTCCCCGGCTTCGCGTCGTCCCCTTCCTAGGCCTCGCCGTCGTCTACCACCGTGGTGCTCTCCGCGCGGCGTGGTTAACGTGGTCAAGGAATGACTTCCATCGGAAGAGTACTGTACGTGGAGATGCTAACAGCTGGGTCCACGGCCACAGCCCAGTTTTTTGTGATTTGCCAAGTAAGTCGCTTTGTCAGGCCTGTTGGGCTGCAAATCCTTCAAGACGAGGAGAGCTTTCATTCGGCTGGCCGAGAAAATGGCCCATCAGTAATGAGAAATGGGATGTACATTTTTAAAACACATCAAACCGGCAATTAGTTTCAAATATCTTTTTTTTCATTTCAAGATTTTAAATTACATTAATTTTTATGCATGAAGAATTTGTTGGATTTTATATTGATATACATTTATTTTTAAAATTAGTTTGAACGTGAGTCGAAATTTCGGGATTAAAAACAGTTCGAACCGCACCGAAATATGCAAATTTCGTATAATTTTTTAACCGTGGCCACAATTTGGGTTGTAATGCTAACAAAAAGAATATGGGCTCCAAAAAACCTTAAGAATTAGCAAATGGGCTGAAAATTATTAGAAATAATGGCAGATGGGTTGTATGCTGTTTTCCACAGATTTGAGGCTTTCCTAAAAAAAGGTTGACGCACAAGCAGTGACTGTTGGATGTCCATCCAACGGCCGTCGTGCTTCTTTAATCTCTGCTCTTCCTGCTCCAGCCGCTCAAACAAGCGCTAGCGGGACTGCCTGCTCCCTCCTCCCTGCGGCCGGCTGTGCTGCCGCGCAGGCCTCACCGCCCCACCGTACTCCCATCGGTGGCCTAGCCATCCCTCTACTCGCCCACACCTGCTGTTATTGTCCGGCAATGGCAGACGAACCAGTAAACCCTCGTACAGTCGTACTCCCCTCCGCGTGGGAAACAACTGCCGAGTCTTCCCTGCCTCCGTGTTGTTCCCTTCCTAGGCCTCGCTGTCATCCACCGCCCTGCTGCTCTCGGCACGGCCTGGTTAACATGGTCAACGACCGACATGCATCTGAAGTGGACTGTACGTGGAGAGGCCGACAGCTGGGTCCACGGCCGCACGCAAGGAAATGCCTCCTTATTATGTGCAAAATAATGATTCCTCCACCTGACATCAGGGACCCACCGAAAGGGCCTCTGTATTTCGCGAAAAAACGTTACCGCCACTGACAGCTTGGACCCACCAGCTATATCTTCGCACGCAAGGAAGTGCCTCCTTATTACGCACAAAAAAATGAATACTCTCCCTGTTAGCTGGGACCCAGTATAGTGGCAGGCTGACTTGTGGGCCTACTAAGTTGACGGGGACGGAGGGCTTTGTCAACTTAGTCAATATGCACGATTCTAGCTCCAGTGACCATACGATGTCCATCCAATGGCCATAGTGCTTCTTCAACCTCTGGTCTTCTTACTCCAGTCGCCCAAACCAGCGCCGGTCGTGCCTCGTGCTCCTGCCTCCCGTGTCCGGCTACGATGCGGCGGAGGCCTCACTGCCCCTACTACTCCCACCGCTGGCAGGCCATCCCTCTAATCACCCACACCCCCTGTTACTCTACAGCGACGACAGCCTCATACCGCAGCGAACCAGTGCCCTCGTACTCCTCTACGCGTGGGCATCCACTGCCGCGTCTTCCCCGGCTTCGCATCGTCCCCTTCCTAGGCCTCGCCGTCGTCCACCGCCTTGGTGCTCTCGGCGCGGTGTGGTCAACGTGGTCAAGGAACGGCTTCCATCGGACATGAACTGTACATGGAGACACTGACAGCTGTGTCCACGGCCGTAGCAAGGAAGTGCCTCCTTATTACGTGCAAAATAATTATTCCTCCACCTGACAGTGGGGACCCACCAGACGGGCCACCGTATTTCGCCCCCCTGACTGCTGGGACCCACCAGCTACATCTTCGCACGCAAGGAAGTGCCTGACAGTCGGGACCCACCTGGTCGAAGCGTATGTAGCGTTGTCATTCTGGTCGCGAACGTGTACATACATATATACTAGTCGATGTAGAGGCGTGCACGTGTCCTAGTAGAGGCGCGCACGTAGCATGTACACATACGTACAGCGGCCAGGGTGCAAGAAAGAAAATACGGCCATGTATGTGTACATACGGGCGGCATCTCAAACGCCTACTCGCGCATACGTACGGCCAGGGCTCGTGTACATGGCTGGGACGGAACGGAGAAATAGCGTCATCATCGTGTTCATGGGGAGGCAACGGAATGCGTTGTGTTCATCGGGAGGGCTTGGACGGAACAGGCGATGGAAACGAGGCCTGGCGTACCGCACAACGGAGGAAATGGCCTTGTGTTCGACCGGCCATGTTCGAAACGGGATCTTGTTCATTGGGAGGGGTCTGGCGTACCACAAAACAGAGGAAACGGACCTCTCACGGTCGAAACGGGGGTCCTGTTGATCGAGAGGGGTGTGGCATACTGCAAAACAGACTAAACGGACTTGTGTTGGAGCGATGCGGTCGAAACGGGGGTCCTATTCATCGAGAGGGGTGTGGCGTACCGCAAAATGGGACTCCACAGGACACTGTTCATCTCCACCGTCGACCCCCTCCAGCCTCCACGAGCTACTGTTCATCCACCGTCGACCTCCTCCATCCTCCACCTGCGACTGTTCATCCAGCCTCCACCGTGCGCTACTCCACCGGCTACTGTTCAACCAGCCCTCTCCACGGGCTCCTGTTCAACCATCCCTCCACGGGCTACTGTTCATCCTGCCCTCCACCGTCTACTGTTCATCCAGCCCTCCACGGGGTGGTCCTGTTCATCCAGCCCTCCACGGGGTCCTGTTCATCCAGCCCCAACCGGCTCGATCGATCGGGGTCATGTTCATCCAGAGGCAACACCACGGGGTCCTGTTCATCCACCCCCACCGAGAACTGTTCATCCCCCCCCCCCCCCCCGCAATGCTCACTGTTCATCCAGAGGCAGCATCGATCGGCTTCAGTTAGCAGCAGTAGCGAAGGAATCGCTCGATCGGGTTCAGTTAACAGCCACCGATCGATCGCTCGGGTTCAGTAACGCGTAGCCTGCAGTGCAACCGCTCGGGTTCAGTTAGAGCCCAATGCCTCGCTCGGGTTCAGTTAGAGCCAAAAGCCTCGCACACACGCGCGTACGTGTACGAGAGAAACACGCATCGCTCGGTCCCCGACCTCCCATTGTAATCGGGAACACCCCGAAATTTTCCTCGCCCTCGCTTCTACCATGGTTTTTTCCGTCATGCACGGCCCAAAGAATGTCATGCAGCTGCGTCTCCAGCCCGCCCAGGATGAAAAGCCCATTTTCTGTCATGATTTTTTGTCATAGAAGTAGGAGCCCACCACATCTATGATGATACCGGGTTTTGTCACAATTATCGTCATAGAAGTGTCATATGTATGACAGAAAAAAATTTCGTTCGGCCCAAAATGTCACGGATGTGTCTTTTTTTTGTAGTAATACCGGGATAGCATTGAATTAAGAGTGACATGTATGAAAAATTATGAATAGTGGCTTTGCCACAAATACAACGTCAACTACATGATCATGCAAAGAAATATGACAATGATGAACGTGTCATGATAAACGGAACGGTGGAAAGTTGCATGGCAATATATCTCGGAATGGCTATGGAAATGCCATAATAGGTAGGTATGGTGGCTATTTTGAGGAGGATATAAGGAGGTTTATGTGTGAAAGAGCGTATCATATCACGGGATTTGGATGCACCGGTGAAGTTTGCACCAACTCTCAATGTGAGAAAGGGCAATGCACAGTACCGAAGAGGCTAGCAATGATGGAAGGATAAGAGTGTGTATAATCCATGGACTCAACATTAGTCATAAAGAACTCACATACTTATTGCAAAAATCTACAGGTCATCAAAAACCAAGCACTACGCGCATGCTCCTAGGGGGATAGATTGGTAGGAAAAGACCATCGCTCGTCCCCGACTGCCACTCATAAGGAAGACAATCAAAGAACACCTCATGTTTCAAATTTGTTACATAAAGTTTACCATACGTGCATGCTACGGGACTTGCAAACTTTAACACAAGTATTTCTCAAATTCACAACTACTCAACTAGCACAACTTTAATATCACTACCTCCATATCTCAAAACAATCATCAAGCATCAAACTTCTCTTAGCATTCAGCCCACTCATAAGAAAGTTTTTACTAATCTTGAATACCTAACATATTACGATCAATTTCCCAATTTAAGCAAATTACCATGCTGTTTAAGACTCTCAAAATAATATAAGTGAAGCATGAGAGAATAATAGTTTCTATAAAACAAAACCACCGTCGTGCTCTAAAAGATATAAGAGAAGTACTAGAGCAAAAACTATATAGCTCAAAAGATATAAGTGAAGCACATAGAGTATTCTAATAAATTCCAAATCATGTGTCTCTCTCTCAAAAGGTGTGTACAGCAAAGATGATTGTGGTAACTAACAAACAAAGACTGAAATAATACAAGACGCTCCAAGCAAAACACATATCATGTGGTGAATAAAAATATAGCTCCAAGTAAAGTTACCGATGTAAGTAGACGAAAGAGGGGATGCCTTCCGAGGCATCCCCAAGCTTTGGCTTTTTGGTATCCTTAGATTATCTTGGGGTGCCATGGGCATCCCAAGCTTAGGCTCTTTCCACTCCTTCCATAATCCATCAAATCTTTTACCCAAAACTTGAAAACTTCACAACACAAAACTTAACAGAAAATCTCGTGAGCTCCGTTAGCAAAAGAAAAAAAACACCACTTCAAGGTACTATAATGAACTCATTCTTTATTTGTATTTGTGTTAAACCTACTGTATTCCAACTTCTCTATGGGTTATAAACTATTTTACTAGCCATAGATTCATCAAAATAAGCAAACAACACATGAAAAACAGAATCTGTCAAAAACAGAACAATCTGTAGTAATATGTAACTAACACAAACTTATGGAACTCCTAAAATTCAGCCAAAATAGGAAGACCTAGATAATTTGTTTATTGATCATCAGAAATATGAATCAATATTTTATCACTTTCTGGTGATTTTTAACAATATTTTCGTGAACAGAAAGTTTCTGGAATTTTCAGCAAGATCAAATAACTATCATCCAAGAAGATCCTATAGGTTAAACTTGGCAAAAACACTAATTAAAACATAAAAACACATCTAACCATAGGCTAGATCAAATATTTATTCCTAAACAGAAGCAAAAGGCAAAAAAACTAAAAATAAAATTGGGTTGCCTCCCAACAAGCGCTATCGTTTAATGCCCTAGCTAGGCATAAAAGCAAGGATAGATCTAGGTATTGCCATCTTTGGTAGGCAATCCATAAGTGGCTCTCATAATAGATTCAAAAGTTAATTTTATTTTCTTTCTAGGGAAGTGTTCCATGCCTTTCCTTAATGGAAATTGGAATCTAATATTCCCTTCCTTCATATCAATGATTGCACCAATCGTTCTAAGGAAAGGTCTACCAAGAATAATAGGACATGAAGGATTGTAATCTATATCATGAACAATAAAATCTACGGGAACATAATTCCTATTTGCAACAATAAGAACATCATTAATTCTCCCCATAGGTTTCTTAATGGTGGAATCCGCAAGGTGCAAGTTTAAAGAGCAATCATCAAATTCATGGAATCCTAGCAAATCACACAAAGTTTTTGGAATCGTGGAAACACTAGCACCCAAATCACACAAAGCATAGCATTCGTGATCTTTAATTTTAATTTTAATAGTAGGTTCCCACTCATCATAAAGTTTTCTAGGGATGGAAACTTCCAACTCAAGCTTTTCTTCATAAGATTGCATCAAAGCATCAATGATATGTTTGGTGAAGGCTTTATTTTGACTATAAGCATGAGGAGAATTTAGCACGGATTGCAACAAGGAAATACAATTTATCAAAGAGAAATTATCATAATTGAATTACTTGAAATCCAAAATAGTGGGTTCATTGATATCTAAAGTTTTAACTTCTTCAATCTCACTTTTATCAATTTTAGCATCAAGATATAAAAACTCCGAATTTTTGGAACGCCTTCTAGGTAAAGGTGGATCATATTCAGTCCCATCATTATCAAGATTCATATTTCAAAACAAAGATTTAATAGGAGACACATCAATAACTTTTAGATCTTCATCTTTATTCTCATAGAAACTAGAAGAACACGCTTTCACAAAGCAATCTTTCTTAGCACGCATCCTAGCGGTTCTTTCTTTGCACTCATCAATGGAAATTCTCATGGCTTTGAGAGACTCATTGATATCATGCTTAGGTGTAATAGATCTAATTTTGAAGGAATCAACATGAAGAGAAATTCTATTAACGTTCCTAGCCAATTCATCAACTTTAAGCAATTTTTCTTCAAGCAAAGCATTGAAATTCTTTTGAGAATTCATGCACTCCTTAACACTAGTCTCAAATTCAGAAGGCATCTTATTAAAATTTCCATAAGAATTGTTGCAGGAATTACCATAATTATTAGAGGAATTACTAGGGTATGGCCTAGGATTAAAGTTTCCTCTATACACGTTGTTGCCAAAATTATTCCTACCAACAAAATTCACATCCATAGATTCATTATTATTCTCAATCAAGGTAGACAAAGGCATATCATTGGGATCAGAAGAAACACTTTTATTAGCAAATAATTTCATAAGTTCATCCTGTTGGGTAACGTTGCAGAAAACAAAAATTTTCCTACTCGTTTCACCAAGATCATCTAGGAGTTCATCTAGCAACGAGTCATTGGATGCATCTACGTACCTTGTAGATCGCGAGCGGAAGCGTTCAAAGAACGGGGGTGATGTAGTCGAACACGACGTGATTCGAATCACCGGAGATCCTAGCACCGAACGGACGGCACCTCCGCGTTCAACACACGTACGGAACAGCCACGTCTCCTCCTTCTTGATCCAGAAAGGGAGGGAGGAGAGGTTGAGGGAGATGGCACCAGCAGCAGCACGACGGCGTGGTGTTGATGGAGCTGCAGTACTCCGGCAGAGCTTCGCTAAGCAATAAGGAGATGGAGGAGGTGTTGGGGAGGGAGAAGGAGGCAACCAAAGGCCAAGGACTCAAGGTATGAAGTCCCTCCTCTCCCCCACTATATATAGGGGTGCCAAGGGGGGGTGGCCGGCCCTAGGAGATCCAATCTCCTAGGGGGTGCGGCGGCCAAGGGGGGTTTCCCTCCCCCCAAGGCACCTAGGAGGTGCCTTACCCTCCTAGGACTCTTGCCCCCTTGAACCCTAGGCGCATGGGCCTATGTGGGGCTGGTGCCCTTGGCCCAAGCAGGCCAAGGCGCACCCCCTACAGCCCATGTGGCCCCCGGGGATGGGTGGCCCCACCCGGTGGGCCCCCGGGACCCCTCCGGTGGTCCCGGTACAATACCGATAACCCCGAAACTTGTCCCGATGCCCGAAACAGGACTTTCCATATATAAATCTTTACCTCCGGACCATTCCGGAACTCCTCGTGACGTCCGGGATCTCATCCGGGACTCCGAACAACATTTGGGTTACTGCATATACATATCCCTACAACCCTAGCGTAACTGAACCTTAAGTGTGTAGACCCTACGGGTTCGGGAGACATGTAGACATGACCGAGATCGCTCTCCGGTCAATAACCAACAGCGGGATCTGGATACCCATGTTGGCTCCCACATGCTCCACGATGATCTCATCGGATGAACCACGATGTCGAGGATTTAATCAACCCCGTATGCAATTCCCTTTGTCAATCGATATGTTACTTGCCCGAGATTCGATCGTCGGTATCCCAATACCTCGTTCAATCTTGTTACCGGCAAGTCACTTTACTCGTACCGTAATGCATGATCCCGTGACCAAACACTTGGTCACTTTGAGCTCATTATGATGATGCATTACTTGAGTGGGCCCAGTGATATCTCTCCGTCATACGGAGTGACAAATCCCAGTCTCGATCCATATAAAACAATAGATACTTTCGGAGATACCTGTAGTGCACCTTTATAGTCACCCAGTTACGTTGTGACGTTTGATACACCCAAAGCACTCCTACGGTATCCAGGAGTTATACGATCTCATGGTCGAAGGAAGAGATACTTTGACATTGCAAAAACTCTAGCAAACGAACTATACGATCTTGTGCTATGTTTAGGATTGGGTCTTGTCCATCACATCAATATCCTAATGATGTGATCCCGTTATCAATGACATCTAATGTCCATAGCCAGGAAACCATGACTATCTATTGATCAACGAGCTAGTCAACTAGAGGCTTACTAGGGACATGTTGGTGTCTGTTATTCACACATGTATTACGATTTCCAGATAACACAATTATAGCATGAATAAAGACAATTATCATGAACAAAGAAATATAATAATAATGCTTTTATTATTGCCTCTAGGGCATATTTCCAATAGTCTCCCACTTGCACTAGAGTCAATAATCTAGTTACATTGTGATGAATCGAACACCCATGGAATTCTGGTGTTGATCATGTTTTGCTCTTGGGAGAGGTTTAGTCAACGGATCTGCTACATTCAGGTCCGTATGTACTTTACAAATCTCTATGTCTCCATCTTGAACATTTTCACGGATGGAGTTGAAGCGACGCTTGATGTGCCTTGTCTTCTTGTGAAACCTGGGCTCCTTGGCAAGTGCAATAGCTCCAGTGTTGTCACAGAAGAGCTTGATCGGCCCCGACGCATTGGGTATGACTCCTAGGTCGGTGATGAACTCCTTCACCCATATTGCTTCATGTGCTGCCTCCGAGGCTGCCATGTACTCCGCTTCACATGTAGATCCCGCCACGACGCTCTGCTTGCAACTGCACCAGCTTACTGCCCCACCATTCAAAATATACACGTATCCGGTTTGTGACTTAGAGTCATCCAGATCTGTGTCGAAGCTAGCGTCGACGTAACCTTTTACGACGAGCTCTTCATCACCTCCATAAACGAGAAACATTTCCTTAGTCCTTTTCAGGTACTTCAGGATATTCTTGACCGCTGTCCAGTGTTCCTTGCCAGGATTACTTTGGTACCTTCCTACCAAACTTACGGCAAGGTTAACATCAGGTCTGGTACACAGCATGGCATACATAATAGAGCCTATGGCTGAGGCATAGGGGATGACGCTCATCTCTTCTATATCTTCTGCCGTGGTCGGACATTGAGCTGAGCTCAATTTCACACCTTGCAAAACAGGCAAGAACCCTTTCTTGGACTGATCCATTTTGAACTTCTTCAAAATCTTCTCAAGATATGTGCTTTGTGAAAGACCTATGAGGCGTCTTGATCTATCCCTATAGATCTTGATGCCTAATATATAAGCAGCTTCTCCAAGGTCCTTCATTGAAAAACTCTTATTCAAGTAGGCCTTAATGCTGTCCAAAAGTTCTATATCATTTCCCATCAAAAGTATGTCATCTACATATAGTATGAGAAATGCTATAGAGCTCCCACTCACTTTCTTGTAAACACAGGCTTCTCCATAAGTCTGTGTAAACCCAAACGCTTTGATCATCTCATCAAAACGAATGTTCCAACTCCGAGATGCTTGCACCAGCCCATAAATCGAGCGTTGGAGCTTGCACACCTTGTCAGCATTTTTAGGATCGACAAAACCTTCCGGCTGCATCATATACAATTCTTCCTTAAGGAAACCATTAAGGAATGCCGTTTTGACGTCCATTTGCCAAATTTCATAATCATAAAATGAGGCAATTGCTAACATGATTCGAACGGACTTCAGCTTCGCTACCGGTGAGAAAGTCTCATCATAGTCAATCCCTTGAACTTGTCGATAACCCTTAGCGACAAGCCGAGCTTTATAGATGGTCACATTACCATCCGCGTCTGTCTTCTTCTTAAAGATCCATTTATTTTCTATGGCTCGCCGTTCTACGGGCAAGTCAGTCAAAGTCCATACTTCGTTTTCATACATGGATCCTATCTCGGATTTCATGGCTTCTAGCCATTTGTCGGAATCCGGACCCGCCATCGCTTCTTCATAGTTCGAAGGTTCACCATTGTCTAACAACATGATTTCCAAGACAGGGTTGCCGTACCACTCTGGTGCGGAACGTGTCCTCGTGGACCTTCGAATTTCAGTAGGAGCTTGATCAGAAGTATCTTGATCATTATCATTAACTTCCTCTTTAGTCGGTGCAGGTGTTGGGTAACGTTGCAGAAAACAAAAAATTTCCTACTCGTTTCACCAAGATCATCTAGGAGTTCATCTAGCAATGAGTCATTGGATGCATCTACGTACCTTGTAGATCGCGAGCGGAAGCGTTCAAAGAACGGGGATGATGTAGTCGAACACGACGTGATTCGAATCACCGGAGATCCTAGCACCGAACGGACGGCACCTCCGCGTTCAACACACGTACGGAACAGCCACGTCTCCTCCTTCTTGATCCAGCAAGGGAGGGAGGAGAGGTTGAGGGAGATGGCACCAGCAGCAGCACGACGGCGTGGTGTTGATGGAGCTGCAGTACTCCGGCAGAGCTTCGCTAAGCAATAAGGAGATGGATGAGGTGTTGGGGAGGGAGAAGGAGGCAACCAAAGGCCAAGGACTCAAGGTATGAAGTCCCTCCTCTCCCCCACTATATATAGGGGTGCCAAGGGGGGGTGGCCGGCCCTAGGAGATCCAATCTCCTAGGGGGTGCGGCGGCCAAGGGGGGTTTCCCTCCCCCCCAAGGCACCTAGGAGGTGCCTTACCCTCCTAGGACTCTTGCCCCCTTGAACCCTAGGCGCATGGGCCTATGTGGGGCTGGTGCCCTTGGCCCAAGCAGGCCAAGGCGCACCCCCTACAGCCCATGTGGCCCCCGGGGATGGGTGGCCCCACCCGGTGGGCCCCCGGGACCCCTCCGGTGGTCCCGATACAATACCGATAACCCCGAAACTTGTCCCGATGCCCGAAACAGGACTTTCCATATATAAATCTTTACCTCCGGACCATTCCGGAACTCCTCGTGACGTCCGGGATCTCATCCGGGACTCCGAACAACATTTGGGTTACTGCATATACATATCCCTACAACCCTAGCGTAACTGAACCTTAAGTGTGTAGACCCTACGGGTTCGGGAGACATGTAGACATGACCGAGATCGCTCTCCGGTCAATAACCAACAGCGGGATCTGGATACCCATGTTGGCTCCCACATGCTCCACGATGATCTCATCGGATGAACCACGATGTCGAGGATTTAATCAACCCCGTATGCAATTCCCTTTGTCAATCGATATGTTACTTGCCCGAGATTCGATCGTCGGTATCCCAATACCTCGTTCAATCTTGTTACCGGCAAGTCACTTTACTCGTACCGTAATGCATGATCCCGTGACCAAACACTTGGTCACTTTGAGCTCATTATGATGATGCATTACTTGAGTGGGCCCAGTGATATCTCTCCGTCATACGGAGTGACAAATCCCAGTCTCGATCCATATAAAACAATAGATACTTTCGGAGATACCTGTAGTGCACCTTTATAGTCACCCAGTTACGTTGTGACGTTTGATACACCCAAAGCACTCCTACGGTATCCAGGAGTTATATGATCTCATGGTCGAAGGAAGAGATACTTTGACATTGCAAAAACTCTAGCAAACGAACTATACGATCTTGTGCTATGTTTAGGATTGGGTCTTGTCCATCACATCAATATCCTAATGATGTGATCCCGTTATCAATGACATCTAATGTCCATAGCCAGGAAACCATGACTATCTATTGATCAACGAGCTAGTCAACTAGAGGCTTACTAGGGACATGTTGGTGTCTGTTATTCACACATGTATTACGATTTCCAGATAACACAATTATAGCATGAATAAAGACAATTATCATGAACAAAGAAATATAATAATAATGCTTTTATTATTGCCTCTAGGGCATATTTCCAACAGTCTCCCACTTGCACTAGAGTCAATAATCTAGTTACATTGTGATGAATCGAACACCCATGGAATTCTGGTGTTGATCATGTTTTGCTCTTGGGAGAGGTTTAGTCAACGGATATGCTACATTCAGGTCCGTATGTACTTTACAAATCTCTATTTCTCCATCTTGAACATTTTCACGGATGGAGTTGAAGCGACGCTTGATGTGCCTTGTCTTCTTGTGAAACCTGGGCTCCTTGGCAAGTGCAATAGCTCCAGTGTTGTCACAGAAGAGCTTGATCGGCCCCGACGCATTGGGTATGACTCCTAGGTCGGTGATGAACTCCTTCACCCATATTGCTTCATGTGCTGCCTCCGAGGCTGCCATGTACTCCACTTCACATGTAGATCCCGCCACGACGCTCTGCTTGCAACTGCACCAGCTTACTGCCCCACCATTCAAAATATACACGTATCCGGTTTGTGACTTAGAGTCATCCAGATCTGTGTCGAAGCTAGCGTCGACGTAACCTTTTACGACGAGCTCTTCGTCACCTCCATAAACGAGAAACATTTCCTTAGTCCTTTTCAGGTACTTCAGGATATTCTTGACCGCTGTCCAGTGTTCCTTGCCAGGATTACTTTGGTACCTTCCTACCAAACTTACGGCAAGGTTAACATCAGGTCTGGTACACAGCATGGCATACATAATAGAACCTATGGCTGAGGCATAGGGGATGACGCTCATCTCTTCTATATCTTCTGCCGTGGTCGGACATTGAGCTGAGCTCAATTTCACACCTTGCAAAACAGGCAAGAACCCTTTCTTGGACTGATCCATTTTGAACTTCTTCAAAATCTTCTCAAGATATGTGCTTTGTGAAAGACCTATGAGGCGTCTTGATCTATCCCTATAGATCTTGATGCCTAATATATAAGCAGCTTCTCCAAGGTCCTTCATTGAAAAACTCTTATTCAAGTAGGCCTTAATGCTGTCCAAAAGTTCTATATCATTTCCCATCAAAAGTATGTCATCTACATATAGTATGAGAAATGCTATAGAGCTCCCACTCACTTTCTTGTAAACACAGGCTTCTCCATAAGTCTGTGTAAACCCAAACGCTTTGATCATCTCATCAAAACGAATGTTCCAACTCCGAGATGCTTGCACCAGCCCATAAATCGAGCGTTGGAGCTTGCACACCTTGTCAGCATTTTTAGGATCGACAAAACCTTCCGGCTGCATCATATACAATTCTTCCTTAAGGAAACCATTAAGGAATGCCGTTTTGACGTCCATTTGCCAAATTTCATAATCATAAAATGAGGCAATTGCTAACATGATTCGAACGGACTTCAGCTTCGCTACCGGTGAGAAAGTCTCATCATAGTCAATCCCTTGAACTTGTCGATAACCCTTAGCGACAAGCCGAGCTTTATAGATGGTCACATTACCATCCGCGTCTGTCTTCTTCTTAAAGATCCATTTATTTTCTATGGCTCGCCGTTCTACGGGCAAGTCAGTCAAAGTCCATACTTCGTTTTCATACATGGATCCTATCTCGGATTTCATGGCTTCTAGCCATTTGTCGGAATCCGGACCCGCCATCGCTTCTTCATAGTTCGAAGGTTCACCATTGTCTAACAACATGATTTCCAAGACAGGGTTGCCGTACCACTCTGGTGCGGAACGTGTCCTCGTGGACCTTCGAATTTCAGTAGGAGCTTGATCAGAAGTATCTTGATCATTATCATTAACTTCCTCTTTAGTCGGTGCAGGTGTTGGGTAACGTTGCAGAAAACAAAAAATTTCCTACTCGTTTCACCAAGATCATCTAGGAGTTCATCTAGCAACGAGTGAATAGATGCATCTACATACCTTGTAGATCGCGAGCGGAAGCGTTCAAAGAACGGGGATGATGTAGTCGAACACGACGTGATTCGAATCACCGGAGATCCTAGCACCGAACGGACGGCACCTCCGCGTTCAACACACGTACGGAACAGCCACGTCTCCTCCTTCTTGATCCAGCAAGGGAGGGAGGAGAGGTTGAGGGAGATGGCACCAGCAGCAGCACGACGGCGTGGTGTTGATGGAGCTGCAGTACTCCGGCAGAGCTTCGCTAAGCAATAAGGAGGTGGAGGAGGTGTTGGGGAGGGAGAAGGAGGCAACCAAAGGCCAAGGACTCAAGGTATGAAGTCCCTCCTCTCCCCCACTATATATAGGGGTGCCAAGGGGGGGTGGCCGGCCCTAGGAGATCCAATCTCCTAGGGGGTGCGGCGGCCAAGGGGGGTTTCCCTCCCCCCCAAGGCACCTAGGAGGTGCCTTACCCTCCTAGGACTCTTCCCCCTTGAAACCCTAGGCGCATGGGCCTATGTGGGGCTGGTGCCCTTGGCCCAAGCAGGCCAAGGCGCACCCCCTACAGCCCATGTGGCCCCCGGGGATGGGTGGCCCCACCCGGTGGGCCCCCGGGACCCCTCCGGTGGTCCCGGTACAATACCGATAACCCCGAAACTTGTCCCGATGCCCGAAACAGGACTTCCCATATATAAATCTTTACCTCCGGACCATTCCGGAACTCCTCGTGACGTCCGGGATCTCATCCGGGACTCCGAACAACATTCGGGTTACTGCATATACATATCCCTACAACCCTAGCGTAACTGAACCTTAAGTGTGTAGACCCTACGGGTTCGGGAGACATGTAGACATGACCGAGATCGCTCTCCGGTCAATAACCAACAGCGGGATCTGGATACCCATGTTGGCTCCCACATGCTCCACGATGATCTCATCGGATGAACCACGATGTCGAGGATTTAATCAACCCCGTATGCAATTCCCTTTGTCAATCGATATGTTACTTGCCCGAGATTCGATCGTCGGTATCCCAATACCTCGTTCAATCTTGTTACCGGCAAGTCACTTTACTCGTACCGTAATGCATGATCCCGTGACCAAACACTTGGTCACTTTGAGCTCATTATGATGATGCATTACTGAGTGGGCCCAGTGATATCTCTCCGTCATACGGAGTGACAAATCCCAGTCTCGATCCATATAAAACAATAGATACTTTCGGAGATACCTGTAGTGCACCTTTATAGTCACCCAGTTACGTTGTGACGTTTGATACACCCAAAGCACTCCTACGGTATCCAG
This sequence comes from Triticum aestivum, assembly GCF_018294505.1. Lineage (NCBI taxonomy): Eukaryota > Viridiplantae > Streptophyta > Magnoliopsida > Poales > Poaceae > Triticum > Triticum aestivum. The sequence goes on from NC_057800.1 coordinate 670,088,038, forward strand.
GAGTTATACGATCTCATGGTCGAAGGAAGAGATACTTTGACATTGCAAAAACTCTAGCAAACGAACTATACGATCTTGTGCTATGTTTAGGATTGGGTCTTGTCCATCACATCATTATCCTAATGATGTGATCCCGTTATCAATGACATCCAATGTCCATAGCCAGGAAACCATGACTATCTATTGATCAACGAGCTAGTCAACTAGAGGCTTACTAGGGACATGTTGGTGTCTGTTATTCACACATGTATTACGATTTCCGGATAACACAATTATAGCATGAATAAAGACAATTATCATGAACAAAGAAATATAATAATAATGCTTTTATTATTGCCTCTAGGGCATATTTCCAACAGTCTCCCACTTGCACTAGAGTCAATAATCTAGTTACATTGTGATGAATCGAACACCCATGGAATTCTGGTGTTGATCATGTTTTGCTCTTGGGAGAGGTTTAGTCAACGGATCTGCTACATTCAGGTCCGTATGTACTTTACAAATCTCTATGTCTCCATCTTGAACATTTTCACGGATGGAGTTGAAGCGACGCTTGATGTGCCTTGTCTTCTTGTGAAACCTGGGCTCCTTGGCAAGTGCAATAGCTCCAGTGTTGTCACAGAAGAGCTTGATCGGCCCCGACGCATTGGGTATGACTCCTAGGTCGGTGATGAACTCCTTCACCCATATTGCTTCATGTGCTGCCTCCGAGGCTGCCATGTACTCCGCTTCACATGTAGATCCCGCCACGACGCTCTGCTTGCAACTGCACCAGCTTACTGCCCCACCATTCAAAATATACACGTATCCGGTTTGTGACTTAGAGTCATCCAGATCTGTGTCGAAGCTAGCGTCGACGTAACCTTTTACGACGAGCTCTTCGTCACCTCCATAAACGAGAAACATTTCCTTAGTCCTTTTCAGGTACTTCAGGATATTCTTGACCGCTGTCCAGTGTTCCTTGCCGGGATTACTTTGGTACCTTCCTACCAAACTTACGGCAAGGTTTACATCAGGTCTGGTACACAGCATGGCATACATAATAGAACCTATGGCTGAGGCATAGGGGATGACACTCATCTCTTCTATCTCTGCTGCCGTGGTCGGACATTGAGCTGAGCTCAATTTCACACCTTGCAAAACAGGCAAGAACCCTTTCTTGGACTGATCCATTTTGAACTTCTTCAAAATCTTATCAAGATATGTGCTTTGTGAAAGACCTATGAGGCGTCTTGATCTATCCCTATAGATCTTGATGCCTAATATATAAGCAGCTTCTCCAAGGTCCTTCATTGAAAAACTCTTATTCAAGTAGGCCTTAATGCTGTCCAAAAGTTCTATATCATTTCCCATCAAAAGTATGTCATCTACATATAGTATGAGAAATGCTATAGAGCTCCCACTCACTTTCTTGTAAACACAGGCTTCTCCATAAGTCTGTGTAAACCCAAACGCTTTGATCATCTCATCAAAACGAATGTTCCAACTCCGAGATGCTTGCACCAGCCCATAAATCGAGCGTTGGAGCTTGCACACCTTGTCAGCATTTTTAGGATCGACAAAACCTTCCGGCTGCATCATATACAATTCTTCCTTAAGGAAACCATTAAGGAATGCCGTTTTGACGTCCATTTGCCAAATTTCATAATCATAAAATGCGGCAATTGCTAACATGATTCGGACGGACTTCAGCTTCGCTACCGGTGAGAAAGTCTCATCGTAGTCAACCCCTTGAACTTGTCGATAACCCTTAGCGACAAGCCGAGCTTTATAGATGGTCACATTACCATCCGCGTCTGTCTTCTTCTTAAAGATCCATTTATTTTCTATGGCTCGCCGTTCTACGGGCAAGTCAGTCAAAGTCCATACTTCGTTTTCATACATGGATCCTATCTCGGATTTCATGGCTTCTAGCCATTTGTCGGAATCCGGACCCGCCATCGCTTCTTCATAGTTCGAAGGTTCACCGTTGTCTAACAACATGATTTCCAAGACAGGGTTGCCGTACCACTCTGGTGCGGAACGTGTCCTCGTGGACCTTCGAATTTCAGTAGGAGCTTGATCAGAAGTATCTTGATCATTATCATTAACTTCCTCTCTAGTCGGTGCAGGCACCTCAGGAACATTTTCTTGAGTTGCGCCATTTTCCGGTTCAAGAGGTAATACTTCATCAAGCTCTACTTTCCTCCCACTTACTTCTTTCGAGAGAAACTCTTTCTCCAGAAAGGACCCATTCTTGGCAACAAAGATCTTGCCTTCGGATCTGAGGTAGAAGATATACCCAACAGTTTCTTTAGGGTATCCTATGAAGACGCATTTTTCCGATTTGGGTTCGAGCTTTTCAGGTTGAAGTTTCCTGACATAAGCATCGCATCCCCAAACTTTTAGAAATGACAGCTTAGGTTTCTTCCCAAACCATAATTCATACGGTGTCGTCTCAACGGATTTCGACGGGGCCCTATTTAAAGTGAATGCGGCAGTCTCTAAAGCATAGCCCCAAAAAGATAGTGGTAAATCGGCAAGAGACATCATAGATCGCACCATATCTAATAGAGTGCGATTACGACGTTCGGACACACCATTACGCTGAGGTGTTCCAGGCGGCGTGAGTTGTGAAACTATTCCACATTTTCTTAAGTGTGTACCAAACTCGTGACTCAAGTATTCTCCTCCACGATCTGATCGTAGAAACTTGATTTTCCTGTCACGTTGATTCTCAACTTCACTCTGAAATTCCTTGAACTTTTCAAAGGTCTCAGACTTGTGTTTCATTAAGTAGACATACCCATATCTACTCAAGTCATCAGTGAGGGTGAGAACATAACGATAGCCACCGCGAGCCTCAACACTCATTGGACCGCACACATCAGTATGTATGATTTCCAATAAGTTGGTTGCTCTCTCCATTGTTCCTGAGAATGGAGTCTTGGTCATTTTACCCATGAGGCATGGTTCGCACGTGTCAAATGATTCGTAATCAAGAGACTCTAAAAGTCCATCAGCATGGAGCTTCTTCATGCGTTTGACACCTATGTGACCGAGGCGGCAGTGCCACAAGTATGTGGGACTATCACTATCAATCTTACATCTTTTGGTACTTACACTATGAATATGTGTAGCATTACGCTCGAGATTCATAAAGAATAAACCATTCACCATCGGAGCATGACCATAAAACATATCTCTCATATAAATAGAACAACCATTATTCTCGGATTTAAATGAGTAGCCATCTCGAATTAAACGAGATCCTGATACAATGTTCATGCTCAAACTTGGCACAAAATAACAATTATTGAGGTTCAAAACTAATCCCGTAGGTAAATGTAGAGGTAGCGTGCCGACGGCGATCACATCGACCTTGGAACCATTCCCGACGCGCATCGTCACCTCGTCCTTCGCCAGTCTCCGTTTATTCCGCAGCTCCTGTTGTGTGTTACAAATATGAGCAACGGCACCGGTATCAAATACCCAGGAGTTACTACGATTACTGGTAAGGTACACATCAATTACATGTATATCAAATATACCTTTGGTTTTGCCGGCCTTCTTGTCCGCTAAGTATTTGGGGCAGTTCCGCTTCCAGTGACCACTTTCCTTGCAATAAAAACACTCAGTCTCGGGCTTGGGTCCATTCTTTGGCTTCTTCCCGGCAGCTTGCTTGCTGGGCGCGGCAACTACCTTGCCGTCCTTCTTGAAGTTCTTTTTACCCTTGCCCTTCTTGAACTTAGTGGTTTTATTGACCATCAACACTTGATGTTCCTTTCTGACTTCTACCTCTGCTGATTTCAGCATAGCAAATACTTCAGGAATGGTCTTTTCCATCCCCTGCATATTGAAGTTCATCACAAAGCTCTTGTAGCTCGGTGGAAGCGACTGGAGGATTCTGTCAATGACCGCATCATCCGGGAGATTAACTCCCAGCTGAGTCAAGCGGTTATGCAACCCAGACATAGTGAGTATGTGCTCACTGACAGAACTGTTTTCCTCCATCTTACAGCTGAAGAATTTGTCGGAGACTTCATATCTCTCGACCCGGGCATGAGCTTGGAAAACCATTTTCAGCTCTTCGAACATCTCATATGCTCCATGTCTCTCAAAACGCTTTTGGAGCCCCGGCTCTAGGCTGTAAAGCATGCCGCACTGAACGAGGGAGTAGTCATCGGAACGTGCCTGCCAAGCGTTCATAACGTCTTGTTCCGCAGGGAGAACGGGTGCGTCACCAAGCGGTGCTTGTAGGACATAATCTTTCTTGGCAGCTATGAGGATGATCCTCAGGTTCCGGACCCAGTCCGTATAGTTGCTGCCATCGTCTTTCAGCTTGGTTTTCTCTAGGAACGCGTTGAAGTTGAGGACTACGTTGGCCATTTGATCTACAAGACATATTGTAAAAATTTAGACTAAGTTCATGATAATTAAGTTCATCTAATCAAATTATAATGAACTCCCACTCAGATTTGACATCCCTTTGGTCATCTAAGTGTTACACGATCCGAGTCGACTAGGCCGTGTCCGATCATCACGTGAGACGGACTAGTCATCGTCGGTGAACATTCTCATGTAGATCGTATCTTCCATACGACTCGTGTTCGACCTTTCGGTCTCCGTGTTCCGAGGCCATGTCTGTACATGCTAGGCTCGTCAAGTTAACCCTAAGTGTTTTCGCTGTGTAAAACTGTCTTACACCCGTTGTATGTGAACGTAAGAATCTATCACACCCGATCATCACGTGGTGCTTCGAAACGACGAACTGTAGCAACGGTGCACAGTTAGGGGAGAACACTTCTTGAAATTTTGTAAGGGATCATCTTATTTACTACCGTCGTTCTAAGTAAACAAGATGCATAAAACATAATAAACATCACATGCAATTATATAAAGTAGTGACATGATATGGCCAATATCATATAGCTCCTTTGATCTTCATCTTCGGGGCTCCATGATCATCTTGTCACCGGCATGACACCATGATCTCCATCATCATGATCTCCATCATCGTGTCTTCATGAAGTTGTCACGCCAACGACTACTTCTACTTCTATGACTAACGCGTTTAGTAATAAAGTAAAGTAGTTTACATGGCGTTCTTTAATGACACGCAGGTCATACAAAAAATAAAGACAACTCCTATGGCTCCTGCCGGTTGTCATACTCATCGACATGCAAGTCGTGATTCCTATTACAATAGCATGAACATCTCATACATGACATATAGATCATTCATCATTCATCACAACTTTGGCCATATCATATCACAAAGCACTTGCTGCAAAAACAAGTTAGACGTCCTCTAATTGTTGTTTGCAAGTTTTACGTGGCTGAAGTAGGGTTCTAGCAAGAACGTTTTCTTACCTACGTGAAACCACAACGTGATTTGTCAACTTCTATTTACCCTTCATAAGGACCCTTTTCATCGAATCCGCTTCAACTAAAGTAGGAGAGACAGACACCCGCCAGCCACCTTATGCAACTTGTGCATGTTAGTCGGTGGAACCGGTCTCACGTAAGCGTACGTGTAAGGTTGGTCCGGGCCGCTTCATCCCACAATACCGCTGAAGCAAGATAAGACTAGTAGCGGCAAGAAAGTTGACAAATCTACGCCCACAACCAATTGTGTTCTACTCGTGCAAGAAGAACTACGCATAGACCTAGCTCATGATGCCACTGTTGGGTAACGTTGCAGAAAACAAAAATTTTCCTACTCGTTTCACCAAGATCATCTAGGAGTTCATCTAGCAACGAGTGAATAGATGCATCTACATACCTTGTAGATCGCGAGCGGAAGCGTTCAAAGAACGGGGATGATGTAGTCGAACACGACGTGATTCGAATCACCGGAGATCCTAGCACCGAACGGACGGCACCTCCGCGTTCAACACACGTACGGAACAGCCACGTCTCCTCCTTCTTGATCCAGCAAGGGAGGGAGGAGAGGTTGAGGGAGATGGCACCAGCAGCAGCACGACGGCGTGGTGTTGATGGAGCTGCAGTACTCCGGCAGAGCTTCGCTAAGCAATAAGGAGGTGGAGGAGGTGTTGGGGAGGGAGAAGGAGGCAACCAAAGGCCAAGGACTCAAGGTATGAAGTCCCTCCTCTCCCCCACTATATATAGGGGTGCCAAGGGGGGGTGGCCGGCCCTAGGAGATCCAATCTCCTAGGGGGTGCGGCGGCCAAGGGGGGTTTCCCTCCCCCCCAAGGCACCTAGGAGGTGCCTTACCCTCCTAGGACTCTTCCCCCTTGAACCCTAGGCGCATGGGCCTATGTGGGGCTGGTGCCCTTGGCCCAAGCAGGCCAAGGCGCACCCCCTACAGCCCATGTGGCCCCCGGGGATGGGTGGCCCCACCCGGTGGGCCCCCGGGACCCCTCCGGTGGTCCCGGTACAATACCGATAACCCCGAAACTTGTCCCGATGCCCGAAACAGGACTTCCCATATATAAATCTTTACCTCCGGACCATTCCGGAACTCCTCGTGACGTCCGGGATCTCATCCGGGACTCCGAACAACATTCGGGTTACTGCATATACATATCCCTACAACCCTAGCGTAACTGAACCTTAAGTGTGTAGACCCTACGGGTTCGGGAGACATGTAGACATGACCGAGATCGCTCTCCGGTCAATAACCAACAGCGGGATCTGGATACCCATGTTGGCTCCCACATGCTCCACGATGATCTCATCGGATGAACCACGATGTCGAGGATTTAATCAACCCCGTATGCAATTCCCTTTGTCAATCGATATGTTACTTGCCCGAGATTCGATCGTCGGTATCCCAATACCTCGTTCAATCTTGTTACCGGCAAGTCACTTTACTCGTACCGTAATGCATGATCCCGTGACCAAACACTTGGTCACTTTGAGCTCATTATGATGATGCATTACTGAGTGGGCCCAGTGATATCTCTCCGTCATACGGAGTGACAAATCCCAGTCTCGATCCATATAAAACAATAGATACTTTCGGAGATACCTGTAGTGCACCTTTATAGTCACCCAGTTACGTTGTGACGTTTGATACACCCAAAGCACTCCTACGGTATCCAGGAGTTATACGATCTCATGGTCGAAGGAAGAGATACTTTGACATTGCAAAAACTCTAGCAAACGAACTATACGATCTTGTGCTATGTTTAGGATTGGGTCTTGTCCATCACATCATTATCCTAATGATGTGATCCCGTTATCAATGACATCTAATGTCCATAGCCAGGAAACCATGACTATCTATTGATCAACGAGCTAGTCAACTAGAGGCTTACTAGGGACATGTTGGTGTCTGTTATTCACACATGTATTACGATTTCCAGATAACACAATTATAGCATGAATAAAGACAATTATCATGAACAAAGAAATATAATAATAATGCTTTTATTATTGCCTCTAGGAAATATTTCCAACAGCAGGCACCTCAGGAACATTTTCTTGAGTTGTGCCATTTTCCGGTTCAAGAGGTAATTCTTCATCAAGCTCTACTTTCCTCCCACTTACTTCTTTCGAGAGAAACTCTTTCTCCAGAAAGGACCCATTCTTGGCAACAAAGATCTTGCCTTCGGATCTGAGGTAGAAGGTGTACCCAACAGTTTCTTTAGGGTATCCTATGAAGACGCATTTTTCCGATTTGGGTTCGAGCTTTTCAGGTTGAAGTTTCCTGACATAAGCATCGCATCCCCAAACTTTTAGAAATGACAGCTTAGGTTTCTTCCCAAACCATAATTCATACGGTGTCGTCTCAACGGATTTCGACGGGGCCCTATTTAAAGTGAATGCGGCAGTCTCTAAAGCATAGCCCCAAAAAGATAGTGGTAAATCGGCAAGAGACATCATAGATCGCACCATATCTAACAGAGTGCGATTACGACGTTCGGACACACCATTACGCTGAGGTGTTCCAGGCGGCGTGAGTTGTGAAACTATTCCACATTTTCTTAAGTGTGTACCAAACTCGTGACTCAAGTATTCTCCTCCACGATCTGATCGTAGAAACTTGATTTTCCTGTCACGTTGATTCTCAACTTCACTCTGAAATTCCTTGAACTTTTCAAAGGTCTCAGACTTGTGTTTCATTAAGTAGACATACCCATATCTACTCAAGTCATCAGTGAGGGTGAGAACATAATGATAGCCACCGCGAGCCTCAACACTCATTGGACCGCACACATCAGTATGTATGATTTCCAATAAGTTGGTTGCTCTCTCCATTGTTCCTGAGAATGGAGTCTTGGTCATTTTACCCATGAGGCATGGTTCGCACGTGTCAAATGATTCGTAATCAAGAGACTCTAAAAGTCCATCGGCATGGAGCTTCTTCATGCGTTTGACACCTATGTGACCGAGGCGGCAGTGCCACAAGTATGTGGGACTATCACTATCAATCTTACATCTTTTGGTACTTACACTATGAATATGTGTAGCATTACGCTCGAGATTCATAAAGAATAAACCATTCACCATCGGAGCATGACCATAAAACATATCTCTCATATAAATAGAACAACCATTATTCTCGGATTTAAATGAGTAGCCATCTCGAATTAAACGAGATCCTGATACAATGTTCATGCTCAAACTTGGCACAAAATAACAATTATTGAGGTTCAAAACTAATCCCGTAGGTAAATGTAGAGGTAGCGTGCCGACGGCGATCACATCGACCTTGGAACCATTCCCGACGCGCATCGTCACCTCGTCCTTCGCCAGTCTCCGTTTATTCCGCAGCTCCTGTTGTGTGTTACAAATATGAGCAACGGCACCGGTATCAAATACCCAGGAGTTACTACGATTACTGGTAAGGTACACATCAATTACATGTATATCAAATATACCTTTGGTTTTGCCGGCCTTCTTGTCCGCTAAGTATTTGGGGCAGTTCCGCTTCCAGTGACCACTTTCCTTACAATAAAAACACTCAGTCTCGGGCTTGGGTCCATTCTTTGGCTTCTTCCCGGCAGCTTGCTTGCTGGGCGCGGCAACCACCTTGCCGTCCTTCTTGAAGTTCTTTTTACCCTTGCCCTTCTTGAACTTAGTGGTTTTATTGATCATCAACACTTGATGTTCCTTTCTGACTTCTACCTCTGCTGATTTCAGCATAGCAAATACTTCAGGAATGGTCTTTTCCATCCCCTGCATATTGAAGTTCATCACAAAGCTCTTGTAGCTTGGTGGAAGCGACTGGAGGATTCTGTCAATGACCGCATCATCCGGGAGATTAACTCCTAGCTGAGTCAAGCGGTTATGCAACCCAGACATAGTGAGTATGTGCTCACTGACAGAACTGTTTTCCTCCATCTTACAGCTGAAGAATTTGTCGGAGACTTCATATCTCTCAACCCGGGCATGAGCTTGGAAAACCATTTTCAGCTCTTCGAACATCTCATATGCTCCATGTCTCTCAAAACGCTTTTGGAGCCCCGGCTCTAGGCTGTAAAGCATGCCGCACTGAACGAGGGAGTAGTCATCGGAACGTGCCTGCCAAGCGTTCATAACGTCTTGTTCCGCAGGGAGAACGGGTGCGTCACCAAGCGGTGCTTGTAGGACATAATCTTTCTTGGCAGCTATGAGGATGATCCTCAGGTTTCGGACCCAGTCCGTATAGTTGCTGCCATCGTCTTTCAGCTTGGTTTTCTCTAGGAACGCGTTGAAGTTGAGGACTACGTTGGCCATTTGATCTACAAGACATATTGTAAAAATTTAGACTAAGTTCATGATAATTAAGTTCATCTAATCAAATTATAATGAACTCCCACTTAGATTTGACATCCCTTTGGTCATCTAAGTGTTACACGATCCGAGTCGACTAGGCCGTGTCCGATCATCACGTGAGACGGACTAGTCATCGTCGGTGAACATTCTCATGTAGATCGTATCTTCCATACGACTCGTGTTCGACCTTTCGGTCTCCGTGTTCCGAGGCCATGTCTGTACATGCTAGGCTCGCCAAGTTAACCCTAAGTGTTTTCGCTGTGTAAAACTGTCTTACACCCGTTGTATGTGAACGTAAGAATCTATCACACCCGATCATCACGTGGTGCTTCGAAACGACGAACTGTAGCAACGGTGCACAGTTAGGGGAGAACACTTCTTGAAATTTTGTAAGGGATCATCTTATTTACTACCGTCGTTCTAAGTAAACAAGATGCATAAAACATAATAAACATCGCATGCAATTATATAAAGTAGTGACATGATATGGCCAATATCATATAGCTCCTTTGATCTTCATCTTCGGGGCTCCATGATCATCTTGTCACCGGCACGACACCATGATCTCCATCATCATGATCTCCATCATCGTGTCTTCATGAAGTTGTCACGCCAACGACTACTTCTACTTCTATGACTAACGCGTTTAGTAATAAAGTAAAGTAGTTTACATGGCGTTCTTTAATGACACGCAGGTCATACAAAAAATAAAGACAACTCCTATGGCTCCTGCCGGTTGTCATACTCATCGACATGCAAGTCATGATTCCTATTACAATAGCATGAACATCTCATACATGACATATAGATCATTCATCATTCATCACAACTTTGGCCATATCATATCACAAAGCACTTGCTGCAAAAACAAGTTAGACGTCCTCTAATTGTTGTTTGCAAGTTTTACGTGGCTGAAGTAGGGTTCTAGCAAGAACGTTTTCTTACCTACGTGAAACCACAACGTGATTTGTCAACTTCTATTTACCCTTCATAAGGACCCTTTTCATCGAATCCGCTTCAACTAAAGTAGGAGAGACAGACACCCGCCAGCCACCTTATGCAACTTGTGCATGTTAGTCGGTGGAACCGGTCTCACGTAAGCGTACGTGTAAGGTTGGTCCGAGCCGCTTCATCCCACAATACCGCTGAAGCAAGATAAGACTAGTAGCGGCAAGAAAGTTGACAAATCTACGCCCACAACCAATTGTGTTCTACTCGTGCAAGAAGAACTACGCATAGACCTAGCTCATGATGCCACTGTTGGGTAACGTTGCAGAAAACAAAAATTTTCCTACTCGTTTCACCAAGATCATCTAGGAGTTCATCTAGCAACGAGTCATTGGATGCATCTACGTACCTTGTAGATCGCGAGCGGAAGCGTTCAAAGAACGGGGATGATGTAGTCGAACACGACGTGATTCGAATCACCGGAGATCCTAGCACCGAACGGACGGCACCTCCGCGTTCAACACACGTACGGAACAGCCACGTCTCCTCCTTCTTGATCCAGCAAGGGAGGGAGGAGAGGTTGAGGGAGATGGCACCAGCAGCAGCACGACGGCGTGGTGTTGATGGAGCTGCAGTACTCCGGCAGAGCTTCGCTAAGCAATAAGGAGATGGAGGAGGTGTTGGGGAGGGAGAAGGAGGCAACCAAAGGCCAAGGACTCAAGGTATGAAGTCCCTCCTCTCCCCCACTATATATAGGGGTGCCAAGGGGGGGTGGCCGGCCCTAGGAGATCCAATCTCCTAGGGGGTGCGGCGGCCAAGGGGGGTTTCCCTCCCCCCCAAGGCACCTAGGAGGTGCCTTACCCTCCTAGGACTCTTGCCCCCTTGAACCCTAGGCGCATGGGCCTATGTGGGGCTGGTGCCCTTGGCCCAAGCAGGCCAAGGCGCACCCCCTACAGCCCATGTGGCCCCCGGGGATGGGTGGCCCCACCCGGTGGGCCCCCGGGACCCCTCCGGTGGTCCCGGTACAATACCGATAACCCCGAAACTTGTCCCGATGCCCGAAACAGGACTTTCCATATATAAATCTTTACCTCCGGACCATTCCGGAACTCCTCGTGACGTCCGGGATCTCATCCGGGACTCCGAACAACATTCGGGTTACTGCATATACATATCCCTACAACCCTAGCGTAACTGAACCTTAAGTGTGTAGACCCTACGGGTTCGGGAGACATGTAGACATGACCGAGATCGCTCTCCGGTCAATAACCAACAGCGGGATCTGGATACCCATGTTGGCTCCCACATGCTCCACGATGATCTCATCGGATGAACCACGATGTCGAGGATTTAATCAACCCCGTATGCAATTCCCTTTGTCAATCGATATGTTACTTGCCCGAGATTCGATCGTCGGTATCCCAATACCTCGTTCAATCTTGTTACCGGCAAGTCACTTTACTCGTACCGTAATGCATGATCCCGTGACCAAACACTTGGTCAATTTGAGCTCATTATGATGATGCATTACTTGAGTGGGCCCAGTGATATCTCTCCGTCATACGGAGTGACAAATCCCAGTCTCGATCCATATAAAACAATAGATACTTTCGGAGATACCTGTAGTGCACCTTTATAGTCACCCAGTTACGTTGTGACGTTTGATACACCCAAAGCACTCCTACGGTATCCAGGAGTTATACGATCTCATGGTCGAAGGAAGAGATACTTTGACATTGCAAAAACTCTAGCAAACGAACTATACGATCTTGTGCTATGTTTAGGATTGGGTCTTGTCCATCACATCATTATCCTAATGATGTGATCCCGTTATCAATGACATCTAATGTCCATAGCCAGGAAACCATGACTATCTATTGATCAACGAGCTAGTCAACTAGAGGCTTACTAGGGACATGTTGGTGTCTGTTATTCACACATGTATTACGATTTCCAGATAACACAATTATAGCATGAATAAAGACAATTATCATGAACAAAGAAATATAATAATAATGCTTTTATTATTGCCTCTAGGGCATATTTCCAACACATCCATCTTTCCACTCAAAACATTAATCTCTTCTATCGCATGCACCTTTTCATTAGTAGATCTTTCAGTGTGCCATTGAGAATAATTAACCATAATATTATCTAGGAGTTTGGTAGCTTCTCCTAAAGTGATTTCCATAAAAGTGCCTCTCGCGGCCGAATCTAAAAGATTTCTAGAAGCAAAATTCAATCCGGCATAAATTTTTTGTATAATCATCCACAAATTCAAACCATGTGTAGGGCAATTACATATCATTAATTTCATCCTCTCCCAAGCTTGTGCAACATGTTCATGATCAAGTTGCTTAAAATTCATAATATCGTTTCTAAGAGAGATGATCTTAGCGGGAGGAAAATACTTAGAGATAAAAGCATCTTTGCACTTATTCCAAGAATCAATACTATTTTTAGGCAAAGACGAAAACCAAGCTTTAGCATGATTTCTAAGCAAAAAAGAAAATAGCTTCAATTTAACAATATCATTATCCACATCTTTCTTCTTTTGCATATCACACAAATCAACGAAGCTATTTAGATGGGTAGCGGCATCTTCACTAGGAAGGCCGGCGAATTGATCTTTCATGACAAGATTCAACAAAGTAGTATTAATTTCACAAGATTCATTATCGGTAAGAGGAGAAATTGGAGTGCTAAGAAAATCAGCCATAGTGACAAGCAAGCAAAAAAGAGGCGAACGGAAAAGAGAAGGCGAATAAAACGGCAAGGTGAATTGGGCGAGAGGAAAACAAGAGGCAAATGGCAAATAATGTAATGCGGGGGATAAGGATTTGTGATGGGTACTTGGTGTGTTGACTTTTGCGTAGACTCCCCGGCAACGGCGCCAGAAATCCTTCTTGCTACCTCTTGAGCACTGCATTGGTTTCCCTTGAAGAGGAAAGGGTGATGTAGTAAAGTAGCTGTCACGACCGCCTTTCCAATAAAACATTTATTGAAAAGCCGATCTTTGTATTAACCAGTACAGAAGAATTCTTCTTACTGGCAGACAAAACCTTGATACAGAAATCCAGCAGTACTAATATTATACATGGTTGAGCTGAGGATGCTCAACAAATTATTACAAGCACGCCTATATTATACATAGAGGCGGATATGACACAAGGGTATGGTGGCATAACTACTGACTCGTAATAGAGGTGGTGGTGGATATGTCACAGTGAGGTGGGTGACATGACTCTGAAATCTTACAGCTCATCAAGCGTCGGAGTGAGGCTTGATGATTTTTATTTGGGTGGCGGAAGCGTGTATAATACAATTGAACAACTCTAGGGTCGCACATGATTGACTGGGACTCCTCTAGGCGTCGGACTCGCTATCGAACTCTTCATCCATAAGATCGCCTTCATCAACATCTGGCCAAATCAACAAGCCAGGTGAGTACTTTGAATGTACTCGCAAGACAGTTCAGACATAAGATATAACAAATGTAAACATGATGCACATGAGCAGGTCAGTATGCACAATCAAATAATAGATTTGCACTGCACGATAAGTATGAGGAAATCAGGCGGTAGTCCTCCCAAAATCCCAATAAAAATAACTGAAAACCGATCGGGTGTCTGAAGCGATGCCTCGAAAGGTGGAAAAAAATTCAACATGCCGCAGTCGGGCGTCGAGGCGACACCACATAAAGGGCTTATATTGAAAAGTAAATAACAGGACATGCCACAGTCGGGCGTCTAGGCGACACCTCGAAAAGGGCTTATAATGAAAATAAATAACAATGATGCCATAGTCGGACGTCAGAGCGACATCACATAAAGGGCTTATATCAAAAGTAAATAACAATAATGCCATAGTTGGATGTCTGCGTGACATCACATAAAGGGCTTCTATCAAAAGTAAATAACAATAATGCCACAGTCGGACGTCTGCATGACATCACATAAAGGGCTTATATCAAAAGTAAATAACAATAATGCCACAGTCGGACGTCTGCGCGACATCACATAAAGGGCTTATAGTTTATCATTCGAATTTAAGTAGCTCATGAATTCAAATCATCACAAGGAAATACTCAGCGTAAAATAATAAATTGGTTAGTCCATTCACATGAATAACCTTCAACCGAGTTTACCACTCTCGGTTGTATGTTTATACTCCGGAGACTATCACCGGGGTTGACACTGAGATTTGACACGGAGACTGACGCTGGCACTGAGATGATGTCCAAGTCCTTGATTGTGTACATGGATACTCGAATGATTTTGACTCTGCAGAGTTTGTACTCTTTAACCACAGCCAACGGATTTCAGTAGTCACAAGGACTAGTTCCGTTTACGGTGTTTTAGAAGAAACACGTCTAACCAGTACACACCCATTCCACATTCCGTTGCCAGGGATCACCCTCGGCGACATTCAAGAAAAACCTTAAGTCGGGGAGGCTACAACCTCGAATAGCATGGGATCAAATTTATATCGCGCGCTCTAAGGGGTGCCCCCTCTCGGTCCCAACCGGAAACACCCATGCCCCCTGACCGGATGACTGGCTTTAATCCAGGGCCATGGAACCCTCATCGCGGTCCCTCTGTTTGGTGTGTACTAGGAAAGAGGTTTGCAACTTACTAAATCGCACTCTTTGTAGAAAACATGTGGCAGCACGAAGAGGAAACGAAAGGGATCGAGACTTGACCCACGTTAAAACTGGAGTTCACGGTTGGCATAAAACTGGCATGCTTCAACAATTACAGCCTGCAACTTATCATGTCACCACATGATCGTGTTGTCTTATCATCATAAGAACACATCAACTTCGAAGCTCACCGGTAGCTTGCCTTGCATGTACATAACATTCACAAATGCTTATATAAACATGCCATGAGAAAACTACTCGAGCAAACATGCAAAACACTCATCATATCAAAGGTTCAAACATGCTTGCCTTTTTCGGAGAAGTCGGAGTCTAGCTCGGCGAAGTACGCGTCTCCTTTACTCCTCCCGGTATCTACGTATTTAAAGAAAAACCAGATACTACATAAATACCGTGCGTGCACAAAAAGTATCCCAAATTTTTTTCAAATAAATATGACAAAAAACTAGACATAAATATACAGATGACAGAAAAGGTTTCAAGTTAAAATCATCTTTTGTTTAAAAGTTATAAGAGTTTTAGTCCAGGGACCTTTCTGTAATGAAACAAAAAGTTTTCAGGGTTTATTTTATAAAAACAGAAAACATTTCAGTCTAGAATACGTCAGTCCAGGGGGAAGACGTGTTTTGCCCGAAGGCATTTTCAGAAAATGTTTCAAAAAGAAGAAAAAGCTGACGGGGAGGTCCCACCCGTCGGGTTTGAAAACTGAAACAGAGTGCTGGCGCCCGAGGGCCGCGGTGGTCGACGGCGGCGATCCACGGCGAGGCAGGGGGATCGGGGGTTACCAACATGTTCACCATGTTCTTCCGCACCTGTGGGTGGTGGAGTTGAGCGTCGGTGAGCACCACGTCGACGGTGGCCCTAACTCCGGGGGACGGTGGTTCGGGCGTTGGTGGATCTCGTCGGGGAGAGCTGCAAAGATCGAATTGAGGCTCGGGTTAGGGTACTAGGTGCACTAGGGGTTTGCTGACGCGGTTTGGGAGGCGGGGGTGGTCTCACCTAAGTGAATCAAGCCAGAGCCCGAGGCGGGACGGGGCGGCCGGAGTCGGGGAAGGTGACCTCCTCGGGGTCCTTCTAGTGGCTAGGCGGGGCTCTGGTGAGGTGGAGGTGTGGCGCTGGGTCGAGAACGAGCTCGGGGGCTCCTTTTATAGTCGATCTGAGGCGGTGGCCGTGAACTGGATAACGCCAGCGATGATTATGGCGAGGCAGAGGACGGTCAGGTGGATTAGGGAGCTAGGCATCACCGCGAGGGTTCACTGGTTCCGTTCAAGTGCTAAGCTTGGCCTGCCTTGGGTGTTACTCCACGTTCCCGATGGAACAGCTCACGGGACTCGTCGGCGGCAGAGAGCATGCTCTGTGCTGCTCAGGCCACAGCGACGGTGCCGCAGCGTGCACAGGCAAGCGGACAGTCATGCGAAGGTCATGGTGGCTTGGGCGGTGCTGGATGGCGCCAAAAGGTGGTGCCGATCCCTGCTGGTCGCCACGAGTGGCTCTGCCACCGCAGAAGCTGCCGGCGTCGGCGAGACGCGTCACCACCGACGATGGTGCCCGTCCAAACGAGTGTGCGGCGCTCTGGATAAGGAGGGGGAACAGGGAGCAAGGATCCAAGGAGGCTACTGGCGAGATCATCGACGGGTTCTGACGAAACGACACTGTCGCCTGAATCCAGACACTGAATCTCTGAACTTTTCTGAATCAGACAGAAACAGTGCATGTCAGGTGTTCGATGAAACGATTTTGGCATGTGGGAAATTCTTCTGGAGTTGATCTTTGGTGAGGTGGCCACTTGGTGTATCTGGAAGCTGCAAGAATTATCTCAGAATTTTTGGAAAAAGAAAAATATGAATTTCACCAAAAATGGCATTTCTGGTCCAAACTTGTAGTGGACAAAATTTGAAATATTTGAACTGAGGTCAAGTGGATCTTGATGGATCTAGGTTGAGGGTACTAGGACTACTCAGAGGAGTTGGTTTGGGATCAAAACTCAAAAGAAATTTGGTACTTCCTTTGCAAATCACCTAGGTCCATAAATAAAGGCAGAAATAGTTTTTGAGGAAAAATAAATTGAATAAAAGCCAAATATGGCTTGAGACTTGCTGGAGATGGGAGTCCTGACTTGATCCAAGGCAGGGAGGGGTTTTGGAAGGCTATGTCAAAAAGTGACATGGCAAAAGAGGAAATTTTGAATGGGGAAAAGAATAAACCCATAACTCCTAGGGTTTCTTTTTAATAGAAGGAATTTCAAAAATGAATTTGAGTAGAGGCAAGACAAAAATGAAAAGCTCTCAAGGCCAAAAATCAAGGTTGAGAAGAGTACAAAAATATTTGTCATAAAAGTTTTTGAGGGGAAGAGGGTTTAAGAAAAAATTTAAATAGCTTCCTCCAAATCACATAAAGATTTTGATAAAAACCAAATTAAAATTTTTGGAGTGTCATAGTAGCGTAAGTATTTCCCTCAGTTTTTGAGAACCAAGGTATCAATCCAGTAGGAGGCCACGCACGAGTCTCTCGTACCTACACAAAGAAATAAATCCTCGCAACCAACGCAATAAAGGGGTTGTCAATCCCTTCACGGTCACTTACGAGAGTGAGATCTGATAGATATGATAAGATAATATTTTTAGTATTTTTATGGTAAAGATGCAAAGTAAAATAAAGGGAATGAAAATAGCTAAGTGTTGGAAGATTAATATGATGGAAAATAGACCCGGGGGCCATAGGTTTCACTAGTGGCTTCTCTTAAGAGCTTAAGTATTACGGTGGGTGAACAAATTACTGTTGAGCAATTGACAGAATTGAGCATAGTTATGAGAATATCTAGGTATGATCATGTATATAGGCATCACGTCCGAGACAAGTAGACCGACTCCTGCCTGCATCTACTACTATTACTCCACACATCGACCGCTATCCAGCATGCATCCAGAGTATTAAGTTCATAAGAACAGAGTAACGCTTTTAAGCAAGATGACATGATGTAGAGGGATAAATTCATGCAATACGATATAAACCCCATCTTGTTATCCTCGATGGAAACAATACAATACGTGCATTGCTGCCCCTACTGTCACTGGGAAAGGACACCGCAAGATTGAACCCAAAGCTAAGCACTTCTCCCATTGCAAGAAAGATCAATCTAGTAGGCCAAACCAAACTGATAATTAGAAGAGACTTGCACAGATAACCAATCATACATAAAAGAATTCAGAGAAGATTCAAATATTGTTCATAGATAAACTTGATCATAAACCCACAATTCATCGGTCTCAACAAACACACCGCAAAAGAAGATTACATCGAATAGATCTCCACAAGAGAGGGGGAGAACATTGTATTGAGATCCAAAAAGAGAGAAGAAGCCATCTAGCTAATAACTATGGACCCGAAGGTCTGAGGTAAACTACTCACACATCATCGGAGAGGCTATGGTGTTGATGTAGAAGCCCTCCGTGATCGATGCCCTCTCTGGCAGAGCTCCGGAAAAGGCCCCAAGATGGTATCTCATGGGTACAGAAGGTTGCGGCGGTGGAATTAGGTTTTTGGCTCTGTATCTGGTAGTTTGGGGGTACGTAGGTATATATAGGAGGAAGAAGTACATCGGTGGAGCAACATGGGGCCCACGAGGGTGGAGGGTGCGCCCAGGGGGGTAGGCGCGCCCCCTACCTCGTGCCCTCCTGGTTGATGTCTTGACGTAGGGTCCAAGTCCTCTGGATCACGTTTGTTCCGAAAATCACGTTCCCGAAGGTTTTATTCCGTTTGGACTCCGTTTGATATTCTTTTTCTGCGAAACTCTGAAATAGGCAAAAAACAACAATTCTGTGCTGGGCCTCCAGTTAATAGGTTAGTCCCAAAATAATATAAAAGTGTATAATAAAGCCCATTAATGTCCAAAACAGAATATAATATAGCATGGAACAATCAAAAATTATAGATACGTTGGAGACGTATCACACTTATACCTTGAAATTTAGTGAGAGATCGTCTTATAATGCTACTGTCGATCTAAGCAAGATAAGATGCATAAAAGATAAACATCACATGCAATCAATATAAGTGATATGATATGGCCATCATCATCTTGTGCTTGTGATCTCCATCTCTGAAGCACCGTCATGATCACCATCGTCACCGGCATGACACCTTGATCTCCATCGTAGCATCGTTGTCGTCTCGCCAACTATTGCTTCCACGACTATCACTACCGCTTAGTGATAAAGTAAAGCAATTACAGGGCGATTGCATTGCATACAATAAAGCGACAACCATATGGCTCCTGCCAGTTGCTGATAACTCGGTTACAAAACATGATCATCTCATACAATAAAATATAGCATCATGTCTTGACCATATCACATCACAACATGCCCTGCAAAAACAAGTTAGACGTCCTCTACTTTGTTGTTGCAAGTTTTACGTGGCTGCTACGGGCTGAGCAAGAACCGTCCTTACCTACGCATCAAAACCACAACGATAGTTCGTCAAGTTGGTGTTGTTTTAACCTTCACAAGGACTGGGCGTAGCCACACTCGGTTCAACTAAAGTTGGAGAAACTGACACCCGCTAGTCACCTGTGTTCAAAGCACGGCGGTAAAACCAGTCTCGCGTAAGCGTACGCGTAATGTCGGTCCGGGCCGCTTCATCCAACAATACCGCCGAACCAAAGTATGACATGCTGGTAAGCAGTATGACTTGTATCGCCCACAACTCCCTTGTGTTCTACTCGTGCATATAACATCTACGCATAAAACCTGGCTCAGATGCCACTGTAGGGGAACGTAGTAATTTCAAAAAAAAATCCTATGCACACACAGGATCATGGTGATGCATAGCAATGAGAGGGGAGAGTGTGTCCACGTACCCTCGTAGACCGAAAGCATAAGCGTTAGCACAACGCGGTTGATGTAGTCGTACGTCTTCACGATCCGACCGATCCAAGTACCGAACATACGGCACCTCCGAGTTCAGCACACGTTCAACTCGATGATGTCCCACGAGCTCCGATCCAGCAAAGCTTCACAAGAGAGTTTCGTCAGCACGACGGCGTGATGATGGTGATGATTTTGCTACCGACGCAGGGCTTCGCCTAAGCACTGCTAAGATATGACCGAGGTGGATTATGGTGGAGGGGGGCACCACACACGGCTGGGAGAGATTAACTGATCAACTTGTGTCTAGAGGTGCCCCCCCCCCCCGCCGCCGTATATAAAGGAGCTAGGGGGGAGGCCGCTGGCCAGGAGGAGGGCGCGCCAAGGGAGGAGTCCTACTCCCACTGGGAGTAGGACTCCCTCTTTTCCTAGTTGGTGTAGGAGGGGAGAAGGAAGGGAGAGAGGAGGAGAAGGAAAGGGGGCGCCGCCCCCTCCTTGTCCAATTCGGACTAGAGGGGGAGGGGGTGCACGGCTGCTCTTGGCCGCCCCTCCTCTTCTCCCACTAAGGCACATGTGGCCCAATTAACTCCCCGAGGGGTTCCGGTAACCCCCCGGTACTCCGGTATATGCCCGAAACCTTCCGGAACCCTTCCGGTGCCCAAACATAGTCGTCTAATATATTGATCTTTATGTCTCGACCATTTCGAGACTCCTCGTCATGTCCGTGATCATATCCGGGACTCCGAACTACCTTCGGTGCACAAAAACTCATAATACCGATCGTCACCAAACTTTAAGCGTGCGGACCCTACGGGTTCGAGAACTATGTAGCCATGACCGAGACACATCTTCGGTTAAAAACCAATAGGGGAACCTGGATGCTCCTATTGCCTCCCACATATTCTACGAAGATCTTTATCGGTCAAACCGCATAACAACATACGGTGTTCCCTTTATCAGTAGTATGTTACTTGCCCGAGATTCGATCGTCGGTATCTCAATACCTAGTTCAATCTCGTTACCGGCAAGTCTCTTTACTCGTTCCATAACACATCATCCCACAACTAACTCATTAGTTACAATGCTTGCAAGGCTTATAGTGATGTGCATTACCAAGTGGGCCTAGAGATACCTCTCCGACAATCGGAGTGACAAATCCTAATCTCAAAATACGCCAACTCAACAAGTACCTTCGGATACACCTGTAGAGCACCTTTATAATCACCTAGTTACGTTGTCATGTTTGGTAGCACACAAGGTGTTCATCCGGTAAACGGGAGTTGCATAATCTCATAGTCATAGGAACATGTATAAGTCATGAAGAAAGCAATAGCAACACACTAAAAGATCAAGTGCTAAGCTAACGGAATGGGTCAAGTCAATCACATCATTCTCCTAATGATGTGATCCCGTTAATCAAATGACAACCCATATCTATGGCTAGGAAACATAACCATCTTTGATCAACGAGCTAGTCAAGTAGAGGCATACTAGTGACACTCTGTTTGTCTATGTATTCACACATGTATCATGTTTCCGATTAATACAATTCTAGCATGAATAATAAACATTTATCATGATATAAGGAAATAAATAATAACTTTATTATTGCCTCTAGGGCATATTTCCTTCAAAGACATCACCAAATCTTTGCTAGAATAGCAAGACCAAAGAAAACAAGAACCACAAGTATGCATTTTAGAAGATTTCCAACTTCCATAACTGCTCCCACTAGTTGGACCAATATCTTCTCCATGCACTCATTGTTGATCCGTGGATTCTTGATCTTGCATTCTTCATTCCTCATCTTTGGTTCGAAATAAGTAGATGTTGCTTCCCCTCTAGTTGCACATGTAGCCGCATCATCACCTTCGATTCTACTAAGGAGTGCACCAACATCTATTAAGTTTCTTTCTATCAATAAATCAATGTATTGGCCTTCCCAAAACCAAAATGAGCATCCATCTTCCTACACAAAAGAATGACCATGTTCGAAATGAGGATCCACAATTGAACGAAAGAATGAGCTATCAAAATGAGCTACCGCAAGTGCACGTACCCCATCGTTTTCACATTTGAAGCAGACCCATCCGGGGTGCTTCGGCATGCCCAAAGTAAGCCGCAGCACTGTCCGCGTGCAGTCGTCATATTGTATGAGCGGCAACGACGAGCCACAGAGCCACTGCGCGAGCGCCGAGCCCGATGGACGGCCGGACGAATCCATGCCCACAAATCGTCGGCGGCGCCGGGAGGACGAACCCGTACCTGCATGCGGCGATGCGCCCTTGCTGGGGCTGCGGGAGATGCTCCCTGACCACTCCATCGCTTGGCGTAGCCACCGGTGGCCGGAAAAGCCAAATCCGGCGGCTCGCGAAGAAGTGTTGCACATCGGCAAATTCGGCGGCCCACCGATGTAGGGGGAAGAGAGGGGAGGCCTAGTGCGTGTGGCGGCCTTTCGGCGTGTTCCTGCCGGCTGCTTTCGCCAGAATCTTGGGCGGCGGCCCGGCGGCGGTGCGAGTGGGGAGAGGAGAGGTGGTTGGTGGGGAAAGCGCGGGCTGAAATGTCCCTCCCACCAACCGCTTCCGCTTATATGCAGGGCACCGCAGCCGCGAGGGGGAAACCCGCGTATTCCCGGGTTGGGTTCGGGATTTTGCCGCGCCCCTCAAAAATTTTTGCGGGCCGGGGCGGGTTACGGGGTCTGACCAGGCAGGTTTTTCCACGCCGACCCGCATTTTGACGGTTATTTTCCGGGTCAGGGACGGATGCAGGGTCTGCTAGAGTTGCTCTAAACATGTTGGCTCCTACATTCCTATCTGCCCGCGACATTTTTTGTCCCGTACTCCCTTGGAAAAGATCAAATTTTTTCGACGGGAGGAGTAATCAGGTCGTCACCCCCATCCTTTACTCCTCACTCTACCTCCCTTCCTTTGCTACTCCATCAGGTCACAAGTGCAGGGCTCTTTGGAGGGTGCTGAAGATTGACCGGTTGGTGTCTACTAATAGTTACATGGGGAATGAGTGTCAAGAACTACTTTGGCGGATTATTCAGGAGGGAAATAGTTGACTGCCTGGTGGGCTGAAATTTGTCACAAATTGCTATTGAGTAGTTGGTATTTCCACATGAACTGAGATTCATAGAGTATATCAATCAAATCGTTTTAGCTGTGCAAATTACAACATTTACCACTTGTTTCTTTGTTTCATATAGAACCGATGGGTAAAATAAGGCCCCGTTCGGTGTACATCCGCTCCGCTGCTCCGCTTTGGGAGCGGACGGAGCTGCAGTGAAGAGTCTTGGAGCGGGCAAAACGGTGCTCTGCAGATCCGCGGATTTCAAGGAGCCGACGCATTGCCAAACCGGGCCTAAGTTGCATGTGCAGTATGATCTTTCCTGGCAGAAAATACACATGTGGATCATGAAAATCTTGTGATGAGCCCAAAAGTCAGTATATACTTAGGCATTGGGAAGATTATTGTTGGGAAGCAACAATAGCAGGCAAGATTGTGCTCTTTTGTAACCTGAATGTTGACTATATATATCCACCAAGTGATGTGCTTGAGGTAAGAATAGTGAGGTCATAGGCAATACGCCTGTAAGGGAAAAAACAACACTTCGTCATTACTGGCAGAGCTTGACATGGCTGGCTTGGAGGGCTAAAATATATATATTAACTTTTTGGGGGGACAACAAAACACGCCATTTTTGTCAGGCCCAAGTGTCAAGGAGCAGCTTATTATCTTCAGTTATCGGACGGCTCTGGTGCAAAACGGTTCGGCGCATCGTACGGCTCACAGGGCTCGCCTACTCCACCAACCGTTACCGTCTATTGTACCATTTCATTTGCCGTTACTGTTCGGTCTCATCCATTTGCCAGCTGCAGCTATAAAGCTAGTCGCTGCCTTCTGTAATCGCTATCGAATTATGCTGAGAATATCTCTATGATACAATCATACATCTTATATCAATACAAACACTAGTTCTCGCTCCTACTTTCCCCTTTTCTCTCGCACGACATCTGAGATTACTCTGTTCGATCCGCCCCAATTCCCGTGCGGGGTGTGACAATTGGTATCATGAGCGTAGGTTTTCCTCGGCGGCATGACAGATCGGAGCGGCTACGGTGATTTCCCTCCCTTCCCTTCCTCTTTCGGCGGCAGCGATGAGTGCGAGGGGGAGATGGAATTGGCGGCGCAGGCGGCGGTAGACTCATTCGACGGCAGCTTGTTGAGCGTGACTAGTTGGGGAGCACATCGCTCTCGCAGTAAAATCCTAGGTCTAGCGGCGAGTGGTGTTGTTCCGGTGGCGAATCTCGACGGCGGTGGCAGGGTTGAGTGCTCAGTTCGGGTTTGAAGGAAATATGCCCTAGAGGCAATAATAAAGTTATTATTTATTTCCTTATATCATGATAAATGTTTATTATTCATGCTAGAGTTGTATTAACCGGAAACATAATACATGTGTGAATACATAGACAAAAGAGTGTCACTAGTATGCCTCTACTTGACTAGCTCGTTAATCAAAGATGGTTATGTTTCCTAACCATGGACAAAGAGTTGTTATTTGATTAACGGGATCACATCATTAGGTGAATGATCTGATTGACATGACCCATTCCATTAGCTTAGCACCCGATCGTTTAGTATGTTGCTATTGCTTTCTTCATGACTTATACATGTTCCTATGACTATGAGATTATGCAACTCCCGTTTACCGGAGGAACACTTTGTGTGCTACCAAACGTCACAACGTAACTGGGTGATTATAAAGGTGCTCTACAGGTGTCTCCAAAGGTACATGTTGGGTTGGCGTATTTCGAGATTAGGATTTGTCACTCCGATTGTCGGAGAGGTATCTCTGGGCCCTCTCGGTAATGCACATCACTTAAGCCTTGCAAGCATTGCAACTAATGAGTTAGTTGTGAGATGATGTATTACGGAACGAGTAAAGAGACTTGCCGGTAACGAGATTGAACTAGGTATTGAGATACCGACGATCGAATCTCGGGCAAGTAACATACCGATGACAAAGGGAACAACGTATGTTGTTATGCGGTCTGACCGATAAAGATCTTCGTAGAATATGTAGGAGCCAATATGAGCATCCAGGTTCCGCTATTGGTTATTGACCGGAGACGTGTCTCGGTCATGTCTACATTGTTCTCGAACCCGTAGGGTCCGCACGCTTAAGGTTACGATGACAGTTATATTATGAGTTTATGCATTTTGATGTACCGAAGGTTGTTCGGAGTCCCGGATGTGATCACGGACATGACGAGGAGTCTCGAAATGGTCGAGACATAAAGATTGATATATTGGAAGCCTATGTTTGGATATCGGAAGTGTTCCGGGTGAAATCGGGATTTTACCGGAGTACCGGGAGGTTACCGGAACCCCCCGGGAGCTATATGGGCCTAAGTGGGCCTTAGTGGAAAAGAGAAGGGGCAGCCCAAGATGGGCCGCGCGCCCCTCCCCTCCCTTGGTCCGAATAGGACAAGGAGAGGGGGCCGGCCCCCCTCTCTCTTTCCCCCCTCCGCGAATCCTATTCCAACTAGGATTGGGGGGGGGGGAATCCTACTCCCAGAGGGAGTAGGACTCCTCCTGGCGCGCCTCTCCTAGGCCGGCCGCACCCCCCCTTGAGCCTTTATATACGGAGGCAGGGGAACCCCAGAGAACACAAGTTGATCCACGTGATCTTATTCTTAGCCGTGTGCGGCGCCCCCTGCCACCATAGTCCTCGATAATATTGTAGCGGTGCTTAGGCGAAGCCCTGCGACGGTAGTGCATCAAGATCGTCACCACGCCGTCGTGCTGACGGAACTCTTCCCCGACACTTTGCTGGATCGGAGTCCGGGGATCGTCATCGAGCTGAACGTGTGCTAGAACTCGGAGGTGCCGTAGTTTCGCTGCTTGATCGGTCGGGCCGTGGAGACGTACGACTACATCAACCAAACGCTTCCGTTGTCGATCTACAAGGTACGTAGATCATACTCTCCCCTTTCGTTGCTATGCATCACCATGATCTTGCGTGAGCGTAGGAAAATTTTGAAATTACTACGAAACCCAACAGTGGCATCCGAGCCTAGGTTTTATATGTTGATGTTATATGCACGAGTAGAACACAAGTGAGTTGTGGGCGATACAAGTCATACTGCTTACCAGCATGTCATACTTTGGTTCGGCGGTATTGTTGGACGAAGCGGCCCGGACCGACATTACGCGTACGCTTACGCGAGACCGGTTCTCCCGACGTGCTTTGCACATAGGTGGCTTGCGGGTGACAGTTTCTCCAACTTTAGTTGAACTGAGTGTGGCTACGCCCGGTCCTTGCGAAGGTTAAAACAGCACCAACTTGACAAACTATCGTTGTGGTTTTGATGCGTAGGTAAGATTGGTTCTTGCTTAAGCCCGTAGCAGCCACGTAAAACTTGCAACAACAAAGTAGAGGACGTCTAACTTGTTTTTGCAGGGCATGTTGTGATGTGATATGGTCAAGACATGATGCTAAATTTTATTGTATGAGATGATCATGTTTTGTAACCGAGTTATCGGCAACTGGCAGGAGCCATATGGTTGTCGCTTTATTGTATGCAATGCAATCGCGCTGTAATGCTTTACTTTATCACTAAGCGGTAGCGATAGTCGTGGAAGCATAAGATTGGCGAGACGACAACGATGCTACGATGGAGATCAAGGTGTCGCGCCGGTGACGATGGTGATCACGACGGTGCTTCGGAGATGGAGATCACAAGCACAAGATGATGGCCATATCATATCACTTATATTGATTGCATGTGATGTTTATCTTTTATGCATCTTATCTTGCTTTGATTGACGGTAGCATTATAAGATGATCTCTCACTAATTATCAAGAAGTGTTCTCCCTGAGTATGCACCGTTGCGAAAGTTCTTCGTGCTGAGACACCACGTGATGATCGGGTGTGATAGGCTCTACGTTCAAATACAACGGGTGCAAAACAGTTGCACACGCGGAATACTCAGGTTATACTTGACGAGCCAAGCATATACAGATATGGCCTCGGAACACGGAGACCGAAAGGTCGAGCGTGAATCATATAGTAGATATGATCAACATAGTGATGTTCACCAATGAAACTACTCCATCTCACGTGATGATCGGACATGGTTTAGTTGATTTGGATCACGTAATCACTTAGAGGATTAGAGGGATGTCTATCTAAGTGGGAGTTCTTAAGTAATATGATTAAATTGAACTTAAATTTATCATGAACTTAGTCCTGGTAGTATTTTGCAAATCATGTTGTAGATCAATAGCTCGCGTTGTTGCTTCCCTGTGTTTATTTTGATATGTTCCTAGAGAAAATTGTGTTGAAAGATGTTAGTAGCAATGATGCGGATTGGATCCGTGATCTGAGGTTTATCCTCATTGCTGCACAGAAGAATTATGTCCTTGATGCACCGCTAGGTGACGGGCCTATTGCAGGAGCAGATGCAGACGTTATGAACGTTTGGCTAGCTCAATATGATGACTACTTGATAGTTTAGTGCACCATGCTTAACAGCTTAGAATCGGGACTTCAAAGACGTTTTGAACGTCATGGACCATATGAGATGTTCCAGGAGTTGAAGTTAATATTTCAAGCAAATACCCGAGTTGAGAGATATGAAGTCTCCAACAAGTTCTATAGCTAAAAGATGGAGGAGAATCGCTCAACTAGTGAGCATGTGCCCAGATTGTCTGAGTACTACAATCGCTTGAATCAAGTGGGAGTTAATCTTCCAGATAAGATAGTGATTGACAGAATTCTCTAGTCACCATCACCAAGTTAGTAGAACTTCGTGATGAACTATGATATGCAAGGGATAACGGAAACGATTCCCAAGCTCTTCGTAATGCGGAAATTGATGAAGGTAGAAATCGAGAAAAACATCAAGTGTTGATGGTAGACAAGACCACTAGTTTCAAGAAAAGGGCAGAGGGAAGAAGGGGAACTTCAAAAAGAACAGCAAGCAAGTTGCTGCTCAAGTGAAGAAGCCCAAGTCTGATCCTAAGCCTGAGACTAAGTGCTTCTACTGCAAAGGGACTGGTCACTGGAAGCGGAACTACCCCAAGTGATTGGCGGATAAGAAGGATGGCAAAGTGAACATAAGTATATTTGATATACATGTTATTGATGTGTACTTTACTAGTGTTTATAGCAACCCCTCAGTATTTGATACTAGTTCAGTTGCTAAGATTAGTAACTCGAAACGGGAGTTGCAGAATAAACAGAGACTAGTTAAGGGTGAAGTGACGATGTGTGTTGGAAGTGGTTCCAAGATTGACATGATCATCATCGCACACTCCCTATACTTCTAGGATTAGTGTTGAACCTAAATAAGTGTTATTTGGTGTTTGCGTTGAGCATAAATATGATTTGATCATGTTTATTGCAATATGGTTATTCATTTAAGTAAGAGAATAAATTGTTGTTCTGTTTACATGAATAAAACCTTATATGGTTACACACCCAATGAAAATGGTTCGTTGGATCTCGATCGTAGTAATACACATATTCATGATATTGAAGCCAAAAGAAGCAAAGTTAATAATGATAGTGCAACTTATTTGTGGCACTGCCGTTTAGGTCATATTGGTGTAAAGCGCATGAAGAAACTCCATGCTGATGGGATTTTGGAATCACTTGATTATGAATCAGTTGATGCTTACGAACCATGCCTCATGGGCAAAGATGACTAAGACTCCGTTCTCCGGAACAATGGAGCGAGCGACAGATTTGTTGGAAATCATACATACTGATGTATGTGGTCCGATGAATAGGCTCGTGGCAGGTATCATTATTTTCTAATCTTCACAGATGATTTGAGCAGATATGGGTATATCTACTTGATGAAACATAAGTCTGAAACATTTGAAAAGTTCAAAGAATTTCAGAGTGAAGTGGAAAATCATCGTGACAAGAAAATAAAAGTTTCTACGATATGATCGCAGAGGTAAAATATTTGAGTTACGAGTTTGGCCTTCAATTAAAACAATGTGAAATAGTTTCACTACTCACGCCACCTGGAACACCATAGTGTAATGGTGTGTCCGAACGTCATAACCGTACTTTATTAGATATAGTGCGATCTATGATGTCTCTTACCGATCTACCACTATCGTTTTGGGGTTATGCATTAGAGACAGCTGCATTCACGTTAAATAGGGCACCATCTAAATCCGTTGAGACGACACCGTGTGAACTATGGTTTGGCAAGAAACCTAAGCTGTCGTTTCTTAAAGTTTGGAGTTGCGATGCTTATGTGAAAAAGTTTCATCTCGATAAGCTCAAACTCAAATCGGAGAAATATGTCTTCATAGGATACCCAAAGGAGACAGTTGGGTACACCTTCTATCACAGATCCGAAGGCAAGACATTCGTTGCTAAGAATGGATCCTTTCTAGAGAAGGAGTTTCTCTCGAAAGAAGTGAGTGGGAGGAAAGTAGAGAACTTGATGAGGTAACTGTACCTGCTCCCTTATTGGAAAGTAGTTCATCACAGAAATCTGTTCCTGTGACTACTACACCAATTAGTGAGGAAGCTAATGATGATGATCATGTAACTTCAGATCAAGTTACTATCGAATCTCGTAGGTAAACCAGAGTGAGATCCGCACCAGAGTGGTACGGTAATCCTATTCTGGAGGTCATGTTACTTGACCATGACGAACTTGCGAACTATGAGGAAGCGATGATGAGCCCAGATTCCGCGAAATGGTTTGAGGCCATGAAATCTGAGATATGATCCATGTATGAGAACAAAGTATGGACTTTGATGGATTTGCCCGATGATCGGCAAGCCATAGAAAATAAATGGATCTTCAAGAGAAAGACGGACGCTGATAGTAGTGTTACTATCTACAAAGCTAGAATTGTCGCAAAAAGGTTTTCGACAAGTTCAAGGTGTTGACTACGATGAGAGTTTCTCACTCGTATCTATGCTTAAGTCTGTCCGAATCATGTTAGCAATTGCCGCATTTTATGAAATCCGGCAAATGGATAAACAAAACTGCATTCCTTAATGGATTTATTAAAGAAGAGTTGTATATGATACAACCAGAAGGTTTTGTCAATCTTAAAGGTGCTAACAAAATGTGCAAGCTCCAGCGATCCATCTATGGACTGGTGCAAACATCTCGGAGTTGGAATATACGCTTTGATAAGTTGATCAAAGCATATAGTTTTATACAGACTTGCGGTGAAGCCTGTATTTACAAGAAAGTGAGTGGGAGCACTACAACATTTCTGATAAAGTATATGTGAAAGACATATTGTTGATCGGAGATAATGTAGAATTATTCTGCAAAGCATAAAGGAATGTTTGAAAGGAGTTTTTCAAAGAAAGACCTCGGTGAAGCTGCTTACATATTGAGTATCAAGATCTATAGAGATAGATCAAGACGCTTGATAAGTTTTTTCAATGAGTACATACCTTGACAAGATTTTGAAGTAGTTCAAAATGGAACAGTCAAAGAAAAAGTTTCTTGCCTGTGTTACAAGGTGTGAAGTTGAGTAAGACTCAAAGCCCGACCACGGCAGAAGATAGAAAGAGAATGAAAGTCATTCCCTATGCCTCAGTCATAGGTTCTATAAAGTATGCCATGCTGTGTACCAGATCTATTGTATACCATACACTGTGTTAAGAGAGGGAGTACAATAGTGATCTAGGAGTAGATCAATGGACAGCGGTCAAAATTATCCTTACTGGAATAAGGATATGTTTCTCGATTACGGAGGTGACAAAAGGTTCGTCGTAAAGGGTTACGTCGATGCAAGTTTTGACACTGATCCAGATGACTCTAAGTCTCAATCTGGATACATATTGAAAGTGGGAGCAATTAGCTAGAGTAGCTCCATGCAGAGCATTGTTGACATAGAAATTTGCAAAATACATGCGGATCTGAATGTGGCAGACCCGTTGACTAAACTTCTCTCACAAGCAAAACATGATCACTTTTTGGGTCTTAATCACATAGCGATGTGAACTAGATTATTGAATCTAGTAAACCCTTTGGGTGTTAGTCACATGGAGATGTGAACCAATCACATAAAGATGTGAACTATTGATGTTAAATCACATGGCGATGTGATCTAGATTATTGACTCTAGTGCAAGTGGGAGACTGAAGGAAATATGCCCTAGAGGCAATAATAAAGTTATTATTTATTTCCTTATATCATGATAAATGTTTATTATTCATGCTAGAATTGTATTAACCGGAAACATAATACATGTGTGAATACATAGACAAACAGAGTGTCACTAGTATGCCTCTACTTGACTAGCTCGTTAATCAAAGATGGTTATGTTTCCTAACCATGGACAAAGAGTTGTTATTTGATTAACGGGATCACATCATTAGGTGAATGATCTGATTGACATGACCCATTCCATTAGCTTAGCACCCGATCGTTTAGTATGTTGCTATTGCTTTCTTCATGACTTATACATGTTCCTATGACTATGAGATTATGCAACTCCCGTTTACCGGAGGAACACTTTGTGTGCTACCAAACGTCACAACGTAACTGGGTGATTATAAAGGTGCTCTACAGGTGTCTCCAAAGGTACATGTTGGGTTGGCGTATTTCGAGATTAGGATTTGTCACTCCGATTGTCGGAGAGGTATCTCTGGGCCCTCTCGGTAATGCACATCACTTAAGCCTTGCAAGCATTGCAACTAATGAGTTAGTTGCGGGATGATGTATTACAGAACGAGTAAAGAGACTTGCCGGTAACGAGATTGAACTAGGTATGGATACCGACGATCGAATCTCGGGCAAGTAACATACCGATGACAAAGGGAACAACGTATGTTGTTATGCGGTCTGACCGATAAAAGATCTTCGTAGAATATGTAGGAGCCAATATGAGCATCCAGGTTCCGCTATTGGTTATTGACCGGAGACATGTCTCGGTCATGTCTACATTGTTCTCGAACCCGTAGGGTCCGCACGCTTAAGGTTACGATGACAGTTATATTATGAGTTTATGCATTTTTTATGTACCGAAGGTTGTTCGGAGTCCCGGATGTGATCACGGACATGACGAGGAGTCTCGAAATGGTCGAGACATAAATATTGATATATTGGAAGCCTATGTTTGGATATCGAAAGTATTTCGGGTGAAATCGGGATTTTACCGGAGTACCGGGAGGTTACCGGAACCCCCCGGGAGCTATATGGGCCTTAGTGGGCCTTAGTGGAAAAGAGAAGGGGCAGCCCAAGATGGGTCACGCGCCCCTCCCCTCCCTTGGTCTGAATAGGACAAGGAGAGGGGGCCGGCCCCCCTCTCTCTTCCCCCCCCTTCGCGAGTCCTATTCCAACTAGGATTGGGGGGGATCCTACTCCCAGAGGGAGTAGGACTCCTCCTGGCGCGCCTCCCCTAGGCCGGCCGCACCCCCCCCCCCTTGGTCCTTTATATACGGAGGCAGGGGAACCCCAGAGACACACAAATTGATCCACCTGATCTTATTCTTAGCCGTGTGCGGCGCCCCCTGCCACCATAGTCCTCGATAATATTGTAGCGGTGCTTAGGCGAAGCCCTGCGACGGTAGTGCATCAAGATCGTCACCACGCCGTCGTGCTGACGGAACTCTTCCCCGACACTTTGCTGGATTGGAGTCCGGGGATCGTCATCGAGCTGAACGTGTGCTAGAACTCGGAGGTGTCGTAGTTTCGGTGCTTGATCGGTCGGGCCGTGGAGACGTACGATTACATCAACCAAACGCTTCCATTGTTGATCATACTCTCCCCTCTCGTTGCTATGCATCACCATGATCTCGCGTGAGCGTAGGAAAATTTTGAAATTACTACGAAACCCAACAGGGTTCCCGGCCAGATCCGGTGGTAAAATTCCTCTCTGACCACTCCACCATGATGGGGAGATCCAAGCCAAGTTTGGATGGAGCGGAGGTGTCTGATCTGCTGTCCATGAAGGACGATTTTGCACAGCAGCGTGAAGAAATGGCAGAGCTGTGAGGCAAGATGGAGGATTTGCGCAAGGAGGTGCACTCCATCAACACCAAGCAGGACATGATGGTTTCAGTTGTGAGCGTAGTTCAGAAAGCAATATTGTCTCTCAATTTACAACTCGCGGCCATGGCTGATGTGCTGAAGACCCTTAGTACACCTGAGGCATCCACTTCTGCACCACAAGGGTCAGTAATTCCTGAGCGAGCAATTGTTCCACCAGAGAGCAAAGAAGCAGCGGGGGAAGCAGACAGAACACTCACTGACGAACTGCGGAAGCGACTAGCTATGGAACAAGAGAAAACCAGACAGTTGGCCTCACAAGTCCCTCCTCACTTAGCCCCAATCCAGGTTCCCAGACCTTCTGTTCCTCCAGGTTTTGGAGCTAGCAATGCGGTGGATATTCACTCGGGCAACGCTACACCAACAGCTGCATACAAGACAGCACGTACCCCAGGGTTCCACAGTTTTCAACCTCCAGCTGTTTGTCAGGGCTGGGAAGAATTTCCGAAACAATATGAACAGGAAATGCAAACACAATTCCTTAAAAGCATCACCAAGGGCCCCAGAATGGATTTCCCTCATTTTGATGGCGACAACCCAGCAAGATGGATCCGTCAGTGTGATAAGTATTTCCAAATGGTAGGTGCACCAGCTGAATATAAAGTCAGTTTAGCACAGTTATATGTAGTGGGAAAGGCTGACGTTTGGTTGCGTCGTTCGGGTATTCTCAAGAAACAATTGAATTGGAGCCAGTTCTGTGAAGAAGTGCTCCACAGATTCTCTTCGGCCAATTCTTACGAACTGACAGAGAAATTCAACACCTTGAAACAAAATACACTGTCAGTTTCTGATTACACTGATCAGTTCGAGGAGTTGATGGCATAAGTGCAAGCGGAAAATCCTATTATGGACAAAAATTGGTTTGTCCGCTGTTATGTCAATGGCCTCCGAGCCCATCTCAAGTATCAGTTGTGCCCACTTAAACCAACTTCACTCACTGAGGCCTATTGGTTAGCTGTTGACCTGGAAAAGGGAGCTTCTGAAAAGAAATCTTACACGGCGGGTTATAGCACTGCTAAAAACTCTGCTAGTTATCACAAACCTGAAAAACCTACTGATCCTAAACCAACTACTGTAAATCAAAGAGCTCGAGAGCCTGGCAAGTGCTGGCGTTGCAGAGATACCTGGTTCCATGGTCACAAGGGCAAATTAGCACCAGTTCTGAATGTGTTAACAGGCGAGGACCCTAATGAACAAACACAAGAACAGCAGGAACTGGATGAACAGGAAAATTCTGAACAACCACAAACTGAAGAACAATGCATGACCATCTCTGCTCAAGCCATGCGTTCTGACAACAGTAACACAATCTCCATATTGGTCAGTATTGGAGGCAAACAGGGAATTGCTCTAGTGGACTCTGGCAGTAATTCCACGTTCATCAGTCTTCAGTTTGCACTGCAAACTTCCTGCACCATCCTCAAGGATGCAACAAGGGCAGTAACAGTAGTAGGAGGAGGCACTTTGTGATCAGGATCTTATGTACCAACAACCACATTCACAGCTGGCCATACACAATTCCAACAGCAGTTTAGAGTACTAGATCTGCCTGGACACGATATAGTACTTGGTAGCGATTGGATGGAAACCCACAGCCCTGTAGCATTTCACTATAATCCCAGGCAAATCATTGTCATGAAGGACAAACAGACACCAGTCACAATTAAAGCTTGTGACATGTTATCTGATGCCACTCTCATTGATGCCGTAGAAGTTAATAAACTCATGACTGCTGGAGCTCCTGGATTTGTTCTGAATCTCATCAGAGACACAACTATGAAAATACCACCTAAACAGGAAATACCACAACCTGTTGAGGAGGTACTGCAACAATTTCCTATAGTTTTTCAGGAGCCAAAAGGATCGCCCCCAAAGAGAGCCCATGACCATAAAATACCTCTCAAAGAACAATCTGTCCCACCCAATTCTAGACCATACAGAGTCCCACACATGCAGAGGAATGAACTGGAAAGGCAGGTTGATGCCATGCTCAGATACAAGATCATTAGAGCTAGTGAGATCCCCTATTCCTCCCCAGCAATATTGGTCATGAAAAAGGATGGAACGTGGAGATTATGTATTGACTACAGAAAACTTAACTCAACTACCATCAAAAACAAGTTTCCAATCCCAGTAATTGAGGATTTACTAGATGAGCTTCATGGAGCAACTTACTTCACCAAATTAGACCTCAGATCTGGTTATCATCAAGTGAGAATGGATGAAAATGACATACCAAAAACTGCTTTCAGGACCTATTTTGGACATTATGAGTTCCTTGTTATGCCCTTTGGTCTAGCAAATGCACCTGGCACATTCCAAGCACTTATGAACAGCATCTTTGGACCTTATCTCAGGAAGTGTGTGCTTGTCTTCTTTGATGATATCCTCATCTTCAGTAAATCCTTGTCTGAACACATAGCTCACTTGCAGATTGTCCTTCGGTTGCTCCAAGAACACCAGCTCTTTGCAAAACTTTCCAAATGTGTCTTTGTTGTCCAGCAGGTGGAATATCTTGGGCATGTAATTAATGGTGAAGGAGTTTCCACAGACCCTGGCAACGTAGCTACTATAGCTGAATGGCCAGTACCCACTACTCCCACTCAACTAAGAGGTTTTCTAGGATTATGTGGTTACTACAGAAGGTTTGTGAAGAACTTTAGAATTATAGCCAGGCCATTGCATGATATTCTCAAGACAGACAACTTTCAATGGACCACAGCCCAAACACAAGCTTTCCAAGCTCTTAAACAAGCCATGATTACAGCTCCTGTACTAGCCTTGCCCAACTTTTTTGAGCCATTTGTTCTGGAAACAGATGCATCAGGAGCAGGTATTGGAGCAGTCATGATGCGAAGTGGAAGACCCTTAGCTTATTACAGCTCAAGTTTATGCCTAAGAAATGCTGCTCTTTCAACTTATGAGAAAGAAGCCCTTGCTATCATTGCAGCCTTGAAGAGGTGGAGACACTATTCTTTGGGCAATGACCTAATAATTAGAACAGACCACCAGAGTCTGCAATTTATGACTGACCAAAAGATCTCTACAAGCATCCAACACAAGTTGATGTTGAAGTTGTTGGAACTGAATTTCACATTGCAGTACAAGAAAGGGAAAGAAAATATTGCTGCTGATGCACTTTCCAGAAAACACTCTGTAATGGCAATTTCCCTGGCAACTCCACAGTGGATCTCTACAGTGGAAAGCTCTTACTGCAATGATGCTGCTTGCAAATCCCTGCTGGAAAAATTGCTCCTATCTCCTAACCGTGTTGTGGACCAAAACACCTTACACTCGGGCATCATCAGGCACAAAGGCAGAATATATGTGGGAAAGGATGTGGACTTGAGAAAGAAGCTCCTAACTGCATTACATGCATCTGCTTTGGGAGGTCACTCGGGCATGAAAGCCACATACCAACGGATCAAACAGATCTTCTACTGGCCTGGTCTGAAACAGGAAGTGGATCGTTTTGTTTCTGAGTGTCCTGTCTGTCAGAAGAATAAAGGTGAGAACTGCCCATACCCTGGTTACTTGGATCCGTTACAATTACCTGATATGGTTTGGACACACTTGAGCATGGACTTCATCGAAGGGCTACCAAAATCAAATGGGAAAGATGTCATATTTGTGGTGGTCGACAGGTTATCTAAGTTTGCCCACTTCATTCCTTTATCCCACCCTTATACAGTACAAACTGTAGCTCAAGCGTTCATCGACAATGTGATTAAGTTACATGGTCCTCCTCTGGCAATTGTGTCTGACAAAGACGCTATCTTCACGAGCAGATTGTGGCAAGATATATTCAAGGGCATGGGTTGTGACCTCCGCTACAACACTGCTTACCATCCGGAATCTGATGGTCGGACAGAACGAGTTAACCAGTGCATCAAGAACTACTTGCGTTGCTTGACATCCACACAACCAAAAAAATGGGCAAATCAACTCTCCATGGCAGAGTACTGGTACAACACTTCCTACCACTCCTCCCTCAAGAAGA
Organism: Triticum aestivum; assembly: GCF_018294505.1. NCBI lineage: Eukaryota > Viridiplantae > Streptophyta > Magnoliopsida > Poales > Poaceae > Triticum > Triticum aestivum. The sequence goes on from NC_057800.1 coordinate 670,125,269, forward strand.
CACCATTTGAAGCAGCCTATGGATTCCCTCCCCCTAATATTGGAGAAAACATTCTCCCTGACCAGCTGCACGGTGATGCACAGCAGTTCTTTCAGGACAGAGATGCTTTGCTACTGCACTTAAAATCCAACTTGGCAGCAGCTCAGGCGTGAATGAAGAAATACGCTGATCGCAAACGCACAGAGAGAATTTTGGAAGTTGGGGACATGGTGTACTTGAAAATGCAACCGTACCACCTCAATGCTTTTGGTTTGCGTACACATATTAAACTTCAGAGCAAGTACTATGGACCTTTCCGGATCATCAAGAAAGTGGGTCGCGTCGCGTACAAACTGCTCTTGCCTGACGCTACCAACATACACCCGGTCTTCCATGCTAGCCAGTTGAAGAAACATGTCGGCCCTAAAGTTGTTCTGTGTGCAGACCTTCCCCTTGTTCGATCAGATGGGATGATTCAGACTGAACCAGTTCTCGTTCTGGAAACCCGTCAGGTACCCCGCAACTAGTCCTGGCCATCTCAGGCCCGGCCCTATCGGCCCACCCAGGCCCGGCCCTAAAATCCAGGGCCTAGGCCCGATGGGCTTGTCCATGGGCCGGGCTTGGGCCTGAGTTTTGAGCCCATCAGCAGGGCCTGGACGGGCTTGGGCTTGGCATATTAGCATTTTAAGGAAGAGGCCCGGCCCACGGCCCTAAGCCCTAAGGGCTTTTCAAGGCTTTTTACGAGATGGGCCGGGCTTGGGCTTGAAAAGTAGGCCCGATGGTAGGGCCTGGGAGGGCCTGGGCCTCAGTTTTCTGCCATGGGCTCTTTTAGGCCCGGCCCAAGCCCGGTCCGGCCCGGCCCATGGCCAGATATACCCGCAACAACCTGCCTGTGGTTCGGTGGCTTGTACAATGGGCAAACCTTCCTCCTGATGAAGCTTCGTGGGAAGACGCGTCATTCATGAAGAAAACGTTCCCTACATTTTTCTAGAGCACCATCGATAGGTGGTTCAACCGAACAACTCCTTGAGGACAAGTTCGTTTTCGCCCGGGGGTATTGTCAGGCCCAAGTGTGAAGGAGCAGTTTATTATCTTCAGTTATCGGACGGCTCTGGTGCAAAATGGTTCGGCGCATCGTACGGCTCACAGGGCTCGCCTACTCCACCAACCGTTACCATCTATTGTACCGTTTCATTTGTCGTTATTGTTCGGTCTCATCCATTTGCCAGCTGCAGCTATAAAGCTAGCCGCTGCCTTCTGTAATCGCTATCGAATTATGCTGAGAATATCTCTATGATACAATCATACATCTTATATCAATACAAACACTAGTTCTCGCTCCTACTTTCCCCTTTTTTCTCGCACGAGATCTGAGATTACTCTGTTCGATCCGCCCCAATTCCCGTGCGGGGTGTGACAATTTTTTCCTAATCTAATCTCTCTCAGAAAACATCTTCATGGATGTGCCAAACCTAGGGGGGCCTTCCCCACCAAAGCACCCACCTATTCTGGAGCCACCTGGGCCTGGCCCACCTCCTCCGCTGCCGCCACGGCTGTGCCAGCCACCTTGCGGGTGCCTCGGCTTCTGCAACATTGCAGGACATGAGCGACCTACCGCGGAAGAGAATAGAACATGCGCTCAGGCATTTCCCAGTGCTCGACGGTGTACAGGTGCTAAGGGTGCCATATAGGTAAAAATATGATGTGGCAAAGCATTTAAAGAGGAGAGTGAACATTATGATGACCCTAATAAGGGCATCTTCAATAGTTTGTATGTTAGCTTGTTGGTAAAATATGCCATGTCATCAACCAACACCTTAACATACAACAACTTTAATGGGTTGTATCTAGTTTGCCCAATAGGATGTGAGATAATAAATGGGGTGCTCTCTCATTCTACATTGGAGCTTGTGCAATGTGTGTTGGTTCATGTACATACAACCTTCCTCTCTTTCCTCATTTATTGTATGACACATCATCAAAAATCCTATGTGGCAAAGTCTACCAACAACTATCTTACAACCATTGGAGATGCCCTAAGAACCAATGCTAAGCACGTGGACCTAGACAAAAAGACTACCAACCAATACATGAAGGAGTTTTATTATTAAACAATTAAATAAAGGAGGCTTAGCTACAAAAGCTAAGCACCGATGCATTAGAGACATTAGTTGCTAAGCATTTTAATGCACTTAGCACCCCACTTTAGCACCAATGCATTGGGAGAGGTCTCAAAGCCTGGATCCATCGCGAAAGGGGCTCTTACCCATCACTAGTGTTAAGCATCCACCTATAAGTATTTTCTAGCAGTGGATCGATGTGGTCCAAAATCGAGCGCGCTTCCTAGGCGTGCGCGTTAGCCACGCCCCTGTCATGCATGATTTATATATATGATGTCATTTTCCTTATTTGTTTACTAGCTGTTATACATGAAAATATTTTTGAGATGTGGTAGTTTATATTAATTTTTCTGTCATTTTTTCATTTTCATGTAGTGGGCTGCAAGGCCTGGTAAAGCTGGGCTGGGTCGTAGGGTCGTAGTGGGGTCGCTCTGGCTTTCCTCCTGGCGAAACAATCGCTGGAGCTGCGCGAGCCCCCGTCCTAGGATGTGTTTGGTTCAAGGGAGATGCTAGGGTGGCTAAGGGTATCCCTATCCAGCTGGTTAGGGATAGCCATTTTTTATGTATGGTTGATGGATGAAGTTAGCCTATATTTTGTTTGGTTGTGAAGGATAAAGCATGGTTAGGATAGCCACTGATTTCCTGTTCCTTTTCCCCTTTCGGCTGATGTAGGACAAAATTAATCAAAGAACCAGTATTTTGGGGAGATTATCAAGTGAAATACATCAGTACACCATGCACACATATACACCACGCACACGCGAGAACGGCAAGCGCGGCCCACACGCCCGGCCGGCAGCCCGGCAACCAGGCCTGGCGTACAACACGCGCAGCAGGCACGTCAGGCAAGCACGTCCAACGCGCAGCCGGCAGACACGCCCAATACGCAGCGCGTGCAGCACGCCCGACCTCCATCTGCAGGGCTCCGTCGCATGACACTCACCTGTCTGTCGCCGCCATGACCGCTGCTAGGTTGCAGCTCAGCAGCTCCAATGGAAGAAATGACAAAGGAAGGAGAGAAGGCACGCCAAGTAAGAAGATAGGGAAGGGGAGATCCATACTGCCGCGCACTGATCTCCGTCGCCGTGCTTCGATTTCTACGGCCGCCGCCGCCGCAGGAGAGAACAGAGCTGGACGAAAGCGGGGGTGTAGAGAAAAACGTTTCGTGGCTTGCTTCGCGTCACGCGCGCGCCGGGATACGCAGGTCTGCGAGATTTTCGCGGACGCGCTCAGCCTCATTTTCGAAGAATATTCTCAGCATCCGGCTATCCCTATCCCAACTCGCCCACGAACCAAACGAATGGCATCCAGAAAAAAACGGCTATCCCTGTCCCAGGGTGGGATAGCCCAGCAACCAAACGCATCCCTAATCGCTATCTGCAACCGCCGCCCGCCTCCCCGCACCCCGTGGTAATCGCGATCTGCCACCGCCTCCCCGCCTCCAGTGGTAATCGCGATCTGCCACCGCCTCCCCGCCTCCCGTGGTAATCGCGATCTGCCACCGCCTCCCGTCCTAATGGCTGGGGAGAAAGCTGGTATCGGCGCCTCCTCCTCCTCTCGTCCTCGGAGGAGTTCGGTAAGCATCTCTCGTCGCTGATCTGCAGACCTTCGAGTCCTATCGTTTGTTGTATGCAGACGCAGAGCGTGATCTCATCATTTGTGAACGTTTCAGAGAAACGCCGCCGACGGGAAGCAGATTGCTCCCCGAGTCGCCGCCGACGGGAAGAAGACTGCTCTCCGAGTCGCCGGCGACGGGAAGCAGAGTCCTCTCCGAGTCGCCGCCGCCTCCGACGGGAAGCGGATGGTTATGGGCGTCTCTGTCGACGCCGCTTCCACCACTTTGCACCCTATTGATCTACGATCCGACGTCGCCCCTGCTGAGGGGCGTACTGAAGTGGTACTCTCCCTTGAACGTCAAATACATTAGGGATTAGGGTTTAACGCCATGGTCACATGTTGGATTCGTTACAGTTTTCATTAGGGTTATGCAATTCGTGTCCTCTTTCCTGATACTTTTAAGTTTATCTTTCAGGCCAAGTTTGTTCACAACTTCTACTGTGCCCTAAACTTTAATCTGTTAGGATTGTATCGTTTCTATGCCGACGATGCTGAGTTTGTCTGGAATTTCAATGGCCGTCGACTTAATCTGAAAACTGCAAAGGTTACTGCCTTAACAAAATGTAGTGTAATATCCTGACTGGTATTTTTTTGTGTGGTAACATCGTTATTATTTTTGAACAGGAAATTAAGAGTTATCTGTATAGGGCATCAACCAAAATGAAATTCCATGCATCACATTTTGATTTATTATCGATTCCTGGGCAAAGTTCTGTAATGCTGACCGTTTATGGAACAATCAAATCGGCTGATAACAAGCCTAGGAGCTTTGTGGAAACTTTTGTGCTTGATATTCCTGGACGTCTTATATTGAGGGATTCCTTGGTTGTGCAAGAAAATGGTAACATTCTTTTTCTGTTTAATATAAAACCCCACTCCTTCTCATGGTTTGATCCGTGATGCTTTTGTTCAACAGCTCTAGAAGTACCAGAAGTGAGTAGTCCCAAGAAGCTCCAAGACCATACTGCAAGTATCATGTCTACTAATGATGTAAGTGGTTATGTAATTGCACGTTTATCTTAATAAATTGTTTTGTATGTTCTATTAAGTTGTTTGTTTTAATATAGTCCCTTACATTGGTAAATTGTATATTGTGTCTGCTGCTATTGCAGTCACAGAATCACTGTGGAATTTGCAATAAGAAATGGTATCCCCTAGAGAAAGACTGGGTAAGCCTAGAATCTGCTATAGTGATGTTATAGATTTATTATGCTGTTGCTTATTGTTGGCATTGCCATAATGTTTTTCTTGTTAGGTCTGTTGTGACCGTTGTCAAATGTGGCTCCATGTTGAGTGTGACCCTAATTGCAGTCGTGACATGGAGGTTCTTTTGCTCTTCTTAATATCATAATATATATGTGTGCAGTGCTCCTAATTGGACATGTTCGCTAACTGTAGATTGTTTTGTAGTAGGTAGAAAAGTCAGAGTATTTCTGCCCTGGCTGTACGTCTGAATGCAAAGATGTATTGACACTTAGGTGAGTTACTGATTTCTTCCCATCTGAATGTTCATTGATTCTTATATTATACTCCCTCCGTCCTAAAATAAGCGTCTTGAGACACTTATTTTGTTCAAATTTGTACTTGAGCTAGTACAAAGTTGAGACACTTATTTTGGGACGGAGGGAGTAAATGCCAGCTTCTAACATTCCTAATAATATATTTGCCAGCACTTTGAAGCAAAAATCACCTGAACCCATAATTGTGTCGTGTGCTGGAAAGGAAGGAGTCTAAACCAATAGAAAAAATGTAAGTATTTGGCTTATTGTGTACCGAATCATCAGATTACATGTTTCTTTATATTTGCTTAATTATGAATACTCTATCTGAATTTAATATTTTTTACTCCCTCTGTCACAGTTTAGAAGGCACAGTTAAATTTGCGTGCGTTTCCATAATAGACAAGGTTTAGGGCGCATTGCATTTATTTATAGTAGCTAATTAGTACTCTGATATACTATTTCTATATGCATGTGTAGTGTGAATGCTATTTTTGAGCCCATCTCACAACCAATAGATAACTACCTAGGTCCCAGAGAATTTCCAAGCGCGCCTTCTAAACCGTGACGGAGGGAGTATTTTGATTAACCAAAAAATTGTATGTGCAATTGGTTCTTTAATCTTCACTTGGTTCATAAGCAAGTTACTTTTAGGTCGGTTCTTAGTTGGTACTGTAGCAACCACCCATCAAGGATCAGTTACCTTTTGTGATCGGATATTCTTACGATGCTTACAAACCACACACCAGAAGCAATAAGGACCAATGCACCATTTTTGCTGGCAGGATCGAATGTCGATGCAAAATTTGCTTGAAAAATCTAACTCCAGTCGTGATGTCTACGAATGTATGGGAGAAACATACTGGTTGCCGCCAAAAGAATTGGAAGAAGAGTATTAAGCTCAAGGGCACTGAGAAGCCTCTCTTTAAACTTGTAAGCCATCAGCATCTTTATCATCTTGGATGTTTGTGTGCACTAATGTGCAGACATGCAAAACTGATTACATCTTTATTTTGTCGTTTCTGTAGCTTGAAGAGATACCTGAAGGAACTGGCATATCTTCTATTGCAAGTGAAATTCAGCAGGTTTCTTCTGTTGATACATCTGACCAGCCAGCTGCTGAAACATCTGACCAGCCAGCTGCTGAAACATCCTACCAGCAAGCTGCTGAAACATCTGAGCTAGCTGCTGTTACATCTGATCAGACATCTGCAAGCCTCTCTTATGCGATGTCGGGAAACAAGGTATTATCAAGCATCATTGTTTACTGCATCACACCCCCTTACACACATATATCCAGAGCCATCCCTATGTAAACAGGTTGTAAAGGACAAAACTAGTTAGACATTGATAGCAGGTGACACAGTCACTGTTTAGCTTTCACCAGAACAATGAAGTTATCGAATAAAATGTTCTGTATGTCAAGCAGAAGACTACAAATATCAGATGTAATTGTTAAGTATAAACAGGCATCATTCAGATTGTCTATAATAATTTCTTGGTCCGCAACCCAGAACTTCCTCACTATATGGTATATGCAGATCTACCACTCATACTGCAAGTATGGAAGTCCTTGTAGGTGTGGATCAGCAAATCCTGACAATTTAGGTTTGTGTGTATTCACATGATTTTGATAAAATGTACTGCTGACCTTATGAAATATTGGAAAACAAGGTTTTTTTTTTCAAGAATCATTGTTTCTTACCACACCCCTCTACACACATGTTGGATAGTCACTTGATTTGAGAAAATATAGTGCTGATTGTGTACATTCATGTCGTATAGTTACTTGATTTGAGAAAATCTGGTGCTGATTGTGCCCATTCACAAATCTCTTAGCAATTATACACCATCCTCCTTTGAGAACTTTGACACATTTTTGCTTTTTTTTCACAGCAGTCGCAAAAATCAAAAGTCTGCATCTTACATGATTATGATAGGATGAAGTCCCATCAGGATAAGGACACTGATCATAAATATGAAAAGGCATCTAGGATTTCTGAAATAATGAATACATTGAATCAAGATGGTGTTCTTGACAGGTGAGTTGTGCCTAGTAAGGAATATGTCTAATGCTAGTACAATTGTTCAAGTACTAATAACAATTACTGTAACCATAATCTGGTGTTTTTGCAGAACTGAGAGGGAACCGTTTGATAGTGCTGATCGTGAGATAATTCTGGCTATCCATGATCCTGAGCAGTTGGATTATGTTGATGATTTGCCATTGACAGATGAGGAGCAGGACGCAAATTTTTCTAAAGTGGCTGGAGTTAGTGTATTCTCTTCTGAAGGAACTACCGAAGCTATTTACAGTGCAGCTGGGGCCGTGATAAGGGTAATGATAAAACTACACCTTCATCAATCTTGTCAAATTTACTTGTCAACTTACATTGATTTTATTGTTTAGGGTTCCGACCTTGTGGTTGAAGAGTATTATGAGACTGCTTTTGCAATAATCAGACCTCCAGGGCATCATGCTTATAAGATTTCTGAAGGTTTCTGCTTTTTGAACAACGTTGGTATAGCTATTCAACATGTTGTTGACCACCATTTGAGATATTACATTGTGCTCTTTATTTTTCAGAATTATTATTCCTCCACGAATCGTTGTACTTCTTTTTAACAAGCCTAAAGATCGTTGTATTGAATTTGTACATTTAGTTACGAGACCTACCTTTGGGTAAAATATCCAGTGCTACGGTTCATGAGATGATACCATGCTCCAAGACCATGTGGTGAGTCAGATCTGCATGAAATGGACAGGATCATTTCACTAGTCTATTTACATATGCCCTCTTATAACGTTTGTGTTTTGCCCCCTGAAAGTGTTGTGTCTTTGCAAAATCACAACAGGTTTCCACATCTCTCCTCCAGACCCCCTAGTAGTTCTCAGTTTCCCACACGACAAATACTTCAAAAATAAACTGGGAAGACATGCCACATTTCATTAATTCATACCAACAAAATTCACAGGAATAGAACCACTTCAAAACATTTATGTGAAGCTGTATCAAGCTATGAATAATTTCTTTAATATAGTTGACAAATGTTGTGGCAGTGATGTATACACCACTTCGCAAAATTAATTAGTATAAAGAAGTATATTTTGAAATATGTTGTTTCCACTCAGCTTGTGACTACCTATCGTCCTTGCTGATCCATATATATGTTTTGATACTGAAACCAGCTCGGTTTACAGTAAGTGCTTTGGCATCAGTATCATGAGTTTCTGCAAACAGTGTGAAATAATTTAGAATTCTAAAAATAGAAGTACATGAAACTCGAGGATGTTATGTGGATACTGGATACACAGTTAATCTGTTTACACGAGAAGTTTGCAATCTTCCATCGTACTCCACAATAGTTACCTATTATAGGCAGATTGTATTCTGCCAAGAATTCAGACTTGAAAACAGAGATGTTAATAATTAGAGTGGTATCACAAAGACGTATAAATTGGAAGTCATCGAGCATGAGGATGGATGTGTAGCTTAGAGCACATTTCAGTGGCAAGTTGGATGAACTCAAAGATCGTTGTGATAGCACGTACGGAGCAATATCCAACCAGGCACGCATTAGCTGTTGCAAACATTGACTGAACTTTGTGTTGGTGCAAACCATTGATCCAAGAAATCTTGAGAAGTAGAGCGTTGTGAACTAACTAACAGTCTTAGCAGTAGTCTGACATCAAAATTACAAGTTTTGTCGGGTTTTTTTAAGTTCTACGGTATTTCATTTATATTAATAAAAATATATTTACATACAAGTACAGAAAGTAGACTTAACCAATACCCGCTCTAGGAAACATGAAAACTATTTATAAGTTCAGTTCTATCCAACTATCAATCTGTGTTGCTTTGTGATTCTTTGCTCTGAGTCTGACTGTCTGTAATCCTTCTTTGAGATAGTATTTCCAAGAGATAACATGTGGTGGAGCAGATCTGATAATTTTATCATTTCTTACCATCCAAGTACTCCAGCATCCCATAATTATGATCTCCATTGTAATGTCTTTGGGTAACTTGATCGTGGTCAGAACTATTTCATGAAATGCATAAATCCCTCTTTGCTTGGTGGGTATCAGACTTGTCCAGCAGCTAAGTGAGAAAGGGCAATTCCAAAAAAGGTGAATGAGAGTTTCATCTGTTGCATCCGCGCACAGAGCACAATTATAATCAGGCAGAAACATATTTCTGCGTTGTAGTAGGTTTCTTGTGCTAACTATATCATGCAGTAATAACCAAAAGAAGATCTTTTGTCTGAGTCTGCAGGAAGTTCTCCATAGCTGCTTAAAAATGGTGTGTGCTTCAGCCTGTCCACGGATGTTCTTGTACATTTTCATGGATGAGTATTGGGGGCTAGTCCATGTGTAGCTTCATTTATCCTTCTCATCAGATTGTGGGATGTTTTGTATGTGAGTATGGAGAAAATTGAACTGGTTTGAACCCATGTTGGTTCCTATCAACCCATGTTGGTTCCCACATGTTCCACGATGATCTCATCGGATGAACCACGATGTCAAGGACTTAATCAATCCCGTATACAATTCCCTTTGTCTAGCGGTACGATACTTGCCCGAGATTCGATCGTCGGTATCCCGATACCTTGTTCAATCTCGTTACCGGCAAGTCTCTTTACTCGTTCCGTAACACATCATCCCGTGATCAACTCCTTGATCACATTGTGCACATTATGATGATGTCCTACCGAGTGGGCCCAGAGACACCTCTCCGTCACACGGAGTGACAAATCCCAGTCTCGATTCGTGCCAACCCAACAGACACTTTCGGAGATACCCGTAGTGTACCTTTATAGCCACCCAGTTACGTTGTGACGTTTGGCACACGCAAAGCACTCCTACGGTATCCGGGAGTTGCACAATCTCATGGTCTAAGGAAATGATACTTGACATTAGAAAAGCTTTAGCATACGAACTACATGATCTTGTGCTAGGCTTAGGATTGGGTCTTTGTCCATCACATCATTCTCCTAATGATGTGATCCCGTTATCAATGACATCCAATGTCCATGGTCAGGAAACCGTAACCATCTATTGATCAATGAGCTAGTCAACTAGAGGCTTACTAGGGACATGGTGTTGTCTATGTATCCACACATGTATCTGAGTTTCCTATCAATACAATTCTAGCATGGATAATAAACGATTATCATGAACAAGGAAATATAATAATAACTAATTTATTATTGCCTCTAGGGCATATTTCCAACAGCTCCGTGCAGAGCATTGTAGACATAGAATTCGCAAAATACATACGGATCTGAATATGGCAGACCCGTTGACTAAACTTCTCTCACAGGCAAAACATGATCACACCTTAGTACTCTTTGGGTGTTAATCACATAGCGATGTGAACTAGATTATTGACTCTAGTAAACCCTTTGAGTATAGGTCACATGACGATGTGAACTATGGGTGTTAATCACATGGTGATGTGAACTATTAGTGTTGAATCACATGGCGATGTGAACTAGATTATTGACTCTAGTGCAAGTGGGAGACTGAAGGAAATATGCCCTAGAGGCAGTAATAAAGTTATTATTTATTTCCTTATATCATGATAAATGTTTATTATTCATGCTAGAATTGTATTAACCGGAAACATAATACATGTGTGAATACATAGACAAACAGAGTGTCACTAGTATGCCTCTACTTGACTAGCTCGTTAATCGAAGATGGTTATGTTTCCTAACCATGAACAAAAGAGTTGTTATTTGATTAACGGGATCACATCATTAGGAGAATGATGTGATTGACATGACCCATTCCATTAGCTTAGCACCCGATCGTTTAGTATGTTGCTATTGCTTTCTTCATGACTTATACATGTTCCTATGACTATGAGATTATGCAACTCCCGTTTGCTGGAGGAACACTTTGTGTGCTACCAAACGTCACAACGTATCTGGGTGATTATAAAGGAGCTCTACAGGTGTCTCCAAAGGTACATGTTGGGTTGGCGTATTTCGAGATTAGGATTTGTCACTCCGATTGTCGGAGAAGTATCTTTGGGCCCTCTCGGTAATGCACATCACATAAGCCTTGCAAGCATTGCAACTAATGAGTTAGTTGCGAGATGATGTATTACCAAATGAGTAAAGAGACTTGCCGGTAACGAGATTGAACTAGGTATTAAGATACCGACGATCGAATCTCGGGCAAGTAACATACCAATGACAAAGGGAACAAAGTATGTTGTTATGCGGTCTGACCGATAAAAGATCTTCGTAGAATATGTGGGAGCCAATATGAGCATCCAGGTTCCACTATTGGTTATTGACCGGAGACATGTCTCGGTCATGTCTACATTGTTCTCGAACCCGTAGGGTCCGCACGCTTAACGTTACGATGACAATTTCATTATGAGTTTATATATTTTGATGTACCGAAGTTTGTTCAGAGTCCCGTATGTGATCACGGACATGACGAGGAGTCTCGAAATGTTTGAGACATAAAGATTGATATATTGGAAGCCTATGTTTGGACATCGGAAGTGTTTCGGGTGAAATCGGCATTTTACCGGAGTACCGGGAGGTTACCGGAACCCCCCCGGCAACCTAATGGGCCTTAATGGGCCTAGTGGAGGAAGAGGAGAGGAGGCCTAGGGGCTGCCGCACGCCCCTCCCCCCCTCCCCAAGTCCGAATTGGACAAGGAGGGGGGCGCCCCCCCTTTCCTTTCTTCCCTCTCCTCCTTCCCCCCAAGTCCTAATCCAACTAGGGAAAGGGGGAGTCCTACTCCCGTAGGACTCCTCCAGCGCGCCTCCTCCTAGAGCCGGCCGCACCCCCCCCCCCTTGCTCCTTTATATACGGGGGCAGGGGGCACCCCTAGACACACAAGTTGATCTTCATGATCGTTCTCTTAGCCGCGTGCGGTGCCCCCCTCCACCATAGTCCTCGATAATATTGTAGTGGTACTTAGGCGAAGCCCTGTGACAGTAGAACATCAAGATCGTCACCACGCCATTGTGCTGACGGAACTCTTCCCCGACACTTTGCTGGATCGGAGTCCGGGGATCGTCATCGAGCTGAACGTGTGCTAGAACTCGGAGGTGCTGTAGTTTCGGTGCTTGATCGGTCAGGCCGTGAAGACGTACGACTACATCAACCGCGTTGTGCTAACGCTTCCGCTTCCGGTCTACGAGGGTACGTAGACAACACTCTCCCCTCTCGTTGCTATGCATCACCATGATCTTGCGTGTGCGTAGGAAATTTTTTGAAATTACTACGTTCCCCAACATATATAGCTTAGCTCTTTCATTGCATGTATTTATAATTATCCTCGCTATATTATGCAGATTGAAGATCGCCGAATTGAAGAAAAGACAAGTCGGTGATATTGGGTTCATTAACACATATCTCATAGATGCAACTGAGGTTAAATTTCATGCCGCAGATACCGAGGCCAACTTGCTACGATCGTTGGTAATAAATGAAAACAAAGATATAATACTCTTTCCTTACAATTCAAGTGAGTGTTACTGTCTTGTGCATATTCGGTTTCCCTTATATATTAGTTAAGGTTATAGTAATGTAATTAATGAGTTATGCATGCGTGTGCAGTTTCCACTATATTCTCCTAGAGATTAAGCTTGAGCAGGGACTAGTAACCGTCTTAGACTCAAGACGAAAAGATCTCCAGGACTATGCGGACATGACTCAAATGCTCGAGAAGTAAGTTAAATCGATCATTATCCACCATATCAGCAACTTTGTTCATTTCCTGATATATCAAGTAATTGTTTTCTTTGTCTGGCAGGGTTTGCAAAAAATTCGCCAAAAAAGCTCCGGGACTCCCGAAGAAGATGCAATTTAGACACCCGAAAGTAAGTACTATAGTAGCATGTTCTGCGCATCTCCTATTGATTCAAGCGCTAGTTTCATGAATACCATTTGGCATTCTTGCTTATCAGTTTGATTGACCTCTATTTCTTGTAAAGTGGTTGTGGCAGGAACAAGGGAATGATTTCTGTGGATACTACGTTTGCGAATGCATCCGCCACACGACCTGTGAGCGGGGCAACTCTGACGAACAATATGAAGTGCGTAAATAACAATATTCACAATTTTATTTTATTACTATCATTTGTGTTGAGTTTCATTCATTCATATATATATATATATATATGTATTGACCCCCTTCTTCAAATTAGATGTTTCGGAAGCGGGATGAACTCCTAGCACCAGCTCGCATGCGAGCAATTCAAGAGGAATTAGGGGCATTCTTTCTTGACCACGTGATCACTGAAGACGGAGAATACTATGTGGACCATGAGTCCGTATGTTAGGAGATTATATTTGTAAGAGATAATTATTGTATATATGTAGCCGGTAGTGTCGGATAGATATACGAGAACTTGTTGTTCGACCAATCTCTCGGATAAGGAGAGGTGGTCGATATCACTTCTCTCTGTATGCATATATGTTCATGACGATCTTTTGTTTCCTTCGTTTGCTTACTAGCTAGCTAGCATGTCTAGTCCTCTCTATACGTATGTATAGTATGTAGCGTCGACCAAGCACGGACATAAGAGAGGACACTTCTCTCTATTAATTATAGCTAGCTAACACAATATATGAAACACCTAAATTAACCCCCCAAACCCCCCAAACCCCCCCCCCCCTTCAAAAAAACAAAAACCCCAGCCACAGAAATGCTGACGCGTGGATGCCTATTGGTCCCGGTTGGTGCCACCAACCGGGACCAAAGGCCCTCCTGCCTGGGCTCTGCGCACAGGCCACATGGAGGCCCATCTGTCCCAGTTCTGGATTGAACCGGGACTAAAGGGACAGGGCATTAGTACCGACCCTTTAGTCCCGGTTCAAGAACCTGGACAAAAGGCCCTTACGAACCGGGAAAATAGGCCCTTTTTCTACAAGTGGCCCCCTGCCTCGTGGACAGCCCGGAGACCCCCCTGACGTGAAATCAACGCCAACACCTCTCATATATACCCAAACTTCCAGAAAGAAATCTAGATCGGAAGTTCCGCCGCCGCAAACCTCTGTAGCCACGAGAAATCAATCTAGGCCCTCTCCGGCACCCTGCCGGAGGGGGCCATCATCACCGGTGGCCATGGAGAAGTATCCCGGAGAGGCCATCATCGCCATGAAGGCCAAGGATCAGAGAGAGAACATTTCCCCATCTAGGGGGGAGGCCATGGAGGAGGAAGCACAAGGGGGAGAACCTCTCCTCCTCTCTCTTGGTGACACCGGAGTGCCATCGAGAGGGAAATCATCGCCATGGTGATCGTCTTCATCAACATCACCATCATCATCACCATCCTCATCTCTTTTACGCGGTCCACTCTCCCGCACCCCGCTGTAATCCCTACTTGAACATGGTGCTTTATGCCACATATTATGATCCAATGATGTGTTGACATCCTATGATGTTTTGAGTAGATATCCTTTGTCTTTGGGTTGATTGATGATCTAGATTGGTATGAGTTGTATGTTTTATTTTGGTGTTGTCCTATGGTGTCCTCCATGTCGCGCAAGCGTGAGGGATTCCCACTGTAGGGTGTTACAATACGTTCATGATTCGCTTATAGTGGGTTGGTGAGTGAATGAAACACAAACCCGAGTAAGGGGGTTGTTGCGTATGGGAATAAAGAGGACTTGATGCTTTAATGCTATGGTTGGGTTTTACCTTAATGATCTTTAGTAGTTGCGGATGCTTGCTAGAGTTCCAATCATAAGTGCATATGATCCAAGTAGAGAAAGTATGTTAGCTTATGCCTCTCCCTCATATGAAATTGCAATGATGACTATCGGTCTTGTTAACAATTGCCTAGGACAATTCCGCACACCGATCCATCATTATTCCACACTCGCTATTTATATTATTTAGTAATATATTCTAACTTTATGATAACAACACCTACTTTTATATTTTAGCTCTCCGATATCATACAAAGTTATCCTCTTCATACCCACAACGTAGTTTTATTTCTCGTTTCTAGTTGGAAGCAAACGTTCGGTGCACGTAGAGTCGTATCAGTGGCAGATAGGGCTTGAGAGAATATTGATCTTACCTTTAGCTCCTTGCGGGTTCGACACTCCATACTTATCACTTCCACCTTTGGGAATTGCTACGATGATTCCCTGCACTTGGGGATTATCAAGGTGATACGTCTCCAACGTATCTATAATTTTTTATTGTTCCATGCTATTATATTATCTGTTTTGGATGTTTTATATGCATTAATATGTTATTTTATATTAGTTTTGGGACTAACCTATTAACCTAGTGCCCAGTGCCAATTTCTGCTTTTTTCCTTGTTTTTGAGTTTTATAAAAAAGGAATACCAAACGGAGTCCAAACGGAATAAACTTTTGCGATGATTTTTCCTGGACCAGAAGACACCCGTAGGACTTGGAGAGGGGGCCAGAAGCTTCCCGAGGAGGCCACAAGCCTCGTAGGCGCGCCCTAGGGGGGCACTCCCTGAGGGCTTGTGAGCCCCTCGAGAGTCCTCCAACCCTAATCTTTGAACTATGACGAAGGAAGTGGAGATCATGGCAATCAACTTGAGCAAGGTGTCCCCAAGAAAAAATGGTTTTGGTTCAACAAGAGGCAAAAGGAGATGCTCGAGCTAGATGGATGAACTATGGCCGAGAGCGTGATCATTTTGTGTGTTGGCATGTGTGCCAGCATGAACTACGCGCCGAGATGCATGAACTGTGGCTGTTTTTTTGTGTGTGCTAGCAAGTATGCGGGCGCTAGCAGGTGTGTCGACATGAACTCTGTCAATTTTTTTGTAGTCTAGCATGTATGCTGGCCGCTGGTATGTATGGTTGCTCGCCCTGACTTTAGTCATGAAAAATATATGTTTGTTGCAAAAAAATTGGCCGAACGAACAAAATGTGTCGGCCGGTTGGGCGCACTAGCTAGACGTTGGCGGACGGCGCTCCTCCAACCAACCCAAAAAGACAAAAGGCAAACCAATTCGCGTCTGTTTGGGTTGGCGCGTTGGAGTTAGCCTAACAACCCTAGTGACGATAACTATGGCAAATCCTAAACGACGCCATAAGTGTCCGCTCCTTTTTTTGCAAAGAGAAAAGTCCACATTTCAACCCCGAACTAACCATTCTGTTTGATTTACAACCCTGAACTACGAAGCTGGTCGAAATACACCCCAACTAACCATGAGGTTCAAAACTCAACTCTGGTCTTGGTTTTGCTTCGGTCAAGCAGTTTTGACTATGTTAACTGTTGACTGGGAACCGCCATGTCAGCTTTGACCCCTTTAATGGAAAAATACTAACTCTCTCCCATCCTTCCCCGTCGACCATAGGCCACCTCCTGCGCATCCAGCCACATCATCACCGCCACCTCGGACACAGGGCCTAGCCGGCTCATCCCAGCAGAGTTGCCGCCCCACCCTAGCTAAGCCAGCTTTCCCGGTCGCTGCATCTTCGCTGCCTAGGATATGGTCACCCAAATGCCCCACCCCAGTAGAGCCACCGCCCCCAAGGAGCTCCACATATTTCGCCGCCGGAGACGGATGAAGGGCGGAGCTACACCTCACCACCGTCGCACCAGCCGCAGCATCTCTGCCGCCTGGGACATGGCCCCCATGGGCCCACCCCACAAATGCCACCGTCCTCGAGGACCTCCTCATCTTTCACTTCTGGGACAGACAAAGGACGGTGCTGCACCTCACCACTGCGGCTGGCCGTCGCCCCCGCTATTCCGTGTAGTGTGGTTGCCAAGGAGAGGAGTATGGGGCCTTGCCCTCGCCTCTCCGGGCAGGGAGATTGGAGGGCGTCCACCAGTGAAATTGATTTGGTGCACTCCTCTACCATGGCTGTGCCGCACATCATGTAAGAGCATCTCCACTCGCGCCCCCAACAGCCCCCCCAGGGCGCATTTTTTAGCGCTGGCGCCAAAAAATCGTCCCAGTCGTGCCCCCAGCTTCTCGATTATCGCCGGTTTGGGCCGAAATAACAACCGGCGAACCCGAGCCGAACCCACCGCACCGGGGACCGCCTGGGGGCGCCGACTGAAGGAAAAAGTCGCGTGGGGCCGCGCTGTCGGCGACAGCAGGCATATTCCTGCCGTTTTGCCGGCCTTTTCCCTCCATTTCCCCCATTGCTTTCCCCTCCCCCCCCCCCGCCGTTCCCGCCATTCTCCTCATCAGACCGGGCGCCATGCCGCCGAAGAAATATGTTGCTCCTCGCGCCGCCACCGACTCCACACAGCCGAAGCAGAGGAAGCCGAGGGCGCCGATGGCAAGACCAACGGGCGTGTCGAACGCCGAGTGGAGGGCGGATGTTCGGGAGGCAGTCACCGCCGACCGACGGAACATGCTCATCATCAAGAGGGCCAGGGACGCGGCGGTGACAGAGCAGGCAGGGGCGTCTCGCACGGAGATGATGAACCTGCCGCCCGGCCACTGCCCACAAGCCGCGTGGGGGAGCCAGACCAGCGTTGCGGCGCCGACCAACCTCTCGTCGCCCTCGCCGCAATGGGGGTACGCATGATGTGAAGCTCGACCTTCTCAGGACCAACGTCACCACGAAGAGGAGGAACACCGACCTGGCGTTCTTGATGGCGGCAGACATGTCGAGGATGGACGAGCAGGTCAAGGCGTGGTGCCTGGCGGAGCGCGGCCTCATCCTGAACCAGATGCCTGGGCCGGCTTCGACCACCGCCCCTACGCCCACGCCAACACCAACGCCCATGCCCAGGCCGAGCGACGAAGCCACGCCGCCGACAACCAGCCCGAGCACAGAAGCCACGCCGACGACGAGCACGCCGTCACCGGCCAGTCCCACGCCAGAGGAGCCCGCCGTTTGATGCTTTCCTTTGTCTACGTGTCCTTCCTTTTGATCGTCGAGCTTTCGTGTATGTTTGATCGCCGAACTGTGGCATGATGATCGCCGAACCTGTGGCATTTTTTGGCAGCGGGAAAGACAAGCTTGAATTTATGGGTGTCTGGGGGCCGAAACCTGGGGGCGCGTCTGGGAACTGGATCGCCCCCCCAGGGCGAAAGATCCGTCGGTGCATACGCCAAAACACAATCGTCGGGTGTGTTGGGGGCCGAACGAGTGGAGATGCTCTAAGGGAGCAAAAGTATCGGGGGCCACCATTTGTCGCCTCGGGCGTGATCTCCGTTGTTGCCATGAGCGTCAGTACTGCCTGTAGCCTCTCCGAGAATGAGATGGGCGGGCCAAAGACGGCGAGGATGAGAAGGAGGTGGTCGGCAGAGAAGAGGAGGAGGGATATTTTTTTTCTTTTTTAGTTTCTTATAAGGGGTTAAAGCTGATGTGGCGGTACCCGGTCAGCAGTCAAGATAGTCAAAACCGCTTGACTGAAGAAAAACCAAGACCAGGGTTGTGGTTTGATACTCATAGTTAGTTGAGGGTATATTTCGACCGGTTTCGTAGTTCAGAGTTGTAAATCAAACTGAGTGGTTAGGTCGGGGTTGAAATATGGACTTTTCTCTTTTGCAAACAGGTGCACACCCTCCATTCTACGCTGGGCGGCACATCTTCCTTTTTTTTTCTTGTTTTAACGTCAAAGAACTGTGCGTCCAGTGTGTTTCAAACTTGCAATCTCCTGACCCTATGTAAGGTGCGCTAACCACCCCACCACCCACACCCGATGTATTTAGTTACATCTTTTTCCTTCTTTTCTTCCTTTCTTCTTTTTTCTTTTTTTCTTTTTTCTTTTTTCTTGTTCCTTTTTTCTTTTTATGTTTTTTGTTTTGCTAAGTTGAATTAATTTGTTTTCGAAATTGAATGAACTTTTTTTAAATCTATGATTTTTTTTCAAAATTAATGAACTTATTCCAAAATTGAACGAACTTCTTTCAAAATTGATTTAACTTTTTTCATTTTTGTGAACTTTTCTTGAAAATTGAAGATTTATTTTTCCAAAATGATGTATGTTTTGTTCAAAAATGATGATTTTTTTCCAAATATATGAAATTTCTCAAATTCATGTTTTGGAAATAAATAATATCTAAGTGATACATTATAAATATTGCATCTCCCCCGCAAAAAAGACATTATAAATAGCGCGTCCACACTTGTTCTTACAATGTTGGCGCTGCTTTGAGTCACCGCAATTGATTAGCTCTATTGGCTTAAGAGAGTCCAATGGCGTGAGTTCGAACCCTGGACAAAGCCGCTTTTTTCGCGTTGTAAGTTGCACTCGCGTTTCGTGGGGAGCTCCTAACTGGCGCGTTACCCGCCGCCGAACGAAACCGGCGCTCACGCGCTCCCTGGCGTGGGCCGGCCCACGACCACGCAGTGCAACGAAAAAAATGAATTTATTGCGGGAAGAAAACGGTGGATCCTATGGCATTTCCTGCGTTTTTTTGCTTCCAGTTTTCCACTGTTTCTCCGGTTTTCCGTTGTTTTGCTCCGTTTTTTTTATTTTTGTGTTTTGATTCCTTTTTCGTTTCATTTCTTTTTAATTGTGTATTGTATAAAATGTTCACCGTGTATTACATAAAATTTCATTGTATTAAGAAAAATGTTCATTGTATATTATGAAAATTGTTCACCTTTACATATAAAATGTTCATCGTGTATTCTAAAAATGTTCATCGTATATTATGAAAATTTTCAACGTTTTTACTAAATGTTGAATGCATATTCAAAATTGTACAACACATATATTCGTATTGTTTCAAAAAATGTTCATCGTGTATTATTTAAAATGTTCAATGGATATAAAATTGTTCACTGTGTTTCTTAATTTTGTTCAGTATATATTACACAACGTTCAATGTGTATTCGCAAATTGTTCAACGTATTTTCACAAATGTTCAGTACATGTCCGAAAATTCTTCAGTGCATATATTCCTATTTTTTTTTAAATGTTCATCGTATATTAAAATAAGTTCATCATGTATTATTTAAAAAATTCAGCTTATTTTAAGAAAATGTCAATGGATATCGCAAAATGCTCAACGGATATTACAAAAAACAAGTTCACGCATTTTTTAGAAAAGGTACAGAGAAAAAGAAAAAAAGAAAAGAAGAAAGAAAATGTACAGAAGAAAAGAAGAAAGAAGAAAGAAGACAATAGAGAAAAACGATGGAACCAGTCACACTAGATGAGGGTGGCTGGTTGGTCGCTGCATTCCCTAATCAAAGGAAGTCCTGTGATCGAATCCCACCTCTCTAGCGAACTTTTTGCTGACAGAAAAAAGTAAAGGAAATTACGGGTTGGCCTTTAAGGGGCGCTTAAGTCGCCGTTTAGGAAATGCTCGTTTCGCGAGCCGAAGCTTCAGTTTGGCTTCACGGCGCAGAGAGCTCCTGGTAACGGTCTCTCACGGCCCATCACGTGATTTTTTTTTCCTTTCTTTTTTCTTATAAAAAACCTAGCTTGTCTTTTTAATGAAGAATAAATAGAATCTTTGATGGTACGTGAAAGTCATGATGGCTTGCACGTCAATCTCTCGTTTGAATTTTTAGATTCTGCCACCACGAAAAGAAGACCCCTTCTCGAAGTCGGATCGAGGCGAACGTAGGATAGTCCCACACCGACCACCAAGGGCGGCACCCCCGAAGAGAAAAGTCCATATTCCAGGCTTTATATACCAGGGCTGGACATCAGAGAGGCCCAGCAACCCAGCACCCACCAATTTAACCCTACCATTTCGGGGCG
Source organism: Triticum aestivum (assembly GCF_018294505.1). Lineage (NCBI taxonomy): Eukaryota > Viridiplantae > Streptophyta > Magnoliopsida > Poales > Poaceae > Triticum > Triticum aestivum. The sequence goes on from NC_057800.1 coordinate 670,146,128, forward strand.
GAAACCCTCGTCATCTCCTTTCGGCGGCGGCGGCGGCGGCGGCGCGCGGTCGTGGGAATGAAAGCCGCCGACCAATCCCATGCCCCTCCTGTCCCTCGTCCCTTCAGTCGGGCGAAGCAGCCAAGCACCACCTCTCGCCACGAGGGCGAAGGAGGAGGAGCCGATAGAAGGACAAGACCATCTCGGCGTGGCGGTACCTCGAAGCGAGGAAGAGGGCGGCCTCATCATCTTCTGCGACCTTGCTCCACCAATTGGGGGGCGACGCGCGCACGCACAGGGGCGGCAGCAGCAACGCTCAATACCAGCAACCAAGATTTGTCATCAACCTCCGCTCAGATCCAGTTCGTCTCCTCCCGGGGATGTGATGATGATTCGAATCCCTGCGCTCAGATCCAGATCCTCCCCTCCCGGGGATGTGACGACGAATTGAATCCAAGGGGGGAAACTTTCCCCCTCAACCTACGCTAAGATCCAGATCCTCCCCTCCCGGGGATGTGACGATGAATTGAATCCAAGGAAGAAACATCTGCTGCGCCCTAGTCTCTCCATCATCCAGAAGCGAGCAAGAAGGCGGCCTCATCATCTTCTGCGACCTTGCTCCAGCCAGCCCGACGATTCCAAGATACCAGGGCAGAAACATATGCTGCGCCCTTGTCTGTCTCTCGATCCAGCCGCCCCCAAATTATTGTTGGGGGGCAAAACGCTCGCGGACCAACAACAACAACAACAGCTGGTACGTCAAAAGCATTTCTTGTCGACCCCCGAGATATGATGATTATGACTCCCATTCTTCTTTGCGCGCAGGAGGGACTGGTCCAACCTAGGCGATGGGCCGGCAGGTCTGATCGCTGAGCGCGTTCTCGCATTTGACGTCGCAGACTATCTCCGCTTCCGTGCCGTGTGCCGTCCATGGCGGCACTGTTCCACAGAACCACACACCCATGGCGGGCTTGACCGCCGGTTCCATCCCTGGCGGTGGGTACTGCTCCGCGAACCACTAGCTGCTCCAAACCGCCGTTGCTTCCTCAACTCCTTCACCGGCGAGTTCATCCAAGTGGACCTCCCGGAGCTCCTTGACCATGAGCTTCTTGCTGTCACCCCGGAGGGCCTCCTTGTCCTGCTCCACGACCACAACCACGTCCGCCTGCTCAACCCGCTCACGCGTCACGTCACAGAGCTACCACCGCTCACCACGCTGCTTCCTTCTAAAGACCATGTCATGCTTTCCTATTTCAACATAGACGACTTCTTAGCGACAGGCTCTGGCATTGCTAGTGATGATTCAACAGTGGTGCTCTGCTTCAATAGGTTCCGCATTCTTGGCATGGCAAAGCCCGGTGATGACCACTGGATTTTGCTGAAGTACAACCATGATGGGTTCACACACACACCCTTAATGTTTGCAGGGCGCTTCTACTATGTTAAGGTTAAGGGTGTCATGGCGCTGCAAATCTGTCCAAACCAGCCACCACGGCTGGAGGTGGCTGCCAAGCTGAATATGCATGTCTCACCAATTTCGGAAGGGTTGCACCTCGTCAACAGTTGTGGTGACTTGATGCTGATCCACCGTCAGATTGTTCCATTCACGTCGCCGGATAAATCGCGTTATCAGTATGACATGTATCGAGTGAATTTGGATACCGGAACACTATTACCAGTCAAGAGCTTGGGTGGTAGCGCAGGGCGAGCAATGTTCTGGGGCATGCATTGCTCTTTCTCGGTGCCTCTAGAGGTTTTTCCCTCTGGCTCCATTAGCGCTGACACCATCTACCCGAGCTTTGACTTTACTGAGAGAAGCCTGTTAAAAGTTGGAGCATATCATCTCCTGGATGGACACATCGAACGACCATCTGGCTTGTTGCAGCGGCCGAATACTCTGGTTGACTGTCTATCTTTGTCCAATACGGTCGATGATGAGTAGTCTAGCCCCATTTCCTTTGATAATTTAGCATGAATGGCTATGCAATATGGACATTGTCCCATTATTGCTAGCATTTGAGTGATTGTATCTTGCTAGAGCTGAAGCTGAATCAACTCTTTGATGTGCTAAAAATTCTGTACCTGTTAACACAAATTCGATGGGAGATAATAATAATCTATGCTGCTACTCCTTTTTATTTATTTATGAAACAAGGTGCTTGTGCAATTTCAGTTTTTCCACTCGGGCTGCTATCTAATCTAAGATGTAAATATTGAGTTCACTTGATTGCATACTGTCTACAATTTACTTTTCCATTTCAATTCCATGTCATTTTCTAATATAGAAACTCCCTATGCCCCATAATTCTTGTTGTGGTTTTAGTTCAAATTTGAACTGACAAGAATTATGGACTATGTTCTTGTTTGAGGGGATATGTTTTTTTAGGGGTAGAAGCCATTTTATTGATTGAATTCCACAGAATGTGGGATGCAAACTAGGGTTTATCTTGCCAAGCCACACATGACGACCTTAGCTAAAGCAAGAGCAAATTTAGCTAATCAATGAGCTACTCCCTCCGTTCCTAAATATTTGTCTTTTTAGATATTTCAAATGACTACTACATACGGATGTATGTAGACATATTTTAGAGTGTAGATTCACCCATTTTGCTATGTATGTAGTCACTTGTTGAAATGCCTAGAAAGACAAGTATTTAGGAACGGAGGGAGTACATGACTTTCAAAAATAAAATTACAGGAAAAAGGAGCTGATCAAGCCATGATTTCGTTGATGATGGCTCCATACACGCACCCTGACTGCCCCTCAGTATATTATTATTGACAACTTGCTTTGAATGTGACGATATGACAAAGTTTCGGACCTGAAGATCTTGCGCCAGTGGGATAGTCTCTCGACACTCGACAGGCTAGTTGCGGGATCATGTACCCCATCAATTATTAGAGCAGAACTTCCCAGGAAAGTACCCTGGTTGTCACGACAGATCGCAGCTGCTGAACTTCTTCTTTGTGCTCTGACCCCGCGTCTACATGTATTTTTGCGAAGTTTCTGGTGGTGCTTTGGGCTGTCGAACAGTTCCTACTGCTGCAATAGTCGCCATGGGAATAGGATCTGCAGCATTTTTCTCCTTCACAGCATCTAGATCCCTGATGAACCGGGTGATGAACTCTTTGATTGCATGTGGAGCTTTGAAAAACCGCCTCGTGGATTGCTTTGCGCCGTGAGGTCCATATCGACCAAAGTGTTACCGCCATTAGCACAAACTTATCATGTGGGAGTTTCTCCATCAAAACGAACAGCCAGCACTTGGCACTTGGCACTTGATCGACCAAAGTTCTTCATCAATAAGTGCCCATGTACATCTCGAAACCGTGCACTCGAGGAGAGAGTGCTTTCCTCCACGAATCGTTGTACTTTTTTTAATAAGCCTAAAGCTCGTTGTATTGAATTGGTACATTTAGTTACGAGACCTACCTTTGGGTAAAATATCCAGTGCTACGGTTCATGAGATGATACCATGCTCCAAGACCATGTGGTGCGTCAGATCTGCATGAAATGGACAGGATCATTTCACTAGTCTATTTACATATGCCCTCTTATAACGTTTGTGTTTTGCCCCCTGAAAGTGTTGTGTCTTTGCAAAATCACAACAGGTTTCCACATCTCTCCTCCAGACCCCCTAGTAGTTCTCAGTTTCCCACACGACAAATACTTCAAAAATAAACTGGGAAGACATGCCACATTTCATTAATTCATACCAACAAAATTCACAGGAATAGAACCACTTCAAAACATTTATGTGAAGCTGTATCAAGCTATGAATAATTTCTTTAATATAGTTGACAAATGTTGTGGCAGTGATGTATACACCACTTCGCAAAATTAATTAGTATAAAGAAGTACATTTTGAAATATGTTGTTTCCACTCAGCTTGTGACTACTTATCGTCCTTGCTGATCCATATATATATTTTGATACTGAAACCAGCTTGGTTTACAGTAAGTGCTTTGGCATCAGTATCACGAGTTTCTGCGAACAGTGTGAAACAATTTAGAATTCTAAAAATAGAAGTACATGAAACTCGAGGATGTTATGTGGATACTGGATACACAGTTAATCTGTTTACACGAGAAGTTTGCAATCTTCCATCGTACTCCACAATAGCGAAAACTCCTTGGCGTGGACGGGCTCACCTGATCCTGCTATGTGGATCAACGGTACAACGTCTCGTGGCAACACCATTTATGGCAGTAGGAATGCTAGTTTGTACTATACACATAGGGAACCGTGCGCGCACTGTAATGGGCATGATCGAGTTGACGGAGTGAGACAATGCCGTGACGGCAGGTTGTGATAGTCTACGCTTTACTGCGCCTAGCTTGGATTCAAATGTTGAATAATGTATGCTGAAAGTCGGTACCATAATCCCAATAAACAGGTTCCAACTAAAAAATACATACATCTTATGATACATACATGAGCACTTTTCGTGACACGACCATTAATTTTTAATATATGTGACGAACATTTTTAATACACAATCAACATGTTTTGTTGAATTGACACACGGTGTTTAAAAAAGTGCATGATGGACCTTGTGACTTGTGAGTACAAGATGAACAATTTTTCATTATAATGAGCACTTTCAATGAACCATAAACATTTTTGAAATTAGACAATGAAACACATGACGAAAGTTTGTCTAATGTGTTGTGAACACTTTTTTTTTCAAATGTTGATGCTTTAAAAAAATGTTCATATAAGTATACAAAGTGTTAACGCATTATGATCTCTTTAATTACACGATGAGTACTTTTTAAATACACTATGAATAATTTTTATGCTTGATTTTTTATTTGAACGATGAAATATTGTGAAAACAAGATGTCCGTTTTTAATCAAAAAGGGCCAGATTTTAATATACGAGAAACGTTTAAATAGACATGAATATTTTTATATCCATGACCATTTTTTGACGTGCATGACATTTTTAACACAAAAAGATTAAAGAAAACCAAAAAATGTAAAAAGAAAATAGAAACACAAATGAAAAGTAGTAACGGAGCATACTCGCACTTTTTCACATAGTGCGTTCCCAGCCTTTTCCTTTTTAAGAGGAAGTGTGTTGCTAGCTTCTTTTAATCACAAGTTTTTTTTTGAGACAATCTTTTAAGATGCCGAGAATATCAGGTTCTATCACACGTTAGGTGCTCCCATGCTATCATTTTTCAAAAAAAAATGTGTTTCAAAAAATTCTGAAAATAATTAGTATGAGTGTTCACAAGACATGTGTCTACAATCTGTAAAATTTTCTAATTTTTTTTTTGAAATACACATTGAGAAACAAATAAGGCAAATTCATCTTGACAGTATCACTAAAAGACAAAAGGTAAAATGACACTGTTCACATTCGGATTTACCATTTTTGTTTCTACATGTGTATTTTGTTTTTTAACTTGAAATTCCTACACATTGTAAGTACACACAATTGTTTTAATTTTTTAACCATGGATTTTTTTAAATGGTAGCATGAGAGCAATTAATGTTTGGTAGCACAAGATATAAGATTGTTCGGTCGGTGCTTGAATCTGAACATGTACAGAGTATACTATTTGTCATTGTGCTAGAGAGGCAATTTGTTTATACATGTAGTTCAAATGTATTTATATCCGGATGGTCATAGGAGCGCATTAGCTCGCCCGCTCATAGAATCTCTAGGCACACGTTCTCCTTAGGATATTCCACGCGGCAGTAATTTTTCACACACATATAAACATATTTTTTCAAATATGCATGAACTTTTTTATATCCACTCTTTAACGTACGTCCACCATATATATTTTTTAGCGCATGCAAGTTACCAAAAAGAATAGAAAAAATAAAAAATGTAAATAAAACCAGAAAAGATAAATAATAATAGAGTGTTCCCCCCACTAGCTTTTTCCGAAGTGTGTTGCTAACTCTTTTTAGTTTTCCCTTTTTAAAAAAATCGGTTTTAGAGGAAGTGTGTTCGCTCCAAACTAACTTGTTTTACACACGAAGTGTTGCATCCCAACTCAAAAAAAGTGTCCTTCATCCTGTAACGACTGAACATCGTTAGCTCTCCGTTACTACACCCACCCACGTCATTGTTTCATCATACAGGCCCACGTCCACATGCCTGCCTTTTCCCTGCGTAAACTCACCCATGTTTACGCAACCATTGAATGCTAGCTCGAACATCACGATGTTTCATTGGTCCACCTAGCAGGAGCAAGCGAGCTCGTGTGCTCTGTCGCCACTCTCCCTATTATAGGCAGATTGTATTCTGCCAAGAATTCAGACTTGAAAACAGAGATGTTAATAATTGGAGTGGTATCACAAAGACGTATAAATTGGAAGTCATCGAGCATGAGGATGGATGTGTAGCTTAGAGCACATTTCAGTGGCAAGTTGGATGAACTCAAAGATCGTTGTGATAGCACGTACGGAGCAATATCCAACCAGGCACGCATTAGCTGTTGCAAACATTGACTGAACTTCGTGTTGGTGCAAACCATTGATCCAAGAAATCTTGAGAAGTAGAGCGTTGTGAACTAACTAACAGTCTTAGCAGTAGCCTGGCATCAAAATTACAAGTTTTGTGGGTTTTTTTCGAAGTTCTACAACATTTCATTTATATTAATAAAAAATATATTTACATACAAGTACAGAAAGTAGACTTAACCAATACCCGCTCTAGGAAACATGAAAACTATTTATAAGTTCAGTTCTATCCAACTATCAATCTGTGTTGCTTTGTGATTCTTTGCTCTGAGTCTGACTGTCTGTAATCCTTCTTTGAGATAGTATTTCCAAGAGATAACATGTGGTGGAGCAGATCTGATAATTTTATCATTTCTTACCATCCAAGTACTCCAGCATCCCATAATTATGATCTCCATTGCAATGTCTTTGGGTAACTTGATCGTGGTCAGAACTATTTCATCAAATGCAGAAATCCCTCTTTGCTTGGTGGGTATCATACTTGTCCAACAGCTAAGTGAGAAAGGGCAATTCCAAAAAAGGTGAATGAGAGTTTCATCTATTGCATCCGCGCACAGAGGACAATTATAATCAGGCAGAAACATATTTCTGCGTTGTAGTAGGTTCCTTGTGCTAACTATATCATTTAGTAATAACCAAAAGAAGATCTTGTGTCTGAGTCTGTAGGAAGTTTTCCATAGTTGCTTAAAAATGGTGTGTGCTTCAGCCTGTCCACGGATGTTCTTGTACATTTTCATGGATGAGTATTGGGGGCTAGTCCATGTGTAGCTCCATTTATCCTTCTCATCAGATTGTGGGATGTTTTGTATGTGAGTATGGAGAGAATTGAATTGGTGGAAGGCTTGTAGAGAAAGGGGTCTATGGAAAAGCTGACTGAATTCCTGTTTCTCTTGGCCTTGTTTCAGTGTGATCCGTTTGTTGATGACAAAAGAGAAAAGTCCAGGCAGTTTAAACTGCAGTGGTTCACCCATCCACTTGTCATACCAAAAAAGAGCAGTATCCCCCTTGCCTGGTTTGCATATGGCATGTTGCTTGAATGTGGGCAGAGTTTTCATAATACCTTTCCACCAAAAGGAGCCTACCAATCTGTCCCCAGGTAGGCAGTCTTGGTAATATGCTTCCCAAATGTTTTTTACCCATGTAATGTTCTCTTTGTTGAAGAACTTGTGGAGGAATTTCATGAGTAGGGCTTGATTGTGCAAATGAACATCTAAGACACCCAGACCACCTTGTGCTTTAGGTTTGCACACTTTGTCCCATGAAATCAAAACTGATCCTCTCTCTTGTGTGCCAAACTTCCGCCAGAAACAATTCATGAGATAAGCGTTAATTTGCTTGATTACTATCATGGGAATCCACAGAGTGCACATGAAGAAAATAGGCATACTTGAGAAAGCTGACTTGATGAGGGTGAGCTTGTCTCCTGTGGATAAGAGGGTGGAGCATCAAAGTAGCCTATTTTCAATTCTCTTCAGCATTGGCATATAATCTTCAACTCTTGGTTTGGTGTGGCAGAGTGGTAGACCCAAATATTTGTGAGGAAGTGTGCCTATTTTGCAGCCCAAAAGTTGAGACAGATCAGTCATCTTGTCCATAGGAGTGTTGATGGCAATGAGGGTTGATTTGGAGTAGTTCGCTTTAAGCCCTGTAGGCAGCATAGTGTTACTTAAGATCTTTGTCCATTGAGGAATCAAATGGAAGGGATGTACTCAAGAACCATATAGCAATGCTTCACTATGCTGCCTACACAGGGCTTAAAAGCCAACTACTCCAAATCAACCCTCGTTGCCATCAACACTCCTATGGACAAGATGACTGATCTATCTCAACTTTTGGGCTGCAAAATAGGCACACTTCCTCACAAATATTTGGGTCTACCACTCTACCACACCAAACCAAGAGTTGAAGATTATATGCCAATGTCGAAGAGAATTGAAAATAGGCTACTTTGATGCTCCACCCTCTTATCCACAGGAGACAAGCTCACCCTCATCAAGTCAGTTTTCTCAAGTATGCCTATTTTCTTCATGTGCACTCTGTGGATTCCCATGATAGTAATCAAGCAAATTAACACTTATCTCATGAATTGTTTCTGGCGAAAGTTTGGCACACAAGAGAGAGGATCAGTTTTGATTTCATGGGACAAAGTGTGTAAACCTAAAGCACAAGGTGGTCTGGGGGTCTTAGATGTTTATTTGCACAATCAAGCCCTACTCATGAAATTCCTCCACAAGTTCTTCAACAAAGAGAACATTCCATGGGTAAAAAACATTTGGGAAGCATATTACCAAGACTGCCTACCTGAGGACAGGATGGTAGGCTCCTTTTGGTGGTAAGATATTATGAAAACTCTGCCCCCGATTCAATCGTACACTAATCATACATGCAAACGTGTACTATCAAGATCAGGGACTCACGGGAAGATATCACAACACAACTCTAAAATAAAATAAGTCATACAAGCATCATGATACAAGCCAGGGGCCTCGAGGGCTCGAATACAAGTGCTTGATCATAGATGAGTCAACGGAAGCAATGATATCTGAGTACAGACATAAGTTAAACAAGGTGCCATAAGATGGCTAGCACAAACTGGGATACAGATCGAAAGAGGCGCAGGCTTCCTGCCTGAGATCCTCCTAAACTACTCCTGGTCGTCGTCGGCAGCCTACACATAGTAGTAGGCACCTCTGGTGTAGTAGGAGTTGTCGTCGACGGTGGCGTCTAGCTCCTGAGCTCCAACATCTGGTTGCGACAACCAGGAAGAAAGGAAAAGGGGGAAAAGAGGGAGAAAGCAACCGTGAGTACTCATCCAAAGTACTCGCAAGCAAGGATCTACACTACATATGCATGGGTATTTGTGTAAAGGGCCAATATCGGTGGACTGAACTGCAGAATGCCAGAATAATAGGGGGATAGCTAATCCTATGGAAGACTACGCTTCTGGCAGCCTCCATCTTACATCATGTAGAAGAGAGTAGATGGTAAGTTCACCAAATAGCATCGTATAGCATAATCCTACCCGGCGATCCTCTCCTCGTCGCCCTGTTAGAGAGCGATCACCGGGTTGCATCTGGCACTTGGAAGGGTGTGTTTTATTAAGTATCCGGTTCTAGTTGTCATAAGGTCAAGGTACAACTCCGGGCCGTCCTGTTACCGAGAATCACGGCTATTCGAATAGATAAATTTCCCTGCAGGGGTGCACCACATTACCCAACACGCTCGATCCCATTTGGCCGGACACACTTTCCTGGGTCATGCCCGGCCTTGGAAGATCAACACATCGCAGCCCCACCTAGGCACAACAGAGAGGTCAGCACGCAGGTCTAAATCCTATGCGCGTAGGGGTCTGGGCCCATCGCCCATTGCACACCTGCACGTTGCGTACACGGCCGAAAGCAGACCTAGCCCCCTTAATACAAGCGCGAGCTTACGGTCCAATGCGGCGCACGCCGCTCAGTCACTGACGTCAAAAAGAGCTTCGACTGATACCACGACGCCGGTTGCTCATATCTTGTCCCATGTGGCAGTTTGTGCGTATAAGGTCAACGGCCCAACTCAGATCAAATACCAAGATCTCGTTAAGCGTGTTATTATGAAGTAACCACGGACGCCAACCAGGGCCAGGCCCACCTCTCTCCTAGGCAGTCTCAACCTGCCCTGTCGCTCCGCCACAAAGTAATAGTCGGGGGCCGTCGGAAACTCAGGCCCACCTCTACCGGGATGGAGCCACCTGCCCCTTCAACCCCCATCTCTGAACAGTATCATAAGAAATGTAACAGTATAAAGTATATAACATATGCACGTGATCACCTCCCGAAGTGATCACGGTCCAGTAGTATAGCATGGCAGACGGACAAGAGTGTAGGGCCACTGATGGAACACTAGCATCTTGTACTAAGCATTAGGATAGCAGGTAAAGGTATCAACAATTGTAGCAACAATGACATGCTATGCAGCAGAATAGGATTAACCGAAAGTAGTAACATGCTACACTACTCTAATGCAAGCAGTAGAGAGAAGGAATAGGCGATATCTGGTGATCAAAGGGGGGGGGGCTTGCCTGGTTGCTCTGGCAAGAAGGAGGGTCATCAACAACGTAGTCGATGGGGGCACCAGCAGCGACGTCGGTCTCGTAGTCTACCGGAGAGAAGAGGGGGAAGAAACAATGAATACAATGCAAACAGATGCATAACGATGCATGACAAAGCAAACAGCGGTGTTAGGTGTGCCCTAACACGATAGGAGGAGATACCGGCGAAGGGGGAAAACATCCGGGAAAGTATCCCCGGTGTTTCGCGTTTTCGGACAGATGAACCGAAGGGGGAAAGTTGCGTGTTTGCTATGCTAGGGATGTGTGGCGGACGAACGGTTGCGTGTTCGACTTTGTCTCGTCGTGTTGAGCAACTTTCATGTACAAAGTTTTTTCAACCGAGCTACGGATTATTTTATATTAATTTTTAAAGTTTTAAATTATTTTTAGAATTTATTTAATTAATTTAATTCAGCATTACCCAGAATAGTGTTTGTTGACGTCATCATGACGTCAGCAGTCAACAGAGGTGTTGACTGGGCCGCTGACGGGCGGGTCCCGCATGTCATAGGTACAATAATCTAATTAACCTATTAACTAGTTTAATTAGCTAAATAGGTAACTAATGTTTAATTAGTCTAATTAAACATGATTAATTAAGTTAAGTAATTAGTTACTATTTTTATTAATTTATTTTATTATTATTATTTAGTTCTCTTTTATTTTTATAAAAACATTTTGGACGTGGGCCCCCCGTGTCATAGGCCCCAGGGGGCCAAACCGACGTGTGGGCAGACGGGTGTGGGTGCTGGGCGTCGGTTAACGGTCGGAGCCCGACTGGGCGCCCGAGCGGCGCTGCGGCCAGCGAGCAGAGGGGGCGGGCGCGCGGCCTGACGCCGGCGGTCGTGGTTGTGGCCAGAGCAGGGCGGCGGGGCGAGGTGCGAGGTGCGGGGCCGGAGGCGGGAGGCGCGGCGGACGCAGCCGGCGAGCAACGCGCGGGCGACAGAGGCCAGCGGCGGCCAGAGGGAGTGGCGGGCACCGGCGGCCTCGCAGGCGGAGCGCGCGCGATGCGGAGCGGTGGCGAGGCAGAGGCGGAGGTGTGGAGCAGCAGCAGGTCGCGGGCGACTGCTAGTGCACGCGGTGGGGGTTGCGGGTGCGGTGGTCGAGGCCACGAGCGAGCGAGCACACGCGAGATGGCGGTGAGCGAGGCCATAATGGGCGAGCAGCAAGCTACGGGCGAGCAGGGCGCGGCCGTAGCGGGGCTGCGGGAGTGAGCACGACGAGGGGGCAAGGCGGGGCTTGACCGACGCGGGCGATGGCCGCGGCGGGGCGCAAGAGCAGAGACGGGGTCGAACGGCGCACGGTGAGCACGCGGGGCGAGGGAGAAAGGAGGCCGGGGCCTCACCGCGGGGATGCAGGGCACGGGGCAGTGGGGGTCGGGGTGGAAGACGGGGACGACGACGGAGAGGACGCAGGCCGGTGGGGAGGCGCTCCGGGCGGCGACAGACGAGGGCGAGGCGGCAGCGCATGACGGCGTCGTGCCCCGATCCGATCTGGATCGGGGGAGGGGGAGGGGAGAGCGACATGGGGGAAGTGGGGAGTGGATAGGGTTTCGGGTGGGGTGTGAGAGGGGATAAGGGAGTGGGGGTGTGGCCAGTTGGGCCGACCTGGTGGTTCGTGGGCCAGTTGGGCCGGTGGCCTGCTGGGCTGGAGCCCAGTGGGGGGTGATTGCTTTTCTTTTCCTCTTTTTTTGTTAGTTTTGTTTTTCCCTTTTCTTTTATTTATTTCCCTTTTCTATTTTAATTCAATTTAAAATATTTATGCATTTTCTAAGCATGTGTTTTCTTCACCAAATTAACTATGTAATATTGGGCACAAACCGAACATTTTTGTTTTAATGTTTGAAAACTTTTATCATTTGATTTAATTTTAAATTTGAATTTGAATCGGTTTTGAACTATTGAGAGATTAGCAACAGTAACAAAGGTGACGTGACATTATTAGCAGAGTTTTACTGTAGCCTAATTATCCGGGCGTCACATTCAAGCAACATGCCATATGCAAACCAGGCAAGGGGGATACTGCTCTTTTTTGGTATGACAAGTGGATGGGTGAACCATTGCAGTTTAAACTGCCTAAACTTTTCTCTTTTGTCATCAACAAACGGATCACACTGAAACAAGCCCAAGAGCAACAGGAATTCAGTTAGCTTTTCCATAGACCCCTTTCTCTACAAGCCTTCAAACCAGTTCAATTTTCTCCATACTCACATACAAAACATCCCACAATCTGATGAGAAGGATAAATGAAGCTACACATGGACTAGCCCCCAATACTCATCCATGAAAATGTACAAGAACATCCGTGGACAGGCTGAAGCACACACCATTTTTAAGCAGCTATGGAGAACTTCCTGCAGACTCAGACAAAAGATCTTCTTTTGGTTATTACTGCATGATATAGTTAGCACAAGAAACCTACTACAACGCAGAAATATGTTTCTGCCTGATTATAATTGTGCTCTGTGCGCGGATGCAACAGATGAAACTCTCATTCACCTTTTTTGGAATTGCCCTTTCTCACTTAGCTGCTGGACAAGTCTGATACCCACCAAGCAAAGAGGGATTTCTGCATTTGATGAAATAGTTTTGACCACGATCAAGTTACCCAAAGACATTACAATGGAGATCATAATTATGGGATGCTGGAGTACTTGGATGGTAAGAAATGATAAAATTATCAGATCTGCTCCACCACATGTTATCTCTTGGAAATACTATCTCAAAGAAGGATTACAGACAGTCAGACTCAGAGCAAAGAATCACAAAGCAACACAGATTGATAGTTGGATAGAACTGAACTTATAAATAGTTTTCATGTTTCCTAGAGCGGGTATTGGTTAAGTCTACTTTCTGTACTTGTATGTAAATATATTTTTTATTAATATAAATGAAATACCGTAGAACTTAAAAAAACCCGACAAAACTTGTAATTTTGATGTCAGGCTACTGCTAAGACTGTTAGTTAGTTCACAACGCTCTACTTCTCAAGATTTCTTGGATCAATGGTTTGCACCAACACAAAGTTCAGTCAATGTTTGCAACAGCTAATGCGTGCCTGGTTGGATATTGCTCCGTACGTGCTATCACAACGATCTTTGAGTTCATCCAACTTGCCACTGAAATGTGCTCTAAGCTACACATCCATCCTCATGCTCGATGACTTCCAATTTATACGTCTTTGTGATACCACTCTAATTATTAACATCTCTGTTTTCAAGTCTGAATTCTTGGCAGAATACAATCTGCCTATAATAGGTAACTATTGTGGAGTACGATGGAAGATTGCAAACTTCTCGTGTAAACAGATTAACTGTGTATCCAGTATCCACATAACATCCTCGAGTTTCATGTACTTCTATTTTTAGAATTCTAAATTATTTCACACTGTTTGCAGAAACTCATGATACTGATGCCAAAGCACTTACTGTAAACCGAGCTGGTTTCAGTATCAAAACATATATATGGATCAGCAAGGACGATAGGTAGTCACAAGCTGAGTGGAAACAACATATTTCAAAATATACTTCTTTATACTAATTAATTTTGCGAAGTGGTGTATACATCACTGCCACAACATTTGTCAACTATATTAAAGAAATTATTCATAGCTTGATACAGCTTCACATAAATGTTTTGAAGTGGTTCTATTCCTGTGAATTTTGTTGGTATGAATTAATGAAATGTGGCATGTCTTCCCAGTTTATTTTTGAAGTATTTGTCGTGTGGGAAACTGAGAACTACTAGGGGGTCTGGAGGAGAGATGTGGAAACCTGTTGTGATTTTGCAAAGACACAACACTTTCAGGGGGCAAAACACAAATGTTATAAGAGGGCATATGTAAATAGACTAGTGAAATGATCCTGTCCATTTCATGCAGATCTGACGCACCACATGGTCTTGGAGCATGGTATCATCTCATGAACCGTAGCACTGGATATTTTACCCAAAGGTAGGTCTCGTAACTAAATGTACCAATTCAATACAACGAGCTTTAGGCTTATTAAAAAAAAGTACAACGATTCGTGGAGGAAAGCACTCTCTCCTCGAGTGCACGGTTTCGAGATGTACATGGGCACTTATTGATGAAGAACTTTGGTCGATCAAGTGCCAAGTGCCAAGTGCTGGCTGTTCGTTTTGATGGAGAAACTCCCACATGATAAGTTTGTGCTAATGGCGGTAACACTTTGGTCGATATGGACCTCACGGCGCAAAGCAATCCACGAGGCGGTTTTTCAAAGCTCCACATGCAATCAAAGAGTTCATCACCCGGTTCATCAGGGATCTAGATGCTGTGAAGGAGAAAAATGCTGCAGATCCTATTCCCATGGCGACTATTGCAGCAGTAGGAACTGTTCGACAGCCCAAAGCACCACCAGAAACTTCGCAAAAATACATGTAGACGCGGGGTCAGAGCACAAAGAAGAAGTTCAGCAGCTGCGATCTGTCGTGACAACCAGGGTACTTTCCTGGGAAGTTCTGCTCTAATAATTGATGGGGTACATGATCCCGCAACTAGCCTGTCGAGTGTCGAGAGACTATCCCACTGGCGCAAGATCTTCAGGTCCGAAACTTTGTCATATCGTCACATTCAAAGCAAGTTGTCAATAATAATATACTGAGGGGCAGTCAGGGTGCGTGTATGGAGCCATCATCAACGAAATCATGGCTTGATCAGCTCCTTTTTCCTGTAATTTTATTTTTGAAAGTCATGTACTCCCTCCGTTCCTAAATACTTGTCTTTCTAGGCATTTCAACAAGTGACTACATACATAGCAAAATGGGTGAATCTACACTCTAAAATATGTCTACATACATCCGTATGTAGTAGTCATTTGAAATATCTAAAAAGACAAATATTTAGGAACGGAGGGAGTAGCTCATTGATTAGCTAAATTTGCTCTTGCTTTAGCTAAGGTCGTCATGTGTGGCTTGGCAAGATAAACCCTAGTTTGCATCCCACATTCTGTGGAATTCAATCAATAAAATGGCTTCTACCCCTAAAAAAACATATCCCCTCAAACAAGAACATAGTCCATAATTCTTGTCAGTTCAAATTTGAACTAAAACCACAACAAGAATTATGGGGCATAGGGAGTTTCTATATTAGAAAATGACATGGAATTGAAATGGAAAAGTAAATTGTAGACAGTATGCAATCAAGTGAACTCAATATTTACATCTTAGATTAGATAGCAGCCCGAGTGGAAAAACTGAAATTGCACAAGCACCTTGTTTCATAAATAAATAAAAAGGAGTAGCAGCATAGATTATTATTATCTCCCATCGAATTTGTGTTAACAGGTACAGAATTTTTAGCACAACAAAGAGTTGATTCAGCTTCAGCTCTAGCAAGATACAATCACTCAAATGCTAGCAATAATGGGATAATGTCCATATTGCATAGCCATTCATGCTAAATTATCAAAGGAAATGGGGCTAGACTACTCATCATCGACCGTATTGGACAAAGATAGACAGTCAACCAGAGTATTCGGCCGCTGCAACAAGCCAGATGGTCGTTCGATGTGTCCATCCAGGAGATGATATGCTCCAACTTTTAACAGGCTTCTCTCAGTAAAGTCAAAGCTCGGGTAGATGGTGTCAGCGCTAATGGAGCCAGAGGGAAAAACCTCTAGAGGCACCGAGAAAGAGCAATGCATGCCCCAGAACATTGCTCGCCCTGCGCTACCACCCAAGCTCTTGACTGGTAATAGTGTTCCGGTATCCAAATTCACTCGATACATGTCATACTGATAACGCGATTTATCCGGCGACGTGAATGGAACAATCTGACGGTGGATCAGCATCAAGTCACCACAACTGTTGACGAGGTGCAACCCTTCCGAAATTGGTGAGACATGCATATTCAGCTTGGCAGCCACCTCCAGCCGTGGTGGCTGGTTTGGACAGATTTGCAGCGCCATGACACCCTTAACCTTAACATAGTAGAAGCGCCCTGCAAACATTAAGGGTGTGTGTGTGAACCCATCATGGTTGTACTTCAGCAAAATCCAGTGGTCATCACCGGGCTTTGCCATGCCAAGAATGCGGAACCTATTGAAGCAGAGCACCACTGTTGAATCATCACTAGCAATGCCAGAGCCTGTCGCTAAGAAGTCGTCTATGTTGAAATAGGAAAGCATGACATGGTCTTTAGAAGGAAGCAGCGTGGTGAGCGGTGGTAGCTCTGTGACGTGACGCGTGAGCGGGTTGAGCAAGCGGACGTGGTTGTGGTCGTGGAGCAGGACAAGGAGGCCCTCCGGGGTGACAGCAAGAAGCTCATGGTCAAGGAGCTCCGGGAGGTCCACTTGGATGAACTCGCCGGTGAAGGAGTTGAGGAAGCAACGGCGGTTTGGAGCAGCTAGTGGTTCGCGGAGCAGTACCCACCGCCAGGGATGGAACCGGCGGTCAAGCCCGCCATGGGTGTGTGGTTCTGTGGAACAGTGCCGCCATGGACGGCACACGGCACGGAAGCGGAGATAGTCTGCGACGTCAAATGCGAGAACGCGCTCAGCGATCAGACCTAGGTTGGACCAGTCCCTCCTGCGCGCAAAGAAGAATGGGAGTCATAATCATCATATCTCGGGGGTCGACAAGAAATGCTTTTGACGTACCAGCTGTTGTTGTTGTTGTTGGTCCGCGAGCGTTTTGCCCCCCAACAATAATTTGGGGGCGGCTGGATCGAGAGACAGACAAGGGCGCAGCATATGTTTCTGCCCTGGTATCTTGGAATCGTCGGGCTGGCTGGAGCAAGGTCGCAGAAGATGATGAGGCCGCCTTCTTGCTCGCTTCTGGATGATGGAGAGACTAGGGCGCAGCAGATGTTTCTTCCTTGGATTCAATTCATCGTCACATCCCCGGGAGGGGAGGATCTGGATCTTAGCGCAGGTTGAGGGGGAAAGTTTCCCCCCTTGGATTCGATTCGTCGTCACATCCCCGGGAGGGGAGGATCTGGATCTGAGCGCAGGGATTCGAATCATCATCACATCCCCGGGAGGAGACGAACTGGATCTGAGCGGAGGTTGATGACAAATCTTGGTTGCTGGTATTGAGCGCTGCTGCTGCCGCCCCTGTGCGTGCGCGCGTCGCCCCCCAATTGGTGGAGCAAGGTCGCAGAAGATGATGAGGCCGCCCTCTTCCTCGCTTCGAGGTACCGCCACGCCGAGATGGTCTTGTCCTTCTATCGGCTCCTCCTCCTTCGCCCTCGTGGCGAGAGGTGGTGCTTGGCTGCTTCGCCCGACGGAAGGGACGAGGGACAGGAGGGGCATGGGATTGGTCGGCGGCTTTCATTCCCACGACCGCGCGCCGCCGCCGCCGCCGCCGCCGAAAGGAGATGACGAGGGTTTCCGCCCCGAAATGGTAGGGTTAAATTGGTGGGTGCTGGGTTGCTGGGCCTCTCTGATGTCCAGCCCTGGTATATAAAGCCTGGAATATGGACTTTTCTCTTCGGGGGTGCCGCCCTTGGTGGTCGGTGTGGGACTATCCTACGTTCGCCTCGATCCGACTTCGAGAAGGGGTCTTCTTTTCGTGGTGGCAGAATCTAAAAATTCAAACGAGAGATTGACGTGCAAGCCATCATGACTTTCACGTACCATCAAAGATTCTATTTATTCTTCATTAAAAAGACAAGCTAGGTTTTTTATAAGAAAAAAGAAAGGAAAAAAAAATCACGTGATGGGCCGTGAGAGACCGTTACCAGGAGCTCTCTGCGCCGTGAAGCCAAACTGAAGCTTCGGCTCGCGAAACGAGCATTTCCTAAACGGCGACTTAAGCGCCCCTTAAAGGCCAACCCGTAATTTCCTTTACTTTTTTCTGTCAGCAAAAAGTTCGCTAGAGAGGTGGGATTCGATCACAGGACTTCCTTTGATTAGGGAATGCAGCGACCAACCAGCCACCCTCATCTAGTGTGACTGGTTCCATCGTTTTTCTCTATTGTCTTCTTTCTTCTTTCTTCTTTTCTTCTGTACATTTTCTTTCTTCTTTTCTTTTTTTCTTTTTTCTCTGTACCTTTTCTAAAAAATGCGTGAACTTGTTTTTTGTAATATCCGTTGAGCATTTTGCGATATCCATTGACATTTTCTTAAAATAAGCTGAATTTTTTAAATAATACATGATGAACTTATTTTAATATACGATGAACATTTAAAAAAAAATAGGAATATATGCACTGAAGAATTTTCGGACATGTACTGAACATTTGTGAAAATACGTTGAACAATTTGCGAATACACATTGAACGTTGTGTAATATATACTGAACAAAATTAAGAAACACAGTGAACAATTTTATATCCATTGAACATTTTAAATAATACACGATGAACATTTTTTGAAACAATACGAATATATGTGTTGTACAATTTTTGAATATGCATTCAACATTTAGTAAAAACGTTGAAAATTTTCATAATATACGATGAACATTTTTAGAATACACGATGAACATTTTATATGTAAAGGTGAACAATTTTCATAATATACAATGAACATTTTTCTTAAGACAATGAAATTTTATGTAATACACGGTGAACATTTTATACAATACACAATTAAAAAGAAATGAAACGAAAAAGGAATCAAAACACAAAAATAAAAAAAACGGAGCAAAACAACGGAAAACCGGAGAAACAGTGGAAAACTGGAAGCAAAAAAACGCAGGAAATGCCATAGGATCCACCGTTTTCTTCCCGCAATAAATTCATTTTTTTCGTTGCACTGCGTGGTCGTGGGCCGGCCCACGCCAGGGAGCGCGTGAGCGCCGGTTTCGTTCGGCGGCGGGTAACGCGCCAGTTAGGAGCTCCCCACGAAACGCGAGTGCAACTTACAACGCGAAAAAAGCGGCTTTGTCCAGGGTTCGAACTCACGCCATTGGACTCTCTTAAGCCAATAGAGCTAATCAATTGCGGTGACTCAAAGCAGCGCCAACATTGTAAGAACAAGTGTGGACGCGCTATTTATAATGTCTTTTTTGCGGGGGAGATGCAATATTTATAATGTATCACTTAGATATTATTTATTTCCAAAACATGAATTTGAGAAATTTCATATATTTGGAAAAAAATCATCATTTTTGAACAAAACATACATCATTTTGGAAAAATAAATCTTCAATTTTCAAGAAAAGTTCACAAAAATGAAAAAAGTTAAATCAATTTTGAAAGAAGTTCGTTCAATTTTGGAATAAGTTCATTAATTTTGAAAAAAAATCATAGATTTAAAAAAAGTTCATTCAATTTCGAAAACAAATTAATTCAACTTAGCAAAACAAAAAACATAAAAAGAAAAAGGAACAAGAAAAAGAAAAAAGAAAAAAAGAAAAAAGAAGAAAGGAAGAAAAGAAGGAAAAAGATGTAACTAAATACATCGGGTGTGGGTGGTGGGGTGGTTAGCGCACCTTACATAGGGTCAGGAGATTGCAAGTTTGAAACACACTGGACGCACAGTTCTTTGACGTTAAAACAAGAAAAAAAAGGAAGATGTGCCGCCCAGCGTAGAATGGAGGGTGTGCACCTGTTTGCAAAAGAGAAAAGTCCATATTTCAACCCCGACCTAACCACTCAGTTTGATTTACAACTCTGAACTACGAAACCGGTCGAAATATACCCTCAACTAACTATGAGTATCAAACCACAACCCTGGTCTTGGTTTTTCTTCAGTCAAGCGGTTTTGACTATCTTGACTGCTGACCGGGTACCGCCACATCAGCTTTAACCCCTTATAAGAAACTAAAAAAGAAAAAAAATATCCCTCCTCCTCTTCTCTGCCGACCACCTCCTTCTCATCCTCGCCGTCTTTGGCCCGCCCATCTCATTCTCGGAGAGGCTACAGGCAGTACTGACGCTCACGGCAACAACGGAGATCACGCCCGAGGCGACAAATGGTGGCCCCCGATACTTTTGCTCCCTTAGAGCATCTCCACTCGTTCGGCCCCCCAACACACCCGACGATTGTGTTTTGGCGTATGCACCGACGGATCTTTCGCCCTGGGGGGGCGATCCAGTTCCCAGACGCGCCCCCAGGTTTCGGCCCCCAGACACCCATAAATTCAAGCTTGTCTTTCCCGCTGCCAAAAAATGCCACAGGTTCGGCGATCATCATGCCACAGTTCGGCGATCAAACATACACGAAAGCTCGACGATCAAAAGGAAGGACACGTAGACAAAGGAAAGCATCAAACGGCGGGCTCCTCTGGCGTGGGACTGGCCGGTGACGGCGTGCTCGTCGTCGGCGTGGCTTCTGTGCTCGGGCTGGTTGTCGGCGGCGTGGCTTCGTCGCTCGGCCTGGGCATGGGCGTTGGTGTTGGCGTGGGCGTAGGGGCGGTGGTCGAAGCCGGCCCAGGCATCTGGTTCAGGATGAGGCCGCGCTCCGCCAGGCACCACGCCTTGACCTGCTCGTCCATCCTCGACATGTCTGCCGCCATCAAGAACGCCAGGTCGGTGTTCCTCCTCTTCGTGGTGACGTTGGTCCTGAGAAGGTCGAGCTTCACATCATGCGTACCCCCATTGCGGCGAGGGCGACGAGAGGTTGGTCGGCGCCGCAACGCTGGTCTGGCTCCCCCACGCGGCTTGTGGGCAGTGGCCGGGCGGCAGGTTCATCATCTCCGTGCGAGACGCCCCTGCCTGCTCTGTCACCGCCGCGTCCCTGGCCCTCTTGATGATGAGCATGTTCCGTCGGTCGGCGGTGACTGCCTCCCGAACATCCGCCCTCCACTCGGCGTTCGACACGCCCGTTGGTCTTGCCATCGGCGCCCTCGGCTTCCTCTGCTTCGGCTGTGTGGAGTCGGTGGTGGCGCGAGGAGCAACATATTTCTTCGGCGGCATGGCGCCCGGTCTGATGAGGAGAATGGCGGGAACGGCGGGGGAGAAGGGGAAAACAATGGGGGAAATGGAGGGAAAAGGCCGGCAAAACGGTGGGAATATGCCTGGTGTCGCCGACAGCGCGGCCCCACGCGACTTTTTCCTTCAGCCGGCGCCCCCAGGCGGTCCCCGGTGCGCTGGGTTCGGCTCGGGTTCGCCGATTGTTATTTGGCCCAAACCGGCGATAATCGAGAAGCTGGGGGCACGACTGGGACGATTTTTTGGCGCCAGCGCTAAAAAATGCGCCCTGGGGGGGCTGTTGGGGGCGCGAGTGGAGATGCTCTTACATGATGTGCGGCACAGCCATGGTAGAGGAGTGCACCAAATCAATTTCACTGGTGGACGCCCTCCAATCTCCCTGCCCGGAGAGGCGAGGGCAAGGCCCCATACTCCTCTCCTCGGCAACCACACTACACGGAATAGCGGGGGCGACGGCCAGCCGCAGTGGTGAGGTGCAGCACCGTCCTTTGTCTGTCCCAGAAGTGAAAGATGAGGAGGTCCTCGAGGACGGTGGCATTTGTGGGGTGGGCCCATGGGGGCCATGTCCCAGGCGGCAGAGATGCTGCGGCTGGTGCGACGGTGGTGAGGTGTAGCTCCGCCCTTCATCCGTCTCCGGCGGCGAAATATGTGGAGCTCCTTGGGGGCGGTGGCTCTACTGGGGTGGGGCATTTGGGTGACCATATCCTAGGCAGCGAAGATGCAGCGACCGGGAAAGCTGGCTTAACTAGGGTGGGGCGGCAGCTCTGCTGGGATGAGCCGGCTAGGCCCTGTGTCCCAGGTGGCGGTGATGCTGTGGCTGGATGCGCAGGAGGTGGCCTATGGTCGGCGGGGAAGGATGGGAGAGAGTTAGTATTTTTCCATTAAAGGGGTCAAAGCTGACATGGCGATTCCCAGTCAACAGTTAACATAGTCAAAACTGCTTGACCGAAGCAAAACCAAGACCAGAGTTGAGTTTTGAACCTCATGGTTAGTTGGGGTGTATTTCGACCAGCTTCGTAGTTCAGGGTTGTAAATCAAACAGAATGGTTAGTTCGGGGTTGAAATGTGGACTTTTCTCTTTGCAAAAAAAGGAGCGGACACTTATGGTGTCGTTTAGGATTTGCCATAGTTATCGTCACTAGGGTTGTTAGGCTAACTCCAACGCGCCAACGTCTAGCTAGTGCGCCCAACCGGCCAACACATTTTGTTCGTTCAGCCAACTTTTTGCAGCAAACATATATTTTTCACGACTAAAGTCAGGGCCAGCAGCCATACATACCAGCGGCCAGCATACATGCTAGACTACAAAAAAATTGACAGAGTTCATGTCGACACACCTGCTAGCGCCCGCATACTTGCGAGCACACACAAAAAAACAGCCACAGTTCATGCATCTCGGCGCGTAGTTCATGCTGGCACACATGCCAACACACAAAATGATCACGCTCTCGGCCATAGTTCATCCATCTAGCTCGAGCATCTCCTTTTGCCTCTTGTTGAACCAAAACCATTTTTTCTTGGGGACACCTTGCTCAAGTTGATTGCCATGATCTCCACTTCCTTCGTCATAGTTCAAAGATTAGGGTTGGAGGACTCTCGAGGGGCTCACAAGCCCTCAGGGAGTGCCCCCCTAGGGCGCGCCTACGAGGCTTGTGGCCTCCTCGGGAAGCTTCTGGCCCCCTCTCCAAGTCCTACGGGTGTCTTCTGGTCCAGGAAAAATCATCGCAAAAGTTTATTCCGTTTGGACTCCGTTTGGTATTCCTTTTTTATAAAACTCAAAAACAAGGAAAAAAAGCAGAAATTGGCACTGGGCACTAGGTTAATAGGTTAGTCCCAAAACTAATATAAAATAACATATTAATGCATATAAAACATCCAAAACAGATAATATAATAGCATGGAACAATAAAAAAATTATAGATACATTGGAGACGTATCACCTTGATAATCCCCAAGTGCAGGGAATCATCGTAGCAATTCCCAAAGGTGGAAGTGATAAGTATGGAGTGTCGAACCCGCAAGGAGCTAAAGGTAAGATCAATATTCTCTCAAGCCCTATCTGCCACTGATACGACTCTACGTGCACCGAACGTTTGCTTCCAACTAGAAACGAGAAATAAAACTACGTTGTGGGTATGAAGAGGATAACTTTGTATGATATCGGAGAGCTAAAATATAAAAGTAGGTGTTGTTATCATAAAGTTAGAATATATTACTAAATAATATAAATAGCGAGTGTGGAATAATGATGGATCGGTGTGCGGAATTGTCCTAGGCAATTGTTAACAAGACCGATAGTCATCATTGCAATTTCATATGAGGGAGAGGCATAAGCTAACATACTTTCTCTACTTGGATCATATGCACTTATGATTGGAACTCTAGCAAGCATCCGCAACTACTAAAGATCATTAAGGTAAAACCCAACCATAGCATTAAAGCATCAAGTCCTCTTTATTCCCATACGCAACAACCCCCTTACTCGGGTTTGTGTTTCATTCACTCACCAACCCACTATAAGCGAATCATGAACGTATTGCAACACCCTACAGTGGGAATCCCTCACGCTTGCGCGACACGAAGGGCACCATAGGACAACACCAAAATAAAACATACAACTCATACCAATCTAGATCATCAATCAACCCAAAGACAAAGGATATCTACTCAAAAGATCATAGGATGTCAACACATCATTGGATCATAATATGTGGCATAAAGCACCATGTTCAAGTAGGGATTACAGCGGGGTGCGGGAGAGTGGACCGCGTAAAAGAGATGAGGATGGTGATGATGATGGTGATGTTGATGAAGACGATCACCATGGCGATGATTTCCCTCTCGATGGCACTCCGGTGTCACCAAGAGAGAGGAGGAGAGGTTCTCCCCCTTGTGCTTCCTCCTCCATGGCCTCCCCCCTAGATGGGGAAATGTTCTCCCTCTGATCCTTGGCCTTCATGGCGATGATGGCCTCTTCGGGATACTCCTCCATGGCCACCGGTCATGATGGCCCCCTCCGGCAGGGTGCCGGAGAGGGCCTAGATTGATTTCTCGTGGCTACAGAGGTTTGCGGCGGCGGAACTTCCGATCTAGGTTTCTTTCTGGAAGTTTGGGTATATATGAGAGGTGTTGGCGTTGATTTCACGTCAGGGGGGGGGGTCTCCGGGCTGTCCACGAGGCAGGGGGCCACTTGTAGAAAAAGGGCCTATTTTCCCGGTTCGTAAGGGCCTTTTGTCCAGGTTCCTGAACCGGGACTAAAGGGTCGGTACTAATGCCCTGTCCCTTTAGTCCCGGTTCAATCTAGAACTGAGATAGATGGGCCTCCATGTGGCCTGTGCGTGGAGCCCAGGCAGGAGGGCCTTTGGTCCCGGTTGGTGGCACCAACCGGGACCAATAGGCATCCACGCGTCAGCATTTCTATGGCTGGGGTTTTTGTTTTTTTGAAGGGGGGGGGGGGTTTGGGGGGTTTGGGGGGTTAATTTAGGTGGTTCATACATTGTGTTAGCTAGCTATAATTAATAGAGAGAAGTGTCCTCTCTTATGTCCGTGCTTGGTCGACGCTACGTACTATACATACGTATAGAGAGGACTAGACACGCTAGCTAGCTAGTAAGCAAACGAAGGAAACAGAAGATCGTCATGAACATATATGCATACAGAGAGAAGTGATATCGACCACCTCTCCTTATCCGAGAGATTGGTCGAACAACAAGTTCTCGTATATCTATCCGACACTACCGGCTACATATATACAATAATTATCTCTTACAAATATAATCTCCTAACATACAGACTCATGGTCCACATAGTATTCTCCATCTTCAGTGATCACGTGGTCAAGAAAGAATGCCCCTAATTCCTCTTGAATTGCTCGCATGCGAGCTGGTGCTAGGAGTTCATCCCGCTTCCGAAACATCTAATTTGAAGAAGGGGGTCAATATATATATATATATATATGAATGAATGAAACTCAACACAAATGATGGCAATAAAATAAAATTGTGAATGTTGTTATTTACGCACTTCATATTGTTCGTCAGAGTTGCCCCGCTCACAGGTCGTGTGGCGGATGGACTCGCAAACGTAGTATCCACAGAAATCATCCCCTTGTTCCTGCCACGACCACTTTACAAGAAATAGAGGTCAATCAAACTGATAAGCAAGAATGCCAAATGGTATTCATGAAACTAGCGCTTGAATCAATAGGATATGCGCGGAACATGCTACTATAGTACTTACTTTCGGGTGTCTAAATTGCAGCTTCTTCGGGAGTCCCGGAGCTTTTTTGGTGAATTTTTTGCAAACCCTGCCAGACAAAGAAAACAATTACTTGATATATCAGGAAATGAACAAAGTTGCTGATATGGTGGATAATGATCGATTTAACTTACTTCTCGAGCATTTGAGTCATGTCCGCATAGTCCTGGGGATCTTTTCGTCTTGAGTCTAAGACGGTTACTAGTCCCTGCTCAAGCTTAATCTCTAGGAGAATATAGTGGAAACTGCACACGCATGCATAACTCATCAATTACATTACTATAACCTTGACTAATATATAAGGGAAACCGAATATGCACAAGACAGTAACACTCACTTGAATTGTAAGGAAAGAGTATTATATCTTTGTTTTCATTTATTACCAACGATCGTAGCAAGTTGGCCTCGGTATCTGCGGCATGAAATTTAACCTCAGTTGCATCTATGAGATATGTGTTAATGAACCCAATATCACCGACTTGTCTTTTCTTCAATTCGGCGATCTTCAATCTGCATAATATAGCGAGGATAATTATAAATACATGCAATGAAAGAGCTAAGCTATATATGTTGGGGAACGTAGTAATTTCAAAAAATTTCCTACGCACACGCAAGATCATGGTGATGCATAGCAACGAGAGGGGAGAGTCTTGTCTACGTACCCTCGTAGACCAGAAGCGGAAGCGTTAGCACAACGCGGTTGATGTAGTCGTACGTCTTCACGGCCTGACCGATCAAGCACCGAAACTACAGTACCTCCGAGTTCTAGCACACGTTTAGCTCGATGACGATACCCAGACTCCGATCCAGCAAAGTGTCGGGGAAGAGTTTCGTCAGCACGACGGCGTGGTGACGATCTTGATGTTCTACTGTCGCAGGGCTTCGCCTAAGCACCACTACAATATTATCGAGGACTATGGTGGAGGGGGGCACCGCACACAGCTAAGAGAACGATCATGAAGATCAACTTGTGTGTCTTGGGGTGCCCCCTGCCCCCGTATATAAAGGAGCAAGGGGGGGGGGGTGCGGCCGGCTCTAGGAGGAGGCGCGCTGGAGGAGTCCTACTCCTACCGGGAGTAGGACTCCCCCTTTCCTAGTTGGATTAGGACTTGGGGGGAAGGAGGAGAGGGAAGAAAGGAAAGGGGGGGGGGGGGCGCCCCCTCCTTGTCCAATTCGGACTTGGGGGGGAGGGGCGCGCTGCAGCCCCTAGGCCTCCTCTCCTCTTCCTCCACTAGGCCCATTAAGGCCCATTAGGTTACCGGGGGGTTCCAGTAACCTCCCAGTACTCCGGTAAAATGCCGATTTCACCCGGAACACTTCCGATGTCCAAACATAGGCTTCCAATATATCAATCTTTATGTCTCGAACATTTCGAGACTCCTCGTCATGTCCGTGATCACATCCGGGACTCCGAACAAACTTCGGTACATCAAAATATATAAACTCATAATGAAACTATCATCGTAGCGTTAAGCGTGCGGACCCTACGGGTTCGAGAACAATGTAGACATGACCGAGACATGTCTCCGGTCAATAACCAATAGTGGAACCTGGATGCTCATATTGGCTCCCACATATTCTACGAAGATCTTTTATCGGTCAGACCGCATAACAACATACTTTGTTCCCTTTGTCATTGGTATGTTACTTGCCCGAGATTCGATCGTCGGTATCTTAATACCTAGTTCAATCTCGTTACCGGCAAGTCTCTTTACTCGTTTCGTAATACATCATATCGCAACTAACTCATTAGTTGCAATGCTTGCAAGGCTTATGTGATGTGCATTACCGAGAGGGCCCAGAGATACTTCTCCGACAATCGGAGTGACAAATCCTAATCTCGAAATACGCCAACCCAACATGTACCTTTGGAGACACCTGTAGAGCTCCTTTATAATCACCCAGTTACGTTGTGACGTTTGGTAGCACACAAAGTGTTCCTCCGGCAAACGGGAGTTGCATAATCTCATAGTCATAGGAACATGTATAAGTCATGAAGAAAGCAATAGCAACATACTAAACGATCGGGTGCTAAGCTAATGGAATGGGTCATGTCAATCACATCATTCTCCTAATGATGTGATCCCGTTAATCAAATAACAACTCTTTTGTTCATGGTTAGGAAACATAACCATCTTCGATTAACGAGCTAGTCAAGTAGAGGCATACTAGTGACACTCTGTTTGTCTATGTATTCACACATGTATTATGTTTCCGGTTAATACAATTCTAGCATGAATAATAAACATTTATCATGATATAAGGAAATAAATAATAACTTTATTATTGCCTCTAGGGAATATTTCCTTCAGTCTCCCACTTGCACTAGAGTCAATAATCTAGTTCACATTGCCATGTAATTCAACACTAATAGTTCACATCACCATGTGATTAACACCCATAGTTCACATTGTCATGTGATCTATACCCAAAGGGTTTACTAGATTGAGTAATCTAGTTCACATCGTTTATGTGATTAACACCCAAAGAGTACTAAGGTGTGATCATGTTTTGCTTGTGAGATAATTTTAGTCAACGGGTCTGCCACATACAGATCTGTAAGTATTTTGCGAATTCTATGTCTACAATGCTCTGCACGGAGCTACTCTAGCTAATTGCTCCCACTTTCAATATGTATCTAGATCAAGACTTAGAGTCATCCAGATCTGTGTCAAAACTTGCATCGACGTAACTTTTTACGACGAACCTTTTGTCACCTCCATAATTGAGAAATATTTCCTTATTCCACTAAGGATAATTTTGACCGCTGTCCAGTGATCTACTCTTAGATCACTATTGTACTCCCTTGCTTAACACAATGTAGGGTATACAATAGATCTGGTACACAGCATGGCATACTTTATAGAACCTATGGCTGAGGCATAGGGAATGACTTTCATTCTCTTTCTATCTTCTGCCGTGGTCAGGCTTTGAGTCTTACTCAATTTCACACCTTGTAACACAGCCAAGAACTCTTTCTTTGACTGTTCCATTTTGAACTACTTCAAAATATTGTCAAGGTATGTACTCATTGAAAAAACTTATCAAGCGTCTTGATCTATCTCTATAGATCTTGATGCTTAATATGTAAGTAGCTTCACCGAGGTCTTTCTTTGAAAAGCTTCTTTAAAACACTCCTTTATGCTTTGCAGAATAATTCTACATTATTTCCAATCAACAATATGTCATTCACATATACTTATCAGAAATGCTGTAGTGCTCCCACTCACTTTCTTGTAAATACAGGCTTCACCGCAAGTCTGTATAAAACTATATGCTTTGATCATACTATCAAAGCGTTTATTCCAACTCTGAGAGGCTTGCACCAGTCCATAAATGGATCGCTGGAGCTTGCACACTTTGTTAGCTCCTTTTGGATCGACAAAACCCTCTGGCTGCATCATATACAACTCTTCTTCCAGAAATCCATTCAGGAATGCAGTTTTGACATCCATTTGCCGGATTTCATAAAATGCGGCAATTGCTAACATGATTCGGACAGACTTAAGCATAGATACGAGTGAGAAACTCTCATCGTAGTCAACACCTTGAACTTGTCGAAAACCTTTTTGCGACAATTCTAGCTTTGTAGATAGTAACACTACTATCAGCGTCCGTCTTCCTCTTGAAGATCCATTTAATCTCAATGGCTCGCCGATCATTGGGCAAGTCAATCAAAGTCCATACTTTGTTCTCATACATGGATCTCATCTCAGATTTCATGGCCTCAAGCCATTTCGCGGAATCTGGGCTCATCATCGCTTCCTCATAGTTCGTAGGCTCGTCATGGTCAAGTAACATGACCTCCAGAACTGGATTACCGTACCACTCTGGTGCGGATCTCACTCTGGTTTACCTACAAGGTTCGGTAGTAACTTGATCTGAAGTTACATGATCATCATCATTAGCTTCCTCACTAATCGGTCTAGTAGTCACAGGAACATATTTCTGTGATGAACTACTTTCCAATAAGGGAGCAGGTACAGTTACCTCATCAAGTTCTACTTTCCTCCCACTCACTTCTTTCGAGAGAAACTCCTTCTCTAGAAAGTATCCATTCTCAGCAATGAATAACTTGCCTTCGGATCTGTGATAGAAGGTGTACCCAACAGTCTCCTTTGGGTATCCTATGAAGACATATTTCTCTGATTTGGGTTTGAGCTTATCAGGATGAAACTTTTTCATATAAGCAACACAACCCCAAACTTTAAGACACGACAACTTCGGTTTCTTGCCAAACCATAGTTCAGATTGTGTCGTCTCAACGAAATTAGATGGTGACTTAGATGGTGCCCTTTTAAACGTGAATGCAGCTGTCTTTGATGCATAACCCCAAAACGATGTTGGTAAATCTGTAAGAAACATCATAGATTGCACTATATCCAATAAAGTACGGTTATGACGTTCGGACACACATTATGCTGTGGTGTTCCAGGTGGCACGAATTTGTGAAACTATTCCACATAGTTTTAATTGAAGACCAAACTCGTAACTCAAATATTTGTCTCTGCGATCAGATCGTAGAAACCATAATTTTCTTTTTACGATGATTTTCCACTTCACTCTGAAATTCTTTGAACTTTTCAAATGTTTCAGACTTATGTTTCATCAAGTAGATATACCCATATCTGCTCAAATCATATGTGAAGGTCAGAAAATAACGATACCCGCCACGAGCTTCAACACTCATCGGATCGCATATATCAGTATGTATTATTTCCAATAAGTCAGTTGCTCGCTCCATTGTTCCGGAGAACGGAGTCTTTAGTCATCTTGCCCATAAGGCATGGTTCGCAAGCACCAAGTGATTCATAATCAAGTGATTCCAAAATCCCATCAGCATGGAGTTTCTTCATGCGCTTTACACCAATATGACCTAAACGGCAGTGCCACAAATAAGTTGCACTATCATTATTAACTTCGCATCTTTTGGTTTCAATATTATGAATATGTGTATCACTACGATCGAGATCCAATGAACTATTTTCATTGGGTGTGTAACCATATAAGGTTTTATTCATGTAAACAGAACAACAATTTATTCTCTTACTTAAATGAATAACCGTATTACAATAAACATGATCAAATCATATTCATGCTCAACGCAAACACCAAATAACACTTATTTAGGTTCAACATTAATCCCGAAAGTATAGGGAGTGTGCGATGATGATCATATCAATCTTGGAACCACTTCCAACACACATCGTCACTTCACCCTTAACTAGTCTCTGTTTATTTTGCAACTCCCGTTTCGAGTTACTAATCTTAGCAACTGAACTAGTATCAAATACTGAGGGGTTGCTATAAACACTAGTAAAGTACACATCAATAACATGTATATCAAATATACTTATGTTCACTTTGCCATCCTTCTTATCCGCCAATCACTTGGGGTAGTTCCGCTTCCAGCGACCAGTCCCTTTGCAGTAGAAGCACTTAGTCTCAGGCTTAGGACCAGACTTGGGCTTGTTCACTTGAGCAGCAACTTGCTTGTTCTTCTTCTTGAAGTTCCCCTTCTTCCCTCTGCCCTTTTCTTGAAACTAGTGGTCTTGTCTACCATCAACACTTGATGTTTTTCTCGATTTCTACCTTCGTCAATTTCAGCATTATGAAGAGCTTGGGAATCATTTCTGTTATCCCTTGCATATCATAGTTCATCATGAAGTTCTACTAACTTGGTGATGGTGACCAGAGAATTATGTCAATCACTATTTTATCTGGAAGATTAACTCCCACTTGATTCAAGCAATTGTAGTACCCAGATAATCTAAGCACATGCTCACTAGTTGAGCGATTATTCTCCATCTTTTAGCTATAGAACTTGTTGGAGACTTCATATCTCTCAACTCGGGTATTTGCTTAAAATATTAACTTCAACTCCTGGAACATCTCATATGGTCCATGACGTTCAAAACGTCTTTGAAGTCCCAATTCTAAGCCGTTAAGGATGGTGCACTAAACTATCAAGTAGTCATCATATTGAGCTAGCCAAACGTTCATAACGTCTACATCTGCTCCTGCAATAGGTCTGTCACCTAGCGGTGCATCAAGGACATAATTCTTCTGTGCAGCAATGAGGATAAACCTTAGATCACGGATCCAATCCGGATCATTGCTACTAACATCTTTCAACACAATTTTCTCTAGGAACATATCAAAATAAACATATGAAAGCAACAACGCGAGCTATTGATCTACAACATAGATATGCTAATACTACCAGGACTAAGTTCATGATAAATTAAAGTTCAATTAATCATATTACTTAAGAACTCCCACTTAGATAGACATCCCTCTAATCCTCTAAGTGATCACGTGATCCAAATCAACTAAACCATGTCCGATCATCACGTGAGATGGAGTAGTTTCAATGGTGAACATCACTATGTTGATCATATCTACTATATGATCCATGCTCGGCCTTTCGGTCTCCGTGTTCCGAGGCCATATCTGTATATGCTTGGCTCGTCAAGTATAACCTGAGTATTCCGCGTGTGCAACTGTTTTGCACCCGTTGTATTTGAACGTAGAGCCTATCACACCCGATCATCACGTGGTGTCTCAGCACGAAGAACTTTCGCAACGGTGCATACTCAGGGAGAACACTTCTTGATAATTAGCGAGAGATCATCTTAAAATGCTACCGTCAATCAAAGCAAGATAAGATGCATAAAAGATAAACATCACATGCAATCAATATAAGTGATATGATATGGCCATCATCATCTTGTGCTTGTGATCTCCATCTTCGAAGCACCGTTATGATCACCATCGTCACCGGCGCGACACCTTGATCATCATCGTAGCATCGTTGTTGTCACGCCAATCTTATGCTTCCACGACTATCTCTACCGCTTAGTGATAAATAAAGCATTACAGCGCAATTGCATTGCATACAATAAAGCGACAACCATATGGCTCCTGCCAGTTGCCGATAACTCGGTTACAAAACATGATCATCTCATACAATAAAATTTAGCATCATGTCTTGACCATATCACATCACAACATGCCCTGCAAAAACAAGTTAGACGTCCTCTACTTTGTTTGTTGCAAGTTTTACGTGGCTGCTACGGGCTTAAGCAAGAACCAATCTTACCTACGCATCAAAACCACAACAATAGTTTGTCAAGTTGGTGCTGTTTTAACCTTCGCAAGGACCGGGCGTAGCCACACTCGGTTCAACTAAAGTTGGAGAAACTGACACCCGCCAGCCACCTGTGTGCAAAGCACGTCGGTAGAACCAGTCTCGCGTAAGCGTACGCGTAATGTCGGTCCGGGCCGCTTCATCCAACAATACCGCCGAACCAAAGTATGACATGCTGGTAAGCAGTATGACTTATATCGCCCACAACTCACTTGTGTTCTACTCGTGCATATAACATCAACACATAAAACCAGGCTCGGATGCCACTGTTGGGGAACGTAGTAATTTCAAAAAATTTCCTACGCACACGCAAGATCATGGTGATGCATAGCAACGAGAAGGGAGAGTGTCGTCTATGTACCCTCGTAGACCGGAAGCGGAAGCGTTAGCACAACGCGGTTGATGTAGTCATACGTCTTCACAGCCCGACCGATCAAGCACCGAAACTACGACACCTCCGAGTTCTAGCACACGTTCAGCTCGATGACGATCCCGGACTCCGATCCAGCAAAGTGTCGAGGAAGAGTTCCGTCACCATGACGGCGTGGTGGCGATCTTGATGTTCTACTGTCGCAGGGCTTCGCCTAAGCACCACTACAATATTATCGAGGACTATGGTGGAGGGGGGCACCGCACACGGCTAAGAGAATGATCATGAAGATCAACTTGTGTGTTTAGGGGTGCCCCTGCCCCCGTATATAAAGGAGCAAGGGGGGTGTGGCCGGCTCTAGGAGGAGGCGCACCGGAGGAGTCCTACTCCTATCGGGAGTAGGACTCCCCCTTTCCCTAGTTGGATTAGGACTTGGGGGGAAGGAGGAGAGGGAAGAAAGGAAGGGGGGGGGCATCGCCCCCTCCTTGTCCAATTCGGACTTGGGGGGGGGGGGAGGGGCGCGCGGAAGCCCCTAGGCCTCCTCTCCTCTTCCTCCACTAGGCCCATTAAGGCCCATTAGGTTACCGGGGGGTTCCGGTAACCTCCCTGTACTCTGGTAAAATGCCGATTTCACCCGGAACACTTCCGATGTCCAAACATAGGCTTCCAATATATCAATCTTTATGTCTCGAACATTTCGAGACTCCTCGTCATGTTCGTGATCACATCCGGGACTCCGAACAAACTTCGGTACATCAAAATATATAAACTCATAATGAAACTGTCATCGTAACGTTAAGCGTGCGGACCCTATGGGTTCGAGAACAATGTAGACATGACCGAGACATGTCTCCGGTTAATAACCAATAGCGGAACCTAGATGCTCATATTGGCTCCCACATATTCTACGAAGATCTTTTATCGGTCAGACCGCATAACAACATACTTTGTTCCCTTTGTCATCGGTATGTTACTTGCCCGAGATTCGATCGTCGGTATCTTAATACCTAGTTCAATCTCGTTACCGGCAAGTCTCTTTACTCGTTTGGTAATAAATCATCTCGCAACTAACTCATTAGTTGCAATGCTTGCAAGGCTTATGTGATGTGCATTACCGAGAGGGCCCAGATATACCTCTCCGACAATCGGAGTGACAAATCCTAATCTCGAGATACGCCAACCCAACATGTACCTTTGGAGAAACCTATAGAGCTCCTTTATAATCACCCAGTTATGTTGTGACGTTTGGTAGCACACAAAGTGTTCCTCCGGCAAACGGGAGTTGCATAATCTCATAGTCATAGGAACATGTATAAGTCATGAAGAAAGCAATAGCAACATACTAAACGATCAGTTGCTAAGCTAATGGAATGGGTCATGTCAATCACATCATTCTCCTAATGATGTGATCCCGTTAATCAAATAAAAACTCTTTTGTTCATGGTTAGTAAACATAACCATCTTCGATTAACGAGCTAGTCAAGTAGAGGCATACTAGTGACACTCTGTTTGTCTATGTATTCACACATGTATTATTTTTCCGGTTAATACAATTCTAGCATGAATAATAAACATTTATCATGATATAAGGAAATAAATAATAACTTTATTATTGCCTCTAGGGCATATTTCCTTCAATATAGAGAGACTTAATGACAGAAGTAGTACTACTTACAGACATTAGCAGGTGACTGTTGCTTTATCGAGGGCCAATTGATTGAAAAACTGAAAGTACTCCTCAAATGGAACAGGCAACAGTTCAGTTCCAATGAGGTCATGCTCCTTTTTAACTCTCACATACAAAGTACTCCTCCCCCCAGACTCTCTGCAGATTTTCAAGTACCAATCATGCAATCTTCGCATCATCGTTGATAGAGATCTTTCATCTTTGACGAGAGGCTTCCCGTACTCATATATTTGTATCTGCACCTCCATGAAATCATAATGTACATCGTCGGGCAGGTAATCCCCAAGATTTCTATAACCTGGCACCATCCTCGGATCATTAGCGACGATGTCGCTAGGCACCTTGAGCGGGGGGCATGATTGCTTCGCTTGTTCGCCGAGCTGGGCAATTTGTTTCCCAGCTCGTCGTTCTTTCAGGCTTTGATCATTGACAATACTTCCTGACTGCTCCGCTTCGGCAAATTCCTTTCCAATAATGCGCTCATAGTTTCCTTTCGGCGGAGACTTGGGTGGTTTTGTCAGGGCAGCCAGAGGGCGCTTCGCTTTCACCGGATCTACCTTCTCCTCCGGAGGTGGATGTTTCTTTGCTTTCACCCTTTCAAAGAAGTTCCTCACTTCTTCTCGCGCGATCTCGGCGTTCTCCTCCGGGGTCCTCTCGTATGGTAACTTCTCTGGAGTCTTCAAAGAAGGACCGAATCTGTATGTCCTCCCGCCTCTGGCTGTACTGCTGGACACCGGCAGAGCAGACGAAGCGGTTGTCTTATTTACTTGCTTACGAGGCGGAGGAGAAGGACTACGACGCGCCGGAGTAGCCGGAGCGGTGGTAGGTCTCTTCCGCCCTTGCTGGCGAGGCGGAGAAGGAGGAGGCTGGCTGCTCGGGCGCACCGGCGCAAGCGGAGAAGGAGGCGGAGTGCCGCCACGCGCCGGAGAAGGAGCCGTCCGAGTGCCCTGATCGTCACTCGCCGGAGGAGGAGGCGGTGGAGGAGGCGGAGTGCTCTGACTCGCCGGAGGAGGAGGAGGAGGCGGAGGTGTCCAGTTCGGAAGGTTGATGAGCTCCTTGCGCCATAGGCATGGAGTCTTCAGAGCAGAACCTAGCCGAGTCTCCCCTTCACCGGTAGGGTGGTCAAGCTGGAGGTCCTCAAATCCCTCCGTTATTTCATCCGCCATCACCCTAGCATATCCTTCTGGAATCGGCCGGCAGTGAAAAGTTGTGCCGGGTTCAGTAGGAAGAACAGAGCCAACAACCGCCTTGCCTTCATATTAATCCATTGCGTCATAATGTGGCAATTTTGAGACTCCGTGATAGCATCCATGGGATAGCTGGCAGGAGCCGTCAAGACATGCTCCGGCTGAAGCATCTCGGTGGAAGCCACGCTGCTTCTCCGCTGAGATGGCGGGGTAGCTTTGGGGGAAGCTTCGGCAGTTTGTTTGCTGCGATTTGCTTCTCGTTCCTCTATCGCTTGTACCCTTGCTTGCAGCGCCTGCATTTGGGTCTGCTGCACTTTTTTCCTCCTCTCCTGGCATTTGTAACCGCCTGCGTCCGGAAACCCAACCTTCCACAGAATGGATCCTGGCGTGCCTCGTGTCTGTCCAGGGTGCTCAGGATTCCCGAGGGCCGTTGTGAGCTCGTCGTTCTCTGTCTCGAACGAACGTCCCTTGCTGCGCTGCTTCGATATACTACTGAAGCTTCTTGACTGGTATGTCCATTTGATCGTTCATCCAAATGCACTTCCCTGATACAGGGTCCAAGGTTCCGCCAGCCCCGAAGAACCAAGTCCGGCAACAATCTGGCCAGTTAATTGTCTCTGGTTCGATCCCTTTATAAACCAGATCATTCTCAGTCTTGGCCCACTTAGGCCGGGCTACGAGGTAGCCACCTGACCCCGTGCGATGGTGATGCTTCTTCTTCGCAGCATTTTGCTTGTTTGTCGCCGCATCTTCTTACTCTTTTCCGATGTCTTGTGGGCCACAAATGCGGGCCAGTGATCTCTGATCTTCTCATATCTGCCCTTGAATTCTGGTGTCTCTTTATTTTCGATAAACTTATTCAGCTCTTTCTTCCACCTCCTGAATAGTTCTGCCATCCTCTTAAGAGCAAAAGACTTGATTAATTGCTCTTTAACTAGCTTCTCCGGATCATCCTCTTACGGTAGGGTGAAATTTGACTTCAGCTCAGTCCAAAGATCATTTTTTGCATATCATTGACATAAGACACCTCAGGGTCTTCTATAGCCGGCTTTAACCATTGCTGGATGTTGATCGGGATCTTGTCCCTAACCAAAACCCCGCACTGAGCAACAAATGCGCTCTTTGTCCGGAGGGGTTCAATCGGTTGGCCGTCGGGCACGATTGCAATGATCTCAAACTTTTCATCCGAGCTTAACTTTTTCTTCGGGCCTCGTCTCTTTACCAAAGTTGTGCTCGATCCAGAGGGCTAGAAAAAAAACAAAGACTTAGTTAATATGTGTACATACCAAAACAATGAATGCATCAATTAGCTAGTCAGCAGAAGCTTAACTAATATATATACCTGGCCGGACTCGGTTCGGTCATCGGAGACGTCATCACGGTCTCCTTCTTGCACCGGCATTGGGTCACCAGGGCCGTCCTCACGGTCTCCTTGCACCGGCATTAGGTCACCGGAGCCATCATAATCATAGCCATCTGCTTCCAGACCATCGGTGTCATTGAGAAACAACGAGCAGACAGCATCACTTCCTCGTGCGATTATGTCCCCCAACAACTCTTCTTGTACTTCGTCTCGGGCGGTGTCCATAGTTTCTACAAATATTTACAACATGGCAATTATTATTCAAACATGACAGATGGATATATTAGTGGCAAACGTAGAACTAATATTAATTAGTGGCCTCGACGCTGCTTCTCTAGGGTTTGGGGTGGCCTCGACAACGCTTCAAGGATAAAAAAAGAAGAGGAAGAAGAAAAAAAAAGAGGAGAAGAAAGAATAGAGGAGTAACTCCTCTATTCTTTCTTCTCCTCTTTTTTTCTTCTTCTTCCTCTTTTTTTATTGGGAACGAGGGTCGTCGAGGGTCGCCGAGCGGTAGAGGAAACCCTAAAGAGCAAGTATCGTGGGTGTGAGATACATGTGGCCGTCGGTGTCGGACACTACATCCACGTCCCACAAGTGATGTGGGCGTCGAAGCCCGCGTCACTTGTGGGACGTGGATGTAGTGTCCGACACCGACGGCCACCTGTATCTCACATCGACGATACTTGCTGTTTAGGGTTTCCTCTACCGCTCGGCGACCCTGACCCTCGACGACCCTCGTTCCCGATAAAAAAAAGAGGAAGAAGAAGAAGAAAAGAGAAGAAGAAAGGGTTTCCTCTACCGCTCAGCGACCCTAACCCTCGACGAACCTCGTTCCTGATAAAAAAGAGGAAGAAGAAGAAAAAAAAGAGGAGAAGAAAGAATCGTCGAGGGTTAGGGTCGCCGAGCGGTAGAGGAAACCCTAAATAGCAAGTATCGTGGGTGTGAGATACATGTGACCGTCGGTGTCAGACACTACATCCACGTCCCACAAGTGACGCGGGTCGACGTACGCGTCACTTGTGGGACGTGGATGTACTGTCCGACACCGATGGCCACATGTATCTCACACCGACGATACTTGCTATTTAGGGTATATCGACCCCCCCTCGTGTTGAAGTTATCGGGAGGTGGTATATATATCAACCCCCCCTCGTGCGTTGAAGTTATCGGGAGGGGGTATATCGACCCCCCCTTGTGTTGAAGTTATCGGGAGGGGGTATATCGACCCCCCCATCATGTTGAAGTTATCGGGAGGGGTATATCGACGATAGACCCAATAAAACATAAGAATACGAAGAAGAAATAAAAAGAGGAGAAGAAGAAAGGAATAGAGGAGAAGATAGAAGAAAAAAATAAGAAAAAAAAGAGGAGAAGAAGAAAGGAATAGAGGAGAAGAAGAAAAAATAGAATTTTTTTCTATTTTTTCTTCTTCTCCTCTATTCCTTTCTTCTTCTCCTCTTCCTTTTCTTCCTCTCATCTTCTCCTCCTCTTCCTTTTCTTCCTCTCCTCTTCTTCTCCTTTTTCCTCTTCTTATTTTCCTTTTTCCTCTCCTAAATATATAAAACTTTTCTAGAAATGAAACTAACCTAAAATGTACTAAATCAGAGAACATATATAGATGATCCTTCTCTAAATATTTAAATATAACTTTTGCATATATGAACATATATACACAGAGAACATACAAACATATATACATTTTTATAAAAAAGCAAAATACAAAATACAAACATATATATGAAAAAAATTCTGAAAAGAAGCAATATACACAATATATATACTGACATATATACATAATATACACAAAGAAGCAAAATATACAATATACACAAGCATATAATATATGAAAAAAAACAGGGGGGCGGACCAACGAAGGGGCAGGGCGACGGCAACGGGCGGGCCGGGCGACGGCGATGGGCGGGGCAGGGGCGGGCGACGGGCGGGGCGACGACGACGGGCGGGCCAGGGCGACGACGACAGACGGGTCGGGGCGCGCGTCGGGGCAGGGCGGCGAGCGGCGTGCGGCGTCGGGCGAGGGCACGGCCGACGGCGACGGCGCGGTCGGGGGTGACTGCAGGGGTGGCGGACGGCGTCGGGGCAGCCTGGCGGCGTCGTCGGGGGCAAATGGTCGATGAGAAACTGAAATTTTCAGAAGTCCTGGTTATATACCAAGAGCATTGGTCCCGGTTCGTGGCACCAACCGGGACCAATGCCACCTTTAGTCCCGGTTGGTGCCTTTGGTCCCGGTTGGTGGCACCAATCGGGAGTAAAGGGGGGCATTGGTCACGGTTTGTGCCACGAACCGTGACCAATGCCCCCTTTAGTCCCGGTTGGTGCCATCAACCGGGACCAAAGGCCTGCGCCTGCCAAAGCCGCGGTGCGGTGGGATGTTTAGTCCCACCTTGCTAGCTGAGGAGCGGCCGCACCTGTTTATAAGCGCTGCCCCGCCCTCTCCATTGAACTCCTCAGAACTGCAGGCCTTTGGGCCTAATCTCACACCGCTATGCCTGTGGGCCTGCTGGGCCTTCCGCGGGCCTGAATCCTGGCCCATGGATGGGCTTCTAGTCGTATTCACGCCGTGGTGGCCCAGTAGGTGGCATTTTTTTACTATTTGTTTTTTCATTTCTACTTAGTACTAAATACTTATAGTTTTTTAGTGATTTTTTTCTTTTAGGTCACAAAAATTATAAACTTTCTGTTAGTGCCATTAGTTTTAAAATTTGAATAGTTTAAATTTGAATTTTTTAAAATTTGTGTGAATCACTAGTTTATGAATAACTTTACTAAAAAATTGATTTTTGAGTCATTCTTTTTCATGCTATTTAATATTACTATGTTTTATCATTATACTCAATTTGGTAATTTTAGTTAGTCATAACAAATATTATAGGATTTTTTTTTCTTTTTTGCTATTTATTTTTTCATTTCTACTTAGAACAAAATACTAATAGTTTTTTAGTGATTTCTTTTTTCTTTTAGGTCACAAAAATTATAAACTTTCTGCATTATTTATTTTCTTTTGTTTTTTGCTTTATTTTTTAATTCTTTTTGCTTTTAGTTTTAGAAAAATTATAAACTTTCTGTTAGTGTCATTAGTTTTCAAATTTGAAAACACTTTTTTAGTTTTTTTTGTTTTCTTTGTTGCTTTATTTATTTTATTTTATTTCTACTTACAACAAAATACTTATTGTTGCTATTTTTATTTTTTTTCTTCAGTTTTTTGTTTTGTTTTCTGTATTATTTATTTTGTTTTGTTTTTTTGCTTTATTTTTTTATTCTTTTTGCTTTTAGGTCAGGAAAATTATAAACTTTCTGTTAGTGCCATTAGTTTTAGAAAAGTTATTGTGCCATTAGTTTTCAAATTTGAATAGTTAAAATTTGAATTCTTTGAAATTTGTGTGAATCACAAGTTTGTGATTAACTTTACTAAAAAAATGAACATAGATGCACCTATAGAGAAAATTCGACCTAAATTCATAGTTTTCAAATGAACTCTGAAAAAGTTGGCATAGCATACTCGTGTGTTACAATGTTGGCATGGTATCATCATAATAGTTGCGGGAGAAAGTCTTCACTTTTTCTTCGCTTGTGTCATTTGCTTATTGCGCCGTAACCATGGATAATCTTCAACGTTTATCATGATGCTTGGGTCAGCCTTGACATTGAAGGGAGGAATTTCATGAAACTTTTCATAATCTTCAGACATGTCTGTCTTGCCCTCCACTCCCAGGATATCCCTTTTTCCTGAAAGAACTATCACTAGTAGAAAAGGGGGCAATGGTCCAGGCCGAGTCAGCCCATTAGTCCCGGTTCAGTCCAGAACCGGGACCAATGGGGGCATTGGACCCGGTTCGTGAGCCCAGGGGGCCGGCCGGGCCACGTGGGCCATTGGTCCCGGTTCGTCTGGACCTTTTGGTCCCGGTTGGTGGGACGAACCGGGACCAATGGGCCTGGCTCCTGGCCCACCACCATTGGTCCCGGTTGGTGGCCTGAACCGGGACCAAAGGCTGCCCTTTAGTCCCCGTTCATGCCACGAACCGGGACCAATGAGGTGCCTATATATATACCCTCGCCCGCGAGAAGAGCACTCCGGTGCTCTGTTTTTCTCTGGCCGGCGAGGGGAGGGGTTTGTGTGGTGCTCTAGCTCACCTCCTATGCACATGAGGTGTTCGATGAAATGCCCGAGCCACACTAGTTAAGCTTTCTCCTCTCTAAGCTCGACCTCAAAGCTACATTTTCCTCAAGATTTGTCTAGATTTAGTGGTCCGTCACGCCCCACCCCCGTCTTCACCGTCGTCGATCACCCACGCCGATCTCATCACCGACACCACCGTGGTGAGCCTCTTGTTCTTATCTTCTTTCTGAAAGGAAAAATATTCTTACTTGTACGTTTAGATAGATACTTGTATCATTTTCTTACTTTTATTATTGCATCTTATATAGTGCGATGGTTTTGGTATCCGCCCTCGTCGGCCCTCGTCCTGTCTATGATTCGGATGTGGTATATATATTATCTTTATAACTATTGGTTCATTTATTGTTTACGAAAATTATGCGGACCAACATGACATATATTTTATTTATCTAGGATGTATGTGAACCGGAAATTCCAACCAACCCTATTGTCGAGAGGTTAAATTTAGTTGAAGAAGAAAACAATTTCTTGAAGGAAAAAATAAAAAAAATTGAGGAGGAGAAGATGATATTGGAGTTGCATGTTGCGGATGTCATCGATGATCACAAGATAAAGATGGATGCAATGCGCTTGAAGATTAGAAAGATTAGAAAATATGCCATTCATACCGAGGCTTGGTATCATTATGCCATTGGATCAATTGTTACCTTGGTTGCGATTATGATCGCCTTTGTTTTCGCATTTAAATGTTTTACATAGTTTCAATGTATGGTTTAATTAATTAGATGCTCTGGAGAGCTATATGTTGTTAGATGAGAACTATGTATGTACTTTGGTTTTAATGTGATGATGAACTTCTATTAATTTGGACACTTAATTATATATAATGCACACAGATGAACCAACAATGGATGTACAGTGACAGACACACCTCCGAGTACATTAAGGGCGTGCATGAGTTTCTCGATGCAGCTGAGGCAAACAAGCAGAATGGTTTTATGTATTGTCCATGCACTAAATGTGGGAATACGGTGTCTTACTCTAACCGGAAAATCCTTCACACCCACCTGCTTTACAAGGGTTTCATGCCACACTATAATGTTTGGACGAGGCACGGAGAAATAGGGGTTATGATGGAAGACGACGAAGAAGAAGAGTACGATGACAACTATGTGCCCCCTGAATACCGTGATGCTGCAACGGGGGGAGCTGGTGAAGATCAAGAGGAACCAGACGATGTGCCCAATGATGCTGCAACGGGTGAAGCTGCTGAAGATCAAGAGGAACCAGACGATGTGCCCGATGATGATGATCTCCGCCGGGTCATTGTCGATGCAAGGACGCAATGCGAAAGTCAAAAGGAGAAGCTGAAGTTTGATCACATGTTAGAGGATCACAAAAAAGGGTTGTACCCCAATTGCGAAGATGGCAACACAAAGCTCGGTACCGTACTGGAATTGCTGCAGTGGAAGGCAGAGAATGCTGTGCCTGATAAAGGATTTGAGAAGCTACTGAAAATATTGAAGAAGAAGCTTCCAAAGGATAACGAATTGCCTGACAGTACATACGCAGCAAAGAAGGTCGTATGCCCTCTAGGATTGGAGGTGGAGAAGATACAAGCATGCCCTAATGACTGCATCCTATACCGCGGTGCATACAAGGATCTGACCGCATGCCCGGTATGCGGTGCATTGCGGTATAAGATCAGACGAGATGACCCTGGTGATGTTCACGGCGAGCCCCACAGGAAGAGGGTTCCTGCGAAGGTGATGTGGTATGCTCCTATAATACCACGGTTGAAACGTCTGTTCAGAAACGGAAAGCATGCCAAGTCGATGCGATGGCACAGTGAGGACCGTAAGAAAGACGGGAAGTTGAGAGCACCCGCTGACGGGTCGCAGTGGAGAAAAATCGTGAGAAAGTACTGGGATGAGTTTGCAAAGGACCCAAGGAACGTATGGTTTGCTTTAAGCGCGGATGGCATTAATCCTTTCGGGGAGCAGAGCAGCAATCACAGCACCTGGCCTATGACTCTATGTATGTATAACCTTCCTCCTTGGATGTGCATGAAGCGGAAGTTCATTATGATGCCAGTTCTCATCCAAGGCCCTAAGCAACCCGGCAACGACATTGATGTGTACCTAAGGCCATTAGTTGAAGAACTTTTACAGCTGTGGAATGGAAACGGTGTACGTACGTGGGATGAGCACAGACAAGAGGAATTTAACCTAAAGGCGTTGCTGTTCGTGACCATCAACGATTGGCCCGCTCTCAGTAACCTTTCAGGACAGACAAACAAAGGATACCACGCATGCACACACTGTTTAGATGACACTGAAAGTATATACCTGGACAAATGCAGGAAGAATGTGTACCTGGGCCATCGTCGATTTCTTCCGACCAACCATCAATGTCGAAAGAAAGGCAAGCATTTCAAAGGCGAGGCAGATCACCGGAAGAAGCCCGCCATGCGTACCGGTGATCACGTACTTGCTATGGTCAATGATTTACACGTAATCTTTGGAAAGGGTCCCGGCGCACTAGCTGTTCCGAATGACGCTGAGGGACACGCACCCATGTGGAAGAAGAAATCTATATTTTGGGACCTACCCTACTGGAAAGACCTAGAGGTCCGCTCTTCAATCGACGTGATGCACGTGACGAAGAACCTTTGCGTGAACCTGCTAGGCTTCTTGGGCGTGTATGGAAAGACAAAAGATA
The DNA here is from genome assembly GCF_018294505.1 of Triticum aestivum. Lineage (NCBI taxonomy): Eukaryota > Viridiplantae > Streptophyta > Magnoliopsida > Poales > Poaceae > Triticum > Triticum aestivum. Next base: position 670,190,390 of record NC_057800.1, read on the forward strand.
CACCTGAGGCACGGGAGGACCTGCAACGTTTGCACGAAAAAGACGGCATGCCTCCGAAGCAGTATGAAGGTCCTGCCAGCTACGCTCTTACGAAAGAAGAGAAAGAAATCTTCTTTGAATGCCTGCTCAGTATGAAGGTCCCGACTGGCTTCTCGTCGAATATAAAGGGAATAATAAATATGCCAGAGAAAAAGTTCAGAACCTAAAGTCTCATGACTGCCACGTGATTATGACGCAACTGCTTCCGGTTGCATTGAGGGGGCTTCTACCGGAAAACGTCCGATTAGCCATTGTGAAGCTATGTGCATTCCTCAATGCAATCTCTCAGAAGGTGATCGATCCAGAAATCGTACCAAGGCTAAGGAGTGATGTGGCGCAATGTCTTGTCAGTTTCGAGCTGGTGTTCCCACCATCCTTCTTCAATATCATGACACATGTCCTAGTTCATCTAGTCGACGAGATTGTCATTCTGGGGCCCGTATTTCTACACAATATGTTCCCCTTTGAGAGGTTCATGGGAGTCCTAAAGAAATATGTCCGTAACCGCGCTAGGCCAGAAGGAAGCATCTCCATGGGCCATCAAACAGAGGATGTCATCGGGTTTTGTGTTGACTTCATTCCTGGCCTTAAGAAGATAGGTCTCCCTAAATCGCGCTATGAGGGGAGACTGACTGGAAAAGGCACGCTAGGAGCAGACTCAATAATATGCAGGGACGGGCATTCTTGGTCTCAAGCACACTACACAGTTCTACAGAACTCTACCTTGGTGACCCCGTATGTCGATGAACACAAGAGCAGTCTGCGCTCCAAACACCCGTAGCAGTGCGACGACTGGATTACATGTGAACACATTAGGACTTTCAGCAGTTGGTTGGAAGCACGTCTCAGAGGTGACAACACTGTTTGTGATGAGTTGTACTTGTTGTCCAGGGGACCATCTATGACTGTATTGATTTACAAAGGATACGAGATAAATGGGAATACATTTTACACGATTGACCAAGATCAAAAGAGCACCAACCAAAACAGCGGTGTCCGCTTTGATGCAACAACCGAGAAGGGAAAGGACACATATTATGGTTACATAGTGGACATATGGGAACTTGACTACGGACAAGATTTTAAGGTCCCTTTGTTTAAGTGCAAATGGGTCAATCTGTCAGGAGGCGGGGTACATGTAGACCCACAGTACGGAATGACAACAGTCGATCTGAAAAATCTTGGGTACACTGACGAACCGTTCGTCCTAGCCAATGATGTGGCACAGGTTATCTATGTGAAGGACATGTCTACCAGACCGAGAAAAAGAAAAGATAAGGAAGCGAATACATCATACGATGAGCCAAAGCGCCACATAGTTCTTTCAGGAAAAAGGGACATCCTGGGAGTGGAGGGCAAGACAGACATGTCTGAAGATTATGAAAAGTTTCATGAAATTCCTCCCTTCAATGTCAAGGCTGACCCAAGCATCCTGATAAATGATGAAGATTATCCATGGTTACGGCGCAATAAGCAAATGACACAAGCGAAGAAAAAGTGAAGACTTTCTCCCGCAACTATTATGATGATACCATGCCAAATTTGTAACAGACGAGTATGCTATGCCAACTTTTTCAGAGTTCATTTGAAAACTATGAATTTAGGTCGAATTTTCTCTATAGGTGCATCTATGTTCATTTTTTTAGTAAAGTTAATCACAAACTTGTGATTCACACAAATTTCAAAGAATTCAAATTTTAACTATTCAAATTTGAAAACTAATGGCACTAACAGAAAGTTTATAATTTTTCTAAAACTAATGGCACTAACAGAAAGTTTATAATTTTGCTGACCTAAAAGCAAAAAGAATTAAAAAATAAAGCAAGAAACAAAAGAAAATAAATAATACAGAAAACAAAACAAAAAAACTGGAAAAAAATAAAAATAGCAACAATAAGTATTTTGTTGTAAGTAGAAACAAAATAAAATAAATAAAGCAACAAAGAAAACAAAAAAACTAAAAAAGTGTTTTCAAATTTGAAAACTAATGGCACTAACAAAAAGTTTATAATTTTTCTAAAACTAAAAGCAAAAAGAATTAAAAAATAAAGCAAAAAACAAAAGGAAATAAATAATGCAGAAAATAAAACAAAAAAACTGGAAAAAATAGCAGTAATATTAAATAGCAGGAAAAAGAATGACTCAAAAATCAATTTTTATAGTAAAGTTATTCATAAACTAGTGATTCACACAAATTTTAAAAAATTCAAATTTAAACTATTCTAATTTTAAAACTAATGGCACTAACAGAAAGTTTATAATTTTTGTGACCTAAAATAAAAAAGAAATCACTACAAAACTATAAGTATTTAGTTCTAAGTAGAAATGAAAAAATAGCAAAGAAAAAAAAATGCCACCTACTGGGCCACCACAGCCTGAATACGACTAGAAGCCCAACCATGGGCCAGGATTTAGGCCCGCAGCAGGCCCATTAGGCCCACAGGCATTGCAGTGACAGATTAGGCCCGAAAGCCTGCAATTGAGAGGAGCTCGAGAGGGTGGGCGCAACAACGCTTATAAACCACTCCCGAGCCCTCTCAACTAGCGAGGTGGGACTAAACTTTTGGGCGCGGGGCAGCACAAGGCCATTGGTCCCGGTTGGTGGGAAGAACCGGGACCAAAGGGGGGCATTGGTCCCGGTTCGTCGCACCAACCGGGACCAATGGACCCCTTTGGTCCCGGTTCGCCTCACCAACCGGGACCAAAGGCCGCCGCTTCCCGCCCTTTGGGCTGCTGAAAAGAGGCCTTTGGTCCCGGTTGGTGGCACCAACCGGGACTAAAGGGGGGCATTGGTCCCGGGTTGAGCCACGAACCGAGACCAATACCTTTCCTATATAACCAAACACTTAGGAAATTTCCCCCACCCGCCATTCTTCTCTCCAAACGCCGCCAGGCTGCTGCGCTGCTCCTCGACGCCGGCTGCCCCGACGTCGCCGTCGCCTCCCCTAGCCGCCCGAGGTCGCCTCCCCTAGCCGCCCGAGGTCGCTGTCGTCCGTGCCCTCGCCCGACGCCGTCACCGATCGCCGCCCTGCCCCGACGCACGTCGCGCGCCCCGGCCCGCCCGTTGTCGTCGCCCTGCCCCGCCCGTCGCCGTCGCCCCTGCCCCACCCGTCGTCGTCGCCCCGCCCCGCCCGTCGCCGTCGCCCCGCCCCGCCCGTCGCCGTCGCCTCGGCCCGCCCGTCGCCTCGGATCGCCCGTCGCCGTCGCCCTGCCCGTTGGTCCGGCCGGCGCCCCTCCCCTGTTTTTATATATTATATATGCTTGTCTATATTGCCTCTTTGTGTATATTATGTATATATGTCAGTATATGTATTGTGTATATTGCTTCTTTTCAGATTTTTTTTCATATATATGTTTGTATTTTGTATTTTGCTTTTTTATAAAAATGTATATATGTTTTTATGTTCTCTGTGTATAAATGTTCATATCTGCAAAAGTTAGATTTAAATATTTAGAAAAGGATTATCTATATATGTTCTCTGATTTAGTACATTTTAGGTTACTTTCATTTTTAGAAAAGTTTTATATATTTAGGAGAGGAAAAAGGAAAATAAGAAGAGGAAAAAGGAGAAGAAGAGGAGAGGAAGAAAAGGAAGATGAGAAGAAGAAAGAACAGAAAAAAAATTCTATTTTTTCTTCTTCTCCTCTATTCCTTTCTTCTTCTCCTCTTTTTTTTCTTCTATTTTTCTTTGATCTTCTCCTCTATTCCTTTCTTCTTCTCCTCTTTTTATTTCTTCTTCGTTTTCTTCAACACGAGGGGGGGGTCGATATAACCCCCTCCCGATAGGAAAGTTTTATATAGAAAGTTACAATTTTAGAAAAGTTTTATATATGCAAAAGTTACAATTTTAGAAAAAGAAGGATAGGAAAGAAGAAAATAAGAAGAGGAAAGAAAGAAGAAGAGGAGAGGAAAAGAAGAGGAGAAATAAATAAGAAGAAGAAAAAAGAAGAAAAAGAAGAGGAGAAGAAGAAAGGAATAGTGGAGAGGAAGAGAAAATAGAATATTCTATTTTCTCTTCTTCTCCACTATTCCTTTCTTCTTCTCCTCTTTTTTTTCTTCTTTCTTTTCTTCGATCTTCTCATCTAGCTATTCCTTTCTCCTTCCCCTCTTTCTTCTTCTTCTTCTTATTCTTCTTCTTCTTAATTTTTATCGGGAATTAGGGTGTCGAGGATCGCCGAGGGGTCGAGGGTCGGGAACTAGGGTAGAGGGTCGAGGGTCGTTAAGGGGTCAAGGGTCGAGGGTTTCAGGGTCAAGGGTTCGAGGGTTCTATAGGGTCTAGGGATCGAGGGTCGAGGGTTCCAGGGTCGTCTAGGGGTTGAGGGTTCCAGGGTCGTCGAGGGTTCGAGGGGTCGAGGATCGCCGAGGGGTCGAGAGAGGTTTCCTAGTGTCAAAGTATTGAAGAAATCCATGGCTTCATCATTAGCCGGAAGTAACCAGGGCATGACGAAGTCCTCCAAAGTTATTTTGGAATGGTGTCCCGGATAGGATAATTTGCATTTTTGTATGAATTTCAGCAAAGGCCTTCCAAATAACGATATTTGGAAGGTTCTTGCTGAACTTTGTACCAAAAAGCGAATTATCCTATCTGGGACTCCGTTCCAAAATAACTTTGGAGAGCTTCGTACCATCATGCACCTGTTACTTTTGCCTAATGATGAAGACATGGTTTTGTTGAATCCTTTGACACTAGGCAACCTCCCGACCCCTCGGCGATCCTCTCGAACATAAGAGGAAGAAGAGGATAAAAAAAGAAGAGGAAGAAGAAAAAAAAGAGGAGAAGAAAGAATAGAGGAGTTCTTCTCCTCTATTCTTTCTTCTCCTCTCTTTTTTTCTTCTTCTTCCTCTTTTTTTATCGGGAACGAGGGTCGTCGAGGGACATAGATGTAGTGTCGTCGTTGTCGATATACCCCCTCCCGATAGCTTCAACACGTGGGGGGGGGTCGATATTACCCCCTCCTTGAAGCGTTCTCGAGGCCACCCCAAACCCTTAAAGTGTTGTCGAGGACACCACAAACCCTAGAGAAGCAGCGTCGAGGCCACTAATTAATATATATGATTCCTTACTATGATTAGCTAGCTAGTTCTACGTTTGCCACTAATATATCCATCTGTCATGTTTGAATAATAATTGCCATGTTGTAAATATTTGTAGAAACTATGGACACCGCCTGAGACGAAGCAAAAGAAGCGTCGTTGAGGGACATAATCGCAGAAGGAAGTGATGCCGTCTCATTCTTTCTCAACGACACCGATGGTCTGGAAGGAGAGGGTGAAGAAGCTGGCTCCGGTGACCTAATGCCGGTGCAAGAAGAAGAACGTGAGGACGGCTCCGGTGACCTAATGCCGGTGCAAGAAGGAGACCGTGATAACGGCTCCGGTGACCGAACCGAGTCCAGCCAGGTATATATATTAGTTAAGCCTGTGTTGACTAGCTAATTGATGCATTCATTGTTTTGGTATGTACACATATTAATTAAGTCTTTGTTCTTTTCTCTAGCCCTCCGGATCGAGCACAGCTGAGGTAAAGAGACGAGGCCCGAAGAAAAAGTTGAGCTCGGATGAAAGGTTTGAGATCATAGCAATCGCGCCCGACGGCCAACCGATTGAACCCATCCGAACAAAGAATGCATTTGTTGCTCAGTGCGGGGTTCTGGTTAGGGACAAGATCCCGATCAGCATCCAGCAATGGTTAAAGCCGTCTACAGAAGACCCTAAGGTGTCTTACGTCAATGATATGCAGAAAAATGATCTTGGGACTGAGCTGAAGTCAAATTTCACCATACCGCCAGAGGATGATCTGGAGAAGCCAGTTAAAGAGCAATTAATCAAGTCTTTTGCTCTTAAGAGGATGGCAGACCTATTCAGGAGGTGGAAGAAAGAGCTGAATAGGTTTGTCGATAAAAAAGAGACACCAGAATTCAAGGGCAGATATGAGAAGATCAGAGATCACTGGCCCGCATTTGTGGCCAACAAGACATCGGAAAATAGTAAGAAGATGTCGGCGACAAACAAGATAAATGCTGCGAAGAAGAAGCTTCACCATCGCACGGGGTCAGGTGGCTACCTCGTAGCCCGGCCTAAGTGGGCCAAGCTTGAGAATGATCTGGTTGAAAAAGGGATCGAACCAGAGACAATGAACTGGCCAGACCGTTGCCGGACTTGGTTCTTCGGGGCTGGCGGAACCTTGGACCCTGTAACAGGGAAGTGCATTTGGACGGACGAGCAACTTGACATACCCTTGAAGAAGCTTCGGTACTATATCGCTGCAGCGCAGAAAGGGACGTTCCTTCCAGACAGAGAGAACGACGACCTCACAAAGGCCCTCGGAAATCCTGAGCACCCTGGACGGACACGAGGCACGCCAGGCTCCATTCCGTGGAAGGCTGGGTTTCCGGACGCAGGCGGTTACAAAAGCCACGAGAGGAGGAAAAAATTGCAGCAGACCGGACTGCAGGCGCTGCATGCAAGGGTACAAGCGATAGAGGAACGAGAAGCAAATCGCAGCGAACGACTTGCCGAAGCTTCCCCTGAAGCTACCCCGCCATCTCAGCGGAGAAGCAGCGTGGCTTCCACCGAGCTGCTTCAGCCGGAGCTTGTCTTGACGGCTCCTGCCAGCTATCCCGTGGATGCTATCACGGAGGCTCAAAATTGCCACCTTATGACGCAATGGATTAATATGAAGGTCAAGGCGGCTGTTGGCTCTGTTTTTCCTAATGAACCCGGCGCAACTTTTCACTGCCGGCCGATTCCAGAAGGATATGCTAAGGTGATGGTGGATGAAATAACGGAGGGATTTGAGGACCTCCCGCTTGACCACCCTACCGGAGAAGGGGAGACTCGGCTGGGTTCTTCTCTGAAGACTCCATGCCTATGGCGGAAGGAGCTCATCAACCTTCCGAACTGGACGCCTCCGCCTCCTCCTCCTCCTCTGGCGAGTCAGGGCACTCCGCCTCCTCCACCGCCTCCTCCTCCGGCGAGTGACGATCAGGGCCCTCGGCCGGCTCCTTCTACAGCGCGTGGCGGCACTCCGCCTCCTTCTCCGCCCGTGCCGGCGCGCCCGAGCAGCCAGCCTCCTCCTTCTCTGCCTCGTTAGCAAGGGCGGAAGAGACCCGCTGCCGCTCCGGCAGCTGCTCTGGCGCGTCGTAGTCCTTCTCCTCCGCCTCGTAAGCAAGTAAAGAAGACAGTCGCTCCATCTGTTCGGCCGGTGTCTGGCAGTACAGCCAGAGGCGGGAGGACATACAGATTCGGTCCTTCTTTGAAGAGTCCACAGAAGTTACCATATGAGAGGACCCCGAAGGAGAATGCGAAGATCGCGCGAACCGAAGTGGATGACTGGTTTCAAGGGTTGAAAGCAAAGAAACATCCACCTCCAGAGGAGAAGGTAGATCCGGTGAAAGTGAAGCGCACTCTGGCTGCCCTGGCAAAACCACCCAAGTCTCCGCCGAAAGGCAACTATGAGCGCATTATTGCAAAGACATGGGCCAAAGCGGAGCGGTCGGGAAGTACAGTCAGTGATCAAAGGCTGAAAGAACGACGAGCAGGTGGGAAACAAATTGCCCAGCTCGGCGAACAAGCGAAGCAATCGTGCCCCCCGCTCAAGGTGCCTAGCGACATCGTCGATCCGAGGATGGTGCCCGGTTATTGCAATGTTGACGATTACCTGCCCGACGATGTACATTATGATCCCATGGAGGTGCAGATACACAGACACGAGTACGGGAAGCCTCTCGTCAAAGATGAAAAATCTTTAACAACGATGATGCGAAGATTGCATGATTGGTACTTGAAAATCTGCAGAGAGTCTGGGGGAGGAGTACTTTGTATGCGAGAGTTAAACCGGAGCATGACCTCGTTGGAATTGAACTGTTGCCTATTCCATTTGAGGAGTTCTATCAGTTTTTCAATCAATTGGCCCTCGATAAAACAACGGTCATCTGCTACTGTCTGTAAGTACTACTACTTCTGTCATTAAGTCTCTCTATATAGCTCATCTCTTTCATTGCATGTATTTATAATTATCCTCACTATATTATGCAGATTGAAGATCGCCGAATTGAAGAAAAGACAAATCGGTGATATTGGGTTCGTTAACACATATCTCATAGATGCAACTGAGGTTGAACATCGTCCCGAAGATACCGAGGCCAACTTGCTACGATCATTCAAAATGAATGAAAACAAAGATATAATACTCTTTACTTACAACTTCAAGTGAGTGTTACTGTCTTGTGCATATTCGGTTTCCCTTATATATTAGTCCAGGTTATAGTAATGTAATTGATGAGTTATGCATGCGTGCGCAGGTACCACTATATTCTCCTAGAGATTAGGCTTGAGCAGGGAGTAGTAACTGTCTTGGACTCTAAACGAAAAGATCCCCAGGAGTATGCGGACATGACTGAAATCCTCAAGAAGTAAGTTAAATCGATCATTATCCACCATATCAGCAACTTTGTTCATTTCCTGATATCAAGTAATTGTTTTCTTTATCTAGCAGGGTTTGGAGAAAATTCACCAGAAAAGTTCCGGGACTGCCGAAGGAGCTAGAATTTAGACACCCGAAAGTAAGTACTATAGTAGCATGTTCCGCGCATCTCCTAGTGATTCAAGCGCTAGTTTCATCAATACCATTTAGCATTCTTGCTTATCAGTTTGATTGACCTCTATTTCTTGTAAAGTGTTTGTGGCAGGAACAAGGGAATGATTTCTGTGGATACTACGTCTGCGAGTCCATCCGCCACACGACCTATTAGTGGGGCGGGTACTCTGACGAACAATATGAAGTGCGTAAATAACAATATTCACAATTTTATTTTATTACCATCATTTGTGTTGAGTTTCATTCATTCATATATATATATATATATATATATGTATTGACCCCCTTCTTCAAATTAGATGTTTCGGAAGCGGGATGAACTCCTAGCACCAGCTCGCATGCGAGCAATTCAAGAGGAATTGGCGGCATTCTTTCTTGACCACGTGATCACTGAAGACGGAGAATACTATGTGGACCATGCTTCCGTATGATTATATTTGTAAGAGATAATTATTGTATATATGTAGCCGGTAGTGTCGGATAGATATACGAGAACTTGTTGTTCGACCAATCTCTCGGAGAAGGAGAGGTGGTCGATATCACTTCTCTCTGTATGCATATATGTTCATGCATGACGATCTTTTGTTTCCTTCGTTTGCTTACTAGCTAGCTAGCGTGTCTAGTCCTCTCTATACGTATGTATAGTACGTAGTGTCGACCAAGCACGGACATAAGAGGGGACACTTCTCTCTATTAATTATAGCTAGCTAACACAATATATGAAACACCTAAATTAACCCCCCAAAACCCCCAACCCCCCCCCCTTCAAAAAAACAAAAACCCCAGCCACAGAAATGCTGACGCGTGGAGGCCTATTGGTCCCGGTTGGTGGAACCAACCGGGACCAAAGGCCCTCCTGCCTGGGCTCAGCGCGCAGGCCACGTGGAGGCCCATCTGTCCCGGTTCTGGTTAGAACCGGGACCAAAGGGTCAGGGCATTAGTAACGACCCTTTAGTCCCGATTCTAGAACAGGGACAAAAGGCCCTTATGAACCGGGACAATAGGCCCGTTTTCTACTAGTGTATGTGGCGCTTTGGCTCATCGTATGATGTATTCGCTTCCTTATCTTTTCTTTTTCTCGGTTTGGTAGACATGTCCTTCACATAGATAACCTGTGCCACATCATTGTCTAGGACGAACGGTTCGTTAGTGTACCCAAGATTTTTCAGATCCATTGTTGTCATTCCGTACTGTGGGTCTACCTGTACCCCACCGCCTGACAGATTGACCCATTTGCACTTAAACAAAGGGACCTTAAAATCATGTCCGTAGTCAAGTTCCCATATGTCCACTATGTAACCATAATATGTGTCCTTTCCGCTCTCGGTTGCCGCATCAAAGCGGACACCGCTGTTTTGGTTGGTGCTCTTTTGATCTTGGGCGATCGTGTAAAATGTATTCCCATTTATCTCGTATCCTTTGTAAGTCAATACAGTCAAAGATGGTCCCCTGGACAACAAGTACATCTCATCACAAACAGTGTTGTCACCTCTGAGACGTGTTTCCAACCAACTGCTGAAAGTCCTGATGTGTTCACATGTAATCCAGTCGTCGCACTGCTCTGGGTGTTTGGAGCGTAGACTGTTCTTGTGTTCATCGACATACGGGGTCACCAAGGTAGAGTTCTGTAGAACTGTGTAGTGTGCTTGAGACCAAGAATATCCGTCCCTACATATTATTGAGTCACTTCCAAGAGTGCCTTTTCCAGTAAGTCTCCCCTCATACCGCGATTTAGGGAGACCTATCTTCTTAACGCCAGGAATGAAGTCAACACAAAACCCGATAACATCCTCTGTTTGATGGCCCATGGAGATGCTTCCTTCTGGCCTAGCGCGGTTATGGACATATTTCTTTAGGACTCCCATGAACCTCTCCAAGGGGAACATATTGTGTAGAAATACGGGCCCTAGGATGACAATCTCGTCGACTAGATGAACTAGGACGTGTGTCATGATATTGAAGAAGGATGGTGGGAACACCAGCTCGAAACTGACAAGACATTGCGCCACATCACTCCTTAGCCTTGGTACGATTTCTGGATCGATCACCTTCTGAGAGATTGCATTGAGGAATGAACATAACTTCACAATGGCTAATCGGACGTTTTCCGGTAGAAGCCCCCTCAATGCAACCGGAAGCAGTTGCGTCATAATCACGTGGCAGTCATGAGACTTTAGGTTCTGAAACTGTTTCTCTGGCATATTTATTATTCCCTTTATATTCGACGAGAAGCCAGTCGTGACCTTCATACTGAGCAGGCATTCAAAGAAGATTTCTTTCTCTTCTTTCGTAAGAGCGTAGCTGGCAGGACCTTTATACTGCTTCGGAGGCATGCCGTCTTTTTCGTGCAAACGTTGTAGGTCCTCCCGTGCCTCAGGTGTATCTTTTGTCTTCCCATACACGCCCAAGAAGCCTAGCAGCTTCACGCAAAGGTTCTTCGTCATGTGCATCACGTCGATTGAAGATCGGACCTCTAGGTATTTCCAGTATGCTAGGTCCCAAAATATAGATTTCTTCTTCCACATGGGTGCGTGTCCCTCAGCATCATTCGGAAGAGCTAGTCCGCCGGGACCCTTTCCAAAGATTACGTGTAAATCATTGACCATAGCAAGTACGTGATCACCGGTACGCATGGCGGGCTTCTTCCGGTGACCTGCCTCGCCTTTGAAATGCTTGCCTTTCTTTCGACATTGATGGTTGGTCGGAAGAAATCGACGATGGCCCAGGTGCACATTCTTCCTGCATTTGTCCAGGTATATACTTTCAGTGTCATCTAAACAGCGCGTGCATGCGTGGTATCCTTTGTTTGTCTGTCCTGAAAGGTTACTGAGAGCGGGGCAATCGTTGATGGTCATGAACAGCAATGCCTTTAGGTTAAATTCCTCATGTCTGTGCTCATCCCACGTACGTACACCATTTCCATTCCACAGCTGTAAAAGTTCTTCAACTAATGGCCTTAGGTACACATCAATGTCGTTGCTGGGTTGCTTAGGGCCTTGGATGAGAACTGGCATCATAATGAACTTCCGCTTCATGCACATCCAAGGAGGAAGGTTATACATACATAGAGTCACGGGATAGGTGCTGTGTTTGCTGCTCTGCTCCCCGAAAGGGTTAATGTCATCCGCGCTTAAAGCAAACCATACATTCCTTGTGTCCTTTGCAAACTCATCCCAGTTGACGGTGTCCTGGACTAGGGGGTACTCACCACGTCATCTCCTGATCTGTTAAATTGGGCCGAGGACCCCCATGGCCGTATACTCACGGGCCAGTTCGGACAGCTGCCGCATACATGGAAGATTCTACAAGACTTGGTGATCAAGACAAGGACTCCTCCCCACCGGCGTATTCGGCTAGGACTCTTGTTATCTAGGACTCTGGTGCATTATATAAACCGAGGCCAGGCTAGTCGATAGACATATACATACAATCATACCATAGGCTAGCTTCTAGGGTTTAGCCTCTCCGATCTCGTGGTAGATCGACTCTTGTAATACCCATATCATCAAGAATAAATCGAGCAGGACGTAGGGTTTTACCTTCATGAAGAGGGCCCGAACCTGGGTAAAACATCATGTTCCCGGCCTCCTGTTACCATCGATCCTAGACGCACAGTTCGGGACCCCCTACCCGAGATCCGCCGGTTTTGACACCAACATTGGTGCTTTCATTGAGAGCTCCGCTGTGTGATCGGCAAAAGAATCGATGGCTCGTTTGCAGGTCAACTGTGATGCCGGCATCTTCGTCGCCGGCTCGACTGGTCACCTTGGCTCGACCGAGGACCATGCTCCATCTCCGATCATCATGTTCGGACGAGGGCCTTCATCAACATCAACTCCGATCTCTATCAAGATCATGGAGGAATCATCCATGGAGCTCGGGGGCTCAATGTCAACATTGCCCTCGGGCGACGGTGCTGTTTTTACGAACAGAAAACTTGTATCTGCTGCCACCACCTCTTAGAGGATCTCTTTGACGATCCCTTTGGTGGAATTGTGCGGAATTGAGTCTACAACAGCCATGCAAAAATTTCGTCGAGTTCTGATGGAGGAATCTCCGACAATATACGATATACCGGAGCCGTGTCAAATCTGGACGGGAATCTGGACGAGTTTAGGGCGTGGTCTCCAGAGCCTAGCTCGGTGGTCCTTTGGAAGATCCAACCTTTCATCTACTGCGGAATTCCCATATCTACCACCCCTCCAAATTTCAGCTAGATCCGACGTTTCAAACTCCGGGAACCTTCCGATGAGTGGATCAATTTCCGGATCCGTTTTCTGCGCGAATACGGATCCGACCCGGATTCATGTTTCTCTATGAACGTGACATTGGACAACCTTTTTAGAGGAATTATCTTCTAGGGTATTGTGCATTGTTTTTAAACATGTGCCCGTAAATTTTTAAGCCTCCCCTGAGGTCGCCTTCATCATCATGCTAGTGTCAAACTAGTCCGGCGATATTGCTCCAAGGCTGCCGACCTGCGTTAGACACGTCGTCACTTTGTTGAGCCGAGCTCAACTTCTTCGGATCATCATCTCGGCAAGCCGAACAAGAGTCCAGCATCGCGAAGGATAAATCATCACCAACATCGCCGCCCCACGGATTACACGGAGCGGGCATACCGGCATCGCCGCACGGTCACTTCATCAAGCCGGCATCAACCACGTCACGACCTGCATCGGCAGGGCCGCACTATTGCTTCTTCAAGCTGGTGTCCATCACGCCGACCTACTTCGACTCATCGGCTGACATCGAGGCTTCGACATCTCGGCTGGACCGGGGGCTTCACCATCTCTTCATCAACCTACTCCGGAGACTTCGGCGTCACTAGCCGACTAGCTCCGTCACGTTAGCTGGACAGAGGGCTTTGCCTCGGTGAGCCAACCTTTGCCAGCATCGCCATACCATCACTTTATCGCCCATCAGGCAATGGGTGTGCGGATTGAGTCCCAATTTTGGGATTCACCTTTCTTCGGATTGCTACAACAAATAAACCAGGTGCTATTAATCCTAGTATTTTTTGCTTGTTTGAGTTTATTTTCCCAAGGAATTATTACTCTGTTTTGTCCATCATCTGTACACAGGTCTATCAAATGATGGCCGCATTAACAACAGTCGCGTGGTGGTTCGGTCAGTTTCCGTACATAGTCCGGCGAACGCCGCATCCGGAACTCAGACCGACCTATGAATTCAGGCTTTGCCACGCCTTTACCACATCACGCCGACACCCTGCATCGACATTGACTTCGGCGCTAGGCCATATTTCTTTTATTACTCACTTCACATAAATTATTTATTATGCAACAATTTTTTTAATTATTATTATTACTATTATCTCCGGTTTGCACTATTTTTTGTGCACTGGAAAATGATCCGGGGACTTCGTCGTCACTTTGCCGGTCTGCATTGACCGTGCTATGTAACCACTTCGGCGTGTCGAGCTCTCTGCTCCGCCACCTCGGGACCGGCTTGGGGGATGGAACCTTGTCCCGCATCAAGCTCGGACCGCGTCATCAATGCCGAACACATTAACCAGCTAAGTCGCTTTCATGCTCAAAGTTTTAATTTTTAACTTGTGTTCGGTTCGACCAAGCATTATACTTTTTTGGAAAAAAGTTGCTTGTAAAAAATTTCCTTGTCCAAACTTTGTTTGTGACACACATATTCAAATACCCCATTTATTTGAGGGCTTCCTTTATGAAGCTTTTCCTCTTGTATATGATTATACTTGTACGGCTTCATTCCTTGTTCGTGTATTACGCCACAATATGCACCATATTGACTTAAGCGATTTGCAAGATGGGTTGCCTGGCTCCTGTGCTTACCCCTACGTTCCTGATTGTTCGGCCAGGGAGTAAAGGGAGCACCTCTGCGATTGCCATGATTGGGTCGCCCGAGCCGGACCTCAGACTGGGTGAAGCCGAAAGCTAACGCTCTTATAGTTTTCAATGATGGTCGGCACACAACGGAACTCATGAGTACAAAGAATCTATTGCACAAGTCTCATAATAACAATGAGCACCGAAGAAAGGTATCGGTGGGGGTACTATTTTCTTCGAAGATGCTTCTTACACTTCATGGTAATATAGCATAAGTTCCCTGAGCGCGCTTTGTCTGTTACAGCCTTATGGCCTGATTGCCTGGTTATTGGAAACACCGTCGATATTCTCGACCGATGGAGTACATAACACTTTTCGGTCCTTGACCGAAGAGGGAGAAGCCGACGGTCGGTTAAGATGAGTTTAAAGTTCGGTTCAACAAAGATATGATATAAGTACTTCGGTACATACAATCATTATACATAAAATCTTTTACCCAAGTCACTTGGGGGCTCTTAAAATTTATATGAGCTATTTCTTCTTGGTCGTTGTAAAGTCTTTTTCTATCGCTCCTTTTTCGACGTGAGTGTGTGGTCAATAGCTAGATAACCCATTTTCTCTCTAGTGACCGCTCGAGTTTAGTTTGCTAAACTGGTCTAACGAGAAGCACTCCGCCTTCGGGATAGGAGGCTGCTGCCGTAGGCTGACCCGCTTGAAGTCTTGAGATCGGATGTGTAATGTTAAAGCACGACAGAAGCACTCTTTTTTTTCTAAGACCAATTTTCGGATTGGCACCGAACACTTGATCTTGTTCGGACGTCAAGTTTTTACTGACATTTTTTGGTTTTTTCCAAGCTTATGGCACTTTTAAACTATTTGTGTGTTTTCAGCACAAGTCTTGCAGTGCAATGCCGGACACCTTTATAGATTCGGCAAAAATATTCTCGGATATTGCAATATATGCATCGGTTTTGAATTGTGTCTTCGGTCAATAGTTGGATTGCCCGGCTCCTGCACTTGCTTCCTACGTTCCACTTTGTTCGGCTAGGCGTGCAAAGGGAGAACCACTGCGATTGTGCTTCCAGCTCACACGGTTAAGCACCTCAGTGGAGAAAGCCAAAAACTGACTGTCACAATACGTGTAAACTGGTCAGTGATCCGATGACTGTGTTAAATGACGGGCCACTCATAACAATGGCCGAAGTGTTTACGGCTTGACCTCGACTGTCGCCGAACACTACCGGGGGCTATTAACTGGCCTCCCAAACTAAATCCTCGATATTTTCTCTTACATTAGAGCTGAGGTTTCATGATTATGCTTAGCATGACAACCCAAAGAAAGAAACCGATAGCAGGACTATTTTCTTTGGAAGACATTTCTTATGTTAAACCGTAATATAACATATCTCTCTGCGTACCTTTGTTTATAAAACTGTATGGCCAGATTGCCTTGTTTGTCGTAAATCTTTGCCCTCATAAAGGTTTATAAAGTAGGACAAACACTCCTCGGCTACTGGCCGAGGAGGTGGAAGCCGATGGCCGGTCAACAAAGTTTTGTACAATGCGGATCCGAGCATTAATGACGTAAAGTACTTGGATACATAGAGTCATTACACATAATTTGTGATTTTACTATGGATATAGATCCTTAATTCGGCCACCTGTGCCCGCATTAAGGCTCGGGGGCTACTGGGCTTTGGGCTTATTATTTACAAATATTAAAGGGGCACATCGATCCCCTGATCTAGTGTTGCCACCCGACTAGTGTCTCGGGGGCTACTGCATTGCCTATCCAATGCAGAAAATTTTAAGTGCAATTGTCAGGACCGAATTTTCGGGATATTAATTTCCCAAAAGCGGCCCTTGTGCTCACCAGCCCCAGGATTACTGTTAGCTGATGAGACACCAACTTGTTACAGAAACTCCAAGCAAAATACAAAATATGAAGTACAAGACCATTCTGGCCTATGGGTACAACAATTTGTTTCTAGAGGTTGATGGCGGAAGCGGTTTGCGGATCATCAGCGTCTATGGGACTCCATTTCCCACAGGAATAGCTGACCAGGATAACTCCTATTTTCGCGAGGTTGCTATCACCATTATGTAGGTTCCGGGGCTTTCATCGCAACGCTCCTTTCCATGCAAGAAATCTGGCCAAGACAATAGCCAGGGACAAGCCAGTGAGTACTTTGAATGTACTCGCAAACATTAAGAACACAGGTATAATATAGCCACTGAAAATCATGTTTTAAAATATTCTATGATCACTTCGTCAGTTATGAAATAAGGTTCATGATGCACGCAAGTAGATCATTTAAATAAATCACGAGTAAACAATCAGGGTGTAGAAATATAAAGCACCGATCGGGTGTCTGAAGCGACGCCTCGAAAGGATAATAATATGAAGCATGCCTCAGTAGGGCGTCTCAGCGACACCACAGAAAGGGCTTATATATAAAAGGAATAACAAGCATGCCACAATCGGGCGTCGGTGCGACACCACATAAAGGGCTTATAAGTAAATGAAATAACAGACATGCCACAGTCGGGCGTCTGTGCGACACCACAAAAAGGGCTTATAACTAAATGAAATAACACGCATGCCACAGTCAGGCGTCTGGGCGACACAACATAAAGGGCTTATATAAGAATAATCACGGTGAATATCCAGGAGGTCGAACCATCCCAGGGATACTCAATAATTCAAATAACACAAATGATTAGTCCATAAAAATAATAATCATAATCATCACACATCACAAGTTATGATCCATATTCTGGTTTAGTAGTTTCTCCCCCGAAGACCGACACTAAGACTGACACTTGACCCATCCCAGACTGTAGTCCTTAACCATGGACACGGCTATTGGAATAGGTTCAATATCTCTGCAGAGGGTGTACTCTTTACCCACGAGTAACGGATTTCTTTAGTCCATCGGAACTAATTCCGTCTACAGTCTTTTAGTCGAAAACACGACTGACTTGCACACACCAGCTTAACCTTACATGTGTCTGGAATCACCCAGACACCTATTAAGCAAAACTCTAAGTGGGGAGGCTACAACCTCGTGTAGCATGGGATCAAATTTTTATCGCGCGCTCTAAGGGGTGGCCTCGCCTCTCGGTCCCAACCAGAAACACCCATGCCCCCGTACCAGGTGGGATGCCTACTAGCTACAACCGGTATCTTCCACCATGGCCTCTCTGTACGGTGTGTGCTAGGACAGGGGTTGACAACTTACTGAACCGTACCCTACCTATGGCAGGGGCAAGTGGCAGCACGAAACAAGTATGGGGGTTACTGGAACAAGACTCGATCTACAGCTGACTCAGGAGGCTTAAGTATTTCCTGCATGGTTAGCTCAAGAATTATATTTCACAGCCATCAGACACAATCACCACTTATCATACCTCCCCCCGCCCTACCGGTCATAACCGTCTCGACGAGGGACAAGCTCGTGTCTGCACAAGACAGAGACTTTCCCGGGTCCTTCCCGGTAGATATGAGAGACATATGAGGGTGATTTCTATCACAAGCTTATCCATTTCCAACAGCAAGAATTTTCATTTTTGCACTCAAAGCGTATGATCATATCGTCACAAACACATAACGGATACTTCATGTCACGGTGGTGTTGTAACTGTATTAAACAACACACGATAATATTATGCCTGAGTTCAGAAATGCTTGCCTTCAAGGTGTGGAGAGGTGAGGTGCACTCCAATACTTTTTGAAAGCTCTCTCCTCTCTCTCCAAAAATCCTATTTTTGGAAATATTTAAATTAACACATAGTTTAAAAACAGTACACAAAAGTTGCTTGGAAAATTTTGAAATAAACATGAAAATAAACTAGACAATATTTGAGGACAACAGAAAAAGATTCAAGTCATTTGGATTCATATTTTAAAAGTTATAGCCAGTCAAAGTTTTGGTCAAATTTGTTTTTAAAATAAAACAGAAAAAATTAAAACGCTTCGATGATAATACGCTTCCGAGCAGAGGAGACATACTCTGGGGTGATGCGCTTTCACTTAAACACGTGGACCAGTGCGGGGTCACTGACAGTGGGTCCACGGGGCCCACTGGTCAGGTTTGACCGGTCTCCTTTCCCTCTTCTTCCTCTGCCCGAGAGGGGGCTGGACTCCAGTGATCGTCGCTGGCGATTGGCGTCTCCTCGCGGGGCCCCGAGGGCGGGGATGGATCCGCCACTCCAGGGCAGTCCTCCCGGTGGTCGCCAGGCCGGAGGGGACGGAGGGAGCTGCCGGCTGTTAGCTCCTCGACGGAGGTGGCCTCGGGAGCTTTTGGGGGCCGGGGCTATGGTGGTTCCGGAGCTGGATTGAGGTGTTGGGCAGCTCCGCGGGATCACGGGGATTCGAATGGTGGCGCTAGTTTGACGGGAGGGGCTCGGGTTGTGACCGAATGGACTGGAGGGCGGCGGCGGCTGATCCTGCCGGAGCTGGCGAAGATGACCTCTTCTCTTCGGTTGTTGGCTACGGGGGAACTAGGGGAGTGGACTGAGATCGCATGGGTGCTCAGATGAGCTCGGGGTCTCTCTTTATAGTGCAACGAGGTCGGTTCCGCGGCGGCAGTGGATAAGGTCGCTGGCGAACCGCCTCTCTGTTGCTGCAGGGGGTCGTGGCGGCGACAAGCTCTAGGGGACACGCTTGTGGATGAGCTCGCGCTGCTCAAGGGGGCAGGTGGCGAGCCAGGGTGGCTCGGGCGGCGCCGACCGGGGCAGGAGCCACTATGGCCGGCCGCTTGCCGCCGTGGCCGACCTGACGGCGGCCCTGTGGAGTGCCAGGGGTGGCTCTACGGCGAGGGGAGGGGCGGGGTGTTGGCTGCGAGCGGGGAAGGGCCAGAACGAGCACGAGGCGACGGCAGTGCGACGCGGCGGCTCGATGCACGCACGTGCAAAACATGTGCTCTGGGCGCGCCCAGAGCACGCACGCGACGTGTTCGACCAAATGCCAGGGCATGCTAGGGGGCTCCAATCCACAAGAGATTTAGCAGGGTGGGGCTATAGGCTTGGGCAAATCCATGTGACATGCTGGTCTAGTCAGGGGATCAAGTTCATAACACAAACCAGAAACTAAGCCAAAACTGGTCATGCACTCAGGGTGTTTGACAAAATGCCAATGGCATCTAGGCAACTCTTGGGGTGGCCAAATTCTCCAGATCAGTGTCTCCTTGGATGACTAAGAGGGTGGTGAGGTTAGTTTGACAAAATCAGAAACTTGTTAGTGCAAGTTTTGCAAAACATCAGTTTTGGACAGAAAGAAAAAGGCATGGTTGTATGCACTAAAAATTCTCCAATGGGTCCACTCTTCTGGACTTAAGGGTTTTGTAGCATGGGATATAAGCAGGAGAAAGATCAAGAGTACTAGAGCAAATTTAACTAGGGTTGTAGTAGAAAAAGCCAAACTGGACCAGAAAGCAAAAGAGGTTGATTCACTCAAATTTTTCAAAGAACACCACTGGGTTTTTGCATAAAGTTGAATTACATACCACTACTAACATCCCACAATTTTGGTGGAAGTTTTAAAGAAATATTTAATTAGGTTGTAGTGCAAAATTGCTCTCTGGACCAGATTTTTAAACTTGGGGTAGAGCTCAAAATATTAAAAGAATGAAATATATTTTTGCATAAAAGTGATTTAAAAACATCACATGACACCTCCAAATTTTGGTGAAAATTTTAAATAAATTTATCAAGTGGTTGTAGTTCAAAAGAGCTCCAAAACTAAAGGAAAAATATTTTAGGGAATAAAGCTCAGAGAGAAATAATTGTGCAAATCAATTCCACTGATAATAGTAATGTTTTTCTTGAAAGGGCAAACAAGTCCAATAATATATTTGGAAACTTTCACTTGGGATAAAACTCCATAAAAAACCAAGAAAAGGGTGGTACTGAAATGAAAGAAAACCCAAAAAGATGAAAAGTTTAATTTTCCTGGCAAAATTTTAATTAATAAAACAAGGTTAAAATTTTGGGGTGTCACAACACTACCCCCCTTAAGAAGAATCTCGTCCTCGAGATTTGCTAAAAGTTGCTTTAAGAAAATAAAAGCAATAAAATGTGGCAACAGTGAGAGGGCAATAAGTGGTGTAAAACCACAGTGTGGAACACTGGCGCTGCGTGGGAAAATCTACGGTTAGGGGGAAAACGAGAGATTTCTACGTTGGATACAGTAAATTTAGAATAAATCCTAAATTTAAAATACGCTGGTCGTACCCGAGAGCACAGTGCTCTCTCCGGCTGACAGGTGGACCCGGGGCCCACTGTCAGCCTCTTCTTCTTCCTCTGGCTCTCTCTTCTTCCTCTCTCCCGCGCGCTTTCCCGCGCTTTCTCCACCGGCGACGTCTAGCGCGTAGGGCATCTAGGCCGTACCTGCGGTAGTGCGCGGCGTGCTAGCTGCCGGTGCATCGTGCACTCACCTCGCGGGCCAGCGTGCTGTCGGCACTGCTCGCGGATTCGCCTCCGAACACCGGCGATCGGGTGACGAGCGGCGCTGGTGGACTTCGCCCACCGTACACCGAGCTCGAGCTATAAAACGGCCGAGGTGCTTCTCTCTTCTTCCTCACACCTGGCCTCGCTTCTCCTTCTTCCTCCTCCATTTCCGTTTACAGAAGCTAGAGACGAGGTTTTAATGGCGGAGGCGATGCCAGATTGGTACGTGATCCTGATGTGCGGAGGGCTGGCGGCATTGCTGGGGCTCTCCGTGCTCCTGTGTGCGATGATCCTCGATGATCGTCGTGATGCTGCCGCTCGAGTGTTGGCTCTCCGCGGTGGCGGTGATCACGAGGAGTAGGTGTGGTCTCGGGTGCTAACTGTTGTTGGTGTGCGGGAGGTAACTCGTATCCGGATGATTATCCACTAATCTCTCTTTCAGAGACTGTGGTGCGTTAGGGAGATGATTAGCCAGATGCAACACGGTTACGTGGTGTTGCAAGTAGTGTATGTGTTCGAGTGGTTGCGGTTGTGAGTCTGCTGCCGTGGTGCTGCGTGAATAAAATTCCATGTCGTGAGGAGACATATGCTGTAGCAACTCAGGGAAAAGAAATCTCACTCCAGGATTTCTCGCGAGGAAAAAATTAGTTAATCAAAATTTACAGCAGCAAAAATTACTCATTACAATTGAAACCAAATGTTCATCTCATCGCACAAGGTTTAGAATAACACGCATGAGTTACAACACTTAACTAAATGCGAGAATACAAGAACATAGCAGTGACGTCTAGAATGAAAATGGCAACTGGACGGGGTCCCGAGAAAACGTCTCTGGTACTGGGGCGCACTCTTCTTCTATCGGGGGAAGCGGATTGATCAGTCGATGAACGCGTCTCTCCTGGTCGGGCCTCAGTGGTCTGCCGATGGCGATCTGAGGATTTAAATCAGCGAGGCTCTGGAGATAACCCATTACTCGCTGGGTCAAACGCTCTTGAGCGATGACATACTGGACAAGGTTGGCCAGTACTGGGTCTCTCTCAATTCGTCCACCGGGAAAAGATGTCACTTCCCCGGGTGCGGCACGGCTCAGAAAGTAATAATACCCTCGTTCGCTGGCATAGGGTACCGTGAATCGAAGGCGAACAATCGCTTCGTGTGCAGCCGCTTCTATGGCCATCTGCAGAGTCGGCATAGATTTCCCTAGGAAGGATACTTCCGTTGGGTCCTGATTTGAGTTTACGGGAGGGATGTGCACTACTGCCCAATATTTCGAGGTGAAAGAGGTGATCCTCGATTTGAGCAGCTCGTACTGGGGTGGCTGGGTAGAACCCATGGTACTGCAGGTAAAGTCCCACAATATTTTAACAAAACTACCCGGGGTTGCATCCGGGGTTCTTAGATAAATGCTAGGGCTCAGCATGGCAAGAAATGATTGTGAGGGTTGCGCACAAGATGAGGGGTACTCGGCAAGGTCACGAGGCGTCCCTTTTATAAAGCAACTAGGCTGGGTTATTTACCGCGGTGAAGGGCAACTAGTTTGTCGGTTCTGCCCTATGGGGTCGGGGTCAAAGCCACAGTTACACACATCTCGCCAAAGTGACGCATTACTGTGGGTGTCGTCGGGGGTTGGTTTTGGTAGCTACGCTCGGAATTAAAATGCAGCCGTACATTAACACAGCTACTATAAAAATAGGGGCGCACAGGAATGCAACGTTGTGGTAATACGTGGTCACATAATTACTGGGTGTGGACAAGCCGAGGCTGGGTACTACTCGAGTGACTTAGTCCACCTCATTCATATCTAAGCGGGCGTGTCTTGCGGACGCCGAGGCTTCTCCATTGGCTCCACCGTCGGGGTTAGCCAGAGGGGGTTGAGGAACTGCAGGGTCGGGGTAGCGATGGTGACCATCACGGGGATTGTTGGCCACAATACCATTGGAGTGGGTTTCCAAAAGGCGACGAAGCACTTCTGGGGTCATCAAGGCACCTTGGTTGATGGCTGGGGCTGACCTCAGGGTCTCGATCGGTTGTCCGAACAACATGACTGGGTTGTCGGTGTCGGGCTCAGCCTCTCTTCTTGCTGGGGGTCAGCGGATCAGTTCTCCACAAGTTGCGATCAGATCTAGGGTGATTTGATCGAACAGTCCCTCTAGTGCACTTACATAGCGCACCAGATGCAATAATGCAGGATCCGTCTCGTGATCTCCGTTGGCAACTTGTGGTGGTCTACCATACCCGTCACGGCTGGGGTAGTAGTAGAAGGAGCGACAGTTAACTCTGGGCGACAAGTGCCGGAGTTGAACTATAGCTTCTCGGGCAGCTAGTTGGATGGCTTGTGGCTCAAAGGAAGTTGTCCTTCCAGTGAACCTGTAGGGGCGTTCTGGCAATAGACCCCTACCATAGACGTGCACAGTGGCCCAAAATTGACGGCTCTCACCGCTCATGGACCCTTGGTACACAACATACTCCGGGGGCTCTTCTAATGCAAAGGCACGACGGGTGAGGTTTGCTAGCACGGTCACGAAACCTCCAAGGTTGGTTGCTGTGGTCTCATTGTGAACAAAGGGGCCAGGCATTATGGCTTGGTGTGGGGTAGAGGCTGTGCTGTGCTGGGTTGAGGCTAGCGTGCCCTTTTATAGAAAAAGGGAACGGAGTCTTCCTTCGCACGCTTGCGAGAAAGACTATTGAGGGGCTGGTCACTAGCGTGTGACTGACAGGTTAGGCTGATAGGTTGGGCACCGACTTCCAAAAGGTGTCGGGTCACTTTGAGGCTATCTTACACGAGAAGCTTGGCCGGGGCTTGGTTAAGATCTGGTGGGTTGGTTTACCTAGGTTTTTCGACCTGGCTAAGATAGTATTAGCCAATGGTCAGCCTGGCTCTGATACCAAGTTTGTCAGGACCGGATTTTCGGGATATTAATTTCCCAAAAGCGGCCCTTGTGCTCACCAGCCCCGGGATTACTGTTAGCTGATGAGACACCAACTTGTTACAGAAACTCCAAGCAAAATACAAAATATGAAGTACAAGACCATTCTGGCCTATGGGTACAACAATTTGTTTCTAGAGGTTGATGGCGGAAGCGGTTTGCGGATCATCAGCGTCTATGGGACTCCATTTCCCACAGGAACAGCTGACCAGGATAACTCCTATCTTCGCGAGGCTGCTATCACCATTACGTAGGTTCCGGGGCTTTCATCGCAACGCTCCTTTCCACGCAAGAAATCTGGCCAAGACAATAGCCAGGGACAAGCCAGTGAGTACTTTGAATGTACTCGCAAACATTAAGAACACAGGTATAATATAGCCACTGAAAATCATGTTTTAAAATATTCTATGATCACTTCGTCAGTTATGAAATAAGGTTCATGATGCACGCAAGTAGATCATTTAAATAAATCACGAGTAAACAATCAGGGTGTAAAAATATAAAGCACCGATCGGGTGTCTGAAGCGACGCCTCGAAAGGATAATAATATGAAGCATGCCTCAGTCGGGCGTCTGAGCGACACCACAGAAAGGGCTTATATATAAAAGGAATAACAAGCATGCCACAATCGGGCGTCGGTGCGACACCACATAAAGGGCTTATAAGTAAATGAAATAACGGACATGCCACAGTCGGGCGTCTGTGCGACACCACATAAAGGGCTTATAAGTAAATGAAATAACACGCATGCCACAGTCGGGCGTCTGGGCGACACCACATAAAGGGCTTATATAAGAATAATCACGGTGAATATCCAGGAGGTAGAACCGTCCCAGGGATACTCAATAATTCAAATAACATAAATGATTAGTCCATAAAAATAATAATCATAATCATCATACGTCACAAGTTATGATCCATATTCTGGTTTAGTAGTTTCTCCTCCGAAGACCGACACTAAGACCGACGCTTGACCCATCCCAGACTGTAGTCCTTAACCATGGACACGGCTATTCGAATAGGTTCAATATCTCTGCAGAGGGTGTACTCTTTGCCCATGAGTAACGGATTTCTTTAGTCCATCGGAACTAATTCCGTCTACAGTCTTTTAGTCGAAAACACGCCTGACTTGCACACACCAGCTTAACCTTACACGTGTCTGGAATCACCCAGACACCTGTTAAGCAAAACTCTAAGTGGGGAGGCTACAACCTCGCGTAGCATGGGTCAATTTTTTATCGCGCGCTCTAAGGGGTGGCCTCCCCTCTCGGTCCCAACCGGAAACACCCATGCCCCCAGACCAGGTGGCATGCCTACCAGCTACAACCGGTATCTTCCACCATGGCCTCTCTGTACGGTGTGTGCTAGGACAGGGGTTGACAACTTAATGAACTGTACCCTACCTATGGCAGGGGCAAGTGGCAGCACGAAACAAGTATGGGGGTTACTGGAACAAGACTCGATCTACGGCCGACTCAGGAGGCTTAAGTATTTCCTGCATGGTTAGCTCAAGAATTATATTTCACAGCCATCAGACACAACCACCACTTATCATACCTCCCCCTGCCCTACCGGTCATAACCGTCTCGACGAGGGACAAGCTCGTGTCTACACAAGACAAAGACTTTCCCGGGTCCTTCCCGGTAGATATGAGAGGCATATGAGGGTGATTTCTATCACAAGATTATCCATTTCCAACAGCAAGAATTTTCATTTTTGCACTCAAAGCGTATGATCATATCGTCACAAACACATAACGGATACTCCGTGTCACGGTGGTGTTGTAACTGTATTAAACAACACATGATAATATTACGCCTGAGTTCAGAAATGCTTACCTTCAAGGTGTGGAGAGGTGAGGTGCACTCCAATACTTTTTGAAAGCTCTCTCCTCTCTCTCCAAAAATCCTATTTTTGGAAATATTTAAATTAACACATAGTTTAAAAACAGTACACAAAAGTTGCTTGGAAAATTTTGAAATAAATATGAAAATAAACTAGACAATATTTGAGGAACAACACAAAAAGATTCAAGTCATTTGGATTCATATTTTAAAAGTTATAGCCAGTCAAAGTTTTGGTCAAATTTGTTTTTAAAATAAAACAGAAAAAATTAAAACGCTTCGATGATAATACGCTTCCGAGCAGAGGAGATGTACTCTGGGGTGATGCGCTTTCACTTAAACACGTGGACCAGTGCGGGGTCACTGACAGTGGGTCCACGGGGCCCACTGGTCAGGTTTGACCGGTCTCCTTTCCCTCTTCTTCCTCTGCCCGAGAGGGGGCGGGACTCCGGCGATCGTCGCCGGCGATTGGCGTCTCCTCGCGGGGCCCCGAGGGCGGGGATGGATCCGCCACTCCAGGGCGGTCCTCCCGGTGGTCGCCAGGCCGGAGGGGAAGGAGGGAGCTGCCGGCGGCGAGCTCCTCGGCGGAGGTGGCCTCGGGAGCTTTTGGGGGCTGGGGCTTTGGTAGTTCCCGAGCTGGATTGAGGTGTTGGGCAGCTCCACAGGATCACAGGGATTCAAATGGTGGCGCTAGTTTGACGGGAGGGGCTTGGGTTGTGACCGAATGGACTGGAGGGTGGCGGCGGCTGATCCTGCCGGAGCTGGGGAAGATGACCTCTTCTCTTCGATTGTTGGCTACGGGGGAACTAGGGGGGTGGACTGAGATCGCATGGGTGCTCAGATGAGCTCGGGGTCTCTCTTTATAGTGCAGGGGTCGCCGGCGAACTGCCTCTCTGCTGCTGCAGGGGGTCGTGGCGGCGACAAGCGCTAGGGGACACGCTTGTGGATGAGCTCTCGCTGCTCAAGGGGGCAGGTGGCGAGCCGGGGTGGCTCGGGCGGCGCCGACCGGGGCAGGAGCCACTGTGGCCGGCCGCTTGCCGCCGTGGCCGACCTGACGGCGGCCCTGTGGAGTGCCAGGGGTGGCTCTGCGGCGAGGGGAAGGGGCAGGGTGTTGGCTGCGAGTGGGGAAGGGCCAGAACAAGCGCGAGGCGACGGCAGTGCTATGCGGCGGCTCGGTGCACGCGCGTGCAAAACATGCGCTCTGGGCGCGCCCAGAGCACGCACGCGATGTGTTCGACCAAATGCCAGGGCATGCTAGGGGGCTCCAATCCACAAGAGAGTTAGCAGGGTGGGGCTATAGGCTTGGGCAAATCCATGTGACATGCTGGTCTACTCAGGGGATCAAGTTCATAACACAAACCAGAAACTAAGCCAAAACTGGTCATGCACTCAGGGTGTTTGACAAAATGCCAATGGCATCTAGGCAACTCTTGGGGTGGCCAAATTCTCCAGATCATGGTCTCTTTAGTTGAAAGAGAGGGTGGTTAGGTTAGTTTGACAAAATCAGAAACTTGTTAGTGCAAGTTTTGCAAAACATTAGTTTTGGGCAGAAAGAAAAAGGCATGGTTGCATGCACTAAAATTTTTCCAATGGGTCCACTCTTCTGGACTTAAGCATTTTGCAAGATGGGCTATAAGCAGGAGAAAGCTCACGGGCACTAGAGCAAATTAAACTAGGGTTTTTGTAGAAAAAGCCAAACTGGATCAGAAAGTAAAAGAGGTTGATTCACTCAAATTTTTCAAAGAACACCACTGGGTTTTTGCATCAACTTGGATTACATACCACTACTAACATCCCACAGTTTTGGTGGAAGTTTTAAAGAAATATTTAATTAGGTTGTAGTGCAAAATTGCTCTCTGGACCAGATTTTTAAACTTGGGGTAGAGCTCAAAATATTAAAAGAATGAAATATATTTTTGCATAAAAGTGATTTAAAAACATCACATGACACCTCCAAATTTTGGTGAAAATTTTAAATAAATTTATGAAGTGGTTGTAGTTCAAAAGAGCTCCAAAACTAAAGGAAAAATAATTTTAGGGAATAAAGCTCAGAGAGAAATAATTGTGCAAATCAATTCCACTGATAATAGTAATGTTTTTCTTGAAAGGGCAAACAAGCCCAATAATATATTTGGAAACTTCACTTGGGATAAAACTCCATAAAAAACCAAGAAAAGGGTGGTACTGAAATCAAAGAAAACCCAGAAAGATGAAAAGTTTAATTTTCCTAGCAAAATTTTAATTAATAAAACAAGGTTAAAATCTTGGGGTGTCACAGCAATACAATTTCCGAGGAAATTTTGATCCTCAGGTTGGTCGGCCGCACCCAACCTGAGTCTCAAGGACTGAGCACGCCGCTTTTTGTGTCCCGAAGTACCCTACCGAGCTAGGACTTGATCCTCGGGCCGATTTTACAAATCAACCTGATTCTCAGCGGCTACTGGGATCAGCGGTCTTACATCATCCTTCAGGTGCATCTCAGGTTTTAAACCGATACACACCTTGAGGGCTACTGGCTATATATCTCGGCAGAGAATAAATTGCACCAATCAAAAATATTGACAAAAAATCGGCCCACAGTTGGGGTGGTGCACCACCTCGGAAGCAGTCCGGCATAAAGCTCGGGCCCTAGTGGCTGGCTCCATAGAGGGCATTTCCAGCATTAAGCTCGGCTAAACTCCTTCAACTTTTTTGCACCAAGATGATCTATGACATCTTGGATATAGTCCGGCGTTGGAGCTTGGACACAGTCCGACATTGGAGCTCGGATATATTTCGGCGTTGGAGCTCGGAAGCAGTCCGACATTAGTGCTCGGCTGCAAAAGATACGTCGAATGCTATTCGGCGTTAGAGCTCGGACGCAAGAGGAGACTGCCTCCCGGCAACAACTTCAAACCCGAGGTGTGGCATAAAAATAACAAGGCATTGATAAAGGCCGGAAACTTGAAGGGGCTCCTTGGATACCCGACGTGTAAACTCGTCGAATGCATTTCGGCGATCCTCAAGATCGAAGATGGGAAGATTTGTTGAACTAGTTTCCAAGACCGACAACCGAAGATGAAGAATAGTTCGGAAGAATCGAGGAGCGTCTCTAACTTGAAGACCAGTTCAGGGGGCTACTGATGGTGTCCTGGACTAGGGGGTACTCACCACGTCATCTCCTGATCTGTTAAATTGGGCCGAGGACCCCCATGGCCGTATAATCACGGGCCAGTTTGGACAGCTGCCGCACACATGGAAGATTCTACAAGACTTGGTGATCAAGACAAGGACTCCTCCCCACCGGCGTATTCGGCTAGGACTCTTGTTATCCTAGGCCTCTGGTGCATTATATAAACCGAGGCCAGGCTAGTCGATAGACATATACATACAATCATACCATAGGCTAGCTTCTAGGGTTTAGCCTCTCCGATCTCGTGGTAGATCAACTCTTGTAATACCCGTATCATCAAGAATAAATCGAGCAGGACGTAGGGTTTTACCTCCATCAAGAGGGCCTGAACCTGGGTAAAACATCGTGTTCCCTACCTCCAGTTACCATCGATCCTAGACGCACAGTTCGGGACCCCCTACCCGAGATCC
Organism: Triticum aestivum; assembly: GCF_018294505.1. Taxonomy (NCBI): domain Eukaryota; kingdom Viridiplantae; phylum Streptophyta; class Magnoliopsida; order Poales; family Poaceae; genus Triticum; species Triticum aestivum. The sequence goes on from NC_057800.1 coordinate 670,219,651, forward strand.
GCCGGTTTTGACACCGACACCAGTACTTTCTCTCGATTTTTCTCCACTGCGACCCGTCAGCGGGTGCTCTCAACTTCCCGTCTTTCTTCCGGTCCTCACTGTGCCATCGCATCAACTTGGCATGCTCTTCGTTTCTGAACTGACGTTTCAACCGTGGTTTTATACGAGCATACCACATCACCTTCGCAGGAACCCTCTTCCTGGGGGGCTCGCCGTCAACATCACCAGGGTCATCTCATCTAATCTTATACCACAGTGCACCGCATACCGGGCATGCGTTCAGATCCTTGTATGCACCGCGGTAGAGGATGCAGTCATTAGGGCATGCATGTATCTTCTCCACCTCCAATCCTAGAGGGCATACGACCTTCTTTGCTGCGTATGTACTGTCGGGCAATTCATTATCCTTTGGAAGCTTCTTCTTCAATATTTTCAGTAGCTTCTCAAATCCTTTGTCAGCCACAGCATTCTTTGCTTTCCACTGCAGCAATTCCAGTACGGTACCGAGCTTTGTGTTGCCATCTTCGCAATTGGGGTACAACCCTTTTTTGTGATCCTCTAACATGCGATCGAACTTCAGCTTCTCCTTTTGACTTTCGCATTGCGTCCTTGCATCGACAATGACCCGACGGAGATCATCATCATCGGGCACATCGTCTGGTTCCTCTTGATCTTCAACAGCTTCACCCATTGCAGCATCATTGGGAACATCGTCTGGTTCCTCTTGATCTTCACCAGGTCCCCCCGTTGCAGCATCATCGTATTCAGGGGGCACATAGTTTTCATCGTACTCTTCTTCTTCTCCGTCTTCCATCATAACCCCTATTTCTCCGTGCCTCATCCAAACATTATAGTATGGCATGAAACCCTTGTAAAGCAGGTGGGAGTGAAGGATTTTCCGGTTAGAGTAAGACCTCGTATTCCCACATTCAGTGCATGGACAACACATAAAACCATTCTGCTTGTTTGCCTCAGCCGCATCGAGAAACTCATGCACGCCCTTAATGTACTCGGAGGTGTGTCTGTCACCGTACATCCATTGTCGGTTCATCTGCGTGCATTATATATAATTAAGTGTCCAAATTAATAGAAGTTCATCATCACATTAAAACCAAAGTACATACATAGTTCTCATCTAACAACATATAGCTCTCCAGAGCATCTAATTAATTAAACCATACATTGAAACTATGTAAAACATTTCAATGCGAAAACAAATGCGATCATAATCGCAACCAAGGTAACAATTGATCCAACGGCATAATGATACCAAGCCTCGGTATGAATGGCATATTTTCTAATCTTTCTAATCTTCAAGCGCATTGCATCCATCTTGATCTTGTGATCATCGACGACATCCGCAACATGCAACTCCAATATCATCTTCTCCTCCTCAATTTTTTTATTTTTCCTTCAACAAATTGTTTTCTTCTTCAACTAAATTTAACCTCTCGACAATAGGGTCGGTTGGCATTTCCGATTCACATACATCCTACATAAATAAAATCTATGTAACATTGGTCGGCATAATTTTCATAAACAATAAATGAACCAATAGTTATAAAGATAATATATATACCACATCCGAATCATAGACATGACGAGGGCCGACGGGGGCGGATACCAAAACCATCGCACTATATAAGATGCAATAATAAAAGTAAGAAAATAATACAAGTATCTATGTAAACATACAAGTAAGAATATTTTTCCTTTCAGAAAGAAGATAAGAACAAGAGGCTCACCACGGTGGTGCCGGCGATGAGCTCGATGTGGGTGATCGACGGTGGTGAAGACGGGGATGGGGCATGACGGACCGCTAAACCTAGACAAATATTGAGGAAAATGGATCTTGGAGGTCGAGCTTGGAGAGGAGAAAGCTTAAGTAGTGTGGCTCGGGCATTCCATCGAACACCTTGTGTGCATAGGAGGTGAGCTAGAGCACCACCAAGCCCTCTCCCCCTCGGCCAGAAAAAACAGAGTAGTGTGCTCTGCTCTTACGCGAGGGGGTATATATAGGCACCTCATTGGTCCCGGTTGGTGGCATGAACCGGGACTAAAGGGGAGCCATTGGTCCCGGTTCAAGCCACCAACCGGGACCAATGGTGGTGGGCTAGGAGCGAGGCCCATTGGTCCCGGTTCGTCCCACCAACCGGGACCAAAAGGTCCAGATGAACTGGAACCAATGGCCCACGTGGCCAGGCCGGCCCCATGGGCTCACAAACTGGGTCCAATGCCCCCATTGGACCCGGTTCTGGACTGAACCGGGACTAATGGGCTGACCCGGCCTGAACCGTTGCCCCCTTCTCTACTAGTGGGCGTGCCCCCACCCTCGTGGGTAGCCCGAGACTCTTCTGTCCCAACTCCGATGCTCCGTGGTCTTCTTCTGGTCCAAAAACAAGCTCCGTCAAGTTTCAGGTCAATTGGACTACATTTGGTTTTCCTTTTCTGCAATACTCTAAAACAAGGAGAAAACAGAAACTAGCACTGGGCTCTAGGTTAATAGGTTAGTTCCAAAAATCATATAAAACAACATATAAAAGGCCATTAAACATCCAAGATAGATAATATAACGACATGAATAGTTCATAAATTATAGATACGGTGGAGACGTATCAGCATCCCCAAGCTTAATTCCTGCTTGTCCTCGAGTAGGTAAATGATAAAAGAAGTAATTTATGAAGTGTGTCTAGCAAGTGCATAAGTTTGATCAATGATAATTCCAATCACTTTTTCTAGCATCATTATATGTCATAACAGTAGCTCATCTCATAAGACTTTTCATGATCAAGTAACAAGCTATTCACATGTTAAAGTATTGATCATAAACTTTCTTGAAAACTAACAAACTATATTCCCAGTCATCAAACAATTGCAATTTATCTTATTCTCAGGAAGGGTCTATGTCAGAGCTTTGATTCAGCAAACTCCACATACTCAACTATCATTTAATCTTTCACAATTGCTAACACTCACGTGATATTTATGGGTTCAAAGTTTTAATCGGACATAGAGAAAGATAGGGGCTTATAGTTTTGCCTCCCAACCTTTTACCTCAAGGGTAATGTCAACAATAATAGTTCATGATAACTTACATCCAATTGTATATATATATATATATATATATATATATATATATATCGGGATCTTTCCAACACAATGTGCTTGCTAAAGGATAAAATGTAAAAAGGAAAGGTGACGATCACCATGACTCTTGCATAAGGTAGAAGAATAAAAGTAAAAGATAGGCCCTTCGCAGAGGGAAGCAGAGGTTGTCATGCACTTTTATGGTTGGATGCACAAAATCTTAATGTAAAAGAACATCACTTTATATTGCCTCTTGTGATAGAGACCTTTATTATGCAGTTTGTCGCTTTTATTTCTTCCCTATCACAAGTTCGTATAAAACTTATTTTCTTCACTCTAATAGATCATACATATTTAGAGAGCAATTTTTATTGCATGCACCGATGACAACTTACTTGAAGGATCTTACTCAATCCATAGGTAGGTATGGTGGACTCTCATGGCAAGACTAGTTTAAGGGATATTCGGAAGCACAAGTAGTATCTATACTTGGTGCAAAGAATTTGGCTAGCATGAGGGGGAAAGGCAAGCTCAACATGTTGGATGATCCAAGACAATATACTTTATTTCAGATATAAGAAAACGTAATCCATTACGTTGTCTTCCTTGTCCAACATCAACCTTTTATCATGTCATATTTTAATGAGTGCTCACAATTACAAAAGATGTCCAAGATAGTATATTTATATGTGAAATCCCTCTTCCTTCAATATTCTTTCATGAATTGTTCAAGTGACCAATTCTACGTTTGCTAACTTTCTACTACCTATACTTATTATGTGTGAAGTCATTACTCCCCATGTTATAAGCATATGAAACATATATAAATTCAGATTTATGACATTCAATTCCTTCAACCATTTACTCATAGGATATCCGTGAAGCACATGAGTAAATGACAAACTACTCCAAAAGATATGAGTGAAGAACACTGAGTAGTCAAATAATTAACTAGCCATGGGAGGATTCTTTTTCATCCAATATTTCAGATCCAATGATTTTATTGAAACAACAAGTAGAATTGAAAATACGCTCCAAGCAAAACACATATCATGTGACGAATAAAAATATAGCTCCGAGTAAGGTATACCGATAGTTTTGAAGACGAAAGAGGGGATGCCTTTCGGGGCATCCCCAAGCTTAGGCGCTTGAGTCTTCCTTGAATATTACCTTGGGGTGCCTTGGGAATCCCCAATCTTAGGGTCTTTCCACTCCTTGTTCTCCTCGTACCGATATCCCACCCAAAGCTTGAAAACTTCAATCACACAAAACTTAACAAAACTTTGTGAGATAGGTTAGTATGATAAAGAGTAAACCATCCACTTTGGTACTGTCAAAGACAAGGTTCATAATTGTTCTCACACAATGCCTACTGTACCACATCATTTCTACAATTTATATTGAGAAATATAAGCCATAGAAACTAGAAAACAAGCAAACTATGCAATGAAAATAGAATCTGTCAGAAACAGAACAGTCTGTAATGATCTGAACAGCAACCATACTTCTGCTACTCCAAAAATTATGACATAAATTGCAGGACGTGAGGAATTTGTCTATTAATCTTCTGCATAAAGAATCAACTCAAAAGCACTCTTCTGTAAAAAACTGACAGCTAATCTCGTGAGCGCAAAGTTTCTATTTTTTACAGCAAGATTACATTAACTTTCACCCCCAAAGGTCTTACTTGGCACTTCATTGAAACAAAATGTGACGCCCCCGATTCAATCGTACACTAATCATACATGCAAACGTGTACGATCAAGATCAGGGACTCGCGGGAAGATATCACAACACAACTCTAAAAATAAAATAAGTCATACAAGCATCGTAATACAAGCCAGGGGCCTCGAGGGCTCGAATAAGTGCTCGATCATAGACGAGTCAGCGGAAGCAACAGTATCTGAGTACAGACATAAGTTAAACAAGTTTGCCTTAAGAAGGCTAGCACAAACTGGGATACAGATCGAAAGCGGTGCAGGCCTCCTGCCTGGGATCCTCCTAAACTACTCCTGGTCATCGTCAGCGGCCTGCACGTAGTAGTAGGCACCTCCAGTGTAGTAGGAGTCGTCGTCGACAGTGGCGTATGGCTCCTGGGCTCCAGCATCTGGTTGCGACAACCAGGTAGAAGGGAAAGGGGGAAAAGAGGAAGAAAAGCAGCCGTGAGTACTCATCCAAAGTACTCGCAAGCAATGATCTACACACATATGCATGGGTATCTGTGTAAAGGGGCAATATCGGTGGACTGAACTGCAGAATGCCAGAATAAGAGGGGGATAGCTAGTCCCGTCGAAGACTACGCTTCTGGCAGCCTCCATCTTGCAGCATGTAGAAGAGAGTAGATGGTAAGTTCACCAAGTATCATCGCATAGCATAATCCTACCCAGCGATCCCCTCCTCGTCGCCCTATGAGAGAGTGATCACCGGGTTGTATCTGGCACTTGAGAGGTTGTGTTTTATTAAGTATCCGGTTCTAGTTGTCATAAGGTCAAGGTACAACTCCGAGTCGTCCTTTTATTGAGGGACACGGCTATTCGAATAGATAAACTTCCCTGTAGGGGTGCACCACATAACCCAACACGCTCGATCCCATTTGGACGGACACACTTTCCCGGGTCATGCCCGGCCTCGGAAGATCAACACGTCGTAGCACTACCTACGCACAACAGAGAGGTCAGCACGCTGGTCTAGATCCTATGGCGCAGGTGTTTGGGCCCATCGCCCATTGCACACCTGCACGTTGCGAGGGCGGACGGAAGCTGATGACCCACAAGTATAGGGGATCTATCATAGTCCTTTCGATAAGTAAGAGTGTCGAACCCAATGAGGAGCAGAAGGAAATGATAAGCGGTTTTCAGCAAGGTATTCTCTGCAAGTACTGAAATAAGTGGTAACAGATAGTTTTGTGATAAGATAATTTGTAACGAGCAACAAGTAACAAAAGTAAATAAAGTGTAGCAATGTGGCCCAATCCATTTTGTAGCAAAGGACAAGCCTGGACAAACTCTTATATAAGGAAAAGCGCTCCCGAGGACACATGGGAATATCGTCAAGCTAGTTTTCATCACGCTCGTATGATTCGTGTTCGATACTTTGATAATTTGATATGTGGGTGGACCGGTGCTTGGGTACTGTCCTTACTTGGACAAGCATCCCACTTATGATTAACCTCTATTGCAAGCATCCGCAACTACAACAAAAGTATTAAGGTAAACCTAACCATAGCATGAAACATGTGGATCCAAATCAGCCCCTTACGAAGCTACGCATAAACTAGGGTTTAAGCTTCTATCACTCTAGCAACCCATCATCTACTTATTACTTCCCAATGCCTTCCTCTAGGCCCAAATAATGGTGAAGTGTTATGTAGTCGATGTTCACATAACACCACTAGAGGTTAGACAACATACATCTTATCAAAATATCGAACGAATACCAAATTCGCATGACTACTAATAGCAGGACTTCTCCCTTGTCCTCGGGAACAAACGTAACTACTCACAAAGCATATTCATGTTCATAATCAGAGGGGTAATAATGTGCATAAAGGATCTGTACATATGATCTTCCACCAAATAAACCAACTAGCATCAACTACAAGGAGTAATCAACACTACTAGCAACCTACTAGCACCAATCCCGGACTTGGAGACAAGAATTGGATACAAGGGATGAACTAGGGTTTGGAGATGAGATGGTGCTGGTGAAGATGTTGATGGAGATTGCCCTCTCGCGATGAGAGGAGCGTTGGTGATGATGATGGTGATGATTTCCCCCTCCCGGAGGGAAGTGTCCCCGGCAGAACAGCTCTGCCGGAGCCCTAGATTGGTTCCGCCAAGGTTCCGCCTCATGGCGGCGGAGTCTCGTCCCGAAAGGTTGCTTATGGTTTCTTCCTCATCGAAATACCTCATATAGCAGAAGATGGGCATCGGAGAGCCAACAGGAGGCCCACGAGGTAGGGGGGCGCGCCCAGGGGGGTAGGGCGCGCCCCCCACCCTCGTGGACAGGTGGGCCCCCCTCTGGTGAACTTCTTCCGCTGGATATTTTTTATATTTCCAAAAATGACTCTCGTGGAGTTTCAGGACTTTTGGAGTTGTGCAGAATAAGTCTCTAATATTTGCTCCTTTTCCAGCCCAGAATTCCAGCTGCCGGCATTCTCCCTCCTTATGTAAACCTTGTAAAATAAGAGAGAATAGGCATAAGTATTTTGACATAACGTGTAATAACATCCCATAATGCAATAAATATCGATATAAAAGCTGATGCAAAATGGATGTATCAACTCCCCCAAGCTTAAACCTCGCTTGTCCTCAAGCGAAAGCCGATAACGATAAATATGTCCCCATGTTTAGAGGTAGAGGTGTCGATAAAAATAAAATACGGACTGAAGGCATCATGATTATTCTCATAACAGCAACATATATAGATATTGTCATATGATTTCTTATGCTCAAGTAATAATCCATTCACAATGCCGAGTACGAATCATAAACTTTATTGAGAACCAACAAAGGTCATTGAAGCAATTGCAATTTATCATAACATCAGAAAGAGTCTATGTCAGAGCTTAAAAGCAAGTCCACATACTCAACTATCATCTAGTCATTCATAATTGCTAACACTCACGCAATACTTGTGGTTATGAAGTTTTAATCGGACACAGAGAAAGATAGGGGCTTATATTTTCGCCCCACAACCTTTTACCTCAAGGGTAATGTCAACAATAATAACTCATGCTCCCCTACATCCAATTAGGTACATATATCAGGATCTTTCCAACATACTGTGCTTGTCAAAGGATAAAATGAAAAAGGAAAGGTGAAGATCACCATGACTCTTGCATAAGGTAGAACATAATAATAAAAGATAGGCCCTTCGCAGAGGGAAGCAGAGGTTGCCATGCGCTTTTATGGTTGGATGCACAAAATCTTAATGCGAAAGAATGTCACTTTATATTGCCACTTGTGATATGAACCTTTATTATGCAGTTCGTCGCTTTTATTTCTTCCACATCACAAGATCATATGAAGCTTATTTCTCCCACACCAATCAATCATACATATTTAGAGCAATTTTTATTGCTTTGCACCGATGACAACTTACTTGAAGGATCTTACTCAATCCATAGGTAGATATAGTGGACTCTCATGGCAAAACTGGTTTAAGGGTTTTGGAAGCACAAGTAGTATCTCTACTTGGTGCTGAGAATTTGGCTAGCATGAGGGGGAAAGGCAAGCTCATCATGTTTGATGATCCATGACAACATACTTTATCTCAGATATAAGAAAACATAACCCATTACGTTGTCTTCCTTGTCCAACATCAACTCTTTAGCATGTCATATTTTAATGAGTGCTCCCAATCATAAAAGATGTCAATAATAGTATATTTATATGTGAAACCTCTCTTTCCTTATTACTTCCTATTAATTGCAGCGATGACCAAAACTATGTCTGCCAACTCCCAACAACTTTTAATCATCATACTCTTTCTATGTGAAGTCATTACTCTCAACAAGATCAATATGAACTCTTTGTTTCTTTTTATTCTTTTTCTTCTTCCCTTTTATTCACTCAAGATCATGGCAAAATAATCAGGCCCTTGACTCAACACTAATCTTTATTATATATATAGCTCACAGACTTGATTACATAGAGAGATCATAAAGCAAAACTCAAAACTAGATCATACCATAAACTTTATTCTACTAGATCAAAATACTACTAATAGGATCGAACTAAGAAAAACGGTAAAGATAGGAGTTGTGATTGTGATACGATACCGAGGCACCTCCCCCAAGCTTGGCAGTTGCCAAGGGGAGTGCCCATACCCATGTGATTATGTCTCCTTCTTTGGTGATGGTGTAATATTCTTGGCGATTATGCCCCTCAGGAAACGATTCTCCTCCTCGAGTTTATTGACTTGCTGCTTGAGGTCCATTATTTCCTTACGAAGCTTTCCTGTAACAGCTAAAGCTCCTTGCACCCAAGGGTGTTTCATAGCTGCGGGAGAACAAGTGAAACTCCTCTTCATATTTTCATAAGAAAGAAATCTAACATTGGAAGGGATGACCGAGTTTGGGATAGCTGAGCTCTGTAGTTCCCCCATCGTGAACCTAGCTCGGAAGCGAGAAGTGACTTCTTGATCCTTCATGGCATCTACCCTAATCAAGTCAGCCTCCATCTCCTCCTCCGTTGCTGGCCCAAAGTGGTCAGCGTCACTGTTTGCCCTTGGTTCCGATGCCGGATTAGATACCTGGCTCTCCCCGACTGACTCCTGAGAAGACATCTTGCTCTAATCTGCAGCAGCAACAGCTCGAAACAAAAACAGAGGATAATTGCGTGATACGGTGGTAAAAACCTTCGGGAGAACATATAATGAATTTTTACCAACCAAAATACGTATCGTGCAACAAAACAGAGTCCGGAAGGCACACGAGGTGCTCACGAGGTAGGGGGGCACGCCCAGGGGGGTAGGGCGCGCCCACCACCCTCGTGGGGCCCTCGTGTCCTTCCTGGACTACCACTTATTTTTCTATTTTTCTAAATGTTCGAAAACGGAGAGATATTGCCTTAAAAATTGTTTTGGAGTCGGTTTACTTACCGTACCACATACCTATTCCTTTTCGGAGTCTGAAATGTTCTGGAAAGTGTCCCTTATGTATTCCTCCGGGGTTACGGTTTCAATAATATTGGTTTCAACATTTATGGGATTACCTGAGATATAATGTTTAATTCTTTGACCGTTCACCACCTTCGGATTTGTGCCTTCGAAGTTGTTGATTTTTATGGCACCGGAACAATAGACCTCCTCGATAACGTATGGGCCTTCCCATTTAGAGAGAAGTTTCCTACAAAAAGTCTTAAACGAGAGTTGTATATCAATACATAATCACCTACATTAAACTCACACTTTTGTATCCTTTTGTCATGCCATCTTTTAACTTTTTGTTTAAACAACTTGGCATTTTCATAAGCTTGGGTTCTCCATTCATCAAGTGAGCTAATATCAAATAACCTCTTCTCACTGGCAAGTTTAAAATCATAGTTGAGCTCTTTAATAGCCCAATATGCCATATGTTCTAGTTCGAGAGGTAAGTGACATGCTTTTCCATAAACCATTTTATATGGAGACATACCCATAGGATTTTTATATGCAGTTCTATAGGCCCATAATGCATCATCAAGTTTCTTAGACCAATTCTTCCTAGACCTATTGACAGTCTTTTGCAAAATTAATTTGAGTTCTCTATTACTCAATTCTACTTGACCACTAGACTGTGGGTGATAAGGAGATGCAATTCTATGATTAACATCATATTTAGCAAGCATTTTACGGAAAGCACCGTGAATAAAATGTGAACCACCATTAGTCATTAAATATCTAGGGACTCCAAACCTCGGAAAAATAACTTCCTTAAGCATTTTAGTGGAAGTGTTATGATCAGCACTACTAGTTGGAATAGCTTCTACCCACTTAGTAACGTAATCAACATCAACTAAAATATGTGTATAACCATTAGAGGCAGGAAAAGGTCCCATATAATCAAAGCCCCAAACATCAAATGGTTCGATAACAAGTGAATTATTCATAGGCATTTCTTGACGTCTACTAATATTACCAATTCTTTGACATTCATCACAAGATAAGACAAACTTACGGGCATCCTTGAAGAGAGTAGGCCAATAAAAACCAGATTGCAATACCTTATGTGCAGTTCTATCTCCAGCGTGGTGTCCTCCATAAGTTTCGGAGTGGCACTTGCATAGGATGTGTTGGGGATATTACTACGGGAGGTAAACCGGCCTTGGGTAGCCGGATTGACTCTTTGAAGATTAGAAGCCCATGAAGATGTAAAGATGCTAGCGCTTTACGGAGGGCCCAAAGGCGAGTTATAGTATGTAAATGTAAACCGGCCCAGTCATATAACTTGTATAGTACGATAGAAAGAGAGAGGCCGAACCGGATACGTTTATAAACCGGCTTCGGGACTCTGTAGCCCGGCGGGCGTCAACCTATGTATATAAAGGGACGACCCGGCCGTGGTTTAGAGACAGACAACAACAACTCAAAAGCCAGACAAAGCGGATTCACTCCCTGGCCTTCGAAACCCTAGCAATACCAATCACAACTAGACATAGGCTTTTACCTTCATCGAAGGGGCCGAACTAGTATAAACTCCCGTGTCCCCTTGTCCGGTTTAACCCCTTTAAGCTAACCCGTTGCGATGGCTCCACAACTAAGTCCTTTCACGAGGACATCTGCCGTGACAAACCCACGACAGTTGGCTCCCACCATGGGGCTATCGCACGATGGTTTCGAGTTCTTGAAGGGCAGCTTCGATGGACTTAAGGGATACGCTGTGGGCCGGATGACGAAGAGTCGCCACGGCAAGCTCTACATCGACAATGCAGGATGGGGTCCCGAGGCCGATTCAATCGAATACGGGTACCGGGTCCCCTTTGGTGGGATTCACGTCTTCATCGGCAAGATCGGCGAACCGGCCCCCAAGCCAGACATCTGCACCGACATCATCGAAACGGCTCGGCGTGCAAGTCGTTCGCCAGTTCAGCCCGAGGCAAGGCATGTTTTCGTAGGTGTCGTCCATGGATCAGGGCACGAGGACGGACCAGTGTCCGAAGGAGAAACCGTAGTCTGCTCTGATGATGAGTCTTCTGGAGAAATTGAATCGCTTTACCAGTTGCAGGACGGCTGGATTGAGGGAGGATCCGAGGGCAACAGTATTCCGGATTCCCCCGGTCTGCCAAACCGGGCCGCCATCTTCATGGCCGGCACACAATCGGCGCCTCATTCATCTACCGCCGCAGCAATGCTCTCCGGTTCAACAACGGCCACACCAGCAGGGGCAGGAAGCTCGGCGCCACCTCCGGCCCAAGTCTTATCTGATTTGTTTGACGCTCTGGAAACATTAATGTCCGCAGAGGTAGACGCAGCAGCCAGGGATCAGCACGATGCGGAGATTGCAAAGGTGAAAGATCAGATAGCCCGGGCCAAGGCGGACCTGGCAGCAGAGAACGCCAGGATGGCTACGGAGCGGGCTGAGTTGGAAGCACAGGCTTACGGGATTAGACTGGACCAGAATGCTTCAGAGGAAGTCATGAGAAGAAGGTACCGATCACGTCTCCCGTCGGTTTATGAGCAGCAGAATCTTTTCAACACGCCAGGCGTAGGAGCTGGTAACCAGGCAGGGGCGCCGGGAGCAGGAGCGCCGGTTCAGCCGCGCATGACGGACCTGCCTCGCTAGAACAACATTGTACCATCAACACCGCCCAGGCATTATTCCAACCCGTTGGACAACATTGTGGCCGCTGCGTCACGCCTAGCGGCCCTCCCAACCGACGGCGAGTCACCAGTGGCAGTAGAAGCACGCCGGGCTAGGGATCTCCTTCAGACAACACTAAATCAACAGCAAGCATATTCACACAACCATGAGAGGATTCACTCCACTCCCCGCCCAAGCCGGAGTTATAGTAGACACGTGGAAGAGGAACCGGCCGTGTCCAGTAGTGCACGCCGCCGAAATTCGCCATGAGGGAACAACCCGGCTGGGGGAGGTGCCAATGCACAAGATGTTGTGGATCATGGCCGCGCACGTCGAGAGGCCGAGTTGACAGCTCACCACGAGGCACGACAGCATGCTCTGGTTCACCCACTGCCTCCGTGGAGCCAGGAGCGATGTTCAGTTCCTTAGGGGTACCATGCTTATCTCCTGCTTTGTGTAATGTGCGACTACCCAAGGATTTCAGGGGACCTCATAAGGTACCAAATTATACCGCCGATTTGCAGCCAGAGGCGTGGGTGGAGAGCTATGAGATGGCAATGGAGATGTTAGATGTGGACGAGGCGGTGTGTGCTAAATATTTCACCATGATGTTGGAAGGAACAACTCACACATGGTTGAAGAGCTTGCCGACCAACTCTATTGGATCATGGGCCGAATTGAAGCACCGGTTTATCCAGAACTTCAAGGATACGTGTCAGCAGCCGATGTCAATTGTAGATCTGGCCGCTTGTGTCCAATAGGAAGGGGAGTCCACGACCCATTGGGTCAAACGGGTCTCGGCGATTTTGCATTCGTCAGATCGTATCAACGCAGACACCGTAGTGTTAACGTTAGAGGGTAATTGCGGTTTCAAGCCGTTGAAACAGAAGTTGGGAAGGCTCAAACATCACTGCAACGACATGTCAACACTCATGGCTGCTTTGGTTAAATACGCTGATTCAGATAATACCAAGGATCCGGATTCAGAGGAGGACAAACCGGAGAAGGGTAAGAAGACCGGCAATGCCAAAGGCCAACAACACAATCCGGCAGGCCATGGAAACGCTGGTAAGCGCAAGGCCGACAGTGGTTTGGACTTTGTCGCAAATACCAACGCACAGGAGAATGGCCAACGCCGTAAAGGTAAGCAGCCCCAGAGGGGTGGAGGTCCAGGCAACAATTTGGAGCGTTTGTTAAATCAGCCCTGTCGAAAGCATGGATCAAAGGAGAAACCGGCATCACATCTCTGGAAAGATTGTTATATCATGCGGGATTTCAAGAATTCCAATATGTTCTAATATGACAACGGCCTGCCCGGCGGTTCAGGAGGAGGTTTCCACGGGCCGGGTTACAGAGGCGGTGGTTCCGGTTCAGGGTTTCCAGGTGTGGGGACCCCGACTCGCAAGTCGTGATCACCGAATGCACGTGTACAGTGATCCCAGAGATCAATGCTCACTGAACACACAGAAGCTGAATAACAAGAGTCTTACATCCATACATACCGTCTTACACAAATAGTGACCAACATGGTCAAGTCTTACATCGATAAAGCCTTAAGGGCTGAACATCAAATGAAACATAGCAGCGAAAATCGTCGTCGATAAGTAGAACCCATGCCATCTGCCTTAACCCTACAGGCATTCTGACTGGGAAACGTCCTAGTTCGCATGATCGTCTCCAAAGAACTCTTCTTCGAACTCCGGTTCTCCCATGCCTGGTCAATTAAATAACCAGTGGCAAGCCAATGAGTACTTTGAATGTACTCGCAAGCAACCCATGATTTGGTTCAAGGTACAGTAATGCATGACATAGGTAAAGTTTTGCATAAAGCTGGTTTTGAGTGCAGGACATGTTCAACATCCTATAAAGCATGCATCAAGAGAATTCAAGTAACCATAAGATCTGGTCACAGATATCAACATAAATAGAAAGGGGCACCAACCCATTTATCATAAACAGAGAGGGCACCAACCCATCTCAATCGTGTCAAGTCCTCTGACTTGATCCAAGACAACACCATCATCTCACACACACCGGGTTTGAAAACAAGTGGACGTAGCCCAAGAGCGGTTACCCAACTGTCCTTGACCGTGGACACGGCTATTCGAATAGTTTTACACTCTGCAGAGGTTGCACACTTTACCCACTAGATCCGGGGAACTTCCGTGTCATCCACGACCCGCGGTACCTCAAGTACCCGGGGTAAGCACCCGATCACTACCTTTCCCTAGACGACACTAACATGGAGTCCACTCGATTGGTAGTAACCCCCGTGCCGAACATTTCACATCATAAAGTTGTGGAGCCTCGCTCCCATTTTCATCACATACCACAAGCACGGGGTACCAACGGTGTGTCCGGTGCCCTGTGAAAACAGTCATGGCCGCCCTACCTGGCACGACCCCGTCCCAAGAGAGAGCACCAACTCTCCCCCGTCACTAGTAATGCGGGCTCCAAGCTAGTATCGGTCTAGGTACTCAATAATGCCCTTTCCCATATAAGGGTAGAGTGGTCGCGCATGTAAGGTTGGAATAACGGTCGCAACTCCGACCAATCCGTTTTGAAAACAACACACACCTTCCTTGGCACACCACTTCGTCATCAAGTGGTCACCCATCTCATCATCTCCCTCGGGCATAGGTGGCACCCGACGGGGTTTTCGAAAAGACTTTTGAAATCACATTGCCTCCTTCACCATGCACAAACCCACCCCATTTGCGTAGCATCTACATTTGCATCCTATCTACTCCCACCGGCATAACCCTCATAAGAAGGTAGGGCCATGCACACTGCAAGTATCAACGAGGAAGTAATCGTGGTAACCAACCCACGTGGTTCACCATCTCATCATGATTCCGATGCATCGATAATAAAGAGCTAAAAATGACATGCATATAAAGGGGTATCATAGTCATGGTCAAAGGGCTGCTTGCCTTGGTTGGCTTGATCTTCAAAGTCTTCAGGCTCTGCTCCTCCTTCTTCCTCAGCTACCTCGTCAAACACGGGATCTAACGTCGCAAGAAAACAACGGGAAAATAAGACAATAATAAAAACAGAAAAGTCAAAGTGCTCACAAAAATGTCAACTTAATTTTGTAAAATACTAGGAGGAAGGCTAGGAAGGGGACAACTTTTGGTTTTGGTTTTGGAGCAGCAAAATAGGAGTTATGGATTTTCAAAGGCCTATTTAAATGCTAAAAACCACATTTAAATATTTACAGAGAAGAAAAGGTGGTTGTATTTGAATCAAAGTTGCACCATTAAATAGGTTGCAATATTCTAGGAATTTAGAATTTGGAATCAATTCATTTGGATTAATATTCTGTCCTGTGGAATATTTGGAAATAATACAGAAAAGGAAAAAGAAAAACGGCGCTGTGCCACTGGGCCAGAGAGGCCACAGCAGCAGCAGGCCCAGGGGGGGAAACCCAGCCCACGCGGCCGCCACATCGAAGGCGTAAAGGCTGAATACGCCTTCAGCCGACGGCGGATCGGTGCGCGCGCGCGCGCACGTTTTAAACCTGACGGGTGGATCCCACCCGTCAGGGCGTGTGGCTGACGGGCCGGCCCCACGGCGGCCGTCGTCTACCTTCGGCCAGAGGCGACGGCGAGCTCGCCGGCGGCGATACAGGGCACGGGAAGGGGCGCGGAGGCTACCGTTGGACTCAGGAGCGAGTCGCGGTTCTGGTGGTGGTGGAGACGGTCGCCGGGGTGGCCTGCTTCGCCGGCGACGAGGTCCCGCGGCGGAGGTGCTTCGGGCGCCGGTGGCTCCGGCCGGTTCCGGCTGCAAAACGAGGGGGAAAGAGAGGGGAAAGCATCAGTGAGGCGAGGGGAGTCCAGTTCGAGAGAGAAAAGGAGCGGAGGAGGCCTGTACCGCGCGGACGCCGACGAGCCGAGGCGGCGGAGCTCGAGCTCGATCTCGAGCTCGGGTGGTTCTGGAGAGGAAGGAGTGGTGCGGGAGGCCGATTGGGTGTGTGGAGGGGCGACAGGGAGGAAGAGAAGGGCTCGGGGCGCCTTATATAGGCTGGCCGCGGTTCACCGTAGGCGTGGCCTACGGGCGCCCGCGGGATCGGCTCTGGAGGCCGTTGGAGAGGGGTTGGAGCTGTCCACGGTGCTCGTGGGGATGGAGTAGGGCGCCAGGGAGAAGGAGAGAGAGCGGGGAGGGTTCTGGCGCCCGCGCGTGTGAGGCCGGCCATTGGCCGAGCCGGACGGCGTCGGGCACGCGCTGCAGGAGGGGAGAGAGAGGGAGAGACAATGGGGACGGCACGGCGGCGTGTCGTAGACGTCAAGACACATCAACTGGCGCGATGGGAAGGCACGAGGCGGTCGGGAGGCGTGGTGTCAACGGTCGGCGCTCTGGCAGGCGCTCCAGAGCGCGACTTTGGCCGGCATCCGCGGGTTTTCCGCGTCGCGCGCGCGTCCTTTTCTGTCTGGAGGCTACAGTGGAAGGGGGCAAAACCTGGAAAGAGCCTTGGATGCTCTGGGGTGCAGAGGGGAGAGAGAGAGGCTGGGAGAGAGAAGGGAAGCTGTTGTCCAGAGAGGACAAACGTGATTCCCTCCTTCCTCCACATTGCTTCCTCGGGTAGAAAAGTGTCTAAGTGACAGAGGGGAGTGAGGAGGGGTTGTGGCAAAAAGATGAACTCAAGGAGATTAGTGAAAGTGGCAAAAATAGGCTTTTTAGTATTTTGCCAGAAGGTGTTTGATGGAGTTTTGGGTAAGCTAATGACTCCCACTGGCCAAGATACTCCAAGGGGTGAAATGTCACATATATTTAGGGCCTTCCACCCATTTTGAGCTTATTTGGACAAAGTTGCCAATGCAACTTTTGCAAACCCTAGAAATGGGCAGAAATGGATTTGTGTAGATCCAGTGGAGTAAATCATTTCTCCTTGATGTGCCACTTGGTGTGGTAGCCTTATTTGGTCACATGATCAGGCTCACCAAAGTTGGGGTCCTGGAGAAAAAGTTGGTAGTGCAAAGTAGTTCAAACTTGATTCTGGTCAGAGAGGGTTTTGAGGCACTTTGACCAAGACTTCCTATTCTCCAACCTGTGCCATTTGGTCCAGATGCATCATTAGACCAATGAAGCATGTCCACCAAGTTTGAGCACATTTGGACATACTTGGCAATGTAAAGTTGATCAAACTTCAGAATGGACAGAGATAGTTTTGAGGGGTTTTGATGGTGTTATCTTGTTCTCCAAGTCATGAGACTTGGCAAGATCATCTAATATGTCATATGTGACATGATGGAATTTTCCTGGAATTTTTGGAGAATATTTCCTTTGTAAATATTTCAAAAGCTTGAAATATCCAGAAAGGGTTTTAGAGGGATTTGACCAATATTTTGAACATGACCAGGTGTTGAAACTCTTATATATGGACAATATATGTCCTATGAGTTTCCCTAAATTTTGTCAAATATTTTTGAAACAGTAAAGTAATTTTTTCCCTATTAAAGACCATTTCTGGCCTTAAGAAAAAGCCTTTAAATAAAATAGAACAGTAACTTTTAAAATTATATTTTTGTGGTTCCTGGGCATCCTATATCTAATAGGAGTCAAATATATTTTTGGAAAGATTTTTACTGCCCTTAATCAAGTACTTGCAGTGCAAACCTCAATTCAGGGGTTTTTGGAAAACTAATTTTAGAAAATACTTTCTGGCCAAATTATTTTTGTAAGAAAATTCCATATAGCACTATTCACATGGCATGGTCATTGGTCAGTAGCTTGGGGTAAGGAGATGAAATATAGAGGGTAGAGTAGTTGACTTCAAGAAGCACTTGAAAGAAACACAGAGAGAAAACCAACTCCAAATAAAAGCCAAATAATGCAAAAAAAGTTTTTGTTGGTCCAAATTTTCATGCTGTAATAATGAAAATGAAATGTTACAAAATGCAGGGTGTGACAGACCTACCCCCCTTACAAGAATCTCGTCCCCGAGATTCCTAAACTAGGCTTAAAAGAGATACGGAAATTCGGATCTAAGGTAGTCTTCACGCTCCCAAGTTGCTTCTGCTTCGGTGTGATTGCTCCATTGGACCTTGAAGTACTTGATGGTGCGGCTTCGAGTGCGCCGTTCGGCCTCATCCAGAATGCAGATGGGCCGCTCACGATAAGTCAAATCAGGTTGAAGATCAATGGCTTGGTGATTGACGTCCTTGTAGAGGTCGGGCTTGTCTGGAACTTGGAGACACTTCCGGAGTTGTGACACGTGGAACACGTTGTGCACATCAGAAAGTTCAGGTGGAAGTTCCAACTGGTAAGCCACCTCCCCTCGTCGCTCAGTGATCTTGAAGGGCCCAATGTATCTCGGAGCGAGCTTTCCTTTGACATGGAAGCGCTGGGCTCCTTTGAGAGGGGTGACCCGGAGATAGACATGGTCTCCAACTCGGAAGTTTATGTCTCTGCGACGTGAGTCCGCATAGCTCTTCTGCCTTGACTTGGCAGACTTCAGACGCTCTCTGACAAGCTGGACTTGCTCTTCTGCTTCACGAAGGATATCAGGCCCAAAGACAAGTCCTTCTCCGGTCTCCGACCAGTTGAGAGGTGTACGGCACTTCCGCCCGTATAACACTTCAAATGGTGCCATCTGAAGGCTGGCCTGATAACTGTTGTTGTAAGAGAACTCGGCGAAAGGGAGGCAATCTTCCCACTTAGCTCCATAAGCTAAGACACAGGCTCGGAGCATGTCTTCGAGTATTTGATTCACTCGCTCGGTCTGACCTCCGGTCTGTGGGTGGAAAGCAGTGCTGAAGGACAACTTGGTCCCCATAGCCTCCTGGAATTTCTTCCAAAACCTTGAGGTGAACTGGGTTCCTCGATCTGACACAATCTCCTTGGGAACACCATGAAGGCTCACGATTCGGTTGATGTAGAGACTGGCTAACTGGTTCCCCTTGTAGGTCGTCTTGACAGGAATGAAGTGGGCCACCTTGGTCAAATGGTCAACGATGACCCATATTGAGTCATGTCCCTTGCTTGACCTGGGTAAACCGGTGATGAAGTCCATCCCGACTCTGTCCCACTTCCATTCAGGCACCTTAAGGGGTTGCAACAATCCAGCGGGTCGCTGATGCTCAGCTTTGACTCTCTGGCATACGTCGCATTTTGCAACATAGGTGGCAATCTCCCTTTTCATCCCGTGCCACCAAAATCTTTCCTTCAGGTCTTGATACATCTTGGTGCCTCCAGGGTGGATGGAATATGGGCTGTCATGAGCTTCTTGCAAGATCAGGTTCTTGAGCTCAACCTTGTTGGGCACGCAGATGCGATTCCCAAACCACACAATTCCTTCCTCATCTTCTGAGAATCCTGAGGCTTTGCCTGCCTTGATCTTCCTCTTGATGCCTTCAATACTCTCATGCCCCTTCTGAGCTTTCTTGATATCATCCATCAAGGTAGGCTTAACTTCGAGGCTGGCCAAGAATCCTGGTGCAACCAGTTCCAACCCGAAGCTTTCAAGTTCTTCATACAAGGCGGGTAGCTTGTGCTTTAGCATAGCATTCAAGGAGCAAGCCTTCCTGCTCAACGCGTCTGCTACCACATTAGCCTTTCCAGGGTGGTATTGAACACTGAGGTCATAATCCTTTATCAACTCCAGCCATCTTCTCTGCCTCATGTTCAATTCCCTCTGAGTGAAAATATACTTCAGACTTTTGTGATCCGTGTATACCTCACATCGCTTCCCCAAGAGGTAATGTCGCCAAGTCTTCAGGGCATGAACCACTGCTGCTAGCTCAAGGTCATGAGTAGCGTAGTTCTCTTCGTGAGGTCGTAGCTGCCTTGAAAGGTAGGCCACGACTCTGCCTTCTTGCATCAGAACACCTCCCAGTCCGATTCTTGACGCATCACAATATATCACAAACTCCTTGTGTATATCTGGTGTGGCCAGAACTGGAGCGGTGGTTAGCCTCTTCTTCAGCTCCTGGAAGCTTTCTTCGCACTTCGGCGTCCATTCGAACTTCTTGTCCTTCTTCAAGAGCTGAGTCATGGGTCGGGCAATGCTTGAGAATCCTTCAACGAACTTGCGGTAATATCCCGCGAGTCCGAGGAAGCTTCTGACTTCCTTCACATTGCTCGGGGATTGCCATTCAGTCACGGCTTCTATCTTGGCAGGGTCGACTGACAATCCCTCTTCTGTTAGAACATGTCCCAGAAATCCAACTTCACGCAGCCAGAATTCACACTTGCTGAACTTGGCATACAGTTGGTGCTCTCGAAGCTTGTCTAGGACCATCCTCAAGTGTTGCTCGTGCTCTTCTTCCGACTTCGAGAAGACAAGAATGTCATCAATGAAGACGACGACGAACTTGTCCAAATATTCCATGAAGACCTTATTCATGAGATACATGAAGTAAGCTGGGGCATTGGTCAACCCAAAGGACATGACCGTGCATTCATACAGGCCATATCTGGTTACGAATGCCGTCTTCGGAATATCTTGGGGTCTGATCTTCAGTTGGTAGTACCCAGATCTGAGGTCGATCTTGGAGAACACCTTGGCCCCATTGAGTTGATCAAACAGATCTTCAATCTTGGGAAGTGGGTACTTGTTCTTGATTGTAACCTCGTTGAGGGAGCGGTAGTCAATGCATAAGCGGATGGTACCGTCCTTCTTTGCCACAAACAGAACAGGTGATCCCCAAGGGGAGGCACTAGGGCGGATAAATCCCTTCCTCAACTGCTCTTCCAACTGCTTCTTCAATTCTGCTAACTCCTCCGATCCCATCCTATAAGGCTTCTTATAGATGGGTCCTGCTCCGGGTATGAGCTCGATGATGAACTCAATGTCTCGGTCAGGAGGCATTCCTGGTAGCTCATCAGGAAAAACATCGGGATACTCGCATACTACCGGCACTTGTTCCAATCCAACTTCAGTCAGACAGTTGGCTTGGTTGGCTTGAGCAGAAGAGGGGTTGGAGGCAAATTTGACTTTGACTCCTCGGTCATTGGTCATAGTGACCGTCCGGTTGGCGCAATCAATCAAGCCTTGGTGCTTGCTGAGCCAATCCATTCCCAAGATCACATCCAAGCCTTGTGATTTTAGGATGATAAGGTCTGCTAGGAAGTCTACCCCGTTAATGGTAATCCCGACTCCTTTACATCCTATCTTGGCTCTCATCTCTGCTCCGGGGGTTTGTACCACCATAGGGTTATTCAGGGGTGTAGGGGTCATGCCACTTTTTAATGCAAAACTTTGGGTGACAAAAGAATGCGTGGCTCCAGAATCAAACAAAACAGTTGCGGGTGCTGAATTGACAAGGAACGTACCCAGCACGACGTCCGGGTCTTCCTGGGCTTCTTCCGCGGTGACATGGTTCACACGACCCCTGCCATTTGTTGGGCAAGTTGCGGGGAGCTTGGTTCCTCGGTGGCATTCCACGGCCTTGTCCTGGGTTCTGCGCATTGGGGCGCGGGGCGTCGGGCTTCTTGTTGGGGCAATTCTTGGAGTAATGCCCTGGCTGTCCACATCCGAAACAAGTGACTTGGTTGGGGACGACGCCCTTGCCAGCATTGTTATTGGGGTTGTTGTAAGCTGGCCTGGGGTTGGCATACTGCTGAGGTGGATAGTTGGTGCGAGGTGCAGGAGCTCTTGGTTGCTGATAGGTTGGCTTGACCGGGGCTGGCTGCCACGGGCGAGGCTTCTGGTTGCTGGAGCTACCCTTGCTGATCATCTTGCGCTTACGAGTGTCGTCCAAGGCACGTCGCTTGTCCTCAAGCATGAGTGCCTTGTTCACCAGATCAGGAAAGGTTGGGCAGTCACACACAACAAGCGAGTACTGCAGAGTCTGGTTAAGGCCTTCCATGAAGCGCTCCCTTTGGCAGCATCAGTGCTGACATCCTCAGGGGCATACCTTGAGAGAACACTGAACTTCTGCATGTACTCCTTGACGGTGCTACTACCTTGCTTCAGGGCTCGAAACTCACGCTTCTTGATGGCCATGATTCCAGAAGGGATGTGGGCCTTGCGGAATTCCGTCTTGAAGGTGTCCCAAGTGATGTCTTGCTCAACATGCATAGCCTTGAATCCATCCCACCAAGCTCTGGCAGTCCCCCCGAGACAGTGGGCAGCATACGCCACTTTATCACGGTCCTCAGTGCATCCGACTAGTGCCAGCAGATCCTCAATGGTGCGGACCCAGTCGTCTGCATCCAGGGGTTCAGCAGTCTCGATGAAAGTGGGTGGTGCATGCTTCTTGAATTCCACCAGTGTGGAACGTCCATGGCCGTGCCCCGCCGGCTGGCGGTTGACAGCCTGAGCAATCATCTGGAGGGCTGCAGTGTTGGCTTGGCGCTCCTCTCGAAAGGCTTGGAGAAGCTGAGCCATATCCATGCTTGGAGGAGGTGGTGGTGGAGTCTGTCCTTGGGCTTGGTCCTGGCTGGCTCCGGCCTCAGCAGAACCTCCGGCTTCTTGCGGCTGGGTAGAGGTACCAGTACGTGTTACAACAGGCATCCTGTTGGAGCGGTCAAGGTCTCATGATTGGGAACAACAATGAGGGAAAGCAGTATAGATGGAATGCCTAGTAAGGGGGTGGTGTGACACAATTAAGTTAAACAAAGGCCAGAAGGGCCAAACTCATGCATTAAAACCAAATGAGGAATGTAGTCGTTTACAAGTTCCCGAAGGGAAAGTACGACTTCATGAAAGCAAGCTGAACGCAAACGCAACATAACATGGTTTCACAAGAACCATTACAAGGACTCGACTTCGCAAAAGGGGTACACGACCTATCCTACCATAGGCTACGAGCTAGCCTATCCTAGTCCTGAACGGAGTCTAAGTGGTGGAATGCTCGGTCGGGTATTCTGGCTCCTCTGGGTCTTCCTCCTCATCTTCATCTGTCTTGGTCTCTTCATCGCTTGAGGAAGCGGGGGAGTGAAGGAGCTGAACACGGCGCTGCTTTGTTGGTGGCGTCGTGAAGAGGTTGCGGTACTCCTTTGCCGTCATACGGCGTGGCTGAGGTGGTCCCTCGGCATGTGCGACCTGTGGGGGTCGTCCGCCTCGATACGCTACTGCGGGCTGTCCAGGGGGCGCTCCATCCTTCTTGATCCTGTCTGCCTTCATCTGAACTATGCGGAGGAGCTCCTTGGTCTCGCGAAGTTCCTTCCGAAGCTCCGTCGACTCCGAGGCCAGGTGTTGTGCCAGACTGTCGGCACACAAGCTGAAGTAGGTCTGGAAGCGGAGAGAAAGTCCCTCGTCCAAGGGTGGTGCTGGTGCGCTGCTCTCGTCATCACCTTCCTTACGATAAGGCAGGTAACGAGTGGCTGGCTCTCTCGCCATCTCTGGCAGGAGATCCCGGAGGCGAGTCAGCGCCTTGAGGGCAGCAGTCTCCACGGCGAGAAGCAGTGTCGCCATCTGGGGTCCCTCAAAGAACCAGCTCGTCGGGGCGTCATTCGCCCTCACGACTACCTCCACGTGATACTCCCTCTTGGTGCTGTCGACCCAGTGCTCGTGGTAGGAGAAGGTGGGGACTCGAGTGAACTGGCACTTCCTGAGGCTATCCTCAAGAAGCACAGGAAACCCAGTGGTCAGGAAGTCCTCGGGTACGGCGGCCATCTACAAAAAGTGGAAGGGAAGGGTCAATAAAGGAATGTGACCTATGTTTGGGATACTAACATAAACATAGGTATATGGGTAACCTGGTGGATAGTCTCGCTCTAACTAACGTCCATGCTAACTAAGGCTTCCTACAGTCAGGATGGCTCTGATACCAGCTCTGTGGGGACCCCGACTCGCAAGTCGTGATCACCGAATGCACGTGTACAGTGATCCCAGAGATCAATGCTCACTGAACACACAGAAGCTGAATAACAAGAGTCTTACATCCATACATACCGTCTTACACAAATAGTGACCAACATGGTCAAGTCTTACATCGATAAAGCCTTAAGGGCTGAACATCAAATGAAACATAGCAGCGGAAATCGTCGTTGATAAGTAGAACCCATGCCATCTGCCTTAACCCTACAGGCATTCTGACTGGGAAACGTCCTAGTTCGCATGATCGTCTCCAAAGAACTCTTCTTCGAACTCCGGTTCTCCCATGCCTGGTCAATTAAATAACCAGTGGCAAGCCAATGAGTACTTTGAATGTACTCGCAAGCAACCCATGATTTGGTTCAAGGTACAGTAATGCATGACATAGGTAAAGTTTTGCATAAAGCTAGTTTTGAGTGCAGGACATGTTCAACATCCTATAAAGCATGCATCAAGAGAATTCAAGTAACCATAAGATCTGGTCACAGATATCAACATAAATAGAAAGGGGCACCAACCCATTTATCATAAACAGAGAGGGCACCAACCCATCTCAATCGTGTCAAGTCCTCTGACTTGATCCAAGACAACACCATCATCTCACACACACCGGGTTTGAAAACAAGTGGACGTAGCCCAAGAGCGGTTACCCAACTGTCCTTGACCGTGGACACGGCTATTCGAATAGTTTTACACTCTGCAGAGGTTGCACACTTTACCCACTAGATCCGGGGAACTTCCGTGTCATCCACGACCCGCGGTACCTCAAGTACCCGGGGTAAGCACCCGATCACTACCTTTCCCTAGACGACACTAACATGGAGTCCACTCGATTGGTAGTAACCCCCGTGCCGAACATTTCACATCATAAAGTTGTGGAGCCTCGCTCCCATTTTCATCACATACCACAAGCACGGGGTACCAACGGTGTGTCCGGTGCCCTGTGAAAACAGTCATGGCCGCCCTACCTGGCACGACCCCGTCCCAAGAGAGAGCACCAACTCTCCCCCGTCACTAGTAATGCGGGCTCCAAGCTAGTATCGGTCTAGGTACTCAATAATGCCCTTTCCCATATAAGGGTAGAGTGGTCGCGCATGTAAGGTTGGAATAACGGTCGCAACTCCGACCAATCCGTTTTGAAAACAACACACACCTTCCTTGGCACACCACTTCGTCATCAAGTGGTCACCCATCTCATCATCTCCCTCGGGCATAGGTGGCACCCGACGGGGTTTTCAAAAAGACTTTTGAAATCACATTGCCTCCTTCACCATGCACAAACCCACCCCATTTGCGTAGCATCTACATTTGCATCCTATCTACTCTCACTGGCATAACCCTCATAAGAAGGTAGGGCCATGCACACTGCAAGTATCAACGAGGAAGTAATCGTGGTAACCAACCCACGTGGTTCACCATCTCATCATGATTCCGATGCATCGATAATAAAGAGCTAAAAATGACATGCATATAAAGGGGTATCATAGTCATGGTCAAAGGGCTGCTTGCCTTGGTTGGCTTGATCTTCAAAGTCTTCAGGCTCTGCTCCTCCTTCTTCCTCAGCTACCTCGTCAAACACGGGATCTAACGTCGCAGGAAAACAACGGGAAAATAAGACAATAATAAAAACAGAAAAGTCAAAGTGCTCACAAAAATGTCAACTTATTTTTGTAAAATACTAAGAGGAAGGCTAGGAAGGGGACAACTTTTGGTTTTGGTTTTGGAGCAGCAAAATAGGAGTTATGGATTTTCAAAGGCCTATTTAAATGCTAAAAACCACATTTAAATATTTACAGAGAAGAAAAGGTGGTTGGATTTGAGTCAAAGTTGCACCATTAAATAGGTTGCAATATTCTAGGAATTTAGAATTTGGAATCAATTCATTTGGATTAATATTCTGTCCTGTGGAATTTTTGGAAATAATACAGAAAAGGAAAAAGAGAAACGGCGCTGTGCCTCTGGGCCAGAGAGGCCACAGCAGCAGCAGGCCCAGGGGGGGGGGAAACCCAGCCCACGCGGCCGCCACATCGAAGGCGTAAAGGCTGAATACGCCTTCAGCCGACGGCGGATCGGTGCGCGCGCGCGCGCACGTTTTAAACCTGACGGGTGGATCCCACCCGTCAGGGCGTGTGGCTGACGGGCCGGCCCCACGGCGGCCGTCGTCTACCTCCGGCCAGAGGCGACGGCGAGCTCGCCGGCGGCGATACAGGGCACGGGAAGGGGCGCGGAGGCTACCGTTGGACTCAGGAGCGAGTCGCGGTTCTGGTGGTGGTGGAGACGGTCGCCGGGGTGGCCTGCTTCGCCGGCGACGAGGTCCCGCGGCGGAGGTGCTTCGGGCGCCGGTGGCTCCGGCCGTTTCCGGCTGCAAAACGAGGGGGAAAGAGAGGGGAAAGCATCAGTGAGGCGAGGGGAGTCCAGTTCGAGAGAGAAAAGGAGCGGAGGAGGCCTGTACCGCACGGACGCCGACGAGCCGAGGCGGCGGAGCTCGAGCTCGATCTCGAGCTCGGGTGGTTCTGGAGAGGAAGGAGTGGTGCGGGAGGCCGATTGGGTGTGTGGAGGGGCGACAGGGAGGAAGAGAAGGGCTCGGGAGCGCCTTATATAGGCTGGCCGCGGTTCACCGTGGGCGTGGCCTACGGGCGCCCGCGGGATCGGCTCTGGAAGCCGTTGGAGAGAGGTTGGAGCTGTCCACGGCGCTCGTGGGGATGGAGTAGGGTGCCAGGGAGAAGGAGAGAGAGCGGGGAGGGTTCTGGCGCCCGCGCGTGTGAGGCCGGCCATTGGCCGAGCCGGGCGGCGTCGGGCACGCTCTGCAGGAGGGGAGAGAGAGGGAGAGACAATGGGAACGGCACGGCGGCGTGTCGCAGACGTCAAGACACATCAACTGGCGCGATGGGAAGGCACGAGGCGGTCGGGAGGCGCGGTGTCAACGGTCGGCGCTCTGGCAGGCGCTCCAGAGCGCGACTTTGGCCGGCATCCGCGGGTTTTCCGCGTCGCGCGCGCGTCCTATTCTGTCTGGAGGCTACAGTGGAAGGGGGCAAAACCTGGAAAGAGCCTGGGATGCTCTGGGGTGCAGAGGGGAGAGAGAGAGGCTGGGAGAGAGAAGGGAAGCTGTTGTCCAGAGAGGACAAACGTGATTCCCTCCTTCCTCCACATTACTTCCTCGGGTAGAAAAGTGTCTAAGTGACAGAGGGGAGTGAGGAGGGGTTGTGGCAAAAAGATGAACTCAAGGAGATTAGTGAAAGTGGCAAAAATAGGCTTTTTAGTATTTTGCCAGAAGGTGTTTGATGGAGTTTTGGGTAAGCTAATGACTCCCACTGGCCAAGATACTCCAAGGGGTGAAATGTCACATATATTTAGGGCCTTCCACCCATTTTGAGCTTATTTGGACAAAGTTGCCAATGCAACTTTTGCAAACCCTAGAAATGGGCAGAAATGGATTTGTGTAGATCCAGTGGAGTAAATCATTTCTCCTTGATGTGCCACTTGGTGTGGTAGCCTTATTTGGTCACATGATCAGGCTCACCAAAGTTGGGGTCCTGGAGAAAAAGTTGGTAGTGCAAAGTAGTTCAAACTTGATTCTGGTCAGAGAGGGTTTTGAGGCACTTTGACCAAGACTTCCTATTCTCCAACCTGTGCCATTTGGTCCAGATGCATCATTAGACCAATGAAGCATGTCCACCAAGTTTGAGCACATTTGGACATACTTGGCAATGTAAAGTTGATCAAACTTCAGAATGGATAGAGATAGTTTTGAGGGGTTTTGATGGTGTTATCTTGTTCTCCAAGTCATGAGACTTGGCAAGATCATCTAATAGGTCATATGTGACATGATGGAATTTTCCTGGAATTTTTGGAGAATATTTCCTTTGTAAATATTTCAAAAGCTTGAAATATCCAGAAAGGGTTTTAGAGGGATTTGACCAATATTTTGAACATGACCAGGTGTTGAAACTCTTATATATGGACAATATATGTCCTATGAGTTTCCCTAAATTTTGTCAAATATTTTTGAAACAGTAAAGTAATTTTTCCCTATTAAAGACCATTTCTGGCCTTAAGAAAAAGCCTTTAAATAAAATAGTAAAACAACTTTTAAAATTATATTTTTGTGGTTCCTGGGCATTCTATATCTAATAGGAGTCAAATATATTTTTGGAAAGATTTTTACTGCCCTTAATCAAGTACTTGCAGTGCAAACCTCAATTCAGGGGTTTTTGGAAAACTAATTTTAGAAAATACTTTCTGGCCAAATTATTTTTGTAAGAAAATTCCATATAGCACTATTCACATGGCATGGTCATTGGTCAGTAGCTTGGGGTAAGGAGATGAAATATAGAGGGTAGAGTAGTTGACTTCAAGAAGCACTTGAAAGAAACACAGAGAGAAAACCAACTCCAAATAAAAGCCAAATAATGCAAAAAAAAAAGTTTTTGTTGGTCCAAATTTTCATGCTGTAATAATGAAAATGAAATGTTACAAAATGCAGGGTGTGACACCAGGCAATCAAACCGGACACATCAATCAAGGACACCAAGGCAACCAGGGAGGTTACAACCATCAGGGGAGCCAATAGCAGCAACAGTTGGGTTATTAGAGCAATCCCAAACAGCTGAACAGCAGGCAATATCATGTCTTCACTACTAGTTTGTGCAAACGTGATCAGAAGCTTCA
The DNA here is from genome assembly GCF_018294505.1 of Triticum aestivum. Lineage (NCBI taxonomy): Eukaryota > Viridiplantae > Streptophyta > Magnoliopsida > Poales > Poaceae > Triticum > Triticum aestivum. The sequence continues at coordinate 670,248,450 of NC_057800.1, forward strand.
CAAAAGAGTAGTCAACTCTGTTGAGCCGGCAGTACCTCAGTATTTATGCTGGTCGGAGCAACCTATTTTGTGGAGTAGAGAGGATCACCCTCCCCGGGTTGATAATCCAAGTCACTTGGCCTTGGTGGTAGCCCCTCAAGTTGGGGTATACAAGTTCACTAAAGTGCTCATGGATGGGGGAAGTATTATCAATATTTTGTATTATGATACATTCCGCCGTATGGGGTTGACAGATAAGGATCTTAAACCGTCGAATACGGTATTTCATGGTGTGGTGCCTGGTAAGTCTGCATATCCTGTTGGTAAGATAGCTTTGGAGGTAGCTTTTGGAGATGACTATGATTCAAGGTCAGAAACAGTGACATTTGAGGTGGTGAAGATCAAAAGTCCGTACCACGCTCTGTTTGGCCGGCCGGTTTATGCTAAGTTTATGGCAAGGCCATGTTATGTTTACCTGCAGCTTAAAATGCCAGGTCATAAGGGGACTATCACAGTACATGGAAGTAGAAAGATTTCTTTGGAATGTGAAGAAGGCGATGCGGCTTATGCTGAGTCGGTTTGTGCCACGGAGGAGTTAACATTCTATAAGGAGCAAGTTGATCCGGCAGACATGACCTCCTTAAAAAAGCCAACCACGGAACATGATCTAGCATTGAAGTTCAAATCAGCTACAGACACTAAGATGGTTGACTTTGTCCTTGGCGATTCATCCAAACAGTTCAGCATCAGCGCTAACCTGGATCCCAAATAAGAAAGCGCGCTCATTGAGTTCATCCGTGAGAATCGGGACATCTTTGCATGGAAGCCTTCTGACATGCCAGGTGTACCGAGAGAATTCGCTGAGCACACACTCAACATTGATCCGAAATTCAAACCGGTCCGACAGTTCCTCCGCCGCTTCAACAAGGAAAGGCGCAAGGCTATAGGTGAAGAGGTCGCCCGTTTGTTGGCTGCTGGGTTTATTGTTGAAGTTTTTCATCCAGAGTGGTTAGCCAATCCGGTGCTGGTTCTTAAGAAAAACGGCACTTGGCGCATGTGTGTGGACTAGACAGATTTAAACAAGGCTTTCCCTGCAGACCCCTTTGCTCTCCCTCGCATTGATTAGATAATTGATGCTATGGTGGGTTGTGACCGTTTGTGTTTTTTCGATGCTTACTCTGGTTATCATCAGATTAAAATGGCAGTTAAGGACCAGGAGAAGACAGCCTTTATAACTCCCTTTGGAGCCTTCTGCTATGTTTCCATGCCCTTTGGACTCAAGAGTGCCCAGGCAACTTACCAGCGATGTGTTCGGAATTGCCTTCATAAGCAAATTGGGTGCAATGTCCATGCGTATGTAGATGATATTGTGATCAAATCCAGAAAGGAGGAGACGTTGATAGATGATCTACGGGAAACTTTTGACAATCTCCGGGTCTACAAGATGATGCTCAATCTGGAGAAGTGTGTTTTCAGTTTCCCGGCAGGCAAGCTCTTAGGCTTTCTGGTTCCAAACAGAGGCATTGAGGCTAATCCGGAAAATATTGCAGCAATTACGTCCTTGGCTAAACCGGCGTGTATTAACGATGTGCAACGTCTGGCCGGCTGGAGTACAGCCTTGAGCCGGTTTATCAGCCGCCTTGGAGGAAAGGCCATTCCCTTATATCAGATGCTCAAGAAAACGGATAACTTTGTCTGGAGTGAAGCAGCTGATAAGGCGTTTGAAGATCTGAAGAAATAGCTCGTGGAGCCGCTCATACTGGCAGCACCGACCGATAAAGAGCCCTTATTATTATATGTGGCTGCTAATGCCCGGGCTATCAGCGTAGCCATTGTGGTAGAGCGCAAAGAGCCTGGCAAAGAGTATCCGGTTCAACGGCCGGTTTATTATATGAGTGAGGTGATCATTGAGTCAAAGCAGAGGTATCCGCATTGGCAGAAACTGGTGTATGGGGTGTTTATGGCAAGCCGGAAGCTCAAACACTATTTTCAGGGCCATCCTATCACAATAGTCAGTTCAGCTCCTCTGGGTGACATCATTCAAAACAGAGAGGCAACTGGCCGGATTGCCAAGTGGGCCATTGAGCTTGGACCCCACGGGCTCAGATATATACCCCGCACGGCGATCAAGTCCCAGGCACTTGTAGATTTCATAAACGATTGGATGAAGTTACAGGCACCTGAGGAGAAACCAGATAATACATATCGGACTATTCATTTTGATGGGTCCAAACAGCTAGAGGGTTCGGGGGCCGGAGTCATATTAACCTCCCCACGAGGTGATAAGTTTTGTTATGTCCTCCGTTTAATGTTCCCTTGTACTAACAATGCAGCTGAATATGAGGCTTTACTCCACGGTCTTTGGATGGCTAAAGAGATGAATTTGAGCCGGGTTAAGTGCTTCGACGATTCAGATCTAGTGGCTCAGCAAGTGTCTGGCACTTGGGATTCTAAGGACCCACTCATGGCTGCATATCGGTGAGAGGTGGACACAGTGGCAGGTCACTTTAAAGGTTATCAGGTGGACCATATAGACCGGTGGAAGAATGAAGCGGCGGACGCTTTAAGTCGTCTTGGTTCCCAAGGTAAACCGGTTCCGTCCAATTCTTTCTTGATGTGTTGCATAATCCGTCAGTCAAAATACCATCCGAAGAAGATTTGGCTGTTCCTGATCCGGAGGCTCAATTGGTGGCAGCTTTGCATGCCATACCGGATTGGACGATCCCATATCTGGATTACATGAACCGGGGCGAGTTACCAGTTGAGGAAACGTTGGCCCGACAGATAATCCGGCGTTCCAAGTCCATGACCATACTCAACGGGGAGTTACATCGTTACAGTGTTTCAGGAGCGATTCAACGATGCGTTTCTCCTCAAGAAGGTTGTGAGATTTTGCGAGAAATTCATGAAGGGGATTGCGGTCATCATGCCGGTTTGAAGTCGTTGGTTGCTAAAGCTTTTCGCCACGGTTTTTACTGGTTGACGGCGCATGCTGATGCGGAGGATTTGGTCAAAAGATGTGATGGATGTCAAAAGTTTGCCCGCCGTGCGCATGTTCCGGCTCAAGAGTTGTGGATGATTCCAATTATGTGGCCGTTTGCCACTTGGGGGCTGGATATGGTTGGACCCTTCAAGCGCTCCAAGGACAAGAAGACCCATCTGTTAGTAGCAGTTGATAAATTCACTAAATGGGTAGAGGTAGAGCTAGTCAGCAAGTGTGATGCAGCCACAGCGGTTCAATTCATCAAAAAGGTGATATTCCGGTTTGGCTTTCCACATAGCATTATAACAGATAATAGCACTAACTTGTCAAAAGGAGAGATGGAAGAATTCTGTCAATGTTAGCACATCCGGCTTGATCTAGCATCAGTGGCTCACCCCCAATCTAATGGTCAAGCGGAAAGGGCAAATCAAGAAATTCTGTGGGGTATCAAACCAAGGCTTATGGTTCCCTTAAAGCGGACGCCGGGTTGTTGGGTCGAGGAGCTACCTTCTGTGTTATGGAGCATCAACACCACACGCAATAGGTCTACAGGTTACACGCCTTTCTTCATGGTTTATGGAGCAGAGGCGGTTCTTCCTAGTGACATCCGTCACGATTTGCCCCGTGTGGCAGCTTGTGTTGAACCTGATAATGAGAAGGCACGTCAGGATTCTCTGGACCTGTTGGATGAAGAGCAGGATCTTGCAGCAGCGTGTTCGGCGATTTATCAACAAGATCTTCAACGTTATCACAGCCGCCGGGTTAAAACTAGAACCTTTCAAGAAGGTGATTTGGTGCTCCGGCTCATCCAAGATCAGACTGATATGCATAAGTTATCCCCCTTGGGAAGGACCCTTTGTGGTCAGCAAAAATCTGCACAACGGATCCTACTACCTCATTGATGTTCGAGAGCATGAAGACTCACATCAATCAGAGGAGGAGACAAAGCGGCCATGGAACATAGCTCTCCTTCGGCCTTACTATACTTGAAGCCATAGGCTTTTTCACCTGTACATATTTATGACAGTGTATATACCATATAATAAACCGGAGCCTTCGTTATAAGCGGGGTATCTATTCTTTCTTATATCATATGTGTGCTTTTACAAGTTAACGGTCAAAGCGGAGTCTTTGTTAAACCGGATTTAGCAACTGCATAAAGATAAAGAAAATCACTAGGGGGCTTGGTCATGTTTGAACCACAGCTACACCTCTTGATAGGCTTTTCAGCCACACAAGGACAAAATTGTGGAGCCAAAGAGAGTATTGTGCACTGTACAAACTCAAACATAGGCACACGCTGAGCATCGCTCACAAAGTTACTTGGGGGCTCTTTTTTGCAAAGCAACAAAGAGTTTGAAAGGACCCTCGTAATTGGCTATCAAGCCACGGCTTGGAAGCCTGGTGTATTCACCTAAAACCCCAGGTTAACCTGCCTTCATCAAGTAAGCCACTCCTATCCAGGTAATCCTGGCATGACCCATCGAACGTTTGACAAGTCAATCTTTTACAGACCCTGAACTTGTCATATTTAAAATGGTGATTGGTTAATTGGAGGCCCATCTTAAAAGGCTTTGTTAAATGGTTTAACTCAGAGGCCTGGCAGCCCATGAAAAGCCTCGATTTGGAGCCTGGCAGCTCGTAAAAAGCCTCGCATATTTTCCTATTTGCATTTTGTTTGTTGACAATCATAAGTATTTTTTGATAAACTGGCATCCTTGATCCGTCTTGCTTTACAACCACCAGCTGTTGGCTCATGATCAGTTATAAACCGGTGGTCACTGACCCAGTATGGTTTTACTAAATCACCAGTGTTATGAGGAAAATCCGGTAGGTATACCGGTCCGGTTTAATAGATAGACCGGCATTTTGAAGATGAGATTATCAAACATATTGGGGTGGTGTTAAACACCTTTGCTGTATACACGTTTGCTCACTCATTGAGGTATGTTCTGTACATTTTTTTGTACAAACACTTGGTTATTCAGCTCAAGTACTATATACTTCTTGGATATTATGACATGTTTAGCGGTAAACCGCTAGACACTTTTAAGTTTTTTGTACCCAGGAAGGCAAGTCATCATAGACTATGCATAATATATATCCTGAAGGGCGGCACAAATTGTCACAAAGGGATACGAAGCATGCTCGATGGCATGGCAGATAAACAAAGTTTCAGCTATCCTATTACATGAAGCTTTAAAGCGGCTCAATAGTGCCATTGTTTTTCATAGTAGCCATATAAACCGGCGACCGGATTAGGACTCTTCATCACGATGGTTTGACGGCTGCGGATCAGTTGGTGCACGCACTTCTTCATCCCTCCCCAGCCGCTGGAAATCAGCCGTTGACCAATCGATTCCGGTTAAAGCTCGGAATACTGCTTCTTCATGGATTAGATCGGAAGGGTTAATATCAGGGGCATAAGTGTTCTTACGAATCGGAGGCACAAGTTCTTCGACTTCATGGATCTCGGCCGGCTGTCTTTTCCCTTGCGCATCATAAAACGGTTGAAAATGGGACAAATCGGTGTCTTCAGCTAATTTGCTGGCCGCTGGCCGCATCTGTTTGGTCAACCGCCGAAGATCATGATTGTCAAAGTTTGAGCCGTTTTCTTTAACGCCTGGATACCCTTTAATGATATCCTTCGCTTCAAGATCTGGAATCCAGGCCTTGGCTCGAATAAGGGAAGTTAATGCTCTGGCTCTTGCAGCGGCTCTTTTCAACTCGGCAATACGCGCCGGTAACATGCCCAGCTTCTCAAGTGTTTCCTTAATCAATGTTGGTGCCGGTTTGTTATAAGCTGCTATACTAATGGCTCGCTGAGATCCAGAGTAGAGCTGCTCAACCAATGTGTATGCCGCTTTGATCTTCATCCGCATATCTGCACCAAGATGAGTGATCCGAGTTCCTGCCAAAGAGTTTTTCAACATCGTGGTCAGTTTTAAGATTCATTGACTGATGCAACATACATAAGCAGATACTTACCGAAGATAGCAGAGGTCATAGCGTTGATTTGGCGCTTCAAACCGGCTAGTTCTTCAGCCACCGGTTTCAGGGCTTCCTCGACATCTACGACTCTTTTGGTCAAACCGGCTTTTTCTGTTTCCCATGTAGCACGATCCTGATTGAAGGATTTTTTCAATTTTTCCATTCCGGCCAGGACCTGGGTCAGCTCCTCTTTGGCTTGTACAGCTTCGGCTTGTTGCGACTTCACATTTTCTTGCAAGTCAGAGTTTTTGGCATCTTTGCTTCTCAGTTCAGCCTACAACATTGAAGGTATCTTCAACAAAACAACATATATATGCACTAAGTATAAAGCATATAACAAGTTATCCACTTCATACGTGGGGGCGAATGCTTATTTGCTCTCAAATGCTACCTTCTATGCAAGTCTCCAGAACAATGCAAGCATTATCCTTGACACTTGGGGGCTAATGTACGTTTGTTCTAAACTGGCGGTGTGGATTAAAAACCGGATTAACTTGCCAAGTTAAACCGACCTTTGGGGGCTATGCTACAGAATGTTATCTCATTTTTCAAACACGAGTTTTATTTATGATTGAAGACACACCTTGGCAAGGATTAATGATGGGATGCTTAAAGTGTTACAAAGACCCGGTTTATGATTGACAATCATAAAACGGCTCTTGGGGGCTACTTGGAATAGTATTTTAGCTATAAATCAATGTGCAAGGGAGAAGAATTTACCTCATATCGTTCTTTCATCAAATTCATCAAACCGGATTCATAATCCCGGTTTGAGTGCAGATGATTCAAGAAGCCGGAATGAAGCTCATCAGCGTTAAGATGAGCATAGTTTGATAAGTCGCTGCTCCATTTACCTTTATCCCTGGCAATTTGCTCTTCTTTGGCACTTTGCTGATCCAAAATGACGGGATGACCAGGAGAACTGTGGCCGGCTCCAGTAATAATAACGTCATCGCCTTGGCCTTCAGGATTTTGGGCGGATGATGGTGGAATTTCAGTGTCTTTCACTGGATTAGCCCGGTTTGGTTCTGCCGGTTCAGCATCAGGGGCGGCAGGCTCAGCATCTGTGGGTTCGTCAGTATGTTGGCCATCAAAGGGCGGATCATCAAACGTTGTTTCAGGATGGAGGCCTTCCGGTTCACCTGTTTGCTCCGGTTCAACTCTTGGTTCTTCTTCTTCAGCAACAGGGTCTTCTGGCGGATTGGTGACCCGAGCTTTCTTGCTGGGTCTGGCTTTGGCCCTACAAACAGAATAAAAAGGGTTAACATCCTGTTCAAAAGATGTAGGTCGCATTGAAAGGAAAGGTTTTTCGTAACTCACCCAGCCACAGTTTTCAAACGGGGGAGTTGAGTTGCTGTCGATTCACCAGAAGAGGAAGGAGGTGTCACCTGATAATTTGAATCGGACGGATTAAGAGGCTGTCTGAAATAACCTGCCTTAGGGTAAGAATGGTCAGAAGTAGGAGAGACCTCAGACCGACGCTTCCGAACCAGAGTATCAGGTAAACCGGTAGAGGTGACCTGTTGGCCACTGTGCCGAGTTGTCCGGGGAGCCTCATGCTGTTGAGTCTTCAAAATAAATGTTGTATCCAAGTGAGCAAGAGGATGAGAAAAGCTTACTTTCCGGATTGTTTGGCGAGGTTTTTGTGTTGGCATAGAGTATGAACCGGAGGAAAGAGTAATTACCTCTACGTCCTCAGCCTGACTAGCTTCGGCCTCCTCCTGAGGAAGATCATTGTTAACAAGATGCATAAAAAGAGAGCCAAGTGAGTCAAGTTCTACCTCAGCTTCTGGGTCATCAGTATCATCATCAAACTCCATATTAATCCGGTCAGCCGTTTTCTGCTTTGACGTCCATTTTACGGCTTTGGTCTTCGGGCGGGTTGACTTGGCCACTTTGTCTCTAGTTGGCTTTGCCGCTTTTTCTATGGATTTCCGTTTCCAGAAGGGGTCATCACCCTATACATATAAAGAAGAAGGGTTACAACTTGTATAAGTCAAAGATATTAGAGATAAAGAGGAAGTGTAATGCTTACAGCAGGCGGTTTGTTCTTGGTGTAGAAGGGACTCAGGCTGGTTTGACTACAGACCAGTTCCGATTCATTCAGAATCTTGTTTACACCTTCAGTAATTTCTTCCTCAGATAATTGGATGTTGCAGTGGCATTGAAGATCGTCAACCTCACCAGTATATTCTCACATTAAACTAGGACGCCGGCTTAGCGGCAAGATACTCCAGGATATCCAATAGCGTACAAAATCCACACTTGTTAAACTGTTTGCCATAAAGGCCCGGAGCTTGGCGATTTGAGGAGCATATTTTGCCCTTTCTGAGGAGCTCAGGCGTTGTGGCATTGGGTGAGTATTGGATAATCTATGATCTCGGAAGCCGGGGAGGGGATTCTCATCTTTAGGCGAAGTGTCTCTGCAATAGAACCATGTTTGGTTCCATTCCTTTGGATGGCTATGGTGTTTGGCATGAGGAAATTCCACTTCTTTCCGCTTTTGAATCGAAACACCACCAAGCTCTGTATTCGGGCCATTCACAAACTCTGTGCGCCGGTTTAAGTGAAAGAAATCCCGGAACAATTCTGCAGTTGGTTCTTCCTATAAATAGGCTTCACAGAAGACTTGGAAATTGCATAACTTGGAGACTGAATTGGGACCAATATCTTGTGGATGCAGTTGGAAGCTGGCGAGCACATCTCGATAAAATTTTGACCCTGGCGGTTTGAAACCACGTCCTATATGGTCAACAAAGATTACCACTTCACCTTGTCTTGGGGTTGGAGGATTCTTAGCTCCTGGGCTCGCCATTTGAGCTCAGTTTTCTTAGGCAGAGAGCCGATGCTAACCATCTCATCTAGTTGAGCCTTAGTAACCCGGGAACGAGCCCAGTTGCAGGCAGTGAATTGTTTGGCCATTGCAAAGCGAACAAACTGAAAATGAAAGGCCGGTTTATAAATTATGCATGATCATACACAAGAGACAAGGGTGTAAGAAACGTACTAATATAATAAATGGTACAACCCGGAGACTAGTATGATGAGAAAGAAGGTAATGCTAGCGCAGGATTGATCAGATACTGTTAAACCGGAGCATAATTATGAAGGTAACATGCTCTTCCGGTTTATCAGAGGGCTAATGGAATAGACTATTTATCCAGTATCAAATCGCTTATATTGGTGCGAGGAGAAACAAATTTCACAGTGATGTATAAAACTTTCGGATCTAGAGATAAGACAGAAAAGCAAAAATAATTGGATCTTGAAGGGGTGCAGAACTGAAGCAATTTTAGACAGACGGATCAGTTCTTTGCGCATAAAGATTTGTGATGATCATGGTAGGTAAGCTACGGTAAGAGATGTATCAAGCATGAAGTGTCCATCTATTAAAGGAAGAACATGGAAGAATAGCACTGATGAACTTCGGAAGAACTGCGAGGAATATCGAAACCCTAGAACAGATCTATGGTGAAAAAAGTAGAGAACTTACTGGAGCTATTGAGGAAGCGGAAGGGCGCCGCAGTTCTCTTGTGCGTTCAGGGCGATGCAGCGGCCGAGGTCGGAGCAGAAACGACGGTCCACGGTGGCGGCGGAGTTCCAGAGGCTGAGAGGCGCGAGGAAGACGATGTGAAGAGGCACGGGGGGAAACGCTGAAAATGACCCCTCGGTCCTATTTATAAGGCGAAATGAAAAACGGCAAGTGCGGGAGTTGAGGAGTCCAAAAAATGGATAAGTTAATAAAGGTGTCGCCTCGACAACTGGATATATGTTAAATGAAGGAAATCTCCGATATCAACAGATGGATGACGTCAGGACGGTTTATCATAATTTTGAAGTATGACGTCATGGCGCTTTACAAGATCAAAAATGAAGACAAGAGAGAAGATTTTTTCTAAAGTGTGGAAGATTGACATGAACAAGTTCAAACCAATCTGGGGCCTAATGTTGGGGATATTACTACCGGAGGTAAACCGGCCTTGGGTAGCCAGGTTGACTCTTTGAAGATTAGAAGCCCATGAAGATGTAAAGATGCTAGCGCTTTACGGAGGGCCCAAAGGCGAGTTACAGTATGTAAATGTAAACCGGCCCAGTCATATAACTTGTATAGTAAGATAGAAAGAGAGAGGCCAAACCGGATATGTTTATAAACCGGCTTCGGGACTCTGTAGCCCGGCGGGCGTCAACCTATGTATATAAAGGGACGACCCGGCCGCGGTTTAGAGACAGACAACAACAACTCGAAAGCCAGACAAAGCAGATTCGCTCCCTGGCCTTTGAAACCCTAGCAATACCAATCACAACTAGACTTAGGCTTTTACCTTCATCGAAGGGGCCGAACTAGTATAAACTCCCGTGTCCCCTTGTCCGGTTTAATCCCTTTAAGCTAACCCATTGCGATGGCTCCACAACTAAGTCCTTTCATGAGGACATCTGCCGTGACAAACCCACGACAGGATCTGTTCCTGTTCATGCTCAGGTACACAACGTCTAATAACACCATCTACTCCTTGTTCATTAAGATGTGGGTCATCCCAAAAGTAATGTCTCAAATAATAGAATTTTTTTCTTTTGTTGGTATGTGAAACTAGGTGGTATGAATTTAGCAACAATGTAATTAGCATAATCAGCATACCAAGGAGTACTACGAGAAGTACTTATAACATTTAATTGTTCATCAAGAAAGCTATCATCAATAGGTAGTGGGTCATCAAGAACATTTTCTAACCTAGACAAGTTGTCTGCAATGGGGTTCTCAGCTTCCCTTCTATCAACAATATGAAAATCAAATTCTTGTAGCAAGAGAACCCATCTAATAAGTCTAGGTTTAGCATCTTTCTTTTCCATAAGGTATTTAATAGCAGCATGATCAGTGTGAATAGTTACTTTAGAATCAACAATATAAGGTCTGAACTTATCACAAGCGAATACAACTGCTAAGAATTCTTTTTCAGTAGTAGCATAATTTCTTTGAGCATTGTCTAGAGTCTTACTAGCATAATGGATAACATTTAATTTCTTATCAACTCTTTGCCCTAGAACAGAACCTACAACATAATCACTAGCATCACACATAATTTCAAAGGGTAAATTCCAATCAGGTGGCTGGACAATAGGTGCAGAGATCAAGGCTTTCTTAAGTATTTCAAATGCTTCTGCACAATCATCATCAAAGACAAATGGTATATCTTTTTGTAATAAATTAGTCAGAGGCCGAGAAATTTTTGAGAAGTCTTTAATGAACCTCCTATAAAATCTGGCATGACCAAGGAAACTTCTTATACCTTTGATGTCCTTGGGACATGGCATCTTTTCAATAGCATCAACCTTGGCTTTATCAACTTCAATACCTCTTTCAGAAACTTTATGCCCCAAGACAATACCTTCATTAACCATAAAGTGGCACTTTTCCCAATTCAAGACAAGATTAGTTTCTTCACATCTCTGCAAAACTCGATCAAGATTGCTCAAGCAATCATCAAAAGAAGATCCATAGACGGAAAAGTCGTCCATGGAAACCTCACAAATCTTTTCATAAAAGTCAAAGAATATAGCCATCATGCATCTTTGAAAGGTAGCATGTGCATTACATAAACCAAAAGGCATGCGTCTATAAGCAAAAGTACCAAAAGGGCATGTAAAAGTAGTCTTTGATTGATCTTTAGCAGACACATATATTTGAGAGAAACCAGAATAACCATCTAGAAAGCAATAGTGTTTATGTTTGCATAATCTTTCTAGCATTTGATCAATAAAAGGTAAGGTGTAATGATCTTTCTTAGTAGCCTTATTTAATTTACGGAAATCAATTACCATCCTATAACCTGTGATAATTCTTTGTGGAATCAATTCATCTTTGTCATTAGGAACAACAGTAATACCTCCCTTCTTAGGGACACAATGGACATGACTTACCCACTGACTATCAGCAACGGGATAAATTATACCTGCCTCCACAAGCTTTAGTATTTCTTTTCTTACCACTTCTTTCATTTTAGGATTCAAACGTCGTTGAGGATCACAAACTGGTTTGGCATCTGTTTCCAAATTTATTTTATGTTGACATAGAGTGGGACTAATGCCCTTAAGATCATCAAGAGTGTATCCAATAGCAGCATGGTGCTTATTCAAAGTTTTCAATAATCTTTCTTCTTCATGCTCTGAAAGGTTAGCACTAATAATAACATGATATATCTTCTTTTCATCAAGATAAGCATATTTAAGATTATCAGGCAACGGTTTAAGCTCAAACGCGGGATCACCCTTGGGTGGAGGAGGATCCCCTAAGATTTCAACAGGCAAATTGTGTTTCAGAATAGGTTCTTGTTTAAAGAATACTTCATCGGTTTCCCTTCTTTCATTCATAAACATATCATTTTTATGGTCTAGCAAATATTGTTCTAAAGGATCACTAGGAGGTACGGCAATAGAAGCAAGACCAATAATTTCATCCTTACCAGGTAATTCTTCTTCACGGTGTTGTTTACTAAATTTAGAGAAATTAAACACATGAATCATATCATCCAGACCAATAGTAACAACATTCTTTTCGCAGTCTATCTTAGCATTGACAGTGTTCAAGAAGGGTCTACCAAATATAATGGGACAAAAGCTATCTTGTGGGGAACCACAAGAAAATCAGCGCGATATTTAGTTTTCCCACACAAGACTTCAAAATCTCTAACAATTCCCATTGCTGATATAGTGTCTCTATTGGCAAGTTTAATTGTGACATCAATATCTTCCAACTCAGCAGGTGCAATTTCATGCTTAATTTCTTCATATAAGGTAATAGGTATAACACTAGAACTAGCACCCATATCACATAAGCCATGATAACAATGATCTCCTATTTTAACAGAAATAACAGGCACGCCTACCACAGGTCTATGTTTATCTTTAGCACAAGGTTTAGCAATTCTAGCAGTTTCACCACAGAATTGAATAACATGCCCATCAATATTATCAGACAAGAGATCTTTAACAATAGCAATATTAGGTTCTACTTTAACTTGCTCATGAGGTGTATAAGTTCTAATATTGCTTTTACGAACCACAGTTGAAGCTTTAGCATGATCCTTTATTCTAACAGGGAAAGGTGGTTTCTCAACATAAGAAGTAGGCACAATAGAATCATTATAAGTGATAGTCTTTTCTTCAACTTTAATAGGTGCGGCTACTTTTACTTCTATGGGAGGATGATATTTAGACCACCTCTCCTTAGGAAGATCAACATAAGTAGCAAAAGATTCACAGAAAGAAGCTACTATCTCAGAGTCAAGTCCATAGTTAGTGCTAAACTTACGGAAAATATCGGTGTCCATAAAAGATTTGACACAATCAAACTTAGGTGCCATACCTGACTCTTTACCTTCGTCGATATCCCAATCTTCAGAGTTGCGTTTAATTTTGTCCAATAAATCCCATTTAAATTCAATAGTCTTCATCATAAAAGAGCCAGCACAAGAAGTATCGAGCATGGTGCCATTGTTTTCAAAAAGCCGAGCATAAAAGTTTTGAATAATTGTTTCTCTTGGGAGCTCATGATTGGGGCATGAATATAACATTGATTTAAGCCTCCCCCAAGCTTGAGCGATGCTTTCTCCTTCACGAGGCCAAAAATTATATATATAATTGTGATCACGATGAACAAGATGTATAGGATAATACTTTTGATGAAATTTTCAATCTTCTATAGTTCCATGATCTCGTATCATCACATAGCCTATACCATGTTAATGCATCTCCCTTCAAAGATAAAGGGAATACCTTCTTCTTAGCAACATCATCGGGTATACCTGCAAGCTTAAATAATCCACAAACTTCATCCACATATATTAGGTGCTCATCAGGATGCTTTGTTCCATCTCTTGAAAAAGGATTAGCTAGCAGTTTTTTTCTATCATACCCAAAGGAAATTCAAAGGGAACATTTTCATATTCAATAGGTTCAGTAGGTTAAGGAGAAACTCTTTGCTCTACTGGTCGGGGTGAAAATACCCCAAACAAGCCCCTCAGAGGATTACTTTCCATGGTAACAAGTGACGGTAAATTTCAGCACACTATATAAAATTTCTTTACCAAATTCCACCTACCAAAGGCGCTTCACTCCCCGGCAACAGCACCAGAAAAGAGTCTTGATGACCCACAAGTATAGGGAATCTATCATAGTCCTTTCGATATGTAAGAGTGTCGAACCCAACGAGGAGCATAAGGAAATGATAAGCGGTTTTCAGCAAGGTATTCTCTGCAAGTACTAAAATAAGTGGTAACAGATAGTTTTGTGATAAGATAATTTGTAACGAGCAACAAGTAACAAAAGTAAATAAAGTGCAGCAAGGTGGCCCAATCCTTTTTGTAGCAAAGGACAAGCCTGGACAAACTCTTATATAAGGAAAAGTGCTCCCGAGGACACATGGGAATATCGTCAAGCTAGTTTTCATCATGTTCATATGATTCGTGTTTGGTACTTTGATAATTTGATATGTGGGTGGACCGGTGCTTGGGTGCTGTTCTTACTTGAACAAGCATCCCACTTATGATTAACCTCTATTGCAAGCATCCGCAACTACAACAAAAGTATTAAGGTAAACCTAACCATAGCCTGAAACATGTGGATCCAAATTAGCCCCTTACGAAGCAACACATAAACTAGGGTTTAAGCTTCTGTCACTCTAGCAACCCATCATCTACTTATTACTTCCCAATGCCTTCCTCTAGGCCCAAATAATGGTGAAGTGTTATGTAGTCGATGTTCACATAACACCACTAGAGGCTAGACAACATACATCTCATCAAAATATCGGATGAATACCAAATTCACATGACTACTAATAGCAAGACTTCTCCCGTGTCCTCAGGAACAAACGTAACTACTCACAAAGCATATTCATGTTCATAATCAGAGGGGTAATAATATGCATAAAGGATATGAACATATGATTTTCCACCAAGTAAACCACTAGCATCAACTACAAGGAGTAATCAACACTACTAGCAACCTACTAGCACCAATCCCGGACTTGGAGACAAGAATTGGATACAAGAGATGAACTAGGGTTTGGAGATGAGATGGTGATGGTGAAGATGTTGATGGAGATTGCCCTCTCCCGATGAGAGGAGCGTTGGTGATGACGATGGCGATGATTCCCCCCTCCCGGAGGGAAGTGTCCCCTGCAGAACAGCTCTACCGGAGCCCTAGATTGGTTCCGCCAAGGTTCCGCCTCGTGGCGGCAGAGTCTCACCCCGAAAGGTTGCTTATGATTTTTTCCTCATCGAAAGACCTCATATAGCAGAAGATGGGCATCGGAGAGCCAACAGGGGGCCCACGAGGTAGGGGGCGCGCCCAGGGGGTAGGGCGCGCCCCCACCCTCGTGGACAGGTGGACCCTCCTCTGGTGAACTTCTTTCGCTGGATATTTTTTATTATTTCCAAAAATGACTTTCGTGGAGTTTCAGGACTTTTGGAGTTGTGCATAATAGGTCTCTAATATTTGCTCCTTTTCCAGCCCAGAATTCCAGCTGCCGGCATTCTCCCTCCTTATGTAAACCTTGTAAAATAAGAGAGAATAGGCATAAGTATTGTGACATAACATGTAATAACAACCCATAATGCAATAAATATCGATATAAAAGCATGATGCAAAATGGACGTATCGGAAGCAGACCTAGCCTAGCAGGCGTTCCAGTCCAATCTGGCGCGCGCCGCTCAGTCGCTGACGTCATAAAGGCTTCGGCTGATACCACGACGTCGAGTGCCCATATCTTTCCCGCATAGTTGGTTAGTGCGTATAGGCCAGTGGCCAGACTCATATCAAATACCAAGATCTCGTTAAGCGTGTTAAGTATCCGCGAATGCCGACCAGGGCCAGGCCCACCTCTCTCCTAGGTGGTCTCAACCTGCCCTGTCGCTCTGCCACAAAGTAACAGTCGGGGGCCATCGGGAACCCACGCCCACCTATACCGGGATGGAGCCACCTGCCCCTTCAGCCCCCATCTCCGAACAATATCATAAGTAAAGTAACAGTATAAAGTGTATAGCATATGCCCGTGATCACCTCCCGAAGTGGTCACGGCGCAGTAGTATAGCATGGCAGACAGACAAGAGTGTAGGGCCACTAATGGAATACTAGCATCATATACTAAGCATTTAGGATTGCAGGTAAAGGTAACAACAGTAGTAGCAAGGACATGCTATGCATCAGGATAGGATAAACGGAAAGCAGTAACAGGCTACACTACTCTAATGCAAGCAGTATAGAGAAGAATAGGCGATATCTGGTGATCAAGGGGGGGGGGCTTGCCTAGTTGCTCTGGCAAGAAGGAGGGGTCATCTTCGATGTAGTCGAACACACGAACATCGGCAACGGTCTCGGAGTCTACCGGAAAGAAGTAACGGAGGGGGAACACAATAAATAACAGAGAAATCAAATGTAACACAAAGCAAGATGCGGCAATACATTGTGCTAGGGGTGACCTAACATGGGTATAGGTGATACCGGCGAAGGGGGGAAACATCCGAGAAAGTATTCCCGGTGTTTCGTGTTTTCGGACAGACGGACCGGAGGGGGAAGGTTGCAGGTTTGATATGCTAGGGGTGTGTGGCGGACGAACGGGCTGTGTATCCGGATTCGTCTCGTCGTTCTGAGCAACTTTCATGTACAAAGTTTTTCCATTCGAGTTATGGATTATTTTATATTAATTTTAAAGTTTTAAAACGTTTTCTGAATTGTTTTAATTCGAAATTAAATGTTAAATTGCTACGGGTACACAAAGAGTGTACCCAGCTATTTGTATGTGAGACTGACACTGGGTCCCTGTTGACTGTTCAAAGTGGGCCACTGGGTCCCACCTGCCATTGACTGGGCTAGTCCTAGTCAGCAGTTTGACTGGTTAAAGGGCCGAGTGGGGCCCGAGTGTCGTTGAGTGATTTGTTTAACAGACTTTTAAACAAACCGATGAGATTAAATAGGACTGTGGGGTCCGATGTCAGTGGCTGTTAGGGATTTGGTTAGGGGGTTAATGACGTCCACGTCATCGTGGTTAACGCCGGCGAGGAGTTCCAGTGCGTCGGCGATGGCAGCAACGCGGGAACCCGCCGTGCTTACGCTACGGGCGTTGGTTCGATGCACGAAGGGGACCGATGGGTAGCTGGTTGTCGACCACGTCGACCGGTGGTCGCGGGGCGGCCGGACTTGGCCGGCGTCGATGGCGGAGTCGACATCCGCGGCATCACGGGCGTCTGCCAAAACAGGCGGGTTGGGGCGATGCGAGGCGGGTAGCAGGCGCGGGTTGTGCGGGCGGGCTGCTTCGGCTTGGCGAGGGCCAGCGTGGCTAGAGGCAGCAGAGCACACGGGTCAGAGGTGGAGGCGCGAGCGGTGCGCCAGCTTGTAGAGGAGGGCACGGCGGGCACCAGCAGAGCAGGTTGCGAGGAGGCCTCACGCGGGCGAGGCGCGGCCCGATCACGCGCGTGCATGTGCAGCAAAGCGCACGGGCGCGGCAAGGCCACGACCAGGGCGGGGCAAGGTGTGGAACCGGCACCGTGAGTAGCGGCGATAGAGAGGCCCGTCCATGGCAGGGTCCTAGCTAGATCGCGAAATCGTCGGAGGGGAGAAAGGGGAAACAAGGAAAAGCTCACAGTGAGGGCGGGGGACGTCTTGGGGAAGCCGAGGACGTAGTGGTGGCGGCGAATCGCACGGTGGGGCTCGTCGGGGCCGAGGGGTCGACGACGAGGTAGAGGATGGTGTAGGGGCTTCGGGCTCCCACGGGCAGCACCAGTCGAAGGAGCGCTCGTCGATGGAGCGGGCGGACTCGGTGACACGGCGCGGTGAGGTCGGGGGCCGCGGGATCGACAACGATCGTGGTGACGGTGGCTCGTCCACGTGTGCGGGAGAGGATAGCAACGGAAGGAAATGAAGGTGGGGAACTAGGGTTCGTCCATGAGGTCGGGGCGGTCTTATACTCCTCCTGCACCCCTGTAGTGTCGCGGTGGCGAGCATCCACCGGCGGCATCATGCACAGACGGCTAGGGCGCGCACACGACCACTAGTGAACAAGAGGAAGGAGCAGGGAGTTTAGGTGGGCTGTCCTGGTTGTCCTGGTGGCCAGCTGGGCCGAGGCCCAGCGGGGGAGGGGGGATTTCTTTTGCTTTTACTTTATTTTCTGTCTTCGTTTTTCTTTTCTTTTTCTTAATTTTCTTTTTACCGTTATATTAAATTTTAGTTCTTATAAAATACATAAGTTGCACCTAAAATAGTATTACTAATTATGCCACTACCACAATTAACTTTTTCACCTAGCTAAAATAGTTTAGTATTTTGTAAAATATATTAGGAGTATAACTAATTGTTTTGCTGATGTTTTAATCACTTTAGGGTATTTAATTATTTTATAAAGATGTTGTTTCTCCACCAATAATATCCATGATTTATTTGTCACCTTAAGATCATTTTAGTTTTGACTTTTGAAAACTTTAATTGTTTGACCTGACTTTAAATTTGAAATTTGAACGGGATTTGAATCATCGCAAGATTAACAACAGTAATCGTGGTGACGTGGCATCATTAGCGGAGGGTTACTATAGCGTAACTATTCGGGCGTCACAATTCTCCTCCACTACAAGAAATCTCGTCCCGAGATTTAAGAGGTGGAATAAGGGGGAAAGGTCTGGTTACGAAATCCCAACGAATCTTCTCGGTCTTAGTTGCTCTTCTCGAAGAGGTCAATCCATTACATTGATGTCTTCATTTCTGTGCTTCAGGTCATCATGATGAAGTTGTCATCCTTCCTTGAGGATCGTCACCGTACTTACGAAAAGGTAAGAAGGGGAAACTCTATAAGGACGGATTCTAACAAGATCGAGCATCATACAGTTAACTCAGGGGAAGAAGCATAAGTATCTCTCGAATTGAAACTTAAGAAGATATCAAGAGCAAAGTAAGAAGGTACCATGAGAAGTTTAAGTGGGTAGGCAATCGTTCGATGCGTGAACAAAGTGGGAAAGGGGTCCAGAGCAACGAGAATAAGTATTGCGTCTGATACCAAAGTAGATTTGTAGGAAGATGACCCATGAATTACATACAAAATCAAGCGCGAGGAAATAACTTTGGCAATATGGGTGTACAGGAGAGTTAGGTTTCTCCTATGGAACTGTGGGTTATGGGCCCACCATGTGGTTAAAAGTAGGAAGGCATTGACATCTTGCACGGTCATGATAGCAAGACATGTCAGTGGGTAGCCTATCAGTTATGTCAGCAACAATGTCGGTACCAAGGGCGAGGGACGAAGAGAACCATTTTCCCGCTCGTTGAACGAGGCAGACTAATAGGCAAAGTTCTTGTCCATTGGTGGCTACCGGAATGTCATCAACAATGGTAACAGGGTCTTGCTGACAGAATTGTACACCGAGGTGTTTACATAAGTAGGACAATGTTACTGCTTAGATCATATAGATCACAAGAAACATTAAACCAACCAATGGAAAGGAAAATATGATTATCGGATTAAACAGAACAATGGAAAGGAAAATGTGTTTAAACACATATTTCAAGGGTATATCCTTCCCAAGGACAAGTAGAGCATGATATCCCTGACATGATAGAAAGCAGGAAACCATTTAGGTAAGGGGAGAGGAATTTCATAACATTACCCATACAACGGTGTTTGGATAATTGATAAAGAAATTTTAGCATGGTGCTTTAAATGTTCTTATCTAAGATCAGAGTACCACATACATGCTTCGAGATAGCATTGACATGGTCTTTAAGCAAAGGTCAGACTTTGGATACACAAAGGATCCATCAGGAATAACTTATAGAATAAGTCTTAAAATTTCCTCATGGAAGAATGGTTAACCTTGCTAAAAAGGAAACTATAACAATAGGGCCTCCGGCCAGGTGGGCTAGGTATGACACCACCTTACTGGGTCATATAAATACCAATGTTATAACTCTTCGAAATATGTTCCAGCCATCATATCTGACCGAGATTCAGATATGACTGGTGTCAGGATACCTCAGACACATGATGCCTAAGAAGAAGAGGTTTAACACAAATAAACAAGTTGACATTGTAGATTCTTGGGAAATGAACTATGGAAGCGAGTTCCAAAACAAGAGTTCGTCATTAAACCAAGGAGAGGTTGAGGAGGTGGCTGATGGACTCAACGATAATTCATCGGGACTTCCAAAAGGATGGATTTCCACAGTTGCGTGAACACAGAGATATCATTTGTCACATCAAATGACTTAATGATGTATGCTGGAGGAAAACATACACAATTAAACATTGGTTTAAAGGTGCACCCAAAATATGGGCTGGGTTGCACGACCAATGTCGGAATGGCGATTGCGCAACCAACACTCTAAATTGGAATTATTGTCCCATAACTCTGAAGCAATAGGGTTGCTAGAGATATTAAATTCACACAATAGAGTTCACTCAACACGGGGACCAAGAAAAGAATGGTGATGGCGAGAAGCATCACTGTATCACGAATTCTTAAAAGGTGGTGAAATTCTCACAACATTGATGACATAAGAGATGGTAATGTTCCAAGGTAAAGAAGAACAATTGCTGGATAGCAAGGAACTCACGGTATAACACCAAACATGAACAAGTTTGGGTTGGTGGGAAGGCAATAAAGTGGTTGATGATAATACAATTCATCGAGGGCAAGGATGGTATTTCACATCATGATTTTGATTGATATCCTGGAAGAGCTCAGAATGTCGATGATGATCATGACACAATGGTCGGGAGACTTCATGAAGATGTAATCGATCGGCAATGACATCAAGTCAAAGGAATGATGAAGCGAAAGGTTATTGGAACCAAGAGTACGACACAAACTCAAAATCAAGCTTGCTGCTCAAGGAGAAATGATATGACGAGGAAGATCGACGTAAGATTAGCTCACCATCGAAATCTGTGCTTTGGGAAGGACAATGTAGCATAGTTAAAATTTACCATGATAATGATATGGCCAATCAGGCTAGGAATGACTTGAAGGATTAAGCTCATAAGCAACGGAAATTACTTAAGAGTTATTGAATCGTAGTACGGACTCGATTCGCTATTCGGTGTTCTCGGTTGACGACAATTCAGAACCCATGGAGTGACTATGACAGGGAAAGGTACTACTTCATCAGGAATTCATAAGATGAAGTGCAATGGGTTGATATCCTCGAGATACCAGGGGGTAATACTCGAAGGTAGAACGAAATAGAGGTTGGGAAGGTGTACTGATCTACAGAAGGCAAGTACTTTAACTTGTCCGAGAAATAGAATCAAAGGAGAACAATCATGGTTGGAACCATGGTTGCAAAGGATCAATTCACAGATACCAGATGAAACTTATTAAGTAAATAGTTATTATTACAAGAAGCTTCCATGATAGGATCTACATCGTGTCCATGGGCATGAACACATAGTTCATGGTCGACTCCCACTTCTCTAATGCATAACCTTTCATTCACCTCTCGCATTTCAAAAATGACATTAGTTGTTGAAAGTTTTACCTGGTGTAATACCAGCTAAGTATGACCCGTGAAATCTTTCGGGTCCACACAGATTGGGGAAGGCGTTGGTTCAACACATTGGGGCATCTTAGGAACATATACCACAAACTTTAGGAGTAAATAACACAAGCTCGAAAGCAGAGCATGGTCGGTCACTCAGAGGATATGATTTACCAATGGATAAAGAACTTCCAAAGTGATTGAATATGAAGGACGCCATCGGATAAAATCCAACAAAGGATCCGGTGGTCCTGAAAGGATCTGATGTGAGCATCAGTACTCAACCAGAGGAAGAAACAATGCAAGGAGATTAGACTATAGAAAAAACTGATTAATTCAAAGCTCAAATGGAAAAGAATTATGATTTCCAATCAAGGGATCAGAAGCAAATGCTCTGATTAAGGATGGATAAGTTGATTAAGCTTACGGGTACAATCGACGACAATTTGATTGGTCGAGATCCAGCTCATGTTTAAAATAACATCTGAGCCGAAAGGATGAATTCTAGGATCTGATTTAGGATTGCGAGCATTTGCAACATATTGAATCAACGGACTCAAAATGATAATGACAAAGGATGCCAATAAGATTACCAGACTTATGGGATTAATCATAATGCTAGCAAACAAGAATTTCAAGAGCAATAGGCTGCTCAGGATTTTCGAAAGATCGAATGGTATTTCGAGTATTTTGTAAAACACATGAATAACTGGGAATGAACGGATACTCGATAAATGCGAGGAATGTATCCATAGGGGTATTCATGCAGCAAGATCTGTAAGGTGGTGGCCGAAGAGATTATTAAAAGTCGAAGAATAATCCGATGCATCTTGTAATAACAAGAGCAGCTGGGAATGAAAGGAAGAAGGACAGGTGTAAGTATTTATCGATGGAAGGGATTGCAAGGACGAAGGGCACAAGGGTCTCGGGAAAACATCGGAGAGTATCTTCGGAATCTTCTAGCGTAGCAGGCGATTATCTGTAATAAGGGGGCTCTCCGGTAGAAAGTATTTACGAGAACCTAGAGTTAGAGTGAGCAAAATCATTTAACCCAAGTAGAAGAGAGATAAGAGTCCCAGAGTATAGACGAGGAATAAAAGATCCTATTACCACCCAATGGCGACGTGGGCCCGTAAGCCACACAGCCAAGTTAGTAAAAGTTTTGTAATGTCTAGACTTGACTTTGGCCAAGGAGTGTGAAAGGGGGATTCCTACAGGCAGTCGGCTCTGATACCAACTTGTGACGCCCCCGATTCAATCGTACACTAATCATACACGCAAACATGTACGATCAAGCTCAGGGACTCACGGGAAGATATCACAACACAACTCTAAAAATAAAATAAGTCATACAAGCATCATAATACAAGCCAGGGGCCTCGAGGGCTCGAATAAGTGCTCGATCATAGACGAGTCAGCGGAAGCAATAGTATCTGAGAACAAACATAAGTTAAACAAGTTTGCCTTAAGAAGGCTAGCACAAACTGGGATACAGATCTAAAGAGGCGTAGGCCTCCTGCCTAGGATCCTCCTAAACTACTCATGGTCGTCGTCAGCGGCCTACATGTAGTAGTAGGCACCTCCAATGTAGTAGGAGTCATCGTCAAAGGTGGCGTCTGGCTCCTGGGCTCCAGCATCTGGTTGTGACAACCAGGTAGAAGGGAAAGGGGGAAAAGAGGAAGAAAAGCAACCGTGAGTACTCATCCAAAGTACTCGCAAGCAAGGATCTACACTACATATGCATGGGTATCTGTGTAAAGGGGCAATATCGGTGGACTGAACTGCAGAATGCCAGAATAAGACGGGGATAGCTAGTCCTGTCGAAGACTATGCTTCTGGTAGCCTCCATCTTGCAGCATGTAGAAGAGAGTAGATGGTAAGTTCACCAAGTATCATCGCATAGCATAATCCTACTCAGCGATCCCCTCCTCGTCGCCCTATGAGAGAGTGATCACCGGGTTGTAGCTGGCACTTGAAAGGGTGTGTTTTATTAAGTATCCAGTTCTAGTTGTCATAAGGTCAAGGTACAACTCCGGGTCGTCCTTTTACCAAGGGACACGGCTATTCAAATAGATAAACTTCCCTGTAGGGGTGCACCACATAACCCAACACGCTCGATCCCATTTGGCCGGACACACTTTCCTGGGTCATGCCCAGCCTCGAAAGATCAACACGTCGTAGCCCTACCTAGGCACAACAAAGAGGTCAGAACACCAGTCTAAATCCTATGGTGCAGGGGTCTGGGCCCATCGCCCATTGCACACCTGCACGTTGCGAGGGCGGCCGGAAGTAGACCTAGCCTAGAAGGCGTTCCAGTCCAATCCGGTGCGCGCCACTCAGTTGTTGACATCACGAAGGCTTCGGCTGATACCATGACGTCAAGTGCCCATATCTTTCCCGCGTAGTTGGTTAGTGCGTATAGGCCAGTGGCCAGACTCAGATCAAATACCAAGATCTCGTTAAGCGTGTTAAGTATCCGCGAATGCCGACCAGGGCCAGGCCCACCTCTCTCCTAGGTGGTCTCAACCTGCCCTGTCGCTCCGCCACAAAGTAATAGTCGAGGGTCGTCGGGAACCCAGGCCCACCTCTATCGGGATGGAGCCATCTGCCCCTTCAACCCCCATGTCCGAACAATATCATAAGTAAAGTAAAAGTATAAAGTATATAGCATATGCCCGTGATCACCTCCCGAAGTGGTCACGGCCCAGTAGTATAGCATGGCAGACAGACAAGAGTGTAGGGCCACTAATGGAATACTAGCATCATATACTAAGCATTTAGGATTGCAGGTAATGGTAACAACAATAGTAGCAAGGACATGCTATGCATCAGGATAGGATAAACGGAAAGCAGTAACAGGCTACACTACTCTAATGCAAGCAGTATAGAGAAGAATAGGTGATATCTGGTGATCAAGGGGGGAGGCTTGCCTGGTTGCTCTGGCAAGAAGGAGGGGTCATCTTCGATGTAGTCAAACACACGAACATCGGCAACGGTCTCGGAGTCTACCAGAAAGAAGTAATAGAGGGGGAACACAATAAATAACAGAGCAATCAAATGTAACACAAAGCAAGACGCGGCAATACGTTGTGCTAGTGGTGACCTAACGCGGGAATAGGTGATACGGACGAAGGGGGGAAACATCCGGGAAAGTATTCTCGGTGTTTCGTGTTTTCGGACAGACAGACCAGAGGGGGAAGGTTGTAGGTTTGATATGCTAGGGGTGTGTGGCGGACGAACAGGCTATGTATCCGGATTCGTCTCGTCGTTCTGAGCAACTTTCATGTACAAAGTTTTTCCATCCGAGTTACAGATTATTTTATATTAATTTTTAAAGTTTTAAAACATTTTCTGAATTGTTTTAATTCGAAATTAAATGTTAAATTGCTACGGGTACACAGAGAGTGTACCCATCTATTTGTATGTGAGGCTGATAGTGGGTCCCAGTTGACTGCTCAGTCAGCAGTTGACTGGTCCCTGTTGACTGGTCAAAGTGGGCCACTGGGTCACACCTGCCATTGACTGGGCTAGTCCTAGTCAACAGTTTAACCGGTCAAAGGGCCCAGTGGGGCCCGAGTGTCATTGAATGATTTGTTTAACAGACTTTTAAACAAAACCGATGAGATTAATTAGGACTATGGGGTCCGATGTCAGTGGCTGTTAGGGATTTGATTAGGGGGTTAATGACGTCCACGTCATCGTGGTTAACGCCGGCGAGGAGTTCCAGTGCGCCGGTGACGGTAGCAACGCGGGAACCCACCAGGCTTGTGCTACGGGCGTCGGTTCGATGCACGAAGGGGACCGATGGGTAGCTGGTTGTCAACCACATCGACCGGTGGC
This sequence comes from Triticum aestivum, assembly GCF_018294505.1. Taxonomy (NCBI): domain Eukaryota; kingdom Viridiplantae; phylum Streptophyta; class Magnoliopsida; order Poales; family Poaceae; genus Triticum; species Triticum aestivum. The sequence continues at coordinate 670,273,759 of NC_057800.1, forward strand.
CGCGGGGCGGCCGGACTTGGCCGGCGTCGACGGCGGAGTCGACATCCGTGATGGCACGGGTGGCTGCCGGAACAGGCGCGGTGGGGCGATGCGAGGCGGGCAGCGGGCGCGGGTTGTGCGGGTGGGCTGCTTTGGCTTGGCGAGGGCCGGCGTGGCTAGAGGCAGCAGAGCACGCGGGTCAGAGATGGAGGCGCGGGCGGCGCGCCGGCTTGCAGAGGAGGGTGCGGCGGGCGGCAACAGAGCTGGTTGCGAGGTGGCCTCACGCGGGCGAGGCGCACCCGATCACGCATGTGCATGTGCAGCAAATCGCACGGGCGCGGCAAGGCCACGACCAGGGCAGGGCAAGGTGTGGAAGCAGCGCCGTGAGTAGCGGCGACAGAGAGGTCTGTCCATGGCGGGGTCCTAGCTAGAGCGTGAAATCGTCGGAGGGTAGAAAGGGGAAACGAGGCAAAGCTCACAGTAAGGGCGGGGGACGGCTTGGGGAAGCCGGGGATGCAGTTGTGGTGGCGAATCGCGCGGTGGGGCTCGCCGGGGCCGAGCGGTCGACGACGAGGTAGAGGATGGTGCAGGGGCTTCGGGCTCCCATGGGCAGCACCAGTCGAAGGAGCGCTCTTCGATGGAGCAGGCGGACTCGGTGTCACGGCGCGGTGAGGTCGGGGGCTGCGGGATCGACAGCGATCATGGTGATGGCGGCTCGTCCACGTGTGCGGGAGAGGATAGCAACGGAAGGAAATGAAGATGGGGAACTAGGGTTCGTCCACGAGGTCGGGGCGGTCTTATACTCCTCCTGCGCCCCTGTAGCGTCGCGGTGGCGAGCATCCACCGGCGGCATAGCGCACGGATGGCCAGGGCACGCACACGGCCACTGGTGAACAGGAGGAAGGAGCAGGGAGTTTAGGTGGGCTGTCCTGGTTGTCCTGGTGGCCAGCTGGGCCGAGGCCCAGCGAGGGAGGGGGGATTTCTTTTGCTTTTAGTTTATTTTTCTGTCTTTGTTTTTCTTTTATTTTTCTTAATTTTCTTTTTAATGTTATATTAAATTTTAGTTCTTATAAAATACATGAGTTGCACCTAAAATAGTATTACTAATTATGCCACTACCGCAATTAACTTTTGCACCTAGCTAAAATAGTTTAGTATTTTGTAAAATATATTAGGAGTATAACTAATTGTTTTGCTGTTGTTTTAATCACTTTAGGGTATTTAATTATTTTATAAAGATGTTGTTTCTCCACCAATAATATCCATGATTTATTTGTCACCTTAAGATCATTTTAGTTTTGACTTTTGAAAACTTTAATTGCTTGACCTGACTTTAAATTTGAAATTTGAACGGGATTTGAATCATCGCAAGATTAACAACAGTAATCGTGGTGATGTGGCATCATTAGCGGAGGGTTACTATAGCGTAACTATCCGGGCGTCACACAAAAGCTATAAAACATGATTACTACAGTAGCTTAATCATGTAAACACACAAAAACAGTAAAGGTAAATATTAGGTTTGAAGGAAATATGCCCTAGAGGTAATAATAAAGTTATTATTTATTTCCTTATATCATGACTAGTACAAATGCCCGTGCGTTGAACCGGGCCATTATTTTTTTTTGAAAAAAAACTGCTCTGGGTGCCACTACAGGCCTTCTTATATCCAATTCTGACAAACGTCGGGAATAACATCTCATTCTTTATAAGGTGAATATGCCTCTGTTGCCACTAGTTGAATTATCGCTTTCCGGACCATGAATTGTGGATTTGAAGAAGTCACCCTAACGTCCTTCGTCGGCCTATCCAGCTCCGCACTGCCATCGGATGGAAGAGTAGTGGCACATGGAATAGCCTTTGAGCATGAGAAACATACATTGTGATTGTTACATCTTACATGCTCTTCGAGATTTTAATAATGCACGTAACTAAATTACCATGAATTCAAATTTATAAGATATGTATGTTCATACAAATTTTAGTATTTACTTTTATATTGAGAAATGTAACTAAATTTGTAGTTAGTAACAAAAATAGTCAAAAAATCTACACATGTACTATCAGACCTTTAAAGAAAAAAAATCTTGAAGCAGTAGTAGATAAGCGCGATTGGTCACTTATTTATTTTTTCTTGGTGGACTAAATAAACGTAAATCCTTGACAGAAGTGGCAACCATCAATCAATTGGGGAGGCAGAGATAACAGCATGACTCGCAATCCTTTCCTTCCACCCCATACACAGACTTTGAATTCAAACACAGAACCATGCAACAATGCATTTGTGTTATATTTCATAATATTTACATTCATCAATCCAATAATACATATGCCGAATTGTTTTTGAACTTCTAAAAGCTCCACATTTCTAATATATTCATCCAGTTGGTGCACATGAAGCTAGGTGCACAAAATCAGCTCTTGTGACTCTTGTTCTACCTATGTATGAGGTAAAAAAATCACTAAGTAGTACCTCAGGAAAACCTTGAACTGAAACCATGACAAGAATTATGTAACGGAAGAAGTACAGAGTGATGTCTGCACCTGATGATTATTTCCTAGACATTATGTCCCAAAATGTATATTGAGTGTAATTTTCAGATGACAAACAGTATAAGCACAGATTCAGAATAGAAAGATGTCTAAACTAAGCCTAATGACCACACCAACTCAACAAATCTATTGGGAAATCAGAGAAGTTGTTCAAGAATAAAAGCAAGACCAGGATAAAATAGTACCTAAGGTTGTCACACTTACACCAGCAATTACTTCTGCTCACTGTCATAGAATTCATCTCACCTTTTTTAGCAACGGAAGAAATTTTGTTATCTCCCTGTAAAAAAATTTTAGTTACAAATTGCAGGCAAACAAATTGCACCGCGTGGAAACATACTTATTGGCATAAAACATAATAAAATAGGACAAAATACTATTTACACATATTGTTTGTGTCATCCTACCATATGTTTAAAGTTTATAGAAATTGGCTGCGAGCAACAATAGCCAAACAACAATATGAAAATAATTATTCCTATGCAAGCCTACAGATATATTTTAGTGGCTCATGCAAAGTTAACTTGGTTGTACAGAGAATTACATAGTAGAGACTATATATGCCGAAGAACCATGAGTATGGAGATGTACTAAATTTTCGGCTATGTATTTGAAGGGAAAGAAGTAGAGATAGCACGGTAGAAGAGGAAGAGGTAGCTCCAATAAATCTACTGGGAAGCCATGCAAAAATAATAATCATACTGTTCTAAGCTCACAAACTGGCTTAGAAGATTGTATAATTAGAACAACCAATAGGATTTTACCTGGTTGAAGCACACAACAAAAGAATCCATTCATTTTCTTCAAGAAATTCATCGAACGTTTGGTGCGCGACAACAATGGAACCATAACTGGATATGTTGTAAAAGTACCCTAGTAACCAAATTTCTAATCTGCACGACATGTAACATGATGATTATATAACAAAGCAACATTTTCCTATTTTGTAGAAGACAAATCACAAAAGTGGATTGGTAGGCTTTGGTGCTGGAGTTGCGGTTACCAATTCGCAAGTTCTCTCTCCTCTATCCCTTGCTTGCACGAAAGTGCTGCCTCCAAACATGACCGCCGAGGGAGGCAGGTACTGCACCATAGAACCAGGTCCAGGAGAGGTGAACAAACTTTGGGCTAGTGGCGCTGGATAGCAGCAGCATCCCGCGACCCTAGGGCGATATGCCGGGGCGCCATAGCGATGGGAGGGCACTAAAATAGGCCAAGGCAGAGATGAGAAACCACATGTAGTAGCATAATAACAAATGATGCCTCACCAATTAAAGTGCTCTCATTAGATTAATCCTGCTGGCAATCTAAGAACAAGAAGTAGAGGGCACTGAAGAAGGTAGAATAACATGGATGCGGAGCCACGTGTGCCGTAGTGCACTACAAAACAAAAAATGTATTGAATAGTGAAATCTGAACAACAGTTCAGGTGACATGAGAAAACTTAAAATAGTCATGTTGTCACACCCTAGCTAGTTCAAGCATTAGAGTGTGCATCATGTTTAAATTTCTCTTAAATTTGAAATGGGGAAAGCAGAAACCCCCAACACCCCCTGGAAACAACTAGGGTTTACTAAAATTATTTTCAATCAACCTGAAATGCCCTTCTAAAAAGTTCACCCTCTTTGTCTTGGGTTAAAACCTCTGGCAAAATTGGTGCACAACTTTCTAGGTCAACAGAAGGTCATTGAATTAAATCATAAGTATTTGAATTTGGGCATTTAAATACTATAAAATAATTTAAATGCTCACATAATTCTGGAAATAAATGTTTGCTGTTGGAAATATTCTAACTAGAGGCCACAATTATTTTCAGGATTTTTGGAAAAAATTTAGTATTTTATTTAAAGCCCAGCAGTTGCAGTTAATTAGAAAAACAGAAACAAATAAAAAAAGAGAGAGAGGGAAGCCCACCTGGGCCTTACCTGTGCTGGCCCAGCCCACCTGGCTCGGCCCAGCCTTCTGGCTCTGCCAGTCGTCGTCCTCCTCGCGCCAGAAGGACGCGGAGCGCGTGGCCGGCGCCCGCGGCCACACGCCGACCACTTCCTGCTTCTGCCGATGCATGGAGACGTCCAGGGATGCCACGCGACCTCCACGTACCCTCTCATCCTCGCTCACTCTCCCCCTCGTCTCCCTCACCCTCTCCCGCACCATGGCCGACGAGCTTGTCACCGTCTCACAGCCGTAGTCGTGCTCTCCGTCACCCCCTCGCCCCTTTGACCTATCCAGAAGCTCCGCCGCGATGCCCTCGCCCTCCCCACCGAGCCATGCATCGCCGGAGGCCCTACATCGCAGCCATCAGATCGTCTTCAACCTCGGTACCCGCCGGACGCCGTTCATCGATTCGCCTCGCTCCGGTCGCCCCCGAGCCCACTGAGCTGCTCATCGACCTCCCTGTGAGCTCCGCCGCCTTTCCCATATTCTTTCCCACGCGTTTGTACCCTCTAGGCCATAGTTCCACCATGGCCGAAGCGCGTCTCCGCTCAAGCTCGTCGCCGGCGTCGCTCCGGCGACCATTTGGTCCTCCCGGGCTACGCAACATGCTTGCCGCATCGCGTAGTGACTCGCTAGCGCCTTAGTTTTTGCGTTTGCACGCCGCAGCCCACACCCCGCACATGGCCGAACTCCGGCCGCCGCCTTGGAGCTCGTCGTCGTCGTCTCCGGCCACCGTAGGCCCGGCCTCCACCACCACTAGATGCGCGACTGCAAGAGCTCTCCAACGAGCCCAAGAACGGCCTCGCCCGTGCCTTGTGGGCGTTCTCCGGGCCGCACCACCGTCTCAGGCCTCGCTGGCGTCGAGTCGCCGGCGAGTTTGACCCAGTTTGACTCCTGGGTGGGCCCAGGTAGACCCCCCCTGAGTCTATGACAGGTGGGGCCGGTCTGCTAACTAATTTAGGATTAGTTTTAATTAATTTTAACTAAATCAGTCACTGACATGTGGGCCCAGGCCCCACTGACAGCTAATTAGTGTTAATCTAATCCTGTTAATTAGCTGAGAGGCTGACAGAAGGGGCCCACCAGTCAGGTTTGACCTGGGCTGGCGCCTTTGACCTGCTGAGGTCAGCATGATGCAATGCTGACACAGTAATGCATTTTTTGGATTTATTTTTATTCAGGAAATTCCAGAAAATAGTCAAAACTTCTAAAAATCGTAGAAATTCAACCGTAACTCCAAATGAAATAATTTATATATGAAAAATTATCAGAAAAATTCAATCTATCCATCTATAATGGTTTCATGCATGACAAAACAAGTTTACATTGCTGTTTAAGCAGAATAAGGAAATGCACCATTAAAGCCATGTTTAATAAGCTAATAATTGAATCTTTGATTCAAATAAGTTCTATCCTTTCTGTTATAGCTTGCATTAGGCCAAGACACATTCATATTGCCATGTCATAGAATGCATCATATTGTTGCATATCGTCATGTGTTGATTGTGTTCCGATGTGTTCTTTGTGGTATGTTCTGCCTCCGAGGAAATTCACGAGTATCCAACTGAAGGCAGTATCCCACTACCACTCCATCAGGAAAGCAACCATCGATCATTCCGATACAAACCCATGTTCTCGCTTCTGCTCTTGTTTACTGCATTAAGACAACGCGATTCAAACTGCTGTGTGCTACGGTAGTTGAACCCTTATCCTCTGCATGACCTGTCATTGCCACAGTAACTAGATGAAACCCACTAGCATGTGTAGGAGTTGATTAAGCCATGTATGTGATTCCTACCTTGCTATGCCTGCTATGCTTAGAGTTGTGTCAGGTCTGGTTCATCTGGGTGATGGGCTAGAGTGAAATGCTTATGCCGGTAATGTGAGGGATGTGTTGAACATGTTTTGGTAAAGGAATTGATGAGAGGCCATGTAGGAGTACATGGTGGGTTGTTTCATTGAGGCCGTCCATAAGAACTGAGATCTGTATGTGTGATTTAAGATGCAGTTACTACCGTACATTGGGCTCGAAACCAATGGACCCTCTCGGCTTCTTAATCACCCTAGTACTCTATCCAGGAGTTGCAAATAGTTTCTGGTGTTTGTAGGTTATGTGTTGGCGGCCGTGCGTAGCGCTGACCCTAGGGGTGGGCTATGTTGCGGTAGATACACCGTGGCCGGGTATGCCGGGCACCCGTTAGGCGTCTCGGAACCCTGTTCACATCATTCGGGGCCGTATGTGGAAACCTCGGCCGGACTCCCTGCGGATGGAACCTGGATAGGCGATAAACCTGGACTAGAGACTTAGGTGTTTAGGTAGGCCGTGGCCGACACCCTCGCTGGGCTTCCTCTTGAAGGTTGCCGAGTACATGTCATGTAAACGGCGGTAAGTGGTGAAAGCGTGTATGAAGAAGTACACCCTTGCAGGGTATAAAACTATTCGAATAGCCGCGTCCGTGGTAAAAGACTACTTGGTTGCCTATACAGTTCATAGACAAGTTAATGGATACTACTAAAAGACTCAAGATAAGTGTGAGTACCGAGGATGGCCCTCTCGTAGGATGACGAGGGAGGATCCACGGTGGAGTATTGTGTTGGTGAGTAGTGGACTCGTGTGCGAAAACTATTTTACTGGTGATGTTCCGTAGGATAGCTTAGCCAAGAGTCAAAGCTGGCTTGCTGCATTAACCCCACCACCTTCTTGAGAATAAGCATGTATAGTAGGTTCTGATGTAAGACTTGCTGAGTACCTTTGTACTCATGTTTGCTTAATTAATGTTTTCAGACGACAACATCGCCCCCTCCGATGGGATCTACGTAGACCTTGACGTCGACGAGTGACTAGCCACCCAGGTGGTGATCCTGGCCATGGAGGGCCCTATGTAGATAGACAGGCTTCGAGAAGCCTTCTTTCTTTCTAGAGTCTGTACTCAGACTAGTTGCTTCCCCATGTGCTTGCACGATTGTATGACTTGAGTGTCGGGTCATGTGACCCCTATCTGTATGAACATGTTATGTATGGCTCCCTGGAGCCTTTAAATAAAGTACTTGAGTTGTAGAGTTTTTTTGTGATGCCGTGTTGTATGTACTCATATCGGGCATATTGTGTGTATGATTGAAATGCTTGGTATGAGTGGGATCCGACAATCTAGTTGTTTATCCTTGGTAGCCTTTCTTATGGGGAAATGTAGTCTAGTGTTCCTCGAGCCATAGTAGTCCGCTACAGCCCGGTTCACCGGAGTCCTGCTAGCCCAGCACTACTGTTCAGGACACTTGACTGGCCGGCATGTGTTTCACTTTGTTCCTATGTCTGTCCCTTCGGGGAGATGTCATGCGGTGACTTCCGGAGTCCTGCCAAGCCTGCTACGGCCCGGGTTCCCTGGAGTCCTGTTAGCCCAGTGCTACAGCCCGGAATCACTCGCTGATGACCGACATGCTCAATGTGATTCATGTATGCCTGTCTCCATAGGTCTGTGCTGCTTTGGGTTCACGACTAGACATGTCGGCCCGGGTTCTCTGTCATATGGATGCTAGCTACACTATCATATACGTGAGCCAAAAGGCGCAAACGGTCTCGGGCCATGGTAAGGCGACACCCGTGGGATACCGTGCGTGAGGCCGCATAGTGATATGATGTGTTACCGGCTAGATCGATGTGACTTGAATCGGGGTCCTGACAGCGTTGGCATCAGAGCCGGACTGCCTGTAGGTTCGTTGAGCCAAACTGGTCGATGTCGAGCCTAGAAATGCTTTAGTTATATGTAGGGGAATTGATTGTGGGAGGGAACGTAAGGCTCTTTTACTCCTTTACCCTATGCCTCTGATCTGAGTCATTCTCTTCTCATTGAACGTGGGTTAAGGACTAGGCTCTCTTCTTCTATCAGGTTCACGTGTTACTAATCCGTAGTAGCTTATAGGATTGTTGTTACAAGTTCCAGTTCAGTTTCTACTATTCTTAGTATGTTGCTAATTGGATGAGAACCTTGATATGATGTTGTTGAGTGGTATTGCGAACTGTTGTGGATGTCTCAAATCTTTTTCTGAGCATTTACAGCTGTTATGCTGTCCAATTTTTCCCTAGAAATTCTGATGTCTTTGCATTGTGGTTGTGCTTTCAGATGGCCAACCATGTTCACAACCAAGTGGTTCGTCTGACCCGGTGCCTCGACGTGCCCAGTCATACTGCTATGTTAGTCCGGGTAATGATCGAGACGGGTTACCGTTGGTATCCCGAATACACCGTCGAAGAGCAATTCTGCGACTTTAATCAAAGCCAGTATTTCTGCACCGTCAGGATATTTCCTTCTTATCCTGGATCTACCGAGCCCCTTCACTGGTCCTATGGACTCGGGGTTACTGTTGAGATGGCTGTGCAGGATGCTGCCTATTCCATGATGACCATCATGTGAGTCCGGACTGGCCTGCTTCGGAACACCGACTTCCGTTACATGCCAGCTTCACTCTTGGGAGCGCAAGGGTATCTTCAGGCTATCTATGCTGACTCCACTCAGGAGGACTCATTAACTCGTACCACTACCGAGATGCTCGAAGATAAGGACCAAGAGAATCGGGCCTTGAGGCTGGAGCTTTTCAATACCCGTGCTGATCATTGGGCCACATTGACTCGGTTTGCACCTGCGGTGCAAGTTGGATGTATGGATACAAGGGATCTATATCCTATGAGATCAGCTCTACCAGACATGGTGGATTGGCCTGATGTGGGAGGCATCACCCCACCCCATGGTCCCCGCAGGCCACCGTTTGTTGGTCCAAGACCTCATCCTAGCCCCTATGGTCCACAGGCTCCTCATGACCGTCTGTTCCCGGATGGTCACGTTGAACTTCCAGGCTATGGAGGTGACTTCTATGAGGACTACTACGGAGCTGTCTGAGTTAGTAGTAGTACCACTAGTATTGTAATAGTTGTATTTCCACTGTCCTGCGTGACTTGTGGAATATGACTTGGCGTGTAATCAATTCCGGAGGTGTAGACAAATAATGTATAGGAGCTTGGTATGCCTCCGATGAGATGTAACGTCTTTCATCATAGTTGTACTATAGCCTGGGCTTGTACTAAACTATGTATGATGTGTATGACCGTTGGTGTATATATGGCAGTTTTATATTACCATGACATACGGATGAACATCTCTACATTCCGTGTTATCCATTACATACTGCACTTCCTTGCTAAGTTTGAGCCATCCTTATCTAAACCATTGTCTTGTTTTCTCCTAGGATGGTCAACACCCGCAGCAACCCTGCTGCCTCGGAGCAGGGGGAAGCCAGTGCAGCTAGGGGTGAAAATCTGCCTCACCCACCTTCTCTGGCCGAAGTGATGCTGGAGGCGGAAAGAAACAAGCGTGAGACTAACCGCCTGCTAGAGCGGATTGAGCAGAACACTGCATGCCACCCGCGAAATGACTTCATCAAGCTGTACCCACCAAAGTTTAACCATTCCGTGGAACCCCTCGACGCGGATGACTGGCTTCGCAGCATCACCCACAAGCTACGTTCTACCAACGTAGCCGAAGCCGACAAGGTTACCTATGCTGCCTATCGCCTCAAAGACCCTGCTAGCCTTTGGTGGGAAAACTTCGAAGCTATGCGCCCGGTCGGACAAATCACTACTTGGGCTGAATTCAGTGAGGCTTTCCGTGAGCATCACATTCCGGAAGGTCTCATGGATCGCAAGAGGGAGGAGTTCTGCAACTTCACCCAAGGAAGACTGACTGTGGATGCATATAGTCGTGAGTTTGGGAATCTGGCACGCTATGCCCCTGAAGAGGTATCTACTGACGCTAAGAAGCAGGCAAGGTTCCGCAAGGGACTTAGCCCTGAGCTTCGCCGCGATCTTCGTCTGCACGAGTGCACCTCCTTTCAGAAGTTGGTCAATAAAGCCATTAGTGCTGAGACAGGCTAGACTGATTATGACGCTTCACGCAAGCACTCCTGTGACTTTGGCTCTTCATCCGGCTCTGGAGCTCAGAAGCGCCGGGTGTGGATTCCAAGCACAGCACTGCCACCCAGGTTCATCCTGAGGCCATCCTTTGAGGCGCCTCGTCCCAACCAGCAATTTGCACTGCCCAAGCCCTATGGTGGCCCTGCTGCTAATGCTGCTCCACGCCCCAATGTGGTGACATGCTTTAAGTGTGGAGAGCCGGGTCACTATAGCCGAGAGTGTCCCCAGAATGACAACCCCATTCAGACTGGAAAGTCCGTTGGCCGTGGTAAGCCCGCGGGAAAGACATTCTATGCCAAGCCAGTCACCAATGCCCGTGGCCATGTCAACTATGTCTCAGCCGAGGAGGCTCATGAGGATCCCAACGTTGTCCTTGGTACGCTCCTTGTTAACTGCCATCCGGCATTTGTTCTTTTTGATACTGGAGCATCTCATTCATTCATATCCGAGAACTGTGCTCGATTGCACAACACGACATTCTGTGACATGCCCTCTACCATGGAAATTCAAACTCCTGGCTCTAGATGGCAAACTTCTAGAGTAAGCCATGGGAACGAAATTCTTGCTGATAGACTTGTCTTCCTTGCATCCTTAATAGCTCTCAAGTCCTCGGACATAAACATCATCTTGGGTATGGACTGGATGTCAGCTCACTATGCTAAGATTGATTCTGCCACTAGAACCATTCAACTTACTCACCCATCGGGCAAGACAGTCAATGTCTTAACTCGAGTGGCCAAGTGCCAGCTTTACTCCTTAAATGCCAACCCCCTTCCAGACCTTGAGGATGTTCCGGTAGTCCGAGACTTTCCGGATGTCTTTCCAGAAGAACTGCCAGGTGTTCCACCTGACAGGGATGTCGAGTTTGTGATAGACCTTGTTCCAGGAACCGTTCCAATTTCTAGAAGACCCTACAAGATGGCACCCTTAGAACTAGCCGAGCTTAAGAACCAACTCGATGAGTCCTTGAAAAAGGGCTTCATCCGTCCTAGTTCCTCTCCTTGGGATTACCCCGTCCTCTTCGTTAAGAAGAAGGATGGAACGGATCGAATGGTTGTGGATTACCGACCTGTCAACTTGGTCACCATCAAGAACAAATACCCGCTTCCCAGGATCAACGATCTGTATGATCAGCTCGCTGGATCCTTATTCTTTTCCAAGATGGATTTGAGGTTGGGCTACCATCAAATCAAAATCAGAAACGGGGACATTCCCAAAACGGCCTTTGTTACTCATTATGGCCAATACGAGTACACCGTGATGTCCTTCGGCTTAACCAATGCCCCAGCCACCTTCTCCCGGTTAATGAACTCGATTTTCATGGAGTACTTGGACAAATTTATCGTATTATACCTCGATGACATACTCATCTACTCCAGGAATGAAGAGGAACATGCCGAACATCTAAGGCTGGTATTGATGAAACTTCGAGAGCATCACCTTTATGCCAAATTCTCCAAGTGTGAATTTTGGTTGCGAGAAGTGACCTATCTAGGCCATGTAATCTCTGGCAAGGGTATTGCTGTCAATCCCGAGCGAGTTCAAGCCGTCCTTGATTGGACTCCACCTGAGACAGTCAAGCAAGTTCGGAGTTTCCTTGGCTTAGCGAGCTATTGCCGCCGCTTCGTCGAGAATTTCTCCAAGGTTGCTAAACCTCTAACTGAACTCCTCAAGAAAGATAAAAAGTTCGAGTGGACTCCACAGTGCGAGTTTAGCTTTCAGGAACTAAAAAGACGCCTGACATCTGCTCCCGTACTGGTACCACCAGACTTCTCCAAGGACTTTATTATCTATTGCGACGCCTCGCGACAAGGACTAGGTTTCATACTCATGCAAGATCGTCAAGTAATTGTCTATGCTTCACGGCAATTACACCCACATGAGGAAAATTATCCCACACATGATCTAGAGCTTGCAGCTGTAGTCCATGCACTTAAAACTTGGCGACATTACCTTCTTGGTAATCATTGCGAGATCTTCACCGATCACCAAAGTTTGAAATATATCTTCACCCAACTAGATTTGAATCTCAGGCAAAGACCTTGAGTTGAGTTGATTTCGGATTACGACTTAGGAATAACTTACACCCCGGGAAAAGCCAATGTCATGGCTGATGCGCTAAGCCGTAAGTCCTATTGTAACAACCTGATGTTACAACAAAGTCAACCACTTCTCCATGAGGAATTTCGTAAGCTAAATCTTCACGTTGTTCCTCGAGGATTCCTATCCACCCTGGTGGCGAAACCTACCCTTACGGATCAGATCATCAAGGCATAGAAGGTAGATCCGGGAATCTCCCGTATTAAGAGAAATATTAAGAAAGGAGTCGCGAATTGTTTCTCCATTGATGATCAAGGTGTCGTATACTTTGGAAATCGCCTAGTGGTTCCAAAGGCACGAAACCTGAGGCGGCTGATCCTTAAGGAAGCTCATGAATCCCCTCTCACCATTCATCCCGGTAGTACCAAAATGTATCAAGACCTATGCAAGAGGTTTTGGTGGACTAGGATGAAGAGAGAAATCGCTCAATACATTGCTAATTGCGATGTTTGTTGTCGTGTTAAAGCAGAGCATCAACGGCCTGCTGGCACCCTTCAACCTTTGGCTATTCCCGAGTGGAAATGGGATAAAATCAGTATGGATTTCATCACTGGGTTTCCCAGGACCAAGAGAGGGAATAATGCCATCTTCGTCGTGATCGACCGTCTTTCCAAAGTAGCCCATTTCCTACCTGTTCGTGAGAGTATCACCGCTAGCCAGCTAGCCGATTTATACATTTCCCGAATAGTGTCTCTTCATGGTGTCCCATTGGAAATTAACTCAGACCGTGGAAGTCTCTTCACCTCTCGATTTTGGGAAAGTTTCCAAAATGCTATGGGAACTCGTCTCTCTTTTAGTACCGCCTTCCATCCGCAATCAAGTGGTCAAGTAGAGCGGGTCAATCAAATTCTGAAAGATATGCTCCGAGCTTCTGTCATCTCGTTCGGAATGAGTTGGGAGAATTGCCTCCCATTCACGGAGTATGCTTATAACAATAGTTATCAAGCCAGCTTGGGCAAGGCTCCTTTAGAAGTTCTCTATGGACGAAAATGTCGAACGCCTCTTAACTGGTCAGAAACCGGGGAAAGACAACTCTTTGGCCCGGATATGATTCAGGAAGCAGAAGAGCAGGTTCACGTTATTCGTGAGAAATTGAAAACAGCCCAATCTCGTCAAAAGAGTCAATATGATCGTAAACATAAGCCTATGACTTATGAAGTCGACGAGAAGGCTTACCTTCGGGTTACTCTGTTAAAGGGAACCCATCGTTTCGGTATCAAAGGCAAATTGGCCCCTCGTTACATTGGACCCTTTCGCATTCTTGCCAAACGAGGAGAAGTTGCCTACCAATTGGAACTACCTCCGCATCTTTCCAGAGTTCATGATGTCTTCCACGTTTCACAACTCAGGCGTTGCTTTGCGGATCCTATCCGTGGAGTGGACCACGAAACGCTTGATCTACAAGATAACCTCTCCTATAAGGAATATGCCGTTCGTATCCTTGATTAAGCCGAGCGTACCACTCGACGTCAGAATATCAAGTTTCTCAAGGTTCAATGGTCACACCATTCCGAGAAGGAAGCCACTTGGGAAAGGGAGGATCGTCTTCGACATGAGTACCCCACCTTCTTCCCGGAGGATCCTAAATCTCGGGACGAGATTCTTTTGAGTGGGGGTGAGTTGTCACACCCTAGCTAGTTCAAGCATTAGAGTGTGCATCATGTTTAAATTTCTCTTAAATTTGAAATGGGGAAAGCAGAAACCCCCAACACCCCCTGGAAACAACTAGGGTTTACTAAAATTATTTTCAATGAACCTGAAATGCCCTTCTAAAAAGTTCACCCTCTTTGTTTGGGTTAAAACCTCTGGCAAAATTGGCGCACAACTTTCTAGGTCAACAGAAGGTCATTGAATTAAATCATAAGTATTTGAATCTGGGCATTTAAATACTATAAAATGATTTAAATGCTCAAATATTTCTGGAAATAAATGTTTGCTGTTGGAAATATTCTAACCAGAGGCCACAATTATTTTCAGGATTTTTGGAAACGTTTTAGTATTTTATTTAAAGCCCAACAGTTGCAGTTAATTAGAAAAACAGAAACAAATAAAAAAAAGAGAGAGAGGGAAGCCCACCTAGGCCTTACCTGTGCTGGCCCAGCCCACCTGGCTCGGCCCAGCCTACTGGCTCTGCCAGTCGTCGTCCTCCTCGTGCCAGAAGGACGCGGAGCGCGTGGCCGGCGCCCGCAGCCACACCTCGACCACCTCCTGCTTTTGCCGACGCATGGAGACGTCCAGGGACGCCACGCGACCCCCACGTCCCCCTCTCATCCTCGCTCACTCTCCCCCTCGTCTCCCTCACCCTCTCCCGCACCATGGCCGACGAGCTTGTTGCTGTCTCACCGCCATAGTCGTGCTCTCCGTCACCCCCTCGCCCTCTGACCTGCCAGAAGCTCCGCCGCGACGCCCTCGCCCTCCCCACCGAGCCACGCATCGCCGGAGGCCCTGCATTGCCGCCATCGGATCGTCTTCAACCTCGGTACCCGCCGGACGCTGTTCATCAATTCGCCTCACTCCGTCGCCCCCGAGCCCACTGAGCTGCTCATCGACCTCCCTGTGAGCTCCACCGCCTTTCCCCTCTTCTTTCCCACGCGTTTGTACCCTCTAGGCCATAGTTCCACCATGGCCGAAGCTCGTCTCTGCTCAAGCTCGTCGCCGGCGTTGCTCCGGCGACCATTTGGTCCTCCTGTGCTACGCAACATGCTTGCCGCATCGCGTAGTGCCTCGCTAGCGCCTTAGCTTTCGCTTTTGCACGCCGCAGCCCACACCCCGCACATGGCCGAATTCCGGCCGCCGCCTTGGAGCTCGCCGTCGTCGTCTCCAGCCACCGTAGGCCCGGCCTCCACTACCACTAGATGCACGACTGCAAGAGCTCTCCAACGATCCCAAGAACGGCCTCGCCCGTGCCCTGTGGGCACTTTCCGGGCCGCACCACCGTCTCGGGCCTCGCCGGCGTCGAGTCGCCGGCGAGTTTGACCCAGTTTGACTCCTGGGTGGGCCCAGGTAGACCCCCCTGAGTCTATGACAGGTGGGGCCGGTCTGCTAACTAATTTAGGATTAGTTTTAATTAACTTTAACTAAATCAGTCACTGACATGTGGGCCCAGGCCCCACTGACAGCTAATTAGTGTTAATCTAATCCTGTTAATTAGCTGAGAGGCTGACAGAAGGGGCCCACCAGTCAGTTTTGACCTGGGCTGGCGCCTTTGACCTGCTGAGGTCAGCATGACGCAATGCTGACGCAGTAATGCATTTTTTGGATTTATTTTTATTCAGGAAATTCTAGAAAATAGTCAAAACTTCTAAAAATCATAGAAATTCAACCGTAACTCCAAATGAAATAATTTATATATGAAAAATTATCAGAAAAATTCAATCTATCCATCTGTAATGGTTTCTTCATGACAAAACAAGTTTACCTTGCTGTTTAAGCAGAATAAGGAAATGCACCATTAAAGCCATGTTTAATAAGCTAATAATTGAATCTTTGATTCAAATAAGTTCAATCCTTTCTGTTATAGCTTGCATTAGGCCAAGAAACATTCATATTTCCATGTCATAGCATGCATCATATTGTTGCATATCGTCATGTGTTGATTGTGTTCCGATGTGTTCTTCGTGGTAGGTTCTGCCTCCGAGGATATTCACGAGTATCCAATTGAAGGGCAGTATCCCACTACCACTCCATCAGGAAAGCAACCATTGATCATTCCGATACAAACCCATGTTCTCGCTTCTGCTCTTGTTTACTGCATTAAGACAACGCGATTCAAACTGCTGTGTACTACGGTAGTTGAACCCTTATCCTCTGATGACCTGTCATTGCCACAGTAACTAGATGAAACCCACTAGCATGCGTAGGAGTTGATTGAGCCATGTATGTGATTCCTACCTTGCTATGCCTGCTATGCTTAGAGTTGTGTCAGGTCTGGTTCATCTGGGTGATGGGCTAGAGTGAAATGCTTATGCCGGTAATGTGAGGGATGTGTTGAACATGTTTTGGTAAAGGTATCGATGAGAGGCCATGTAGGAGTACATGGTGGGTTGTTTCATTGAGGCCGTCCATAAGAACTGAGATCTGTATGTGTGATTTAAGATGCAGTTACTACCGTACATTGGGCCCGAAACCAACGGACCCTCTCGGCTTCTTAATCACCCTAGTACTCTGTCCAGGAGTTGCAAATAGTTTCTGGTGTTTGTAGGTTATGTGTTGGCGGCCGTGCGTAGCACTGACCCTAGGGGTGGGCTATGTTGCGGTAGATACACCGTGGCCGGGTATGCCGGGCGCCCGTTAGGCGTCTCGGAACCCTGTTCACATCATTCAGGGCCGTATGTGGAAACCTCGGCCGGAGTCCCTGCGGATGGAACCTGGATAGGCGATAAACCTGGACTAGAGACTTAGGTGTTTAGGTAGGCCGTGGCCGACACCCTCACTGGGCTTCCGCTTGAAGGTTGCCGAGTACATGTTGTGTAAACGGCGGTAAGTGGTGAAAGCGTGTATGAAGAAGTACACCCCTGCAGGGTATAAACTATTCGAATAGCCGCGTCTGCGGTAAAGGACTACTTGGTTGCCTATACAGTTCATAGACAAGTTAATGGATACTACTAAAAGACTCAAGATAAGTGTGAGTACCGAGGATGGCCCTCTCGTAGGATGACGAGGGAGGATCCATGGTGGAGTATTGTGTTGGTGAGTAGTGGACTCGTGTGCGAAAACTATTTTACTGGTGAAGTTCCGTAGGATAGCTTAGCCAAGAGTCAAAGCTGGCTTGCTTCATTAACCCCACCACCTTCTCGAGAATAAGCATGTATAGTAGGTTCTGATGTAAGACTTGCTGAGTACCTTTGTACTCATGTTTGCTTAATTACTGTTTTCAGACGACAACACCGCCCCTTCCGATGGGTTCTACGTAGACCTTGACGTCGACGAGTGACTAGCCACCCAGGTTGTGATCCTGGCCATGGAGGGCCCTATGTAGATAGACAGGCTTCGAGAAGCCTTCTTTCTTTCTAGAGTCTGTACTCAGATTAGTTGCTTCTGCATGTGCTTGTATGATTGTATGACTTGAGTGTCGGGTCATGTGACCCCTATCTGTATGAACATGTTATGTATGGCTCCCTGGAGCCTTTAAATAAAGTACTTGAGTTGTAGAGTTTTGTTGTGATGCCGTGTTGTATGTACTCATATCGGGCATATTGTGTGTATGATTGAAATGCTTGGTATGAGTGGGATCCGACAATCTAGTTGTTTATCCTTGGCAGCCTTTCTTATGGGGAAATGTAGTCTAGTGTTCCTCGAGCCATAGTAATCCGCTACAGCCCGGTTCACCGGAGTCCTACTAGCCCAGCACTACTGTTCAGGACACTTGACTGGCCGGCATGTGTTTCACTTTGTTCCTATGTCTGTCCCTTCGGGGAAATGTCACGCGGCGACTTCCGGAGTCCTGCCTAGCCTGCTACGGCCCGGGTTCCCCGGAGTCCTGTTAGCCCAGTGCTACAGCCCGGAATCACTCACTGATGACCGACATGCTCGATGTGATTCATGTATGCCTGTCTCCATAGGTCTGTGCCGCTTTGGGTTCACGACTAGCCATGTCGGCCCGGGTTCTCTGTCATATGGATGCTAGCGACACTATCATATACGTGAGCCAAAAGGCGCAAATGGTCACGGGCAATGGTAAGGCGACACCCGTGGAATACCGTGCGTGAGGCCGCAAAGTGATATGAGGTGTTACCGGCTAGATTGATGTGACTTGGAATCGGGGTCCTGATACATGTAGTCAGGTTTCATCAATAAGGAAATGGCCGGTAGAAAGCACAATGTGCTTGATTCATGATGCATGTCTCACTGGTCCATATCTCTTTCTTTAGCAACATTGAAATCCTCTTGAACCTTTAGGGAATGCCGCTGCAGTCTACTAAAGAAATCAAACAGATCCAACGGCTCAACTACAAATTTCTTAGGATTAATCTGTCGCACACATGCACCTCATACCGAGGTTAAATAATTCAGAATGATTGAGGAAGCTAAAATCTAAAGACAACTTAAGATTACTGAAAACTGCCCAAATCAATAATATGACTGAATTGTTAGATGGAACCAAAAAGGAAATTATATTTATCAAGTTTATTAATCTGCACGAACTAAGACAGTCTCCGATATTCAAGAATGTAGTGGCTCTTGATTTTTAATCAGAGATAACAAATGACCAGATGCGTACAACAGAGAGAAGGAGAAGATACTCACATGTGTAGCGCACTTGAATTTCCTGCAAGTAAGAAAGGGTAGGGAAGAGAATTACAGTAGAAGGAATCAACTGAGTGGTGAAAACTTCCCTGTTTCCGTGGGACAGCATCGACCAAAACATGCAGCGAGGTTGAAGCTATCCTCACCGGTCTTGCAGAGGAGGGGCCTGCTTCCATGGGACACCACACGCTTGGCTGCCGGGGCGGCGCCCAGCCGGAACAAATCTGGGCGCAGGGAGATGGGGAGCGGCCGCACGCCGAGGCTGTTTTCCTACTTTGAGCACTCGGTGTGGGAGTAGCAGAGGAGCGGGCCGCCGGATTTTGACTCTATGGAGGGTCTGGGATGGGGAGTAGCCGATGATGGGCCGCCAAGCCGAACCATCTCGGGACGACTCAGGGGGATCAGGAGCAGCAAGGCGATAGGGCTGGTCTTCTGGATGGGGCGCTCGGTGTGGCCGTCGAGGATTAGAGGCCATATATTCAACCTATGAAGGACGGGAAGCTAGCGAGGAGATGAATCGGCCGGTCGGTGCTACCGAGTCGCCGCCGTCGCCTACCTGTGCTCAGAGCCACCATAGCCGCCGGTTGGCTGCTCTCTCCTTGTCAACCCCCGCTCTCTTTCAATATCGACCCGTCCATGGCTTGAAATCCAGTGGCGTGTTTAGATCGAAGCCCAACCTAAACTCCATAGATCGATTCCCATCTATTTGATCTGGACTATAGATCGATTGATTTTCGATTTGTATTTGAAATCGATCTCCAACTCGATCCAAATCACGACACGGGAGTAGGAGATGTTGGAGATTGAGGAAGAAAGAATCACGGGTTGAGTACTAAAAAGTGCAAGGTTTTATTTGTAAAAACGAATCTTTTTCACATCCACTTAAACATGGACTGCGGGTTTAATATCTAAAAAGTATAAGGACTATTTTCCAAAATGTGTGCGACGGTGAACCCGGAGACTCAATTTGTGCTTTATTATTAGCGAGAGATAAATGTTTATTATTCATGCTAGAATTGTATTAACCGGAAACATGATACATGTGTGAATACATAGACAAACTGAGTGTCACTAGTATGCCTCTACTTGACTAGCTCGTTGATCAAAGATGGTTATGTTTCCTAGCCATGGACAAAGAGTTGTCATTTGATTAACGGGATCACATCATTAGGAGAATGATGTGATTAACTTGACCCATTCCGTTAGCTTAGCACACGATCATTTAGTATTCTACTATTTCTTTCTTCATGACTTATACATGTTCCTATGACTATGAGATTATGCAACTCCCTTTTACCGGAGGAACACTTTATGTGCTACCAAACGTCACAATGTAACTAGGTGATTATAAAGGTGCTCTACAGGTGTCTCCAAAGGTACTTGTTGGGTTGGCGTATTTCGAGATTAGGATTTGTCACACCGATTGTCGAAGAGGTAACTCTGGGCCCACTCGGTAATGCACATCACTATAAGCCTTGCAAGCATTGCAACTAATGAGTTAGTTGCGGGATGATGTATTGCAGAACGAGTAAAGAGACTTCCTGGTAACAATATGAACTAGGTATTGAGATACCTACGATCGAATCTCGGGCAAGTAACATACCAATGACAAAGGGAACAACGTATGTTGTTGTGCGGTTTGACCGATAAAGATCTTCGTAGAATATGTGGGAGCCAATATGAGCATCCAGGTTCCGCTTTTGGTTATTGACCAGAGACGTGTCTCGTTCATGTCTACATTGTTCTCGAACCCGTAGGGTCCGCACGCTTAAAGTTCGATGATGGTTATTTTATGAGTTTATATGTTTTGATGTACCGAAGGTTGTTCGGAGTCCCGGATGTGATCATGGACATGAAGAGGAGTCTGGAAATGGTCAAGACATGAAGATTGATATATTGGAAGCCTATGTTTGGATATCGGAAGTGTTTCGGGTGAAATCGGGATTTTACCAGAGTACCGGGAGGTTACCGGAACCCCCGGGGGTTTAATGGGCCTTAGTGGGCCTTTACGGAGAAGAGGAGAGTTGGGAAGGGCTGGGACGCATGCCCCTCCCCCGTAGTCCGAATAGGACAAGGAGAGGGGAGCGGCGCCCCCCTTCCTTCCTCTCTCCCTCCTCTTTCCCCCTCCCAAGTCCTAATCCAACTAGGAAAGGGGGGGAGTCCTACTCCCGGTGGGAGTAGGACTCCTCCTGGCGCGCCCCACTCATGGCCGGCCGCACCCCCCTTGCTCCTTTATATACGGGGGCAGGGGGGCACCCTAGAGACACAACAATTGATCGTTTGATCTTTTTGCCGTGTGTGGTGCCCCCCTCCACCATAGTCCACCTCGATAATACTGTAGCGGTGCTTAGGGGAAGCCCTGCGTCGGTAGAACATCATCATCGTCACCACGCTGTCGTGCTGACGAAACTCTCCCTCAACACTCGGCTGGATCGGAGTTCGAGGGACGTCATCGGGTTGAACGTGTGCTGAACTCGGAGGTGTCGTGCATTTGGTACTTGATCGGTCGGATCGTGAAGACGTACGACTACATAAACCCCGTTGTGCTAACACTTCCACTTTTGGTCTACGAGGGTACGTGGACAACACTCTCCCCTCTCGTTGCTATGCATCACCATTATCTTGCGTGTGCGTAGGATTTTTTTGAAATTACTACGTTCCCCAACAGTGGCATCCGAGCCTGGTTTTATGCGTAGATGTTATGTGCACGAGTAGAACACAAGTGAGTTGTGGGCGATATAAGTCATACTGCTTACCAGCATGTCATACTTTGGTTCGGCGGTATTGTTAGATGAAGCGGGCCGGACCGACATTACACGTACGCTTACGCGAGACTGGTTCTACCGACGTGCTTTGCACACAGGTGGCTGGCGGGTGTCAGTTTCTCCAACTTTAGTTGAACCGAGTGTGGCTACGGCCGGTCCTTGAGAAGGTTAAAACAACACTAACTTGACAAACTATCGTTGTGGTTTTGATGCGTAGGTAAGAACGGTTCTTGCTCAGCCCGTAGCAGCCACGTAAAACTTGCAACAACAAAGTAGAGGACGTCTAACTTGTTTTTGCAGGGCATGTTGTGATGTGATATGGTCAAGGCATGATGCTAAATTTTATTGTATGAGATGGTCATGTTTTGTAACCGAGTTATCGGCAACTGGCAGGAGCCATATGGTTGTCGCTTTATTGTATGCAATGCAATTGCCCTGTAATGCTTTACTTTATCACTCAGCGGCAGCGATAGTCGTAGAGGCATAAGTTGGCGAGACGACAACAATGCTACGATGGAGATCAAGGTGTCCCGCCGGTGACGATGGTGATCATGACGGTGCTTCGGATATGGAGATCACAAGCACAAGACGATGATGGCCATATCATATCACTTATATTGATTGCATGTGATGTTTATCTTTTATGCATCTTATCTTGCTTTGATTGACGGTAGCATTATAAGATGATCTCTCACTAAATTATCAAGATATAAGTGTTCTCCCTGAGTATGCAACGTTGCGAAAGTTCTTCATGCTGAGACACCAGGTGATGATCGGGTGAGATAGGCTCTACGTTCAAATACAACGGGTGCAAAACAGTTGCACACGCGGAATACTCAGGTTAAACTTGACGAGCCTAGCATATAACAGATATGGCCTCCGAACACTGAGACCGAAAGGTCGAGCATGAATCATATAGTAGATATGATCAACATAGTGATGTTCACCATTGAAACTACTCCATCTCACGTGATGATCGGACATGGTTTAGTTGATTTGGATCACGTGATCACTTAGAGGATTAGAGGGATGTCTATCTAAGTGAGAGTTCTTAAGTAATATGATTAATTGAACTTAAATTTATCATGAACTTAGTCCTGGTAGTATTAGCATATCTATGTTGTAGATCAATAACTTGCGTTTTGCTCCCCTGTTTTATTTTGATATGTTCCTAGAGAAAACTAAGTTGAAAGATGTTAGTAGCAATGATGCGGACTTGGTCCGTGATCTGAGGATTAACCTCATTGCTGCACATAAGCATTATGTCCTTGATGCACCGCTAGGTGACAGACCTATTGCAGGAGCAGATGTAGACGTTATGAACGTTTGACAAAAGCTCAGTATGATGACTACTTGATAGTTTAGTGCACCATGCTTTACGGCTTAGAACTGGGACTTCAAAAATGTTTGAATGTCGTAGAGCATATAAGATGTTCTAAGAGTTGAAATTTGTATTTCATACTCATTCCCGTGTCGAGAGGTATGAGACCTCTGACAGTACTTTGCCTACAAGATGGAGGAGAATTGCTCATCTAGTGAGCATGTGCTCAGAATGTCTGAGTACTACAATCACTTGAATCAAGTGGGAGTTAATCTTCCAGATAAGATAGTGATTGACAGAGTTCTCTAGTCACTATCACCAAGTTACTAGAACTTGGTGATGAACTATAATATGCAAGGGATAACGGAAATGATTCCCAAGCTCTTTGTGATGTTGAAATCGACGAAGGTAGAAATCAAGAAAAACATCAAGTGTTGATGGTTGACAAGACCACTAGTTTCAAGAAAAGGGCAAAGGGAAGAAGGGGAACTTCAAGAAGAACGGCAAGCAAGTTGCTGCTCAAGTGAAGAAGCCCAAGTCTACACCTAAGCATGAGACTGAGTGCTTCTATTGCAAAGGAACTGGTCACTGGAAGCGGAACTGCCCCAAGTATTTGGCGGATAAGAAGGATGGCAAAGTGAACAAAGGTATATTTGATATACATGTTATTGATGTGTACTTTACTAGTGTTTATAGCAACCCCTCAGTATTTGATACTAGTTTA
Source organism: Triticum aestivum (assembly GCF_018294505.1). Taxonomy (NCBI): domain Eukaryota; kingdom Viridiplantae; phylum Streptophyta; class Magnoliopsida; order Poales; family Poaceae; genus Triticum; species Triticum aestivum. The sequence continues at coordinate 670,297,344 of NC_057800.1, forward strand.
GTTGCTAAGATTAGTAACTCGAAACGGGAGTTGCAGAATAAACAGAGACTAGTTTAGGGTGAAGTGACGATGTGTGTTGGAAGTGGTTCCAAGATCGATATGATCATCATCGCAGACTCCCTATACTTTCGGGATTAGTATTGAACCTAAATAAGTGTTATTTGGTGTTTATGTTGAGCATGAATATGATTTGATCATGTTTATTGCAATACAGTTATTCATTTAAGTTAGAGAACATTTGTTATTCTGTTTACATGAATAAAAACCTTCTATGGTCATACACACCAACGAAAATGGTTTGTTGGATCTCGATCATAGTGATACACATATTCATAATATTGCAGCCAAAAGATGCAAACTTAATAATGACAGTGCAACTTATTTGTGGTACTGCCGTTTAGGTCATATTGGTGTAAAGCGCATGAAGAAACTCCATGCTGATGGGATTTTGGAATCACTTGATGCTTGCGAACCATGCCTTATGGGCAAGATGACTAAAACTCCATTCTCTGGAATAATGGAGCAAGCAACTGGCTTATTGGAAATAATACATACTGATGTATGCGATCCGATGAGTGTTGAGGCTCACGGCGGATATCGTTATTTTCTGACCTTCACAGATGATTTGAGCAGATATGGGTATATCTACTTGATGAAACATAAGTCTGAAACATTTGAAAAGTTCAAAGAATTTCAGAGTGAAGTGGAAAATCATCGTGACAAGAAAATAAAGTTTCTACGATCTGATCGCGAAGACAAATATTTGAGTTATGAGTTTGGTCCTCAATTAAAACAATGTGGAATAGTTTCACAAATTCGTGCCACCTACAACACCACAGCATAATGGTGTGTCTGAACGTCATAACCGTACTTTATTGGATATAGTGCAATCTATGATGCCTCTTACCGATTTACCACTATCGTTCTGGGGTTATGCATTAGAGACAACTGCATTCACATTAAATAGGGCACCATCTAATCCGTTGAGATGACACCGTATGAACTATGGTTTGGCAAGAAATCTAAACCGTCGTTTCTTAAAGTTTGGGGTTGCGATGCTTATGTGAAAAAGTTTCATCCGGCTCAAACCCAAATCGAAAAAGTACATCAGGATACCCAAAAGTTACTATTGGGTACACCTTCTATCACATATCCGAAGGCAAGATATTCGTTGCTAAGAATGGATCCTTTCTAGAGAAGGAGTTTCTCGAAAGAAGTGAGTGGGAGGAAAGTAGAACTTGATGAGGTAACTATACCTGCTCCCTTATTCGAAAGTAGTTCATCACTGAAATCTATTCCTGTGACTCCTACACTAATTAGTGAGGAAGCTAATGATGATGATCATGTAACTTTAGATCAAGTTACTACCAAACCTCGTAGGTCAACCAGAGTAAGATCCGCACCAGAGTGGTATAGTAATCCTGTTCTGGAAGTCATGTTACTAGACCATGACGAACCTACGAACTATGAAGAAGCGATGATGAGCCCAGATTCCGCAAAATGGCTTGAGGGCATGAAATCTGAGATGGGATCCATGTATGAGAACAAAGTATGGACTTTGATTGACTTGCCCAAATGATCGGCGAGCCACTGAGATTAAATGGATCTTCAAGAGGAAGACGGATGCTGATAGTAGTGTTACTATCTACAAAGCTAGAATTGTCGCAAAAGGTTTTCGACAAGTTCAAGGTGTTGACTATGATGAGAGTTTCTCACTTGTATCTATGCTTAAGTCTGTCCGAATCATGTTAGCAATTGCCGCATTTTATGAAATCTGGTAAATGGATAAACAAAACTGCATTCCTTAATGGATTTATTAAAGAAGAGTTGTATATGATGCAACCAGAAGGTTTTGTCGATCCTAAAGGTGTTAACAAAATGTGCAAGCTCCAGCGATCCATCTATGGACTGGTGCAAGCATCTCGGAGTTGGAATATATGCTTTGATGAGTTGATCAAAGCATATAGTTTTATGCAGACTTGCGGTGAAGCCTGTATTTACAAGAAAGTGAGTGGGAGCACTACAACATTTCTGATACGTATATTGTTGATCGGAAATAATGTAGAATTATTCTACAAAGCATAAAAGAGTGTTTTAAAAGGATTTTTTCAAAGAAAGACCTCGGTGAAGCTGCTTACATATTGAGCATCAAGATCTATAGAGATAGATCAAAATGCTTGATAAGTTTTTTCAATGAGTACATACCTTGACAAGATTTTGAAGTAGTTCAAAATGGAACAGTCAAAGAAAGAGTTCTTGCCTGTGTTACAAGGTGTGAAATTGAGTAAGACTCAAAGCCCGACCACGACAGAAGATAGAAAGAGAATGAAAGTCATTCCCTATGCCTCAGCCATAGGTCCTATAAAGTATGCCATGCTATGTACCAGATCTATAGTATACCCTATACTGATTTTGGCAAGGGAGTACAATAGTGATCTAGGAGTAGATCACTGGACAGCGGTCAAAATTATCCTTAGTGGAATAAGGATATGTTTCTCGATTATGGAGGTGACAAAAGGTTCGTCGTAAAAGGGTTACGTTGATACAAGTTTTGGCATTGATCCAGATGACTCTAAGTCTTCATCTAGATATATAAGTGGGAGCAATTAGCTAAAGTAGATCCGCGCAGAGCATTGTAGACATAGAAATTTCCAAAATACATACGGTTCTGAATATGGCAGACCTGTCGATTAACTTCTCTCACAGGCCAAACATGATCGCATCTTAGTACTCTCTGGGTGTTAATCACATAGCGATGTGAACTAGATTACTGACTCTAGTAAACCCTTTGGGTGTTGTTCACATGACAATGTGAACTATGGGTGTTAATCACATGGTGATGTGAACTATTGGTGTTAAATCACATGGTGATGTGAACTAGATTATTGACTCTAGTGCAAGTGGGAGACTGAAGGAAATATGCCCTAGAGGCAATAATAAAGTTATTATTTATTTCCTTATATCATGATAAATGTTTATTATTCATGCTAGAATTGTATTAACAGGAAACATGATACATGTGTGAATACATAGACAAACTGAGTGTCACTAGTATGCCTCTACTTGACTAGCTCGTTGATCGACGATGGTTATGTTTCCTAGCCATGGACAAAGAGTTGTCATTTGATTAACGGGATCACATCATTAGGAGAATGATGTGATTGACTTGACCCATTCCGTTAGCTTAGCACACGATCGCTTAGTATTCTTCTATTGCTTTCTTCATGACTTATACATGTTCCTATGACTATGAGATTATGCAACTCCCGTTTGCCGGAGGAACACTTTGTGTGCTACCAAACGTCACAACGTAACTGGGTGATTATAGAGGTTCTCTACATGTGTCTCCGAAGGTACTTGTTGGGTTGGCGTATTTCGATATCAGGATTTGTCACTCCAATTGTCGGAGAGGTAACTCTGGGCCCACTCGGTAATGCACATCACTATAAGGCTTGCAAGCATTGCAACTAATGAGTTAGTTGCGGGATGATGTATTATAGAACGAGTAAAGAGACTTCCCGGTAACAAGATTGAGATACCTACGATCGAATCTCGGGCAAGTAACATACCAATGACAAAGGGAACAACGTATGTTGTTATGCGGTTTGACCAATAAAGATCTTCGTAGAATATGTGGGAGCCAATATGAGCATCCAGGTTTCACTATTGGTTATTGACCGGAGACGTGTCTCGGTCATGTCTACATTGTTCTCGAACCCGTAGGGTGCACATGCTTAAAGTTCGATGACGGTTATTTTATGAGTTTATATGTTTTGATGTACCGAAGGTTGTTCGGAGTCCCGGATGAGATCACGGACATGATGAGGAGTCTCGAAATGGTCGAGACATGAAGATTGATATATTGAAAGCCTATGTTTGGATATCGGAAGTGTTCAGGGTGAAATCGGGATTTTAACGGAGTACCGGGAGGTTACCGGAACCCCCCGGGGGTTTAATGGGCCTTAGTGGGCCTTTACGGAGAAGAGGAGAGGTGGGCAGGGCTAGGCCGCACGCCCCTCCCCCGTAGTCCGAATAGGACAAGGAGAGGGGGCGGCGCCCCACTTCCTTCCTCTCTCCCTCCTCTTTCCCCCTCCCAAGTCCTAATCCAACTAGGAAAGGGGGGAGTCCTACTCCCGGTGGGAGTAGGACTTCTCCTGGCGCACCCCCTCTCCTGGCCGGCCGCACCCCCTTGCTCCTTTATATATGGGGGCAGGGGGCACCCAAGAGACACAACAATTGATCGTTTGATCTTTTTGCCGTGTGCGGTGCCCCCCTCCACCATAGTCCACCTCGATAATACTGTAGAGGTGCTTAGGCGAAGCCCTGCGTCGGTAGAACATCATCATCGTCACCACGCCGTCGTGCTGACGAAACTCTCCCTCAACACTCGGCTGGATCGGAGTTCGGGGGACGTCATCGGGCTGAACGTGTGCTGAACTCGGAGGTGCCGTGCTTTCGGTACTTGATCGGCCGGATCGTGAAGACGTACGACTACATCAACCGCGTTGTGCTAACGCTTCCGCTTTCGGTCAACGAGGGTACGTGGACAACACTCTCCCCTCTCGTTGCTATGCATCACCATGATCTTGCGTGTGCGTAGGATTATCTTTGAAATTACTACGTTCCCCAACAAGGTTGTCTCCCAACAAGCGCTTTTCTTTAGTGCCTTTTAGCTAGGCATGATGATTTCAATGATGCTCACATAAAATAAAAGAATTGAAACATAAAGAGAGCACCATGAAGAATATGACTAGCACATTTAAACATAACCCTATGCCTAGGGATTTTGTTAGCACACCATCTATAAGAACAACAATCAACTAGCATAGGAAGGCAGAACAAGTATAACTTCAAAACTTTAAGCACTTAGAGAGGAAACTTGATATTATTGCAACTCCAACAAGCATGTATTCCTCCCTCATAATAATATTCAGTAGCATCATGGATAGCAACTTTGTTCTCATACTCAATTGGAACCTCTTCCAAAATAGTGGAATCATTACTAGCTAAAGTTGACACTCTTCCAAATCCACTTTCATAAATATCACACTAAGATTCAACACCCTCCAAAATAGTGGGATCACCAATTCCTAAAGTTGACACTCTTCCAAACCCACTTTAAATGATAGTATTATTCATACTCCAAAAATATAAGTGAAGTTCATGGAGCATTCTACAATCAATATAGACTAACCAATATCCAACCTCAAAATATATAAGTGAAGCACACGAAGCATTCTATAAAACCATACTCAAAAGATTTAAGTGAAGCACAAAGAGCAATTCTATAAGATCATACTTAAAAGATACACGTGAAGCACATGAAGTATTCTATAAATTTATGAAGGTACATCTCATACTAGCATGGTTCTTAAAGAAAGCACAAAAACACAAAGGACACAAATTATGTGAACCAAACAAAAACCAAGGTATACCGATATTTGTTGAAGAAGAAAGATGGGATGCCAACCGGGGCATCCCCAAGCTTAGATGTTTGAGTATCCTTTGAAATATTTACTTGGGGTGCCTTGGGCATCCCCAAGCTTGAACTCTTGCCTCTCTTTATTCTTCTCATATTGATAGCTCCTCGACCTTCGGACACTTCATCCACACAAAACTTTAACAAACACTTGTGAGATCTGTTAGTGTAATAAAGCAAATCACTACCTTTAGGTACTATAATGAACTCATTATTTATTTATATTGGTGTTAAACCTACTGTATTCCAACTTCTCTATGGTTCATACCTCCCGATAGTTTGCAACTCCTACAAGCATGTATTCCTCCCTCATAATAATATTCAGTAGCATCATGGATAGCAACTTTGTTCTCATACTCAATTGGAACCTCTTCCGAAATAGTGGAATCATTACTAGCTAAAGTTGACACTCTTCCAAATCCACTTTCATAAATATCACACTAAGATTCAACACCCTCCAAAATAGTGGGATCACCAATTCCTAAAGTTGACACTCTTCCAAACCCACTTTAAATGATAGTATTATTCATACACCAAAAATATAAGTGAAGTTCATGGAGCATTCTACAATTAATATAGACTAACCAATATCCAACCTCAAAATATATAAGTGAAGCACACGAAGCATTCTATAAAACCATACTCAAAAGATTTAAGTGAAGCACAAAGAGCAATTCTATAAGATCATACTTAAAAGATACACGTGAAGCACATGAAGTATTCTATAAATTTATGAAGGTACATCTCATACTAGCATGGTTCTTAAAGAAAAAACAAAAACACAAAGGACACAAATTATGTGAACCAAACAAAAAGCGAGGTATACCGATATTTGTTGAAGAAGAAAGATGGGATGCCAACCGGGGCATCCCCAAGCTTAGATGTTTGAGTATCCTTTGAAATATTTACTTGGGGTGCCTTGGGCATCCCCAAGCTTGAACTCTTGCCTCTCTTTATTCTTCTCATATTGATAGCTCCTCGACCTTCGGACACTTCATCCACACAAAACTTTAACAAAAACTTGTGAGATCTGTTAGTGTAATAAAGCAAATCACTACCTTTAGGTACTGTAATGAACTCATTATTTATTTATATTGGTGTTAAACCTACTGTATTCCAACTTCTCTATGGTTCATACCTCCCGATAGTTTGCAACTCCTACAAGCATGTATTCCTCCCTCATAATAATATTCAGTAGCATCATGGATAGCAACTTTGTTCCCATACTCAATTGGAACCTCTTCCGAAATAGTGGAATCATTACTAGCTAAAGTTGACACTCTTCCAAATCCACTTTCATAAATATCACACTAAGATTCAACACCCTCCATAATAGTGGGATCACCAATTCCTAAAGTTGACACTCTTCCAAACCCACTTTAAATGATAGTATTATTCATACTCCAAAAATATAAGTGAAGTTCATGGAGCATTCTACAATTAATATAGACTAACCAATATCCAACCTCAAAATATATAAGTGAAGCACACGAAGCATTCTATAAAACCATACTCAAAAGATTCAAGTGAAGCACAAAGAGAAATTCTATAAAATCATACTTAAAAGATACACGTGAAGCACATGAAGTATTCTACAAATTTATGAAGGTACATCTCATACTAGCATGGTTCTTAAAGAAAAAACAAAAACACAAAGGACACAAATTATGTGAACCAAACAAAAACCGAGGTATACCGATATTTGTTGAAGAAGAAAGATGGGATGCCAACCGGGGCATCCCCAATCTTAGATGTTTGAGTATCCTTTGAAATATTTACTTGGGGTGCCTTGGGCATCCCCAAGCTTGAACTCTTGCCTCTCTTTATTCTTCTCATATTGATAGCTCCTCGACCTTCGGACACTTCATCCACACAAAACTTTAACAAAAACTTGTGAGATCTGTTAGTGTAATAAAGCAAATCACTACCTTTAGGTACTGTAATGAACTCATTATTTATTTATATTGGTGTTAAACCTACTGTATTCCAACTTCTCTATGGTTCATACCTCCCGATAGTTTGCAACTCCTACAAGCATGTATTCCTCCCTCATAATAATATTCAGTAGCATCATGGATAGCAACTTTGTTCCCATACTCAATTGGAACCTCTTCCGAAATAGTGGAATCATTACTAGCTAAAGTTGACACTCTTCCAAATCCACTTTCATAAATATCACACTAAGATTCAACACCCTCCATAATAGTGGGATCACCAATTCCTAAAGTTGACACTCTTCCAAACCCACTTTAAATGATAGTATTATTCATACTCCAAAAATATAAGTGAAGTTCATGGAGCATTCTACAATTAATATAGACTAACCAATATCCAACCTCAAAATATATAAGTGAAGCACACGAAGCATTCTATAAAACCATACTCAAAAGATTCAAGTGAAGCACAAAGAGAAATTCTATAAAATCATACTTAAAAGATACACGTGAAGCACATGAAGTATTCTATAAATTTATGAAGGTACATCTCATACTAGCATGGTTCTTAAAGAAAAAACAAAAACACAAAGGATACAAATTATGTGAACCAAACAAAAACCGAGGTATACCGATATTTGTTGAAGAAGAAAGATGGGATGCCAACCGGGGCATCCCCAATCTTAGATGTTTGAGTATCCTTTGAAATATTTACTTGGGGTGCCTTGGGCATCCCCAAGCTTGAACTCTTGCCTCTCTTTATTCTTCTCATATTGATAGCTCCTCGACCTTCGGACACTTCATCCACACAAAACTTTAACAAAAACTTGTGAGATCTGTTAGTGTAATAAAGCAAATCACTACCTTTAGGTACTGTAATGAACTCATTATTTATTTATATTGGTGTTAAACCTACTGTATTCCAACTTCTCTATGGTTCATACCTCCCGATAGTTTGCAACTCCTACAAGCATGTATTCCTCCCTCATAATAATATTCAGTAGCATCATGGATAGCAACTTTGTTCTCATACTCAATTGGAACCTCTTCCGAAATAGTGGAATCATTACTAGCTAAAGTTGACACTCTTCCAAATCCACTTTCATAAATATCACACTAAGATTCAACACCCTCCAAAATAGTGGGATCACCAATTCCTAAAGTTGACACTCTTCCAAACCCACTTTAAATGATAGTATTATTCATACTCCAAAAATATAAGTGAAGTTCATGGAGCATTCTACAATTAATATAGACTAACCAATATCCAACCTCAAAATATATAAGTGAAGCACACGAAGCATTCTATAAAACCATACTCAAAAGATTTAAGTGAAGCACAAAGAGCAATTCTATAAGATCATAATTAAAAGATACACGTGAAGCACATGAAGTATTCTATAAATTTATGAAGGTACATCTCATACTAGCATGGTTCTTAAAGAAAAAACAAAAACACAAAGGACACAAATTATGTGAACCAAACAAAAACCGAGGTATACCGATATTTGTTGAAGAAGAAAGATGGGATGCCAACCGGGGCATCCCCAAGCTTAGATGTTTGAGTATCCTTTGAAATATTTACTTGGGGTGCCTTGGGCATCCCAAAGCTTGAACTCTTGCCTCTCTTTATTTTTCTCATATTGATAGCTCCTCGACCTTCGGACACTTCATCCACACAAAACTTTAACAAAAACTTGTGAGATCTGTTAGTGTAATAAAGCAAATCACTACCTTTAGGTACTGTAATGAACTCATTATTTATTTATATTGGTGTTAAGCCTACTGTATTCCAACTTCTCTATGGTTCATACCTCCCGATAGTTTGCAACTCCTACAAGCATGTATTCCTCCCTCATAATAATATTCAGTAGCATCATGGATAGCAACTTTGTTCTCATACTCAATTGGAACCTATTCTGAAATAGTGGAATCATTACTAGCTAAAGTTGACACTCTTCCAAATCCACTTTCATAAATATCACACTAAGATTCAACACCCTCCAAAATAGTGGGATCACCAATTCCTAAAGTTGACACTCTTCCAAACCCACTTTAAATGATAGTATTATTCATACTACAAAAATATAAGTGAAGTTCATGGAGCATTCTACAATTAATATAGACTAACCAATATCCAACCTCAAAATATATAAGTGAAGCACACGAAGCATTCTATAAAACCATACTCAAAAGATTTAAGTGAAGCACAAAGAGCAATTCTATAAGATCATACTTAAAAGATACACGTGAAGCACATGAAGTATTCTATAAATTTATGAAGGTACATCTCATACTAGCATGGTTCTTAAAGAAAAAACAAAAACACAAAGGACACAAATCATGTGTACCAAACAAAAACCGAGGTATTCCGATATTTGTTGAAGAAGAAAGATGGGATGCCAACCGGGGCATCCCCAAGCTTAGATGTTTGAGTATCCTTTGAAATATTTACTTGGGGTGCCTTGGGCATCCCCAAGCTTCAACTCTTACCTCTCTTTATTCTTCTCATATTGATAGCTCCTCGACCTTCGGATACTAGCCATAGATTCATCAAAATAAGCAAACAACACAAAAAAACAGAACAGTCTGTAGTAATCTGGAAGTTTGGTAAACTTCTGTAACTCCTAAAATTATGAAATAAATTTGAAAATTTGAAAATTTTGTACAGAAGTAATGTGCAAAAAATTTCAGATCCATTTGACTTTCCAGAAAGAAATGTAAAATCACGCGCTACAGCCAAAGTTTCTATTTTTGTTCTGCACATTGTAAAGAAGCAATCTAATCATCCTAAAACCAAAGCTTGGCACATTATTTTTATAATACAATGAATATATACAAGGGGATAATTATTTACAGATAAACTTCCATGAAAAATTCTACATTGTTTCCATGAGCATGAACACAAGTGCTCAAGGTCGACCCTCACTTCTTCAATGCATAACTTTCCAATCACTTCTCTTTTTGAAAAACTTTTTAGGTATGAGAGGCAAGTAATATTTTCTTTGTATTTTCATTCTTTTAATTTTTTTGTATGTTTCACCCACAACTAAACAAAAACAAAAAGTAAAAACAGAATCTACTTAGTGAAGAAAGCAAACAAGCACACATGAGAATGTTAACCCCACGCCATTGCTCCCCGGCAACGGCGCCAGAAAAGAGCTTGATAATCCCCAAGTGCAGGGGATCATCGTAGCAATTCCCAAAGGTGGAAGTGATAAGTATGGAGTGTCGAACCCACAAGGAGCTAAAGGTAAGATCAATATTCTCTCAAGCCCTATCTGCCACTGATACGACTCTACGTGCACCGAACGTTTGCTTCCAACTAGAAACGAGAAATAAAACTACGTCGTGGGTATGAAGAGGATAACTTTGTATGATATCAGACAGTTAAAATATAAAAGTAGGTGTTGTTATCATAAAGTTAGAATATATTACTAAATAATATAAATAGCGAGTGTGGAATAATGATGGACCAGTGTGCGGAATTGTCCTAGGCAATTGTTAACAAGACCGATAGTCGTCATTGCAATTTCATATGAGGGAGAGGCATAAGCTAACATATTTTCTCTACTTGGATCATATGCACTTATGATTGGAACTCTAGCAAGCATCCGCAACTACTAAAGATCATTAAGGTAAAACCCAACCATAGCATTAAAGCATCAAGTCCTCTTTATTCCCATACGCAACAACCCCCTTACTCGGGTTTGTGTTCCAGTCACTCACCAACCCACTATAAGTGAATCATGAACGTATTGCAACACCCTACAGCGGGAATCCCTCACGCTTGCGCGACATGGAGGGCACCATAGGTCAGCACCAAAATAAAACATACAACACGTACCAATCTAGATCATCAATCAACCCAAAGACAAAGGATATCTACTCAAAGCATCATAGGATGGCAACACATCATTGGATCATAATATGTGGCATAAAGCACCATGTTCAAGTAGGTATTACAGCAGGGTGCGGGAGAGTGGACCGCGTAAAAGAGATGAGGATGGTGATGTTGATGAAGATGATCACCGCGGCGATGATTTCCCTATTGATGGCACTCCGGTGCCACCAAGAGAGAGGAGGAGAGGTTCTCCCCCTTGTGCTTCCTCCTCCATGGCCTCCCCCCTAGATGGGAAATGGTTCTCCCTCTAATCCTTGGCCTTGATGGCGATGATGGCCTCTCCGGGATACTCCTCCATGGCCACCGGTGATGATGGCCCCCTCCGGCAGGGTGCCGGAGAGGGCCTAGATTGATTTTTCGTGGCTACAGAGGCTTCCGGCAGCCGAACTCCTGATCTAGGTTTCTTTCTGGGGGGTTTAGGTATTTATAGGAATTCTTGGCATTGGCCTCTGATAACCCCAAGTCCAAGGAATCATCGTTGCAATTTCCAAAGGTGCAAGTGATAAGTATGGAGTATTGAACCCACAAGGAGCTAAAGGTAAGATCAATATTCTCTCAAGTCCTATCTGCCACTGATACGACTCTATGTACACCGAACATTTGCTTCCATCTAGAAATGAGAAATAAAACTATGTTGTGGGTATGAAGAGGATAGCTTTGCATGATATCGGAGAACTAAAATATTAAAGTAGGTGTTGTTAACATAAAGTTAGAATATATTACTATATATTATAAATAGCGAGTGTGCAATAATGATGGATCGGTGTGCAGAATTGTCCTAGGCAATTGTTAACAAGATCAGTAGTCGTTATTGCAATTTTATATGAGGGAGAGGCATAAGCTAACATACTTTCTCTCCTTGGATCGTATGCAATAATGATTGGAACTCTAGCAAGCATCCACAACTACTAAAGATCATTAAGGTTAAACCCAACCATAGAATTAAAGTAACAAGTCCCCTTTATCCCATATGCAACAACCCCCTTACCTGGGTTTAAACTTCTGTCACTCTAGCAACCCACTATAAGTGAATCATGAATGTATTGCAACACCCTACAGCGGGAATCCTTCATGTGTGTGCAACACGAAAGGCACCATAGGACAACACCAAAAAAACATACAACTTAAAGCAATCTAGATCATCAATCAACCCGAAGGACAAAAGAAATCTACTCAAATCATCATAGGATGGCAACACATCATTGGATCATAATATGTGGCATAAAGCACCATGTTAAAGTAGGGGATTATAGCGGGGTGCGGGAGAGTGGACCGCCGAAAAGAGATGAGATACATGATGAAGATGGTGATGTTGATGAAGACGATCACCACAGCGATGTTTCCCCCGGTGGCACTCTGGCGCCACCGAGAGAGAGGGGGAGAGAGTCTCCCCCTTGTGCTTCCTCCTCCATGGTCTCCCCCTAGATGGGGAGAGGTTCTCCCTTTGGTGCTTGGCCTCCATGGTGATGATGGCCCCCCTTCGGGATCCTCCTCCATGGCCTCCGATGATGATGGCCCCCTCCAGTAGGGTGCCAAAGAGGGCCTAGATTGGTTTTTCGTGGCTAGAGAGGCTTACGGCGGCGGAACTCCTAATCTAGGTTTATTTCTAAGGTTTTTTGGATTCATAGGAGGTGTTGGCATCGGGGACAAGTCAAGGGGGCCCGCGAGGTGATGACAGGGCAGGGGCGCGCCCTAGGGGGGGCGCCCCCCACCCTTGTGGTTGCCCCGGGACTCCTCTCTAGTATCTTTTCGCTCCAGTATTTTTTATATTTTCCAAAAATATTCTCCATAAATTTTCAGCCCATTCCGAGAACTTTTATTTCTGCACGAAAACAACACCATGGTAATTCTGCTGAAAACAGTGTCAGTCCGGGTTAGTTCTAATCAAATCATACCAAAATCATGTATAATTGTTGAAAACATGGAATGAATACTTCATAAATTATAGATACATTGGAGACATATCAGTATCCCCAAGCTGAATTCCTGCTCGTCCTCGAGTAGGTAAATGATAAAAGAAATAATTTATGAAGTGTGAATGCTATCATAGTGCATAAGTTTGAGCAATGATAGTTCCAAACACTTTTTCTAGCATCATTATATATCATAAACAGTAGCTCATCTCATAAAACTTCTCATGATCAAGTAACAAGATATTCACATGTTAAAGCATAGACCATAAACTTTCTTGAAAACTAACAAACTATGTTCTCAGTCATCAAACAATTTCAATTCATCTTATTTTTAGGAAGGGTCTATGTAAGAGGTTTGATTTAGCAAATCCCACATAATCAACTATCATATAGTCTTCCATGATTGCTAACACTCAAAGCATATTTTTAGAACAAATAGCATCCGTCAAACACAGAGAAAGATAGGGGCATAATGTTTCGCCTCCCAACTTATTTATCATATAGATAATTGTCAACAATAATAATTCATGATCAAATATATTTGAATGGCCATATATGCTTGGATCTTTCCCCACGACATGATGCTTGCCAACTAAAGCATAATTGAGGTTGAAATAGGAAGAGATATTATTGACTCTTGCATAAAAGTAAATACATGAAAGTAAAAGATAGGCCCTTCGCAGAGGGAAGCAGAGGTTGTCACGTGCTTTTAAATGTTGGATGTGCAAACCCTTAATGCAAAGGAACATCACGTTGTATTGCCCTTTGTGATAGCCACCTTTATTATGCAGTCCGTCCCTTTTACTACTTTACCACCACAAGTTCGTAAAACCCTTATTTTCCCTTATAATAAAAGATCATACATATTTAGGAGCAATTTCTATTGATTTTTGCACCGACGACAACTTACCTGAAGGATCTTATTCAATCCATAGGTAGATATGATGGACACTCATGGCATGAAACTGGGTTTAAGGTTTTTTTAAAGGACAAATAGTATCTCTACTTAGTACAAATTTTTTGGCTAGCAAAAGATCATAAGCAAGCACCACATGTTAGAGGATCCATAACAATATAACTTCTATGCAAATATACCCAAACATAACTCATTACGTTGTCTTCCTTGTCCAACTTCAACTAATTTTCCCAAGTTTGCAAATAATTAATGGGGCTCACAATCATAGAAGATGTCCAAGATAGTATATTTATATGTGAAATCTCTCTTCCTTCAATATTCTTTCATGAATTGTCAAGTGACTAATGTTGAGTTTGCTAACTTTCAATAATTTTACCACCTATACTTCTTATAAGTGAAGTCATTACTCCCCATGGGATAAGCATGTGAAGCATATATAATTTCAGATCTATGATATTCAATTCATTCAACCATTTACTCATAGGATATAAGTGAATCACGTGAGTAAATGACAAACTACTCCAAAAAGATATAAGTGAAGAACAATGAGTAGTCAAATAATTAACTAGCCATGGGAGGACTCTCTCTCATTCAAGATTTTAGATCCAATGATTTTATGCAAACAACAAGTAAAATTAAAATACGCTCCAAACAAAATACATATCATGTTACGAATAAAAATATAGCTCCGAGTAAGGTGTACCGATGGTTTTGAAGACGAAAGAGGGGATGCCTTCCGGGGCATCCCCAAGCTTAGGCGCTTGAGTCTTCCTTGAATATTACCTTGGGGTGCCTTGGGAATCCCCAAGCTTAAGGTCTTTCCACTCCTTATTCTCGTTGTATCTGTATCTCACCCAAAACTTGAAAAATTCGATCACACAGAACTTAACGGAACTTCGTGAGATGGGTTAGTATGATAAAGAGTAAATCATTCACTTTGGTAGTGTCAAAGACAAGATTCATAATTGTTCTCACACAATTCCTACTATACTATATCATTTCTACAATTTATATTGAGCAATATAAGCCATAGAAACTAGAAAACAAGCAAACTATGCATTGAGAACAGAATCTGCCAGAAACAGAACAGTTTGTAATGATCTGAACAATAACCATACGTCTGCTACTCCAAAAATTCTTAAAAATTAGGACAACCTAGGCAATCTGTATATAAATCTTGTGTAAAAATTCAGATCAAAAGCACCCTTCTGTGATTTTTTTAAAATTCTAGCAATGAGCGCAAAAGTTTATGTTTTTGAGCTAGATCAAATCAACTATCACCGTAAGCCGTCCCAAAGGTCTTACTTGGCACTTTATTGGAACAAAAACTATAAGACATGATTACTACAGTAGCTTAATCATGTGAACACACAAAAATAGTAAGGATAAATATTGGGTTGTATCCCAACAAGCGCTTTTCTTTAATGCCTTTTTAGCTAGGCATCATATTATAATGATACTCTTCCAAACCCGATTCCGATGATAGTCTTATTCATACTCCAAAAAATATAAGTGAAGTTCATGGAGAATTCTACAATTAATATAGATTTACCAACATGCAATCTCAAAATATATAAGTGAAGGACATGAAGCATTCTACAAAGTCGTCCTCAAAAGATTTAAGTGAAGCACAAGGAGCATTCTATAAAGACATATTCAAAAGTTTTAAGTGAAGCACAAAGAGCATTCTACAGATTAATGAAGGGAATATCTCACAGTAGCATGTAGCATATAGGAAAAGAAAAGAGAAATAAACACAAAAGATGCATATCATGTGAACAAAACAAAAACCGAGGTATACTAAAAGTTGTTGAAGAAGAAAGATGGGATGCCAACCGGGGCATCCGCTAGCTTAGATGCTTGAGTATCCTTGAAATATTTACTTGGGGTGCCTTGGGCATCCCCAAGCTTGAACTCTTTGTTGTAAATATGCCCTAGAGGCAATAATAAATTGGTTATTATCTTATTTCCTTGTTCATGATAATCATTTATTATCCATGCTAGAATTGTATTGATCGGAAACTCAGATACATGTGTGGATACATAG
Source organism: Triticum aestivum (assembly GCF_018294505.1). Lineage (NCBI taxonomy): Eukaryota > Viridiplantae > Streptophyta > Magnoliopsida > Poales > Poaceae > Triticum > Triticum aestivum. The sequence continues at coordinate 670,313,537 of NC_057800.1, forward strand.
ACAACAACATGTCCCTAGTAAGCCTCTACCTGACTAGCTCGTTGATCAAAGATGGCTATGGTTTCCTAGCCATGGACATGAGTTATCATTTGATAACGGGATCACATCATTAGGAGAATGATGTGATGGACAAGACCCAAACTATAAACATAGCATATGATCATATCAAGTTTATTGCTATCGTTTTCTACATGTCAAGTATATTTTCCTATGACCATGAGATCATGCAACTCACTGACACCGGAGGAGTACCCTGTGTGTACCAAATGTCGCAACATAACTGGGTGACTATAAAGGTGCTCTACAGGTATCTCCGAGGGTGTCTGTTGAGTTGGCATGGATCAAGACTGGGATTTGTCACTCCGTATGATGGAGAGGTATCTCAGAGCCCACTCAGTAATACAACATCACAAGAAGCTTACAAGCAATGTGACTATTGGTTTAGCCATGGGATCTTGTATTACGGAACGAGTAAAGAGACTTGCCGGTAACGAGATTAAACTAGGTATGGAGATACCGACAATCAAATCTCAGGCAAGTAACATACCGATAGACAAAGGGAACTGTAGACGGGATTAGCTGAATCCTTGACATCGAGGTTCAACTAATAAGATCTTCGTGGAATATGTAGAAACCAATATGAGCATCTAGGTCCGCTATTAGTTATTGATCATAGAGGTGACTAGGGGGTACTCACCACGTCGTCTCCTGATCTGTTATATTGGGCTGAGGACCCCCATGGCTGTATACTCATGGGCCAGTTCGGACAGCTGCTGCATACATGGAAGATTCCACAAGACTTGGTGATCAAGACAAGGACTCCTCCCCACCGGTGTATTCGGCTAGAACTCTTGTTATCCTAGGTCTCGGGTGCATTATATAAACCGAGGCCGGGCTAGTCGATAGATCATATACAACAATAATACCATAGGCTAGCTTCTAGGGTTCTAGCCTCTACAATCTCGTGGTAGATCAACTCTTGTAATACTCATATCATCAATATCAATCAAGCAGGACGTATGATATTACCTCCATCAAGAGGGCCCGAACCTGGGTAAACATCGTGTCCCCTGCCTCCTGTTACCATCGATCCTAGACACACAATTCGGGATCCCCTACCCGTGATCCGCCGGTTTTGACACCGACATTGGTGCTTCCATTGAGAGTTCCACTGTGTGATCGGCAAAAGGATCAATGGCTCGCACGCAGGTCAACTGCGACGCCGGCATCTTCATCGCCGGCTCAACTGGTCACCTTGGCTCGACCGAGGACCATGCTCCATCTCTGATCGTCATGTTCGGACGGGGGCCATCTTCAACATCAACTCCGATCTCTATCATGATCATAGAGGAGTCATCCATGGAGCTCGAGGGCTCAACGTCAACACTGCCCTCGGGCGGCCGTGCTGTTTTTATGGACAGCGAACTCGTATTCACCGTCACCACCTCCTTGAGCGTCGGTTTGACGATTGCTTCAGTGGAATAGTGCGTAATTACGTCTACAACAGCCATGAAAAATTACGTCGAGTTCCGATGGAGGAATTTTTGACAATCTATGATATACCGGGGCCATGTCAAATCTGGACGGGAATCTAGACGAGTTTAGGGCGTGGTCTCCAGAGCCCAGCTCGGAGGTCCTTTGGAAGATCCAACCGTTCATCTACTGAGTAATTCCCCTATTTACCACCCCTCCAAATTTTAGCTTGATCTGACGGTTCAAACTCAGGGAACCTTCCGATGAGTGGACCAATTTTTGGAACCGTTTTCTGCGCGAATACGGATCCGCCCCGAATTCATGTTTCTTTATGAACGTGATATTGGACAACCTTTTTAGAGGAATTCTCTTCTCGGGTATTGTGTGTTGTTTTTAAACACGTGCCCGTAAATTTTTAAGCCTCCTCTGAGGTCATCTTCATCATCATGCTGGTGTCAAACCAGTCTGGCAATATTGCTCCAAGGCTGCCGACCTGCGCTAGACACATCGTCACTTTGTTGAGCCGAGCTCAAGTTCTTCGGATCATCATCTCGGCAAGCCGAACAAGAGTCCGACATCACGAAGGATAAATCATCACCAACATCGCCTCCCCACGGATTACACGGAGCGGGCATACCGGCATTGTCGCACGGTCACTTCATCAAGCCGGCATCGATCATGTCACAACCTGCATCGGCTGGGCCGCACTATTGCTTCTTCAAGCTGGTGTCCATCACGCCGACCTATTTCGACTCATCGACTGACATCGAGGCTTCGACATCTCGGCTGGACCGGGGGCTTCGCCATCTCTTCATCAACCTACTCCAGAGACTTCGGCGTCACTAGCCGACCAGCTCCGTCACGTTAGCTGGACCGAGGGCTTTGCCTCGGCGAGCCAACCTTTGCCAGCATCACCATACCATCGCTTTATCGCCCATCAGGTAATGGGTGTGCTGATCGAGTCCCAATTTTTGGAATCACCTTTCTTCGGATTGCTACAACAAATAAACCAGGTGCTATTAATCCTAGTATTTTTTGCTTGTTCGGGTTCATTTTCCCAAGGAATTATTACTCTGGTTTGTTCATCATATGTACACAGGTCTGTCAAATGATGGCCGCATTAACGATGGTCGCATGGTGGTTCGGCCAGTTTCCGTACATGGTTCGGCGAATGCCGCATCCGGAACTCAGACCGACCTGTGAATTCAGGCTTTGCCACGCCTTTACCGCATCACGCCGACGCCCTGCATCGACATTGACTTCGGCGCCAGGCCATATTTCTTTTATTACTCACTTTGCATAAATTATTCATTATGCAACAATTTTTTTTAAATTATTATTATTACTATTATCTCCGGTTTGCACTATTTTTTGTGCATAGGAAAATGATCCGGGTTGGGCAGTATCGTCAACTCGGCATACTTACATACGACGTCACCTCGGCTGGACGAGGGGCTTCGTCAACACTTCATTACCCCATGCCGGGGACTTCGGCATCACTCTGCCGGCCTGCATTGACCGTGCTATGTCATCACTTTGGAGTGCCAAGCTCTTTGCTCCGCCACCTCGGGACCGGCTTGGGGGATGGAACCTTGTCCCGCATCAAGCTCGGACCGCGTAGTCAATATCGAACACATTAACCAGCTAAGTTACCTTCATGCTCCAAGTTTTAAATTTTTAACTTGTGTTCGGTTCGACCAAGCATTATCCCTTTTTGGAAAAAAATTGCTTGTAAAAAATTTCCTTGTCCAAACTTTGTTTGTGACGCAAAAATTCAAATACCCCATTTACTTGGGGGCTTCCTTTATGAAGCTTTTCCTCTTGCATATGATTATACTTGTACGACGTCGTTCCTTGTTCGTGTATTATGCCACAATATGCACCATATTGACTTAAGCGATTTGCAAGTTGGGCTGCCTCGCTCCTGTGCTTACCCCTACGTTCCCGATTGTTCGGCTAGGGAGTAAAGGGAGCACCTCTGCGATTGTCACGACCGGGTCATCCGAGCTCTGACCTCAGACTGGCTGAAGCCGAAAGCTAGCGCTCTTATTGTTTTCAATCATGGTCGACACACAATGGAACTCATGAGTACAAAAAATCTATTGCACAAGTCTCATAGTAATAATGAGCACCTAAGAAATGTATCGGTGGGGGTACTATTTTCTTTGAAGATGCTTCTTACACTTCGTCAGTAATATAGCATAAGTTCCCTGAGAGAGCTTTGTCTATTACAGCCTTATGGCCTGATTGCCTGGTCATCAAAAACACCATCAATACTCTCGACAGGTGGAGTACATGACACTTTTCGGCCCTTGGCCAAAGAGGGAGATGCCGACGGTCGGTTAAGACGCGTTTAAAGTTCGGGTGAACACAGATATGATATAAGTACTTCGGTACATACAATCATTATACATAAAATTCTTTTACCCAAGTCAGTTGGGAGCTCTTAAAATCTATAGGAGTTATTTTATAGTAAATGTCTTTTCTCCCTAGTCATTGCAAAAAAAATTCTATCACTCCTTTTTCGATGCGAGTGTGTGGTCAATAGCCAGATAACCCATTTTCTCTCTAGTGACTGCTCGAGTTTAGTTCGCTAAACTGGTCTAACGAGCAGCACTCCGCCTTCTGGATAGGAGGCTGCAGCCGTAGGCTGACCCGCTTGAAGTCTTGAGATCGGATGTGTCATATTAATGCACGACAGAAGCACAAAAGTAAGACCAATTTTCGGATTGGCACCGAACACTTGATCTTGTTCGGACGTCAAGTTTTTACTGACGTTTTTTGGTTTTCCAAGCTTATGGAACTTTTAAAATATTTGTGTGTTTTCAGCACAAGTCTCACAGTGCAACGCCGGACACCTTTCGAGATTTGGCAAAAACATTCTCGGACATTGCTAAATATGCATCGGTTTCGAATTGTGTCTTCGGTCAATAGTTGGGTTGCCCGGCTCCTGCGCTTGCCTCCTATGTTCCGCTTTGTTCAGCTAGGTGTGCAAAGGGAGAACCACTGCGACTGTGCTTCCAGCTCACATGGTTAAGCACCATAGTGGAGAAAGCCGAAAACTGACTGTCACAATAAGCGTAAACTGGTCAGCGATCCGATGACTGTGTTAAATGACGGGCCATTCATAACATTGGCTGAAGTGTTTACGGCTTGACCTCGACTGTCGCCGAACACTACCGGGGGCTAGTAACTGGCCTCCCAAATAAAATCCTCAATATTTTGCTCTTACATTAGAGCTGAGGTTTCATGATCATGCTTAGCATGAAAACTCAAAGAAAGGAACCGATAGCGGGACTATTTTCTTTGGAAGACATTTATTATGTTAAACAGTAATATAACATATCTCTCTCTGTACCTTTGTTTATAAAACCGTATAGCCAGATTGCCTTGCTTGTCATAAATCTTTGCCATCATAAAGGCTTTATAAAGTAGGACAAACACTCCTCGGCTACTGACCGAGGAGGTGGAAGCCAATGGTCAGTCAACAAAGTTTTGTACAATGCGGATACGAGCATTAATGATGTAAAGTACTTGGATACATAGAGTCATTACACATAATTTGTGATTTTACTATGGATATCGATCCTTAATTCGGCCACCCATGCCCGCATTAAGGCTCGGGGGCTACTGGGCTTTGGGCTTATCATTTACTAATATTAAAGGGGCGTATCGATCCCCTAATCTGGTGTTGCCACCCGACCAGTGTCTCGGGGGCTACTGCATTGGCAATCCAGTGCAGAAAATCTAAGTGCAATATACTTTTCGAGGAGATTATGATCCTCAGGTTGGTCGGCCGCACCCAACCTGAGTCTCGAGGACTCTGCACAAAGCTTTTTGTGTAACGAAGTATTCTGCCGAGCTAGGAGTTGATCCTCAGACTGATTTTGCAAATCAACCTGAGTCTCAGCGGCTAATGGGATCAGTGGTCTTACATCATCCTTCAAGTGCATCTCGGGTTTTAAACCGATACACACATTGAGGGTCACTGGCTATATATCTCAGCAGAGAATAAATTGCACCAATCAAAAATATTGACAAAAAATTGGCCCACAGTCGGGGTGGTGCACCACCTCGGAAGCAGTCTGGCATAAAGCTCGGGCGCTAGTGGCTAGCTCCATAGAGGGCATTTCCAGCATTAAGCTCGGCTAAACTCCTTTAACTTTTTGGACCAAGATGATCTATGACATCTTGGATATAGTCCGGCATTGGAGCTTGGACACAGTCCGACGTTGGAGCTCGGATACATTTTGGCGTTGGAGCTCGGAAGCAGTCCGGCGTTGGTGCTCGGCTGCAAAAGATACCTCGAATGCAGTCCGGCGTTAGAGGTCGGACGCAAGAGGACACTGCCACCCGGGAAAAACTTCAAACCCGAGGTGTGGCATAAAAATAACAAGGCATTGATAAAGACCGAAAACTTAAAGGGGCTCCTCGGACACCCGACGTGTAAACTCGTCGAATGCATTTCGGCGACCCTCAAGATCGAAGATGAGAAGATTTGTTGAACCAGTTTTCAAGACCGACAACCGAAGATGAAGAACAGTTCGGAAGAATCGAGGAGAGTCCCTAACTTGAAGATCGGTTCATGGGGCTACTGACGGTGTCCTGGACTAGGGGGTACTCACCACGTCGTCTCCTGATCTGTTAGATTGGGCCGAAGACCCCCATGGCCGTATACTCATGGGCCAGTTCAGACAGCTGCCACATACATGGAAGATTCCACAAGACTTGGTGACCAAGACAAGGACTCCTCCCCACCAGTGTATTCGGCTAGAACTCTTGTTATCCTAGGTCTCGGGTGCATTATATAAACCGAGGCCGGGCTAGTCGATAGATCATATACAACAATCATACCATAGGCTAGCTTCTAGGGTTTTAGCCTCTACGATCTCGTGGTAGATCAACTCTTGTAATACTTATATCATCAATATCAATCAAGCAGGACGTAGGGTATTACCTCCATCAAGAGGGCCCAAACATAGGTAAACATCGTGTCCCCTGCCTCCTATTACCATCGATCCTAGACACACAGTTCGGGATCCCCTACCCGAGATCCGCCGGTTTTGACACCGACAGTAGCGGTTAGCGAAGCTCTGCCGAGATTCCACCGCCACCACGTTGATAACCCACAAGTATAGGGGATCGCAACATTTTTCGAGGGTAGAGTATTCAACCCAAATTTATAGATTCGACACAAGGGGAGCCAAAGAATATTTGAAGGTATTAGTAGCTGAGTTGTCAATTCAACCACACCTGGAGATTAATTATCTGCAGCAAAGTGATCAGTAGCAAAGTAGTTTGATAGTTTTGATAGTAGTGACTGTAGCAATGGTAACAGTAACCGTGATAGCAGTATTTTGTAGCAAGTGTAAAAGTGATGATAGCAGTAGCTCAGTAGAAACAATATAAGATAAATTCGTAGGCATTGGATCGGTGACTTGTTGGATGATATGCATCATGTGACAGTATAACCTAGGGCGATATGACACTAGCTCGAGTTCATCGATATAATGTAGGCATGTATTCCATAAATAGTCATACATGCTTTATTAAAAGAACTTGCATGACATCTTTTGTCCTACCCTCCCATGGCAGCGGGGTCCATATTGGAAACTAAGGGATATTAAGGCCTCCTTTTAATAGAGAACCGGGAAAAGCAACACTACTGCAGGTTGCTGCTAACGCGACACTATGATCAGAGACCCTTCGACGAGACTGTGTGCGATGCCATAATCCCAAACGATGGTGTAAAATAACCGTCAAAAAGGTGCAAAACATTTGCGATGGAGGATGCATCAAACATGGTTTAGATTTTAGTTGTGTGTGCGATGCAGGGCATACGGTTCAGCTCAATTAACTGTTTGCGATGAGGAGGAACAAAAGAAACAGGCAGCCAGATGAAGGTGTGTGCAATATACATCATACAGTTCACTCGGATGAACTGTTTGTGATTAGGCAACACAAAAGAAACGGGCAGCCATATGAAGGTGTGTGCGATATACGGCATGCGGTTCACTCGGATGAACTATTTGCGTTGAGACAAGAGAACAAAAACGGTTCAATATAACAAGATGTGTGTGATACGCGGCAAACATGTCTGTAATCAGAAATGTGTGCGAAGACCGATAATAACACAGACGATTACTTCTAATAAGACGTATGGGATATGCTCTGTCTACACAACATCTATTGGCCATTGGGGTACAGGCGGTCATCCGCATACGCCATAAGGATGCGAAGAGGCATTCTATCAGCAAGGACTAGCTGTTCCACCAGTAGCTCATGTAAGAGAACTCTCAAGTTAAGTGTGCTCAGGCTGGAGCACCCATCAGATGGGTGGCTGGATGGGAAGTTGTGCTGATGTTAAATTAACTGATAGGATGGGTCATATCTGTCAAATTAAATGACTGATACGACCCATCCCATGAGTTAATTTAACCTCGAGGTCCTTGTTATTTATTTATTTTTATTTTTTAACACATGTTAAAGAAGGTCTATCGCATTACTTTTTGACAATGTGCGATACATGGCACACAGTTGATCCATCCCACCTGTTTGTGATGGAATAGGCCGTGTGTGCTGTGGGCAAACGCTTGCTAGTATTCAACCATTTGCGATTGATGAATTCATCACCGACGGGTTCCCTAGTGTGGTCCATGTTCATCTGATCATCATCTACTTCTTGTGCTAACTTGATGTTCCTTCTATGCTAAGTTTCCACTAATTGATGGCGTTTTATGAACACGCCACCGTTTCCCGCCATTTCCTCACTTGTTTCCCGCCACCCAACAATATTGCGCATAGGCGGCGCGCGACGCACGGAGCCGACAAGTGCAACCTGTAGCACATCCACCTTTTCCAAGCATGCCAACCCACCAAAGCGCCGCCTCTGCCATCAACCTCGTCGATGAGGAAAACGAGAAGGCGCCATGGCCTGTTGAGGCCGAGGAACTCCCCGGCAACATGATGGATGACGCCCTGATGTGATAACCCACAAGTATAGGGGATCGCAACAGTTTTCGAGAGTAGGGTATTCAACGGAATTTATTGATTCAACACAAAGGGAGCCAAAGAATATTCTCAAGTATTAGCAGTTGAGTTGTCAATTCAACCACACCTGGATAACTTAGTATCTGCAGCAAAATATTTAGTAGCAAAGTAATATGATAGTAGTGGTAACGGTAACAAAAGTAACAGAAGCAAAAGTAATATTTTTGGTGTTTTGTAGTGATTGTAACAGTAGCAACGGAAAAGTAAATAAGCAAAGAACAATATAGGAAAAGCTCGTACGCATTGGATCGGTGATGGAGAATTATGCCAGATGCGGTTCATCATGTAACAGTCATAACATAGGGTGACACAGAACTAGCTCCAATTCATGAATGTAATGTAGGCATGTATTCCGAATATAGTCATACGTGCTTATGGAAAAGAACTTGCATGACATCTTTTGTCGTACCCTCCCGTGGCAGCGGGGTCCTAATGGAAACTAAGGGATATTAAGGCCTCCTTTTAATAGAGTACCGGAACAAAGCATTAGCACATAGTGGATACATGAACTCCTCAAACTATGGTCATCACCGGGAGTGGTCCCGATTATTGTCACTTCGGGGTGGCCGGATCATAACACATAGTAGGTGACTATAGACTTGCAAGATAGGATCAAGAACTCACATATATTCATGAAAGCATAATAGGTTCAGATTTGAAATCATGGCACTCGGGCCCTAGTGACAAGCATTAAGCATAGCAAAGTCATAGCAACACCAATCTCAGAACATAGTGGATACTAGGGATCAAACCCTAACAAAACTAACTCGATTACATGATAGATCTCATCAAACCCATCACCGTCCAGCAAGCCTATGATGGAATTACTCATGCACGGTGGTGAGCATCATGAAATTGGTGATGGAGGATGGTTGATGATGACGATGGCGACAAATCCCCCTCTCTGGAGCCCCGAACGGACTCCAGATCAGCCCTCATGAGAGGTTTTAGGGCTTGGCGGCGGCTCCGTATCGTAAAACGCGATGAATTCTTCTCTCTAATTTTTTTCTCCTCGAAAGAAAATATATAGAGTTGGAGTTGAGGTCGGTGGAGCGTCAGGGGGCCCACAAGGTAGGGGGGTGCGCCCTAGGGGGGAGGGTGCGCCCCCACCCTTGTGGACAGGGTGTGGGCCCCCTGACGTGCATTTTTCTTCCAGTATTTTTCTTATTTTCCAAATAGACGTTCCGTGGAGTTTCAGGTCATTTCGAGAACTTTTGTTTCTACACATAAATAACACCATGGAAAGTCTGCTGAAAATGGCGTTAGTCCGGGTTAGTTCCATTCAAATCATGCAAGTTAGAGTCCAAAACAAGGGCAAAAGTGTTTGGAAAAGTAGATACGACGGAGACGTATCAAGTCCCCCAAGCTTAAACCTTTGCTTGTCCTCAAGCAATTCAGTTGACAAACTGAAAGTGATAAAGAAAAAACTTTTACAAACTCTGTTTGCTCTTGTTGTTGTAAATATATAAAGCCAGTATTCAAGTTTTCAGCAAAGATTATGACTAAGCACATTCACAATAACTCTCAGGTCTCATGTTTACTCATATCAATGGCATAATCAACTAGCGAGCCATAATAATAAATCTCGGATGACAACACTTTCTCAAAACAATCATAATATGATATAACAAGATGGTATCTCGCTAGCCCTTTCTGAGACCGCAAAATATAAATGCAGAGCACCTTTGAAGATCAAGGACTGACTAAACATTGCAATTCATGGTAAAAGAGATCCAATCATAGTCATACCCTATATAAATTAATAGTAATGAATGCAAATGACAGCTGCGCTCTCCAGCTAGTGCTTTTTAATAAGAGGGCGATGACTCAACATAAAAGTAAATAGATAGGCCCTTCACAGAGGGAAGCAGGGATTTATAGAGGTGCTAGAGCTTGGTTTTGAAATATAGATAAATAATATTTTAAGCGGCATACTTTCATTGTCAACATAACAACCAAGAGATGGCGATATATTACATGCTACACACATTATAGGCGGTTCGCAAACAGAATGGTAAAGTTTATACTCCCCCTCCACCAACAAGCATCAACCATGACTTGCTCGAAACAACGAGTGTCTCCAACTAGCAACAGTCCTAGGGGGAGTTTTGTTTGCAATTATTTTGATTTAATTTGCATAAAGCATGGGACTAGGCATCCCGAAGACCAGCCATTTTCTCGTGAGTGAGGAGTGGAGTCCACTCCTCTTGAGAATAACCCTCCTAACATGGAAGATAAGGGCAGCCCTAGTTGATACATGAGCTATTCGAGCATACAAAACAGAATGTTTATTTTAAGGTTTAGAGTTTGGCACATTCGAATTTACTTGGAACGGCAGGTAAATACCGCATATAGGAAGGTATGGTGGACTCATATGGAATAACTTTGGGGTTTAAGGGATTGGATGCACAAGCAGTATTCCCGCTTAGTACAAGTGAAGGCTAGCAAAAGACTGGGAAGCGACCAACTAGAGAGCGATAACAGTCATGAACATGCATTAAAATTAATAAACATTGAGTACAAGCATGAGTAGGATATAATCCACCATGAACATAAATATCGTGAAGGCTATGTTGATTTGTTTCAACTACACATGTGAACATGTGCCAAGTCGAGTCACTTAATTCATTCAAAGGAGGATACCACCCCATTATACCACATCACAACCATTTTAATAGCATGTTGGCACGCAAGGTAAACCATTACAACTCATAGCTAATCAGGCATGGCACGAGCCACTATGATCTCTAATTGTCATTGCAAACATGTTTATTCATAATAAGCTGAATCAGGAACGATGAACTCATCATATTTACAAAAACAAGAGAGGTCGAGTTCATACCAGCTTGTCTCATCTCAGTCAGTCCATCATATATCGTCATAATTGCCTTTCACTTGCATGACCGAATGAAGTGAATAATAATAAGAGTGCAGGTGCATTAGGCTAAGCTGGAATCTGCGAGCATTCAATAAATAGGAGAAGACAAGGCAATATGGGCTCTTGGTTAAATCAACAATATTGCATATAAGAGCTACTTCAACAATTTAATCATGGTCTTCTCCTATCGACCCTGATACGTCTCCAACGTATCTATAATTTTTGATTGATCCATGCTATATTATCTACTGTTTTGGATTTTTATGGGCTTTATTATACACTTTTATATCATTTTTGGGACTAACCTATTAACCCAGAGCCCACTGCCAGTTTCTGTTTTTACCTTGTTTTAGGGTTTCGAAGAAAAGGAAAATCAAACGGAGTCCAGTTGACCTGAAACTTCACGGAACTCATTTTTGGAAGGAAAGAAGCCCAGAAGACTTGGAGTGCATGTTAGATCAGGAGTTCCGCCGCCAGAAGCCCCCGTAGCCACCGAAAGCCAATCTAGACCCGTTCTGGCACCCTGCCGGAGGGGGAATCCCTCTCCAGTGGCCATCTTCATCATCCCGGTGCTCTCCATGATGAGGAGGGAGTAGTTCTCCCTCGAGGATGAGGGTATGTACCAGTAGCTATGTGTTTGATCTCTCTCTCTCTCTCTGGTGTTCTTGAGGTGGTACGATCTTGATGTATCGCGAGCTTTGCTATTATATTTGGTTCCTATGATGTTTCTTCCCCCCTCTTTACTCTTTTGTAATGGATTGAGTTTCCCCTTTGAAGTTATCTTATCAGATTGAGTCTTTAAAGATTGGAGAACACTTGATGTATGTCTTGCCGTGCGTATCTGTGGTGACAATGGGATACCACGTGATTAACTTGATGTATGTTTTGGTGATTAACTTGCGGGTTCCGCCCATGAACCTATGCATAGGTGTTGGCACACGTTTTCGTCGTGATTCTCCAGTAGAAACTTTGGGGCACTCTTTGAGGTTCTATGTGTTGGTTGAATAGATGAATCTGAGATTGTGTGATGCATATCGTATAAGCATACCCACGTATACTTGAGGTGACATTGGAGTATCTAGGTGACATTAGGGTTTTGGTTGATTTGTGTCTTAAGGTGTTATTCTAGTACGAACTCTAGGGATGTTTGTGACACTTATATGAATAGCCCAACAGATTTATTGGAAAGAATAACTTTGAGGTGGTTTCGTACCCTACCATAATCTCTTTGTTCGTTCTCCGCTATTAGTGACTTTGGAGTGACTCTTTGTTGCATGTTGAGGGATAGTTATGTGATCCAATTATGTTATTATTGTTGAGAGAACTTGCACTAGTGAAAGTATGAACCCTAGGCCTTGTTTCCTATCATTGCAATACCGTTTATGCTCACTTTTATCATTAGTTACCTTGCTGTTTTTATAATTTCAGATTACAAATACCTTTATCTACTATCCATATACCACTTGTATCACCATCTCTTCGCTGAACTAGTGCACCTATACAATTTACCATTGTATTGGGTGTGTTGGGGACACAAGAGACTCTTTGTTATTTGGTTGCAGTGTTGCTTGAGAGAGACCATCTTCATCCTACGCCTCCTACAGATTTATAAACCTTAGGTCATCCACTTGAGGGAAATTTGCTACTGTCCTACAAACCTCTGCACTTGGAGGCCCAACAACGTCTACAAGAAGAAGGTTGTGTAGTAGACATCAAGCTCTTTTCTGGCGCCGTTGCCGGGGAGGTGAGTGCTTGAAGGTATATCTTTAGATCTTGCAATCGAGTCTTTTAGTTTCTTGTTTTATCACTAGTTTAGTTTATAAAAGTAAACTACAAAAAAATGGAATTGAGTTTATCTCATACGCTTCATCTTTTTAATATCTTTCGTGACTATGATGGAAAGGAAAATTGTGCCAAAGTGTTAGAAGAAGAATGCATTAAAATGTTTGGCACTAAATCTTTGAATGATGAGCATGATTGCAATGTTGTTAGTATGAACTCCTTGAATATCCATGGTACTAATGATGATTGCACTAGTTATGATGAAAATGTCTCCTATAAACATGTAAATTTTTGTGGAGTGCATTGGGTTTGCAAGTACACACCAAATAGGGAAGATAGATATTGCAAGAGGCATAAGTACTTAGAAACTAAGTTGTTGCAAGAAAGGCTAGATGATTGTGCTGAAGATTTTAATTTTCTTGGCCGTACTTGTATACTTTGCAATGAACAAGGTCATTTAGCTATCCGATGCAAATTGTTTCATGATCTAATCGTGTCCAAAAATTGTGATGACTTGATTTCCCTTGAACATTATAATGAACTTAGTTTTCTTATGAGATACTAAGAAATGAAACATATAACTAAACATCTTCCAAAATTTGCCCGTTATAAACTTCTTGGTTTTGATCTAGAGGAAATTTATATGTATTGTGCGGTGAATTGCATTGAAAATCCTTATATTGCCAATTACACAAAGAAAAGAAAACATATAGAAGATGAACAGAATACTAATGAAAGGTAAGAGACTTCCCAATACCCTCCTGTTATTTCTTATGATGAATCAGGTAACGAGGAGGAGCCTCCTATTCAACCAATCTCATTAATAAGGAGCTCCAAAAAGAGGATTGAACCCACACATGATGTGGTGAAGAAGAAGAAAAGAAAAAGAAAGAGAGGTAAAATGATATCTCTCCCAAATAATGTTTCTCCTATTACTATTGTGCCTCATGAAAATATAATTGTGAGAGATAATGATACTTCTTATGATCTTGAAAATCTTTTTTGCACTTGCTTGGAAGAATATGATAATTTCTTTACTATTGGTGCTATCCATACTATTAATGATGAGAGTGATTATGCTTATGATATGAAAAGGCCCAAGCTTGGGGATGCTATGTTTGATGAATATGATGTTTTTGATAGTATATTTGCTGCAATTAATGTTTGTCCCAAGCTTGGGGATGCTACGTTTAATGAAGATGCATGATATTTTTAGTCTCCCAAGTTTTGATATGCAAATTTATAATGATGATAGCATGCCTCCTGCTTATGATAATTATTGTGATGATACATATGCTATAAAAAGTAGTGATGATTATATTTATAAAACTTGTCATGATTATGATTATCCTTTTTCTGAACATTACTCTTTTAATGTGGAAACAATTTATAGTATTCAAGTCTCTTATGACACTCCCACTATTTCGAATGAGAAGAATTTTGCTTTTGTGGAGAGTAATAAAATTGTATGCTTGTAGATCATGAAAAGAATGCTTTAGGTTCTGGTTATATCGTTGAATTTATTCATGATGCTACTGAAAATTATTATGAGGGAGGAATATATGCTTGTAGGAATTGCAATAATATCAAGTTTCCTCTCTATGTGCTTAAAATCTTGAAGTTATGCTTGTTTTGCTTTCCTATGCAAGTTGATTCTTGTTCCGACAAGTTGTTTGCTCACAAAATCCCTATGCATAGGAAGTGGGTTAGAATTAAATGTGCTAGTCATATTCTTCATGATGCTCTCTTTATGTTTTAATTCTTATCTTTTATGTGGGCATCATTGAAATCATCATGCCTAGCTAGGGGCGTTAAATGATAGCGCTTGTCGGGAGGCAACCCAATTTTATTTTTTCTTTGCCTTTTGCTCCTGTTTAGTAATAAATAATTCATCTAGCCTCTGTTTGGTTGTGTTTTTTATGTTTTAATTAGTGTTTGTGCCAAGTAGAACCGTTGGGAAGACTTGGGGAAGTCTTTGCGATCATGCTGTAAAAAACAGAAACTTTAGCGCTCACGAGAACTGCTGCCATTTTTATTTGGAGAGTGATATTTAGTTAATTATTTTTGAATATAATTAATAGATAAATTCCTCAGGTCCACCAATTTATTTTAGAATTTTATGAGTTCCATAAGTATACGTTTGATCCACATTACTACAGACTGTTCTGTTTTTGACAGATTCTGTTTTTCGTGTGTTGTTTGCTTATTTTAATGAATCTATGGCTAGTAAAAGAGTTTATAAACCATAGAGAAGTTGGAATACATTAGGTTTAACACCAATATAAATAAAGAATTAGTTCATTACAGTACCTTGAAGTGGTGTTTTGTTTTCTTTCACTAATGGAGCTTACGAGTTTTCTGTTAAGTTTTGTGTTGTGAAGTTTTCAAGTTTTGGGTAAAGATTCGATAGATTATGGAATAAGGAGTGGAAAGAGGCAAATCTTGGGGATTCCCAAGGCACCCCAAGGTAAGATTCAAGGACAAACAAGAGCCTAAGCTTGGGAATGCCCCGGATGGCATCCTCTCTTTCATCTTCGTTCATCGGTAACTTTACTTGGAGCTATATTTTTATTCGCCACATGATATGTGTTTTGCTTGGAGCGTCATTTTATTTTATTATGTTTTGCTTACTGTTTGAATAAAATACCAAGATTTGAAAATCTTAAATTTTAGAGAGTCTTCACATAGTGGCATAATTATTCGACTACTCATTGATCTTCACTTATATCTTTCGGAGTAGTTTGTCGTTTGCTCTAGTGCTTCCCTTATATCTTTTTAGAGCACGGTGGTGGTATTATAGAAATAGATGAACTCTCATGCTTCACTTATATCATTTTGAGAGTTTTAAATAGCATGGTAATTTTCTTAAAAAATCCTAATATGCTAGGCATCCAAGAATAGTAAAAACTTTCATATAGAGTATTGAATACTAAGAGAAGTTTGATGCTTGATGATTGTTTTGAGATATGGAGATGGTGATATTAGAGTCATGCTAGTTGAGTAGTTGTGAATTTGAGAAATACTTGTGTTGAAGTTTGTGATTCACATAGCATGCACGTATGGTGAACCGTTATGTGATGAAGTCGGAGCATGATTTATTTATTGATTGTCCTCCTTATGAGTGGTGGTCGGGGACGAGCGATGGTCTTTTCCTACCAACCTATCCCCCTAGGACCATGCGCGTAGTACTTTGTTTCGATAACTAATAGATTTTTGCAATAAGTATGTGAGTTCTTTATGACTAATGTTGAGTCCATGGATTATCCGCACTCTCACCCTTCCACCATTGCAAGCCTCTCTAGTACCGCGCAACTTTCGCTGGTACCATAAACCCACCATATACCTTCCTCAAAACAGCCACCATACCTACCTATTATGGCATTTCCATAGCCATTATGAGATATATTGCCATGCAACTTTCCGCCGTTCCGTTTATTATGACACGCATCATCATTGTCATATTGCTTTGCATGATCATGTAGCTGACATTGTATTTGTGGCAAAGCCACCATTCATAATTCTTTCATACACGTCACTCATGAGTCATTGCACATCCCGGCACACCGTTGGAGGCATTCATATAGAGTCATATTTTGTTCTAAGAATCGAGTTGTAATTCTTGAGTTGTAAGTAAAAAGAAGTGTGATGATCATCATTATTAGAGCATTGTCCTAGTGAGGAAAGGATGATGGAGACCATGATTCCCCCAAAAGTCGGGATGAGACTCCGGATGAAAATAAATAAATAAAAGAGGCCAAAGAAGCCCAAATAAAAAAAAGAGAAAAGAGGCCATAAAAAATGAGAAGGCCCAAATAAAAAAAAATAAAAAAAATGAGAGAAAATAGAGAAGGGACAATGCTACTATCCTTTTACCACACTTGTGCTTCAAAGTAGCACCATGATCTTTATGATAGAGAGTCTCCTATGTTGTCACTTTCATATACTAGTGGGAATCTTTCATTATAGAACTTGGCTTGTATATTCCAATGATGGGCTTCCTCAAAATGCCCTAGGTCTTCGTGAGCAAGCAAGTTGGATGCACACCCACTTAGTTTCTTTTTGAGCTTTTATACACTTATAGCTCTAGTGCATCCGTTGCATGGAAATCCCTACTCACTCACATTGATATTATTGATGGACATCTCCATAGCCCGTTGATACGCCTAGTTGATGTGAGACTATCTTCTCCTTTTTTTCTTCTCCACAACCACCATTCTATTCCACCTATATGCTATGTCCATGGCTCACGCTCATGTATTGCGTGAAGATTGAAAAAGTTTGAGAACATCAAAAGTATGAAACAATTGCTTGGCTTGTCATCGGGGTTGTGCATGATTTAAATATTTTGGGTGGTGAAGATGGAGCATAGCCAGACTATATGATTTTGTAGGGGTAGCTTTCTTTGGCCATGTTATTTTGAGAAGAAATGATTGCTTAGTTAGTATGCTTGAAATATTATTGTTTTTATGTCAATATTAAACGGTTGTCTAGAATCTTATGGATCTGAATATTCATGCCACAATTAAGAAGAATTACATTGAAATTATGCCAAGTAGCACTCCGCATCAAAAGTCCTTTTTTTAGCATTTACCAACTCGAGGACGAGTAGGAATTAAGCTTGGGGATGCTGATACGTCTCCAACGTATCTATAATTTTTGATTGCTCCATGCTATATTATCTACTATTTTGTATGTTTATGGGCTTTATTATACACTTTTATATCATTTTTGGGACTAACCTATTAACCCAGAGCCCAGTGCCAGTTTCTGTTTTTACCTTGTTTTAGGGTTTCGAAGAAAAGGAAAATCAAATGGAGTCCAATTGACCTGAAACTTCACGGAACTCATTTTTGGAAGGAAAGAAGCCCAGAAGACTTGGAGTGCATGTCAGGGGACCTTTGAGGAGGCCACAAGGTAGGGGGGCACGCCCACCCCCTAGGGCGCGCCCTCCACCCTCGTGGGCCCCTCATGGCCCCCCTGACGTATTTCTTCTGCCTATATATCTCCATATACCCAAAAACTTCCAGAGAGCACAATAGATAGGGAGTTTCGCCGCCAGAAGCCTCTGTAGCCACCGAAAGCCAATCTACACCCATTCCGGCACCCTGCCGGAGGGGGAATCCCTCTCCGGTGGCCATCTTCATCATCTCGGTGCTCTCCATGACGAGGAGGGAGTAGTTCTCCCTCGGGGCTGAGGGTATGTACCAGTAGCTATGTGTTTGATCTCTCTCTCTCTCTCTCTCCCTCTCTCTCATGTTCTTGAGGTGGTATGATCTTGATGTATCGCGAGCTTTGCTATTATATTTGGTTCCTATGATGTTTCTTCCCCCCTCCACTCTTTTGTAATGGATTGAATTTCCCCTTTGAAGTTATATTATCAGATTGAGTCTTTAAAGATTTGAGAACACTTGATGTATGTCTTGCCGTGCATATCTGTGGTGACAATGGGATACCACGTGATTCACTAGATGTATGTTTTGGTGATCAACTTGCGGGTTCCGCCCATGAACCTATGCATAGGGGTTGGCACACGTTTTCGTCGTGATTCTCCGGTAGAAATGTAGCGACCCGACCTCAGATGGCCAAGTCTCTGTGCTTCAGTGTCATCCCTGGATCAGTAGTGCTGACACACACAGTACTCGAAGGATTTATAACAGAGTAGCAATCACACACTCATTACATCGAAAAGTCTCAAGAGAGAACTTATTACAATAATATGTCTTAAGGCCATCTAATACGATAACAACAGAAGGCTTGGAAGATAAAGTGAGTCCATTAACTCCAACGGCATAGCTGAGCTGCACGGCAACGACCTAACGAACCTTACTCCTCGTCTGAAAAGTCTGTAACATAATACGTTGCAGCCCGAAAACGGGTCAGCACATGGAATATGCTGGCAAAATAACACAGTAGAGCAAGAACTGAATAATGATATCACTACATGCATATTTGGCTGGTGGAAAGCTCTATGGTTATAGTTTTTGTGAAAAGCCAATCTTTCCCTACAACAAAGGAATAGATTTTAATTTAACTATCATGGTAGTTGAACAACATTGATAAGGTTCCTCCAACTCAATCCCAATTAAAGTGATTAACATCCCAACAATATTAATTAAGAATGATGAGATACATGTGATAACCCAAATACTAGATACTCAAGAACTGTCCATAACCGGGGACATGACTAATCATGATTAGATTATACACTCTGCCGAGGTTTGTGCACTTTTCCCCACAAGACTCGATCGCCTCCGTTGGATTTCTCGCACTACAGGGTGTTTGATAAACGGATGACCGAGACACAGTTGAGGGAGTCCTGGATTAGGGGGTGTCCGGATGGCCGGACTATACCTTCAGCCGGACTCCTGGACTATGAAGATACAAGATTGAAGACTTCGTCCCATGTCCGGAAGGGACTTTCCTTGGCGTGGAAGGCAAGCTTGGTGATACAGATTATAGATCTCCTACCATTGTAACCGACTTTGTGTAACCCTAACCCTCTCCGGTGTCTATATAAACCGGAGGGTTTTAGTCCGTAGGACAACATACAGAACAACAATCATACCATAGGCTAGTTTCTAGGGTTTAGCCTCTCCAATCTCGTGGTAGATCTACTCTTGTACTACCCATATCATCAATATTAATCAAGCAGGACGTAGGGTTTTACCTCCATCAAGAGGGCCCGAACCCGGGTAAAACTTCGTGTCACTTGCCTCCTGTTACCATCCGGCCTAGACGCACAGTTCGGGACCCCCTACCCGAGATCCGCCGGTTTTTACACCGACATTGGTGCTTTCATTGAGAGTTCCTCTGTGTCATCGTCGTCAGGCTTGATGGCTCCTATGATCATCAATAGCGCTGCAGTCCAGGGTGAGACCTTCCTCCCCGGACAGATCTTCGTCTTCGGCAGCTTCGCACTGTGGGCCAATTCACTTGGCCATATGGAGCAGATCGAAAGCTATGCCCCTGGCCGTCAAGTCAGATTTGGAAGTTTAAACTACATGGCTGGCATCTGCGGGGACTTGATCTTCGACGGATTCGAGCCACTGCCGAGTGCCGCACTGTTACGACGAGCATGATCTAGCTCTGCCGCCGAACAGTGCCCTGGAGGCTGCACCCGCATCGGCTTCAACCCTTAATTCGGAGCCAACTACGCCGATCGAGGATGGGCGGTTGGACGCCGCCTCGGGGGCTGCGATCCCAACGGCTATCGAGCCGAACACCAGCCCCGCACTCCGCGAGACTCGTGACTCCAAGGAGCTAGACTCCTCTCCGGACTCCGAACCTTCCGCGCCCCTGCCGATCGAATCTGATTGGGCGCCGATCATGGAGTTTACTACCGCGGACATCTTTCAGCACTCGCCTTTCGGCGATCTTTTGAAGACACTAAAGTCTCTCTCTTTATCAGGAGAGCCCTGGCCGGACTACGGTCAGCAAGGTTGGGATGCGGACGATGAAGAAATTCAAAGCCCACCCACCACCCACTTTGTAGCCACTGTCGACGATTTAACCGACATGCTCGACTTCAACTCCGAAGACATCGACGGTATGGACGCCGATGAAGGAGACGATGAAGAACCAGCACCTATTGGGCCCTGGAAAGCCACCTCGTCGTATGACATATACATGGTGGACACCCCAAAAGAAGGAGATGGTGATGGAACAGCGGAGGATGACCCCTCCAAGAAACAGCCTAAGCGCTGGCGTCAGCGGCGCCACTCAAAATCCCGCCAAAGCAAATATGGTGATTCCAGCACGGGAGATAATAATACTCCGGAGAGTGCCGAAGAAAACCCCCTCCAGCAAGATTCAGCATAGGAGGATGGAGAAAACATCCCTCATGAGAGAGCGGCAGACAGAGAGGTCGAGGACGATAACTATATGCCTCCCTCCGAAGACGAGGCAAGCCTCGACGATGACGAATTCGTCGTGCCAGAGGATCCCGTCGAGCAAGAGCGTTTTCAACGCAGGCTTATGGCCACGGCAAGAAGCCTCAAGAAAAAACAGCAACATCTTAGAGCTGATCAAGATTTGCTAGTTGACAGATTGACTGAAGTCCTTGCGGCCGAAGAGCATAAACTCGAACGCCCCTCCAAGAGCTACCCAAAGCATAGGTTGCTACCCCGATTAGAGGAGGAAGCACTTAAACCTACATCACCAGCACTCGATACGGCCGACCGGCCACCTCGTGGCCGTGACAGAGAGGCCTCTCGGCCCTCTACTCAAGCCGCACCCCGTACCAAGGCGTGGGAAAATGCGCCTGACCTGCGAGATATGTTGGAGGACAAGGCAAGGCAAACAAGATGGATCTACGGATCGCGTGGGTGCCCCACAACTCAAGACGGTAACCCTCACGCCGGACACAAATCCGATAGGGCCGAACATAGTAGACAAAGCTCATCGGAGCTACGTCGTGATATAGCCTAGTACAGAGGCGCCGCACACCCACTATGCTTCACAGACGAAATAATGGATCATCAAATCCCTGAGGGTTTCAAACCCGTAAACATCGAATCATATGATGGCACAATAGATCCTCCGGTATGGATCGAGGATTATCTCCTTCATATCCACATGGCCCGCGGCGATGATCTCCACGCCATCAAATACCTCCCACTCAAGCTTAAAGGACCAGCTTGGCATTGGCTTAACAGCTTGCCAACAGGATCAATCAGTTGTTGGGAGGACCTAGAAGCCGCATTCCTCGACAATTTCCAGGGCACTTATGTCCGACCACCAGACGCCGATGACCTAAGTCACGTAATTCAGCAGCCAGAGGAATCGGCCAGGCAATTCTTGACTCGGTTCCTAACAAAGAAAAATCAAATAGTCGACTGTCCGGACGTAGAGGCCCTAGCAGCCTTCAAGCACAATATCCGTGACGAGTGGCTTGCCCGGCACCTTGGACAGGAAAAGCCGAAATCTATGGCAGAACTCACGACACTCATGACCCGCTTTTGCGCGGGGGAAGACAACTGGCTTGCTCGTAGCAACAATATGACCAAGAACCCTAGTAATTCGGATACCAGGGACAGTAGTGGTAGGTCGCGTCGCAACAAGCAGAAGCGCCGCATTAACGGCGACAATGCAGAGGATACGACAGTTAATGCCGGATTCAGAGGCTATAAATCCGGTCAGCGGAAAAAGCCATTCAAAAGAAATCCTAGGGGCCTGTCCAGTTTGGACCGAATACTCGACCGCTTGTGCCAGATACATGGCACCCCCGAAAAGCCGGCCAATCACACCAACAGGGATTGTTGGGTGTTCAAGCAGGAAGGCAAGTTAAATGCCGAAAATACCGACAAGGGGCTGCATAGCGATGATGACGAAGAGCCCCGGCCGCCAAAAAATAGTGGACAGAAGGGTTTTCCCCCACAAGTACGGACGGTGAACATGATATACGCAACTCACATCCCCAAGAGGGAGCGGAAGCACGCGTTAAGGGACGTATACGCGGTAGAGCCAGTCGCCCCAAAGTTCAACCCATGGTCCTCCTGCCCGATCACCTTTGATCGAAGGGACCATCCCACTAGCACCCGTCATGGCGGATTCGCCGCATTAGTTCTAGACCCAATTATTGACGGATTTCATCTCACTAGAGTCCTTATGGACGGCGGCAGCAGCCTGAACCTGCTTTACAAGGATACAGTGCGGAAAATGGGCATAGATCCCTCGAGGATTAAGCCCACCAAAACGACCTTTAAAGGCGTAATACCAGGTGTAGAGGCAAACTGTACAGGTTCAGTCACACTTGAAGTGGTCTTCGGATCTCCGGATAATTTCCGAAGCGAGGAGTTGATCTTCGACATAGTCCCATTCCGCAGTGGCTATCACGCACTGCTCGGGCGAACCGCATTTGCCAAGTTCAATGCGGTACCGCACTACGCATACCTTAAGCTCAAGATGCCAGGCCCTCGAGGAGTAATTATGGTCAATGGAAACACCGAACGCTCCCTCCGAACGGAGGAGCACACGGCGGCCCTTGCAGCAGAAGTACAAAGCAGCTTCTCCAGGAAGTTCTCTAGTCCGGCCACTAAACGTCCAGACACCGTCAAGCGCGCCCGGAGTAACCTACAACAAGACCGCATGTCACGTTCCGAGCAGGCATAGTAATGCGGCCCCAACCCCAGCCCTCGCAAAAATGCGACGCTAGTGCTTCACGTACATAAATACGCTCTAGAAATACCATGGGTACAGGGGGAGGGGCACCATCACGGCACGCCCGAAACACGACTTAAACAGCACCAGGGGCTGCCAATTTTTAAATTTTCTCTTACTTTCAGGACTCCATTCTTCAAAAGGCCTGTTCGGCAGTTCAATTGCCGCACAAACGATGCAAGAACCAGGGAAGCAGACAAGCCATGCCACATTACGGAACTCCCAGGTGGTCTCTATCACGAGCAGTATACCTGTTTTGCATACCATTCCGCAGCCTGCCCCTGGAACGGACATGTTAAATAGTCCAACCTTTTGCTTCTCGCATTATTTGTACCGTTCTGCTTTGATCGCAGCCCGTTTTTAATAAACAATGCATAGCTTATGTCTATTTTTGCATTACTTTTTTTTACAAATATATGTTCCTTAACGACATGTTGCACCCGCACACTTTGGTACGGCCAAAATACGCCAAGGGCTTTAGTACCCCTCAATATGGTGTGACAAGTCCGAACACTTTAACAAGTGCGGCACCCCAAACTTATAGCATTATATGCATCGGCTCCGAATCGTGTCTTGGGTCAATAGTTGGGTTTGCCCGGCTCCTATGTTTTGGTGCCTTACGTTCCGCTATATCGGCTAAGGTAGTACTAGGAGAACTACTGCGATTGTGCCCCAGTTGAGCTGGGTCGAGCACCTCAGTAGAGAAAGCTAAAACTGACTGCCATGATGAAGCGAGAGCTGGTCGCTATTCGAGAGGTTTTTCGAGTCCCTAAAGACTTATGCCGCTTAGAGCGAGGAGTTGGCTCTGTCCGGCCAAGGCGTGGATAGCGCCCCGAACTCGGTCTTCCGAATACCAGGGGCTTCGCCGAAATTTAAAATTATAGAATTCTATGGCTAAGTGAGAGTGTTCACGCATTATAGTCCGATTGCCTTGTTCGTTGTGCTGAGCGCCTCCCTCGATGGACCCAAACATGGGAAAAAGAGCGCTTAGGTTTATCCCCGAACACTCCAGCACTAGCGGCATGGGGGCAGAAGTCGATGACTCGCCATCTCTCAAAATTGATAAACAACCGCATACAAGGTAATATTTTAAATTCCAACAACATTGCTTAGCGCATATGAACAAGTTTTCAGCGCACAGGACAAAACGAGCGAGTTTTACTCAAAAGTTACATCCCTAGAATATTCATCCGCCACAAGGCAGGCACCCTTCAGAACATTCTTATAATAATTCTCGGGCTTGCGATGCTCTTTCCCCGGCGGTGGCCCGTCCTTCACAAGCTTCTCAGCATCCAGCTTGCCCTAGTGCACCTTAGCACGGGCAAGGGCCCTACAGACACCTTCAATGCAGACGGAGCGCTTGATGACTTCGAGCCTTGGACAGGCCTCCACCAGCCGCCGCACTAGCCCGAAATAGCTCCCAGGCAGAGCCTCTCCAGGCCACAGCCGAACTATGAGGCCTTTCATGGCCTGTTCGGCCACCTTGTGGAGCTCGACCAGTTGCTTCAGCTGGTCGCTCAGGGGCACGGGGTGTCCGGCCTCAGCATACTGGGACCAGAACACCTTCTCTGTCGAGCTGCCCTCCTCGGCTCGATAGAATGCGGCAGCATCGGACACTCTACGGGGAAGATCTGCGAATGCCCTTGGAGAGCTCCGGATTCGGGTAAGTAACAAGTAACTCACGTTTATGTGTTTGCTTTGCGTAAAGAATGCCTTACCCGCCGCTATCTTTTTCACTGCATCCAACTCCTGGAGGGTCTTCTGGGATTCGGCCTTGGCAGACTTGGCATTTTCAATAGCCATCGCGAGCTCGGACGCTCGCGTCTTTGAGTCAAGCTCCAAACTCTCATGTTTCTTCATGAGAGCCTGGAGCTCTTGCCGCACCTTGCCAACCTGGGCCTCATACTTCTCCCTCTCGGTGCGCTCTGTGGCCGCCCTCTTCTCGGCCTCGACCAGCGTTTGCTTAAGGGTTGCCACCTCAGACGTGGCCCCTACAATAGCCACGATAATCCTGTCATTTTCTGCAATTGCACTTTTTTATATATACTTAAACAAGGTATTTCTTACCTTCATTGTCCTCGAGCTGCTTCTTGGCACGCCCGAGCTCTTGCTCGGACTGCTCGAGGTTCTGCTTTAGCGTGTCCACTTCCGCAGTCAGTGCGGCGGACGCCAGCAGAGAAGCCTGCATACGCATATTGACTCCTTTTTGTTAGACTCCTGCGAATTTTACTTGATCCTCTATTCGGCTTTTCTTCCCGAACGCCAAACAGAGCATCAGGGGCTACTGTTTATGTGGTAATATTATTTACACATTCTTTACTTACCTCAAAGCCTGTTAAAAGGCTAGTACAAGCTTCAGTCAGTCCACTCTTGGCGGACTGAACCTTCTGGACCACCGCACTCATAATGGTGCGGTGCTCCTCGTCGATGGAGGCGCCTTTGAGCACCTCCAACAGATTTTCCGGCGCCTCCGGTTGGACGGGGGTCACCGGCACGGTGGGCTTGCTCCTCTTGGAAGGAGGTCCCCCGCCGGACTCTAGAACCTTTGAAGGTTCCGGAGCGGTGTCCGGCCTAGAGCCGGACTTGGAGCCTTGGGGGGTTTTATCCCCTTTACTCCTGGAGTCCGGGAGGTCGCCTTGCGGCGCCTCCAGGACCACCTCCTCCCGGCTTGGAACCTGTTGGGACAACACTTCGGCGTCGTCCGTAGGGCGGGGGGAGGAGGCCGTCGGAAGCGAATTCACATCCAACGAGTCCAGTGAACCGCTCGACGTCGCGTCGAGCCAGTCTTTGGGTGGGCTGCGTAATCATATTCGACATAAGGGAAAGCTGTGCAATAAAGGAATACTATGAATTACTCTGGTATCCGGATACTTACGATTTCGCCAGGGGCTTGGCCCTGAGCGGCCACTCCTCTCCGCTGTCGTCGGCGTCAGTGGAGTAGTCCGGGGGAATGGTTTTCTCCTTCTTGGACCCTTCAGCCTCCCCAGTGAGGGCGGCCTTCCTTTTCTTCTCTCCTCCCGCTGGGGGGGGAGAGGTCTCTTCTTCCTCCTCCTCGTCTTCACGGGAGGAATGCGCCTTGGAGTCGTCGGATGATGAACCCGACACCTCCTGGCGCCGGGCACTCTTTCAAGTCCCCGTGGCCTTCTTCTCCGACACCACAAGGGGTGCCAGAACCAGCAGCTTCGCCAAGAAGGCATCGGCTGGGTCTTCGGGCAAAGGAGCCGGACAGTCGATCTGTCCGGACTTTGCCTGCCAAACCTATCAAAGGTAAGGGAGCTTAGATCCCGCATAGAGTTAAACTATGAAAAACTAATACCCTGTAAAAGGTACGAACAACTTACCACGCTAGCATGACGCTGCACGCTGAATCCACGATCCTCGGTAGTGGATGTGGGAGCCTCGGCACCCTTGAAAAGCACCTTCCAGGCATCTTCGTACATCGTGTCGAAGAGCCTGCTCAGAGTTCGATGCTGCGCCGGGTTGAACTCCCACAGATTGAAGGCTCGTTGTTGACACGGGAGGATCCAGCGGATGAGCATAACCTGGACTACATTGACAAGCTTGAGCTGCTTGTCCACCAGGGTTTGGATGCATGTTTGCAGTCCAGTCACCTCTCCTTTGCTGCCCCACGACAGGACCGTCTCTTTCCAGGACGTGAGCCGCGTTGGGGGTCCGGACCGGAACTCGGGGGCTGCGACCCACTCAGGGTCGCGCGGCTCGGTGATGTAAAACCACCCCGATTGCCACCCCTTCAGGGTCTCCACATAGGAGCCCTCGAGCCATAAGACGTTGGGCATCTTGCCCACCATGCCACCTCCACACTCCGCCTGGTTGCCGTGCACCACCTTCGGCTTGACATTGAAAGTCTTGAGCCATAGGCCGAAATGGGGGCGGATGCAGAGGAAAGCCTCACAAACGATGATAAACGCCGAGATGTTGAGGATGAAGTTTGGGGCCAGATCATGGAAATCCAGGCCATAGTAGAACATGAGTCCCCGTACGAATGTGTGGATAGGAAAGCCCAGTCCGCCGGGGAAGTGGGGAAGGAACACTACCCTCTCATGGGGCCTTGGGGTGGGGAGGAGCTGCCCCTCTTCGGGAAGCCGATACGCGATGTCGTTAGACAAGTATCCGGCCTTCCTTAGTTTTTTGATGTGTCCCTCCGTGACGGAGGAGACCATCCACTTGCCTCCCGCTCCGGACATGGCTGGAGAAGGTTGAGGTGGGGAGTGCGGACTTGGGCGCTAGAGCTCGAGTGCGCTAAAATGGATAGGCAAAGGAGGAAGAAGGCGTAGGTGAAAAGGTGGATCCTTATCCCCTTATATGGGTGGACGCAACTACGTGTCCCCACCAGCCTAGTAAAACTCGCTTATCTCCAAGCGCCATGATCAATGGCGCGGTTGGGTTACCCATGCCCGTATTGATGAGAATCCCATAATAAAGGGACACGATCTCTGCTTTAACAAGACGTGCCAAGGAAACCGCCTCGCATGACGTGCTGAGGTGGGATAATAAAATGATTCGGATAAAGGCTTGGCCGTGGTGTGTCACACTATGGAATACATCAGCAGATTAGATTTGTGTAAATATTATTCTCTCTATGGCAATATGTAAAAACTTATTTTGCAGAGCCGGACAATATCTTTGTGTTCAAAATATTCTATGAAGTACTTGGAGGAGGAACCCGCCTTGCAATGTCAAAGACAATCTGCGCGCCGGACTCGTCGTCATTGAAGCCTGGTTCTGGGGCTACTAAGGGAGTCCTGGATTAGGGGGTGTCCGGATGGCCGAACTATACCTTCAGCCGGACTCCTGGACTATGAAGATACAAGATTGAAGACTTCGTCCCGTGTCCGGAAGGGACTTTCCTTGGCGTGGAAGGCAAGCTTGGTGATACAGATATATAGATCTCCTACCATTATAACCGACTTTGTGTAACCCTAACCCTCTCCGGTGTCTATATAAACCAGAGGGTTTTAGTCCGTAGGACAACATACAGAACAACAATCATACCATAGGCTAGCTTCTAGGGTTTAGCCTCTCCGATCTCGTGGTAGATCTACTCTTGTACTACCCATATCATCAATATTAATCAAGCAGGACATAGGGTTTTACCTCCATCAAGAGGGCCCGAACCTGGGTAAAACTTCGTGTCCCTTGCCTCCTGTTACCATCCGGCCTAGACGCATAGTTCGGGCCCCCTACCCGAGATCCGCCGGTTTTGACACCAACAACAGTCTTTCAGAAACATTAACTCTCTACTCCGGACAGACCATACCAAACCTACATCCCACTACCCGCTGATCTACCTCTTCAAGAGCTTCACATAACTTACTCAACTATGCTAGAGCCCATAATAGCCTGTGGCTGCACACGGAAGTTTCTAGCATGAATCATCTCAGTTCCCTTTGAGCCTGGGTGGCGGTCCATAGGAAGATCACACAGGTACTCCGGGATTTCCAAAAAATACAGACAACACTGGGTACTCCAGGTGCCTCAATCCACCCAGATGTTAATTTAAGTTGCCACCTTAAGTTGAACCATTAATTAACAAACTCACATTTGTCATGGATTTCACTCAAACCCAAACCACGTCTACGAGCATAGCATACCATAGCAATATAAGCAACGCGTAGAAGTAACTCCCAAGGGTTTGAATGTAACACGGTAATAGGTTCTACCTCATCAACTACTTCCCAACCCACATGTCAATGACATCCTAATCATGCAATGTTTGAGGATTGGAACTAATGCATAAAAACTGGGTGATAAAAGGGATATGATGAAAGTGTTACTTGCCTTGCTGACGGTCTGCGAAACCAAGGGACTCGTAGTAGCACGCTTCGCACTCCGGGTGTTCTATCGCAAACAAACAATAACATACATAAGCAACAAGCGAATATGCGCAAGCAAAACTCAAATAAAAGAGGTTGACCAGAAGGTTCAACTTAAGAACTCTGGTTCGCAAAAGGAATCTAATCAAATGGAGCAACGAAACTCAAACGGCGAAAGAAAGAAGCTTCTTTTACTAATATGAACCTTGGTCAAAATTTTACAGTATCAAAACTTATTTAAGTTTGTTAAATGGAAAGAGGGTCTCGAGACGAAGATCTAGGCGCTTGAATCGCCTGATTCCGACTAACGAGCAAAAAGATAAACAGAAACTAAGATCGGATCAGAAATCGTGATCAGAAAACTCGCGGAATAAATCCGATAAAAGAAAACTCACGAACAGACTAACGAACGAGCGTTCGTTAGCTGTAATTAACGGGCGAAAACTGTTCGTTACAACGAACGTACGAACGAACGTCCGCTAACTAGAAGTACCGAGAAAAACTGGCGATCCGAAAAAAAAACGAATCTAGGGTTTTCTTAAAAAACCGAACGGTTCTTTAAAAAAACCGGCGGCTCGGATCCGGCGGCTACCTCCGGCGATGCGAGGTGGCGGCGCGGGGCGCGGCAAGCGGCGGCAGCGGCGGCGATGACTTAGCGCGGGCGTCGGGGTGGTGGTGGTTTGGGGTGGCGGTGGTGGCGTCTATATAAAGGGCGGGGCGGGGCGGCTTGCTTGGAGGAGGGGCAAGCGGTGGCGGCGGCGGAGTCCAGCTCGGACTCCTAGTCCGAGCGGCGGCGGGGCAGCGTGCGCACGGGGAGGCGGTGGCGGCTGTGGGCCGGCCTGGCTCGGCTGGGCCTTAGGCCCAGTCAGGCGCGGGAACTTTTTTTTAATAATTCCGCCGACAGAAATAAAATCCTAGAAAAATAAATAAAAAATCTAAAAATGCCAAAATAAATTTTCATCGTCTAAATAAAATATTTAGAACGAGATGAACATTTTCTTGGCCCTAAAATGCAACTTTGCGAACGTGCAATTTTTCTAATGCAAACAAAAATTGCAATAATATCCAAATAAAACAAATATTTGATTTTAATATTTTTCCTCCTATATTTCAATTATCTTGGAGAAGTCATATTATCTCCTCTCATATATTTTAATATGAAATATTTTCGGAGAGAAAAATAATTAAAACCAAAATCCTCGTTTCAGATTTGATAAAAATCAAATAGGAAAACCGGGGAAATCCCCAACTCTCTCCGATGGTCCTTGAGTTGCTTAGGATTTCGAGGATCGCGAGACGAAATGCAAATAAAATATGATATGCATGGATGACTATGTATAACATTCCAAATTGAAAATTTGGGATGTTACAAGAAACTTTGGGGCACTCTTTGAGGTTTTATGTGTTGGTTGAATAGATGAATCTGAGATTCTATGATGCATATCATATAATCATACCCACGGATACTTGAGGTGACATTGGAGTATCTAGGTGACATTAGGGTTTTGGTTGATTTGTGTCTTAAGGTGTTATTCTAGTAAGAACTCTAGGGCTGTTTGTGACACTTATAGGAATAGCCCAACGGATTGATTGGAAAGAATAACTTTGAGGTGGTTTCGTACCCTACCATAATTAATCTCTTCGTTCATTCTCCGCTATTAGTGACTTTGGAATGACTCTTTGTTGCATGCTGAGGGATAGTTATGTGATCCAATTATGTTATTATTGTTGAGAGGACTTGCACTAGTGAAAGTATGAACACCAGACCTTGTTTCCTATCATTGCAATACTGTTTACGCTCACTTTTATCATTAGTTACCTTGCTATTTTTATAATTTCAGATTATAAATACCTTTATCTACTATCCATATACAACTTGTATCACCATCTCTTCTACGAACTAGTGCACCTATACAATTTACCATTGTATTGGGTGTGTTGGGGACACAAGAGACTCTTTGTTATTTGGTTGCAGGGTTGCTTGAGAGAGACCATCTTCATCCTACGCCTCCTATGGATTGATAAACCTTAGGTCATCCACTTGAGGGAAATTTGCTACTGTCCTACAAACCTCTGCACTTGGAGGCCCAACAACGTCTACAAGAAGAAGGTTGTGTAGTAGACATCAGACCCGCAAAGAAAAGAAATAAAACTATTTACACGGGAAGGCTGCCAACAAGCAAAAGAAGAACGGGAAATATTTTTGGGTTTTCTTTTAATTATTACGACTACAACAAGAAAAGTAAACTAATTAAAATTTTCTCTATTTTCTTGGCTTTTCTTAAGGTTTATTAAACACACAAGAAGAAATCAAGAAAAAGGAAAATAAACTAGCATGGATATTACAGTGAAAGAGTATGAGCACCGACATCTAGCAATGAGTGTGTGTGAACATAAACGTAATGTCGGTGAGAAATACGTACTCCCCCAAGCTTAGGCTTTCGGCCTAAGTTGGTTCATTGCCAAGGATGTCCTGGCGGATACCCGTAGGTTTAGCAGGGGTCGTACTGAGATGCAGCGGTTATCGCCTCCTGAGCTACAGCGTGGCAGTAAGCTGCCTCCGCCCTCCTCTAGTACTCATTTGCCTCCTCTCTGGTTATAAAATGTCTTCCTTTTTCCTGATAATCAAAGAAGGCAGGAGCAGGGAGAGTAATACGGACATCATGACGTCTGTAAAAGATTAAGCGATATAGGAGAGGTGATTCATTCCTCTCGACAAACTAATGGTAGATCATAGAATTATAATCTAAATAAGTAGGAGGCAACTCAATGTCATCCTCACGAACGTCCACACCAAGAAAATCAGCTAAGCGGGTTGCATAAATTCCACCAAAGAAATCTCCATTAAATATATTATGATGCAACCTACGTGCAACAATGGCTCCCAGATTATAAGATTTGTCTCCTAACACAGCACTCCTAAGAATACTGAGGTCAGGTACACACATATGACATGCTTCATCTTTACCATTTATGCACCTACCTATGAAGAGAGCAAAATAATGTATAGCAGGAAAATGAATGCTCCCTATGGTAGCTTCTGCTATATCTCTAGATTCCCCCACGGTTATACCAGCAAGAAAGTTTCTAAATTTAGATTTACGGGGTTCACTAACACTACCCCATTGTGGAAGTTTGCAAGCAGAAGTAAAATCCTCTAAGTCCATGGTATAAGATTTTTCATAAAGATCAAACAGGACAGTTGGAGAATTACGTGAAGATGAAAATTCAAACCTCCTCACAAATGTACTAGTGAGATAGTGGTACTGGCGGCATTTGTCTGCCTCAAAGCCCACAAGATCAGCGTTACGCAAATATGCGTTAAATTCTTCCTTGATTCTCGCTCGATTCATAAAATTTTCGGAAGGCCATTCACAGGGCCGCACTGGAGCGTCCCTTGGTGGCTCCTCGTCAGCATCATGCATTGCAAGCCTGTGTCCTTGCTTCCTTGAAGAACCACCTTGGAACATTTTCCTAAGCATATTTCTTCCTCTGAAAAATTTCTGAATTTTTTTAGTAACTTACAAATAAAAGTGAACCGAGCTCAACACCATTGATAGCAACTACTCCTACAAGTGCCTAGAGACTATATCATGCATTAGAACTACTTGGAACCATATAAATTTGACATGCAAGCTCAAGAACACGGTCACCTAGGCAGCACAAATTTGCAATGAATAAAGCACTAGAACCAAAACTAATTGGACCAATGGAGGAGTCACATACCAAGGAAAAATCTCCCCAAGCAGTTTTGTGAGAGGTGCTTTGAGCAAGGAGATCGAAAATCACAGCAAAATGAGCTAGAACTCGTGCTTGAGCTGGATATTGGTGTTTGTGGGAGGAAGAAGGAGTCTGTGGGTGCAGGAATAAGTGGAGGAGGGCCACCGTGGGCCCACGAGGCAGGGGGGCGCGCTCTGGGGGTTAGGGCGCGCCCTCCACCCTTGTGGCCAGGTGCTTGCCCCTCCTGCTGTGTTCTTAGTGCCAGATATTCTCAAATATTCTAGAAAAAATCATATTCCATTTTCAGGGCATTTGGAGAACTTTTATTTTCGGGATATTTTTATATTGCACAGGTAAATCAGAAAACAGACAGAAAAATACTAGTTTTACTTTATTTCAACTAAATAACAGAAGGTAGAAGGAGGATACAGAAGGTTGTGCCTTCTAGTTTCATCCATCTCATGCTCATCAAAAGGAATCCACTAACAAGGCTGATCAGGTCTTGTTAACAAACTCATTCCGAATAACATGGAACCGGAGAAATTCGAATAACATATGTTACCTCAACGATGATATGCACATCTCCAATAATAAGAATATCATATTTCTTCTTGACAGTTGGAAGAGGAAATTCAATACCTCCAAATATAATCGATGGAATTTTTCCAATAGAGTTGATACTATGAACTTAAGGTTGTTTCCTCGGAAAGTGTACCATATGCTCATTACCATTAACATGAAAAGTGACATTGCCTTTGTTGCAATCAATAACAGCCCCTGCAATATTCAAAAAAGGTCTTCCTAGAATAATAGACATACTATCGTCCTCAGGAATATCAAGAATAACAAAGGACGTTAAAATAGTAACGTTTGCAACCACAACAGGCACATCCTCACAAATAGTGACAGGTATAGCAGTTGATTTAGCAGCCATTTGCAAAGATATTTCAGTAGGTGTCAACTTATTCAAATCAAGTCTACGATATAAATAGAGAGGCATAACACTAACACCGGCTCCAAGATCACATAAAGCAGTTTTAACATAGTTTCTTTTAAGGGAGCATGGTATAGTGGGTACTCATGGATCTCCAAGTTTCTTTGGTATTCCACCCTTAAAAGTATAATTAGCAAGCATGGTGGAAATCTCAGCTTACAGTATGTTTCTTTTATTAGTAACAATGTCTTTCATGTACTTAGCATAAGGATTCATTTTGAGCATATTAGTTAATCGCATATGCAAAAAGATAGGTCTAATCATTTCAGCAAAGTGCTCAAAATCCTCATCATCCTTTTTCTTGGATGGTTTGGGAGTAAAAGGCATGGGTTTCTGAACCCATGGTTCTCTTTCTTTACCATGTTTCCTAGCAACAAAGTCTCTCTTATCATAACGTTGATTCTTTGATTGTGGGTTATCAAGATCAACAGCAGGTTCAATTTCTACATCATTGTCATTACTAGGTTGAGTATCATCATGAACTTCATCATTCACATTTTCACTAGGTTCATGTTCATTACTAGATTGTGTTTCAGCATCAGAAATAGAGATATCATTTGGATTCTCAGGTGGTTCAGCAATAGGTTCACTAGAAGCATGCAAAGGCCTATCAATTTTCTTTTTCTTCCTTTTAGAAGGACTAGGTGCATCAATATTATTTCTCTGAGAATCTTTCTCAAGTCTCTTAGGGTGACCTTCAGGATACAAAGGTTCCTGAGTCATCTTACCAGTTCTAGTAGCCACTCTAACAGCATAATCATTTTTCTTACTATTCATTTCATTGAGCAAATCATTTTGAGCATTAAGTACTTGTTCTACTTGAGTGGTAACCATTGAAGTATGTTTACTAATTAGTTTAAGTTCATCTCTAACATTAGCCATCTAATTACCCAAGTGTTCAAGCGTATCAGAATTGTATTTCAATTGTCTACCAAAATAAGCATTGAAATTTTCTTGTTTTACAATAAAATTATCAAACTCTTCTAAGCATTGTCTAGCAGACATATAGTGAGGAATATCACCTTCATAAAATATATAGAGAGAATTTACCTTTACTACCTGTGTCGGGTTATCAAGACCATGAGTTTTTTCAATAGGTAATGCATTAGGATCACATGTTTCTTCAACAGGCGGTAGATTAAGACCATGTATTTCTTCAACAGGAGGTAAATTCTTAACATATTTGATACGTCTCCATCGTATCTATAATTTTTGATTGTTCCATTCCAATATTATTCAACTTTCATATACTTTTTGGCAACTTTTTATACTATTTTTGGGACTAACATATTGATCCAGTGCCCAGTTCCTGTTCCTGTCTATTGCATGTTTTTGGTTTCGCAGAATATCCATATCAAACGGAGTCCAAACGGGATAAAAACGGACGGAGCTTACTTTTGGAAAATATGGAAAATTCGGAAGGAAAATCAACGCGAGCCAGTGCCCGAGGTGGTCACGAGATAGGGGGCGCCCCCCTTAGGGCGTGCCCCTACCCTCGTGAGCCCGCTGTAAGGCGGTTGACGCTCTTCTTTTGCCTTAAGAAAGCTAATATTCGGAAAAAAAATCACGGCGAAGGTTTCAGGCATATCGGAGTTACGGATCTCCATATATATGTATACGAAATGGTGAAACAGAGCCAGAAGAGAACGCAGAACCAGAGAGAGACAGAGAGATAAATCCAATCTCGGAGGGGCTCTCGCCCCTCCTACGCCATGGGAGCCAAGGACCAGAGGGGAAACCCTTCTCCCATCTAGGGAGGAGGTCAAGGAAGAAGAAGAAGAAGGGGGCTCTCTCCCCCTCGCTTTCGGTGGCGCCGGAGTGCCACCGGGGGCCACCATCATCACCGCCATCTTCACCAACAACTTCACCACCATCAACCAACTCTTCCCCCCTCTACTTAAACATGGTGCTCAATGCTATATATTATTTCCCAATGATGTATGGTTATCCTGTGATGTTTGAGTAGATATGTTTTGTCCTAATGGCTATTTGATGATCGTGATTGGTTTGAGTTTTATGTTTTATTATTGGTGCTGTCCTATGATGCTCTCCGTGTCGCGCAAGCGTGAGGGATTCCCGCTGTAGGGTTTGCAATATGCTTATGATTTGCTTATGGTGGGTGGCGTGAGTGACAGAAGCACAGACCCGAGTAAGTAGGTTGTTTGTGTATGGGATAAAGGGGACTTGATGCTTTAATGCAATGGTTTGGTTTTACCTTAATGAATCTTTAGTAGTTGCGGATGCTTGCTAGAGTTCCAATCATGAGTGCATATGATCCAAGTAGAGAAAGTATGTTAGCTTATGCCTCTCCCTCATATAAAATTGCAATAATGATTAATGGTCTAGTTATCGGTTGCCTAGGGACAAATAACTTTCTCATAACAACAAACTCTCTACTAAACCTAACTTAGTTGTGCCTTTATCTAAACAGCCCCTACTTTTTATTTACTTGCTCTTTATTATCTTGCATACCTATCCAACAACACATACAAAGTAATTTTAGTTTCATACTTGTTCTAGGTAAAGCGAACATCAAGCGTGCGTAGAGTTGTATCGGTGGTCGATAGAACTTGAGGGAATATTTGTTCTACCTTTAGCTCCTCGTTGGGTTCGACACTCTTACTTATCGAAAGAGGCTACAATTGACCCCCTATACTTGTGGGTTATCATGACCTTTTTCTGGCGCCGTTGCCGGGGAGCAATAGCATGGGGTGAATATTCTCGTGTGTGCTTGTTTGCTTTATCACTAAGTAATTTTTATTTGCTGTTCTGAGTTGTTCTTTATCTTTAGTTATGGATATGGAACATGAAATACCAAAAAAATTAGGTGTACTTGCTACTCATGGAGATGGGGAACCTCCTAAAACCCTCGATGCTGGTTAGGTGAAAGATATTATGTACTACTTTAATAATCCCGAGAAAACCCCATTCAATTATGTAATGGGAGTAACGTTGGATCAACGTGAATACTTTAGGGATTATCGCTTGACCCAAAAAGGGAAACTATTATATTGTATCAAATTCATATATTGAAGTGGTATGCTAGACAACTATGAGCTCATTGGATGAAAAAGATGAGCAGGAGAGCGAAGAAGAAAAGGAGGAAGAGCGGATTGATCACCCGTGCCCATCTTCTAATGAGAGTAACTCTTCAACTCATACGTTGTTTAATTCCCCTTCATGCTTATCGAAGGATGATTGCTATGATCACTATTATGATCCCTTGGACTCTTTTGCAATATCCCTTTTTGATGATGCTTGCTATGCTTGTGGCCAAGATGCCAATATGAATTATTCTTATGGAGATGAACTTGCTATAGTTCCTTATGTTAAACATGAAATTGTTGCTATTGCACCCACGCATGATAGTCCTATTATCTTTTTGAATTCTCTCGACTACACTATATCGGAGAAGTTTGCACTTATTAAGGATTATATTGATGGGTTGCCTTTTACCGTTGCACATGATGATTTTGATGAATATAATATGCATGTGCTTGCTTCTCCTACTTGCAATTATTATGTGAGAGGAACTATATCTCCACCTCTCTATGTTTCCAATATGATAAAATTGCAAGAAACTGTTTATACTATGCATTGGCCTTTACTTTGTGTGCATGAATTGTTCTTTTATGACATGCCGATGCATAGGAAGAGAGTTAGACTTCGTCATTACATGACATATGTTGCTTTGTGCTCACTACTAAATTAAAAATCATTGCTAATTAAAATTGGCTTTGATATACCTTGGGATCCGGGTGGATTCACTACTTGAGCACTATATGCCTAGCTTAATGGCTTTAAAGGAAGCGCTGCCAGGGAGACAACCCAGAAGTTTTAGAGAGTCATTTATTTCTGTTGAGTTCTTTCATATAGTTTGAAAACAACAAATATAAAGAGGGGAACCCAAAACTTTTTCAAAAAGGAAAGCGAAAGTGAGAAAGACAAGCATTGTTGAAGTGGGAGCTAGCCTTGAACTTTGTTCATGCTCACGACAACTTTGTGAATCTTGATTACAGAAACTTTTCAACAAAAATAATTATCCCCTTGTACAATTCCATTGTATTATAAAAATAATGTGCCAAGGTTTGCCTTTAGGATGTTTACATTTGCTTGATGGTTTGTACGGTGCATGACAGAAACTTTGGCTGTAGTGCATGATTCTACATTTTTAGCTGGAACGTCAAATGGTTTTGATTCTTTTTGCACTGTCTGATGAAGCTATGTACCTAGGGTAGGGTCATGGACCTGTCCAACTTACCCTCCCCAAGGACATCTCTACAAAGAATCAGAAACAGTCGAAGAGAAACCTTCAACCACTCGACCGTGGAGATGCACTCACTCGACCACCTTGAAGACACTCGACCACCAGGAGATGAGGAACCCTCCACTCTGCAGCGGTCAGGACATAAACCATAGCATAATGAGCATTTATGATGCTTTACTTTAGACGTTACCAGTAACGCCTTTCCTTTATCAACATTGAATCCTGTGTAACAGAGGGGAGCTGGGGTCCTGGCGCACTCTATATAAGCCACCCCCTTCCTCTGGGACAAGGGTTCACATCTTTTTGTAAACTCACACACACATATAATCCAGTCGACCGCCTTAGGGCACTAAGACATAGGGCTGTTACTTCCTCCGAGAAGGGCCTAAACTCGTAAAACTCGCGTGTACAACTCCTTCATAGCTAGGATCTTGCCTCCTCATACTTACCCCCAATTCTACTGTCAGTTTTAGATCCACGACAGTTGGCGCCCACCATGGGGAAGGTGTCTTAGCGACTTATTGGAGAAGTTGCAATTTTTGCGATCCCCATCATCATGATTCCAGGTGAAGGTTTGGTTGAGGGCCGCGAGATCCATCTCGGCGCACTCGTGTTTGTCGCCGACGACTCCGCTTGGCTTCAGGAGGCACCACTCGACGTTGACGCGCTCCCCGCCCGCGGGGCAACGCACTTTCACGCGTGCGTCCGTGGGGTCCTCCTGCAGCAACCGTCGACGCAGTACCAGTCGACTCCAACGGCTTTTCCCCTTCCTGTGACCCGCCGGAGCAAGCGCACCGACCGGTCGAGGCTTCAACGGTGGGTGAAGCATGCGGTGGCCCGCTAGTCCGCCACCCCTCAAGTCGCGGCGATCGAGCCTGACGAGTCTCTCTAGGCCTGTTTGATCTGTCGACTGGCTCCGTAGAGACTACATCTGAGTGCGGCAGCAACGACTCGGCAGCGGAAGTCCTGGTGGTCAATGGACCACGCGGCCCTCCTGGCTTCGATCGTGAAGACGGAGGTGACGGGAACGGCGGTCCGTCGCGCATTCATGAGGAGTACCGCCCCGAGCCTCTCTCCTCGAAGCAGAGAGAAGAACTTCATCGCCGAAACATGGATGCCCTGCATACTCCTATAGTTGGAGATACACCCGAGGCCCAGGCCTTGGAGTAGGCTCGCCTGGCCAATCTGGCTGAGCGCACTTGGCTGGAGACCTCCAGCGCGCACTCGATGATCGCACTCATCAACGTGCTCTTGAGTCCAGCCGACGCCAACTTTTTCCACCTCCGGCTCAGGTATACCGAACACAGATCCAAAAGCTAGCAGCTGCTGCCCGGATAGCAGAGTCGATTCAACCTTCCCAGTCAGAAGCTGGTCGAGGTCTGGCGCAGGTCAGGGCCTTGCTCTGGGCAGCAGGAGAGCAGAATACGGCCGTGTCTCAGTTGCGGGATAGGATCCATAGCAGATATGTGGTCGCAGATATGGTCAAGTCGGCCCATAGCCTGAGATTGCCCCCGAGGCGTGAGGGACGTGGAGAGCGGTGGGATCACTATAGAAACCAGGAGCAGTATGATCGTCGAGACGATCGCGATGGTCGCCGTTGAGTGCCCACGCCTCCTCCAAGGAGTGGGTCATACGTGCCACGGCCACATGAAGACAGGCGCCCTAACAGTGTCGGAAGAGGTATTCTAGTCGACCCCAGGGAGCCAGGCTTTGATGCGAGATCTATTCTCGTGTAGGGCTTGGTCGACAGAAACAGAGCTCACTGAGATGGCCATGACAGAGGCCCGCAAACCGGCAACAGGGTGCATGTCTCTGGCCCAGAGTGCTTCAGCAGAGCTATCAGAGCTGTAGTGATTCCCCCCAACTTTAGGTTGGCGACTGGAGTCAGTAAGTTCACCAGAGAGACCAAGCCTGACACCTGGCTCGAAAACTACCGAGTGGCTGTCCAGATTGGTGGCGGCAATGATGAGGTGGCCATGAAACACCTTCCTCTGTTGTTGGAGGGCTCGGCTAGAGCGTGGCTGAATTAGTTGGCACCTGGCAGCATCTATACTTGGGAAGATCTCGCTCGAGTGTTTGTCAGAACGTTTGAGGGTACTTGCAAACGGCTAGCAGGTTTGACAGAATTACAGTGTTGCGTCCAGAAACCGAATGAAACTTTGAGAGATTATATCCAGAGGTGGATCACCCTAGACCACATGGTGGAAGATGTGTCTGATCATTAGGCAATTTGTGCTTTCAAGGAAGGCGTCAGGTACCGGGAGTTGAATCTGAAATTCGGTCGGACAGGAAACATGACTCTGACTCGGATGATGGAAATTGTCACCATGTATGCCAATGGTGAAGAGGAAGAGCGACTGTGGAGCGGCAAGCACAAAGCAGTCGCCCACAAAGCCGGAGGAGGAAACTCCAGTCGGAAACAAAAATGCAAGGCCGAACCAGCTGCTCCGGGTGAGGCCTTGGCTGTGGTTCAAGGAAAGTTCAAGGGGAAGCCCAAATGGCCGTGGAACCCCAAGAAAGTAAAAGATCAAGATGGAAATGACATGTTGGATCTGCCGTGCCATATCCACACCAAAAAAGACGAAGAAGGTAATTTCATTTACCCAAAGCATATCACTCGACAGTGTCGGCTCCTGATCCAGCAGTTCCGAGAGAAACAGCCCAAGGAAAAAGAGAAGGAGGCAGACAAGGCTGAGAGTGAAGGAGAAGATGATGATGGTTATCCTCACGTGAATTCCACTCTGATGATTTTTGCTGATGTTGAAAATAAGAGTCGATTGAAAGTCATCAATAGAGAAGTGAACATGGTCGCTCCGGCAACACCCAGTTACTTGAAATGGTCGCAGACTGCCATTACGTTCGACCAGTGTGATCATCTAGCGCACATCGCCACCCCTGGGAGGCAAGCGCTGGTGGTCGACCCGGTGGTCGAAGGCACTCGACTGACAAAGGTCCTTATGGACGGTGGCAGTGGCCTGAACATTCTGTATGCAGAAATGTTGAAAGGAA
This sequence comes from Triticum aestivum, assembly GCF_018294505.1. NCBI lineage: Eukaryota > Viridiplantae > Streptophyta > Magnoliopsida > Poales > Poaceae > Triticum > Triticum aestivum. The sequence goes on from NC_057800.1 coordinate 670,354,702, forward strand.
TGGACATTCCGATGTACAGACTCAGTGAAAGCCATATGAGTTTCCATGGGGTCATCCCAGGCAAGAAGGCTGCGTCCCTCGGTCAGATTGCACTCGACATGGTTTTCGGTGATGCCAAAAATTACCGCAAAGAAAAGTTGACGTTTGAAGTCGTGGATTTTCAGAGTGCATATCATGCAATTCTGGGCAGGTCAGCTTATGCACGATTCATGGCTCGACCTTGTTACGTGTACCTCAAACTGAAGATGCCTGGTCCCAGAGGAGTGATCACTATCTCCGGTAATCGGAAAAAGGCGGAAGAGTGTTTCTAGAAGGGCTCAAAGATCGCCGATGCCCAGATGGCCGTGGTAGAATTGCAAGAATACCAGAAAAATGCAGACCCGAGTGACTTGTTGTGAGCCAAGAAGCCAGCCACGGATTCAACATTCCAATCGTCTGGCGAAACGAAGTCTGTTCACATTCACCCGACGGACCCGAATGCAGCTCTGACCCACATTTCGACCACACTCGACTCCAAATAGGAAGAAGCGCTCATCCAGTTCCTCCATGAGAACTGGGACATCTTTGCATGGAAGCCTTCTGGCATGCCAGGTGTTCCCAGGGGACTAGCTGAGCATCGTTTGCGAGTCGAACTGAAAGTGAAACCAGTCAAAGAGCATCTTCGACGGTCCGCCGTCCAGAAAAGAAAAGCAATCGGCGAAGAGGTGGCTCGGCTTTTGGCAGCTGAGTTTATTCGAGAGATTTACAACTCCGAGTGGTTAGCCAATGTTGTCATGGTCCCAAAGAAAGATGACTCACTCCGCATGTGCATCGATTTCAAGCATATCAATCGGGCCTGCCCGAAAGATCACTTCCCTCTCCCTCGCATTGTTCAGATAGTCGATTCGACTGCTGGGTGCGAGCGTTTGTCCTTTTTGGATGCCTACTCCAGGTACCACCAGATCCGTCTGTACGGACCCGACGAAATAAACACAGCTTTTATCACCCCGTTTGGGTGCTTCTATTATGTCACAATGCCATTCGGCTTGAAGAATGCCGGAGCCACATTTATGCAGATGATTCAGAAGTGCCTGCTCACTTAGATCAGTCAGAATGTGGAAGCATACATGGATGACATTGTGGTCAAGTCACGTAAAGGTTCTGACCTACTGACCGACCTCGCTGAAACCTTTGCCAACCTTCGAAGGTATGATATCAAGCTCAATCCATCAAAGTGCATGTTTGGAGTTCCAGGCGGCAAGTTACTTGGTTTTCCTATTTCTGAACGAGGAATCGATGCTAACCCAGAGAAAGTAGGCTCTATACTCCGAATGAAATGCCCTGTGCATGTGCATGATGTCCAGAAGCTCACGAGTTGCTTGGCTGCCCTAAGTCGATTCATTTCTAGCCTCGGTGAAAAGGCGCTGCCTCTTTACCGACTGATGAAGAAATCAGATAAGTTCGAGTGGAGTCCAGAAGCTGATACAGCATTTGCAGAGCTAAAAGCCCTGCTTTCCACCCAGCCGGTGATTGCTGCTCCAGTCAGCAAAGAGCCTCTACTGCTTTATGTAGCAGCCACTGGACAAGTCATCAGTACAGTACTTACGGTCGAGCGGGAAGAAGAAGGAAAAGCGTACAAAGTCCAACGCCTAGTGTATTATATCTCTGAAGTCTTGACCCTGTCAAAGCAGAGATATCCTCACTATCAGAAGCTTGTCTATGGAATTTGCATGACCACGAAGAAGGTTGCACACTACTTCTCAGATCACTCTGTTATAGTCGTTAGCGACGCTCCATTGTCAGAGATTCTGCACAACAGAGATGCAGCTGGTCGAGTGGCAAAATGGGCGATTGAACTCCTTCCCTTGGATATCAAGTTTGAGGCAAAGAAAGCTATCAAGTCCCAAGCAATAGCAGATTTCCTCGCCGAGTGGATCGAACAGCAACTGCCGACTCAAGTTCACTCTGAGCACTGGACCATGTTCTTTGACGGATCCAAGATGTTGAACGGTTCTGGTGCTGGAGTAGTTCTGGTATCCCCCCCCCCCGAGGAGACAAGCTCAGATATGTCCTCCAGATTCACTTTGTTTCCTCCAACAATGAAGCAGAATATGAAGCACTCATGTATGGTTTGCGCATGGCCATCTCACTCGGCGTCCGTCGCCTCATGGTCTATGGCGACTCAGATTTGGTAGTTAATCAAGTGATGAAGGAGTGGGACGTCAGAAGTCCAGCCATGACTGGTTACTGCAACGCGGTGAGAAAGCTTGAGAAGAAGTTCGAGGGGTTAGAACTCCACCACGTCCCCCAATTGAAAAATCAAGCAGCCGATGAATTGGCAAAGATAGGTTCCAAGAGAGAAGCCATTCCCAGCAATGTGTTCTTGGAGCATATTCACATGCCGATAGTTCAGGAAGACCCTTTCACTGAAGAGCCCCCGCAACCCAAGAGCGCCACGGATCCGACTGAAGTCGAGGTCCCAGCTGTGGTCGACCTAATCATGGAGGTTCTGGCCATTACTCCTAACTGGACGGTGCCCTACATTGCATACATCCTTAGGAAAGAGCTCCCAGAGGATGAAGAAGAAGCTTGACAGATCGTCCACCGATCCAAAGCTTTTACTGTGATAAGAGGGCAGCTGTTCAGGGAAAGCGTGACTGGAGTCAGTCAGAAGTACATAACACCAGAAGAAGGTCGAATGATCCTCAATGACATCCACTCGGGGACCTGTGGCCACCATGCGTCCTCTTGGGCCATCGTGGCTAAAGCATACCGAGATGCATTCTATTGGCCACGAGCAAATGAGATGGCGAAAGATATAGTCGACAGATGTGAAGGCTGTCAATTTTACTCCGATATGTCTCACAAGCCAGCGTCAGCCCTGAAGACAATCCCCTCGTCTGGACCTGCGCTGTTTGGGGACTGGGTATGGTTGGACTGCTGAGGACCGGCAAAAGCGGCTTCACTCACGTGCTCGTTGCAGTCGACAAGTTTACCAAATGGATTGAAGCCAAACCTATCAAGAACCTTGATGCTAGCACCGCTGTCAGTTTTATCAGGGAATTGACATTTAGATATGGAGTCCCACAAAGCATCATCACGGACAATGGGTCGAACTTCGATTCCGATGAGTTCAGAGCTTTCTGCACCTCTCAGGGCACTCGAGTCGACTATGCTTCTGTCGCTCACCCGCAGTCGAACGGACAAGCAGAAAGAGCCAACGGCCTAATTCTCAAAGGACTGAAACCCCGACTGATGCGTGATCTCAAACACGCGATAGGTGCTTGGGTTGATGAACTTTCGTCAGTTTGGTGGGGCTTAAGAACAACTCCTAATCGGTCGACTGGAAGAACTCCTTTCTTCTTAGTCTATGGAGCCAAAGTTGTTCTACCAAGTGACTTGCTCCACAATGCACCCCGAGTTGAACTCTTCTCTGAAGCGGAAGCAGAGCAGGCCCGGCAAGATTCAGTCGATCTCCTAGAGGAGGAAAGAGAGATGGCCATGATCCGTTCGACCGTTTATCAGCAAGACTTGCATCGATTCCATGCCAGGAATGTGAGGGGTCGGGACTTTCAAGAAGGAGACTTGGTTCTTTGAGTGGATCGACAGAAACCACACAAGCTCGCTCCAACTTGGGAAGGCCCCTTCATCGTCACCAAAGTTCTCCACAATGGAGCATACCATCTTTACAGTATCAAGCATCAGAAAGACGAGCCACGGGCTTGGAACGCGGAGCTGCTCCGCCCCTTTTATACTTAAACACTCGCTCGAATAAAATGTAATAAGCAACACCTTTTGTAATTCGTTTATCAAAGACAAGAGCTTACGGTTCTCTCATTCGATTGTCTTGTTCTTATTTGCTTTTCAAATCCCCCAGTGGGTGGGCTTAGTCGCGAATCCGTTCCGCCTAAGTTCGAAAAAATCCTACCGAGTGGAGAGCAACTCTCCCACTCGGGGGCTTAGCTGCAGTTGAGCACTCGCCTAAGTTCTCTCACTAAGAGACTTAACGGCAGTCGAGCACTTGCCTAAGTTTGAAAAAATCCCATCGAGTGGAGAGCAATCCTCCCACTCGGGGGCTTAGCTGCAGTCGAGCACTCGCCTAAGTTCTCTCACTAAGAGGCTTAATGGCAATCAAACACTCGCCTAAGTTTGAAAAAATCCTACCAAGTGGAGAGCAATCCTCCCACTCAGGGGCTTAGCTGCAGTCGAGCACTCGCCTAGGTTCTCTCACTCAGAGACTTAACGGCAGTCCAGCACTCGCCTAAGTTTGGAAAAATCCTACCGAGTGGAGAGCAATCCTCCCACTCGGGGGCTTAGCTATAGTCGTGCACTCGCCTAAGTTCTCTCACTAAGAGACTTAACGGCAGTCCTGCACTTGCCTAAGTTTGAGACCCATCCCTATCCGCAAGGACGACGAGGTGCAGGTCGACTGCAACCTTCTCCTTCGGAGCTGCGGCACAAATACAACGCCCGCTCCATCCCTATCCGCAAGGACGACGAGGTGCAGGTCGACTGGAACCTTCTCCTTCGGAGCTGCGGCACAAATACAACGTCCGCTCCATCCCCATCCGCAAGGACGAGGAGGTGCAGGTCGACTGCAACCTTCTTCTTTGGAGCTGCGGCACAAATACAACGTCCGTTCCATCCCTATCCGCAAGGGCGACGAGGTGCAGTGAGCAAAGTCCATCCGGAGGCAAACACAAGCACATTCGGAGATAAACCAAATTCAAATAGATCCTAAAAGGTTCCAAGCAGCGAATCAAAAGTACTCGGGCACCAAGCCCGAAGGAGTTTAATGGTTACAGAAACCACTCGGCATTCCGAGGCAAATTTAAAGCGTAGCCAAGTTTCATAAGATTGTTCACTCGGCCGGAGGAGGGCTGGCAGGCTCCACGAATTAGTCCAGATCGATCCCATCAGTGATCCGAGTGGCGGCAGCAATGAAAGTCTCCATGAAGGACTGGAAGTCGTGCTTTTTGGTGTTAGCAACTTTGATCGCAGCCAGCTTGTCTTCACGAGCCTCCTTGCAATGGACTCGCACCAAGGACAGCGCCACATCAGCACCACACTGGGTGGAGGATTTCTTCCATTCTTGCACTCGGTTAGGGATCTCGTTCAGATGAGTCATCAGAGATTCCAGATCATTCTGAAGCGTCGCCCACGGCAAAAGCGTCAAGTCGATTCGAGAGACAACCTCCTTCAGGCATGCGAGGTAGCTTGTGGCACTGGTGATACGGGACTCCAGTTGGAGCACGTTCATCGCAGTTTCGTCACAGACTGGGGAAGCGATAGGGTTCAGACCCGTTTCGACCCTTCCAGTTTCTTCGTTGAAGTCTTGGCAGAGTTCTGCAGCCAAAAGTCAGTCCATCAACTGAGCAAGACCCAATTGCAAGCATCAACGCAGTCGGATTAAAAGAAATACCTTCTAGCATGATATAAAGCTTCTTGGCGAGGGTCCTCAGATAAGCTTCTGTGTCATTCCTCTTGCGGATCGCAGACTCCAACTTTTCATTCAGGACGACCTTGTCCTTCTTCAGGCTGGTCACTTCGCGGTTAGCTTCATTAAGACAATATTTCAGTCTATTCACCTCTCCTTCAAGCGTTCCGACTGAAGCAAGCTTCTTGTCTGTGAGAGCGGTTTTGTCTTGGGCTGCTTTTTGCGCGGCGGCGAGGTCCGAGTCCTTCTTGTCGAGAGCCAACTTCATTTTCTCTGCAAAGAAGTAATCGAATCAAAGAAGAGATCAAAGAGATATATTGAAATTCAGTCGGCAATCAGTTACCTTCCATACCAGCGGCCTCGTCTTGAGCTTTTTTCAGATTTTGCTGAGCCAATTCCAAGTCTAAGTTGAGTTGCCTCTACTTCTCTTCGAGTTCGGCAAACTTGGAGATAAGAGTACAAGACTTCTGCAGGAGGCAAGAGACAGATCAATCGATAGGTTCGAAGGAAGTTCATTTCCGAGTGAATAAAACCTAAAGAAGTGGCCAACAAGCTGTTCAGACCCTAGTCGACTGCCAGCAATCGACCGCGGTCTCGGGGACTACACCCAGTGGGTGCACTTGGCGTGCCCCACCGGTTCTGATCCGACTCGACCGGACCATCGGAGTCGAGTGCAAAACAAGAAGAGATAAAGAACAATTGCGCCGTCAAGAAAGAAGAACTCAGACCATAGTCGACTGCCAGCAGTCGACCACGGTCTCGGGGACTACACCCAGTGGGTGCACTTAGCATGCCCCCACCAGTTCTGGTCCCACTCGTCCAGACCGAGTGGAAGAGCGAAACTACCAAAAATGATAGCGACACCCAGTGGGTGCTCTAATTCAACGCGAACAACAGGAGATTGTGCTGAAGAAGATTTTTCAAGAAAAAAACAGTCGGAAAGTTTACTCACCTGGACATTGGCCCGAAGGGCGGCACTAGCGTCGTAGGCAGCCTGACTGCTCTCGTGCACTATCTTCACCCACTCCATCATCATATCAGCTTGTCGGATGGCTTCCGCAGCTGCTTCCGACTAGTTGTCTGGGACGGGGTAGCTGGTGAAAAAGTGTGCAGACGACCTAGGTGCGGCTACTTGAAGCTCCGTGGTGTGGAGTTGGATAGTTGAAGGAACCATAGGCGCGGTCGACCGCGTGGGATGCCCACTCGGCAAGGGTGCAGCGAACGTTACAGTGGCCCTGCCCTCGTCTTCAGCTTGACGGACGGGAGGCGTTGCAGTTGGTTCTTGCCGAGCCACCCTGCCAGCTGTTACCTTCTTGCTCTTCCTAGGCTTAGGAGCCACATCTTCGTCGTCGTCCGGAAGATCAATGATGTTGGGTGGAGCTGCAAGACAGAACATTCGACCCCAAGTGAACCACTCGATCCAAAAAGGATCAAGAATCAAAATCGCAAGAGTTCATACCTGGGTTAGAGGTTACCGCATCCTCCATTTCCTCGTCCCGGTACTGGTATGAAGAGGTCCCTAACGTAGCAGCACCGCAAAGGCCCGCATTCAATCGGTTACACCCAGTTAATCGAATCCACATGAAGGACAAGTCAGATGGTTACCCGGAGATAGTAGGAACGGTCACTTTGATCCTCGGCAAAGCTTTTGGCAGCTTGGAGGAGATGGCTTTCGGCACTTTCGGCGTTGGGGGCGGCGCGACCTTAGATTGCTTTGGAGCCTTCTCATTCGGCGTCGGGGAAGACGTCCTGGGCCACTTCGAGGCCTCCCCGATTGGCGCAACCACCAAGTCCGGAGCGCTTGCCGGGTCATGAGTGTGCTTGGACCTCCTTTCCCTGTGAGGAGGCGAGTCGACTTCTGTGGGGACCCCGACTCATAAGTCAAGATCACCGAATGCACATGTATAGTGATCCCAGAGATCAATGCTCACTGAACACACAGAAGCTGGATAACAAGAGTCTTACATCCATACATACCGTTTTACACAAGTAGGACCATTATGGTGAAGTCTTGAGTGTATCATCACAGCGGAAATATTCGTCGATAACTTGGGCCCATGCCATCTGCCTTAACCCTACATGCATTCTGACTGGGAAGCGTCCTAGCTCGCATGCTCGTCACCGAAGTATTCTTCATCATATCCTGTTCTTTCATGCCTGGCCAATAAAATAACCAGTGGCAAGCCAATGAGTACTTTGAATGTACTCGCAAGCAACCCAAGGGTGATAACAGAATAAATATGCAAGGCACTACTGCTCATTTAGCATTTTGGCGGAAAGCAAGTTTTTCTCATGCAAGTATGATCAACATTTATCAAGGATATGAATGCGCCTGCAACAAGTATCAGGAGGTTACAAACATCAACGTCGAGAGAGAATTATGAACATCTCATGCTCAAGCTCATCGTGACTTCCTCATGAATCACGTGAATAGATTTACCAAACCGTGTTGTTTGTCAGAAACATATGGACGTAGTCTAAGCAGCACCACCCAACTGTCCTTGACCATGGACACAACTATTCGAATAGTTTTACACTCTGCAGAGGTTGCACACTTTACCCACAAGATCCGGGGAACTTCTGTGTCATCCACGACCCGTGGTACCTCAAGTACCCGGGGTAAGCACCCTATCACTATCTTTCCCTAGACGACACTAACAAGGAGTCCACTCATTGTTCCGTATCCTCACGATGTACATCATACGAGACTTACTTGAGATTGTAACATCCGAGAGGGGACACAACGGTGTATCCGGTGCCCTGTTAAAACAGTCATGGCCGCCCTACCTGGCACGACCCCGTCCCGAGAGAGTGCACCAACAACTCTCCCGTCACTAGTAATGCAGGCTCCAAGCTAGTATCGGCCTAGGTAATCAATAATGCCCTTTCCCATACAAGGGTAGAGTGGTTGCGCATGTAAGGTTGGGACAGTCGACAAATCTTACATCTAATCCGTCTCTGTAAACAACACTTCTATCGAGCCTCGGTACACTACTTCTCCACCAAGTAGTGACCTAGTTCATCATCATCCCCCAGGGGCATTAGTGGCACCCATTGGGGTTGTTCGCAAGTATGTCAAACAACACTTGTTTCTTTCCATGCATAATCCTGATCCACTTTGCGTAGAACTACTTTAGCATCCTATCTACTTCCACTGGCATAACCCTCATAGAAAGGTAGGGTCATGCATCATGCAAGTGTCAACGAGAAAAGCAACGGAGGCACCACCTCAAGTGGCCACCATTTTATCATGACTTCGATGCAAGCAATAAAAGTCCTATACGACATGCATAAAAAGGGTTTCATAGACATGGTCAAAGGGCTTCTTGCCTGGTTCATCAGAGTCTTGAGATCTTCTGGTCCTTCTCCAAGTACTCCGTCTACTTCGGCAACTAACGTTGAAAACAATCACAATAAGCAACACAACAAGGCAAGAACAAATTTGCTCTAAAAATATGAAGTTGACTTTTATTGGATACCTCTGGTCATATGAGGAATGACCAAAGTGATTTCATTGGAAGTGGATCAATGGATATTTCTAAACATTTTGATATGATGGAATCAAGGGGTTTATGGAATTGCAAGAAGTGTACAGAAACATATTTTTGAAAAATGAGCAAAGGCACCCATTTAACAAGGGATGATTTTAGAAGCATCTAGGAATTGGTTTCACTGGATTTGGAGTTGAAATGATTTTCCTATGAATTTGCAAAGTTGACAAATATGAAGAAATAGACCATTATTTGAGGTGATACAGAAAGTATTAGTAAAAATGTTCAACAACTAAGTTTTGAACTTATAGACACCTAGGATTTTGAATCATGGAATTTGGATAAAAAAATGGGCTCTCTGTGATTTTCTAAAGTTTACCAAAGGAATGGAAAAATAGGATTTGCTAATTATTTTGAAAGAAATATTTCTGTAAAAATGTGCAAGTAGCACCATGTGACAGGGAATGAATTTAGAAACTACTAGACATTTGAATCATCAAATTTGGAGATAATTTGAATTGTTTATGGATTTTACAAGTTTACAGAAAAAAGAAAAAGAAAAGGGAAAGGGTTTTACCCTTATCCTATGCACAGGGCTGGAAATAGGAGTGGGCCAGCCCAGCGGCTCGGCTGCACGCGTGTAGGGGCCACGTCGGAGGCGTACTCGCGCCAGGGCGTTTTCGCTGCAGGGAGGTGCGCATAGGAGAAGCCGCCTCCACTTATGCGCGGGCCCGGCTGCCCGGTGGCTTACAGGCGGGCCCCGCCTGTCGGGTTCATCCCCAACCTCCCGCTCGACAGAACAGAGGCAGGGACGATGTCGACGGCGGCTTGCTAGCGCTGCAGGGTATCACTGGCAATGCTCCGCCCACCGGCGTGCTCAGGGGACCCAGAGGCGTCCAACCGTGGGTGGCACGGTCGCCCAGGGGCACCGGGTCGAGCAGGGCGTCGACCGCGGCGGACGAGGCTGACAGTGGTGATGGAACTCCACGGAACAGCCACGGGGAGGAGGGGGCGAAGCACGGGAGGGGCTCGCGGTGATGGTGGTGGTGCTCTAGTGCGGTCCAGAGGGAAGGAGGAGGAGAGGTGGGCGCGAATTTAGGAGGAGTCCGGCTGCTCGGCTCCGGCCATGGGGAGCGATGGAGGGCTCGAGGAGTGGAGTGGGTTGGCCCAGGGAGTGCGCGGGAGGGAGAGAGAGCCAAAGTAGTAGAGAGGGGGTTCGGGGGCAGCCTCAAATAGGAGGGGGCGAGGTGCACAGTGGGGTCGTGCGCCGGCGACGTCGTAGCCATTGCTGGAGGCCACGGGAGTGCTTGGCTTCGAGTCGGGGATCTTCCTGGGCGTGGTCTACGGCCAGGGGAAGGGAGAGAAGGACGGGGGAGCGTCAGGGCAGCGCACGTGTGAGCATGCCCATTAGAGCTCTCGGGCGACCATGGTGCGCGTGCGAGCAGGGGCAGGAGAGAGAAAGGAAGAAGGGGGCCGACAGCGTGCCATGTATTGGACGTCGAGGCGACCTCGGGGGCCACGAGGGGGAGGCCCTAGGTGGTCTGGTGGCTCGGGCAGAGAGCGGCTACAGTGCTAGGGCGCACTGTAGCGCGCTCCATAGCGCGTCTTTGGCCGGCATGGCCATTTTTTTGGCAAAGTGGGCGCGGCCACTAATGTCTGGTAGTGCTAGGGGGTAGTAAAGAAGTGTGGAGAGGCATTGGATGCCCTGGAGAGCCAGTAGGAGAGGAGAGAGGTTGTGGGAGAGAGAGAAAATGGTTGTCCAGAGAGAGGAAGTGGGGTTTTATCCCCCCAATAATTGATCTGAGGACTTGCCCTTATTACTGGAGGTATAAGGGGGCTAGGATCAGCTATGATACCAAGTTGAGCCCATGGAGATTAGTGGAAGAGGTCAAAATGGAATTTTTGGTAAGGTAGCAGAAGGTGTTTGATGTTTGTTTGGGTAAGCAAATGAACTCCATTTGGCATGAGACTTAATAGGATAAAATGGACAATAGAAATAGGGTGTTTCATAAAGTTTAAGCTCATTTGGGTAAAGTTGCCAATGTAACTTTGGTAAACCCTAGAAATCAGCAGAAATGGCTTTACCAAGATTTAGTCATGCAAATCTATTCTCCTTGATGCACCACTTGGTGTGGTGTCATAATTTGAGGATTTTAACATGTCCACAAAAATTCAGATCAAAAGGATACACTTGGCAATGTAGAGTTGTTCAAATTTGGTTCTGGACAGAAAGGGTTTTGGGATACTTTGATCAAGATAACATTCTCTCCAACTTGTTCCATTTGGTCTAGATGCATTATTACACCATTTGAGCATGTGCACCAAGTTTGAGATCATTTGGACATGTTTGACAGTGCAAAAATGTTCAAACTTGAAAAAGGACAGAAGTGATTTTGAGAGGGTTTCATGGGGTTATAATATTCTCCATGACATGGTACTTGGCAAGATCATCAAAAATGTCATGTGTGACATGCTAGAATTTTCTTGGATTTTTATGGAAATATTTCCTGTAGAAATATTTCAATTCCTTGAAATGGGCAGAAATGGTTTTGGGAGGTTTTGTCCAATATTTTGATCATGACCATATGTTGAAACTCATATATATGGAAAATATACGTCCATTGAGTCTCCCTAATTTTTCTCAAATATTTTTAAAGCTTCAAAATGATTTTAACCTATTAAAGACCATTTCTGGCCTTAAGAAAAAGCCTTTAAATAAAGTAGGAAAATAACTTTTAAAATTATATTTCTGTGGTTTCTGGGTATCCTATATCTAGTAGGAGTCAAACATATTTTTGGAAAGATTTTTACTGCCCTTAATTAAGTACTTGCAGTGCAAACCTCAATTCAGGGGTTTTTGGAAACTAATTTTTGAAAATACTTTTTGGCCAAATTATTTTTGTAAGAAATTATTTTTATGTCCTATACACATGGCATGATCATTGGGAAAGGTTTTTGGATCAAGGAGAAGGAGTATAAGAGTTGGATAATTTATTTGATTTTTAGAGCACTAGCAAACAACAGTCAAACATTCAATCAAAGCAAAGACAAAATACTCAAAAGTTTTTGTCAAACCACATTTTACCATGATTTATTAGCTTAAGTGTTGTGGCATGAAAATCAGGGTGTGACAGACCTACCCCCCTTACAAGAATCTCATCCCCGAGATTCCCAGACTAGGCAGGGGAAGGGATAGAGAAACTTGGATCTGGGGTAGTCTTAAAGTCTTCATGTTGCTTCTGCTTCCGTGCGGTGCTCCATTGAACTTGAAGTGCTTGATGGTGTGGCTTCGTGTATGATGTTCTTCTTGATCCAGGTTGCTAATGGGTAGCTCGCGGTAGGTTAGATTGGGCTAGGGGTCGATGGCTCGGTGGTCGATGCCCTTGTAGAGGACGGGCTAGTTAGGAAGTTGGAAACACTCCCGAGGTTGTGTTGTGTGGAAAAACATTGTGCACAGTGGGTGACTCAGGTGATAACTCTAGCTGGTAGCCGTCTATTCTTCGTCTTGCGATGATCTTGGAGAGGGCCGATAAATCTTGGTGTGAGCTTCCCTTTGACATGGAAATGCTTGGTTCCTTCGAGAGAAGTGGTTTGCAGATATGCCTAGTCTTTGATGCGGAGGTATACTTCTTGAAGATGGTGGTTGGTGTAGTTCTTCCTCTTAGACATGACGATCTTGAGATGTTCCTTGACCAGCTCAACAATTTTTCTTCCGTCTTCGGGTAGACAAGTTTGTCATCAAAGAAAGATGACAACTAACTTGTCCAAGCACTCCATGAAGTCTATGGGGTACGTAAAGTGGGCTGAGGCATTGGTGATGGTCACGGTTAAGCATTGGCCAAGGTCTTATCGATCTAGAGCCAAAGCCCAAGGTCAGGATGCGACCATGTTGTGGTTGGTAGGGCGTAAGGGTTTCAAGGATTCTAGTGTGCGAGTGAATGTTTATCATCCCATCCTTGAGCACAGTTTCTGAGATGCCAATCGTTCTATCTAGTCTTCCAAACAATCACATCATGTTACCGAAAGAATCATCCCGTATAGGTCAACTCCAATCATTAGTCATGTTATTCATATCCTCATGACTCCCAAGAGGAGGTCTAACAAAATCATATATGTCTACGATCCCCAAACTCATATGTATGGCTACCCCTAAAAATCCATGGGTAGAGCATATAAGCTGCTAAGCTTGAATTTAATCACCACAATCCAAGTGCTCAATCTATTGATCCAAGGTCCATGATAAAGCATCTCTATCCTAAGGAAACACGTCGTAAGCCACTCCAAGATCTTGTTTCCTTCCTATGAATCAACTCCAATAGCCCATTAACTTCCATTAATCGCTACATAATCCATTAATTCTATAAATCCAATGTCTATGGTGTCTCACACGAGTCTTCTAACGTCCTATAGTCCCCAAATACTTGAAAGGGTTGTCTCTACCATAGTAAGTCCACCAATTTCCATTATCATGGTCAAGTAAACTCCAAGGTCAATCTTATATCAACTCCGACAATTAATCCAATCTCCTAGTTTATTGTCCTCCAAGAAACATGGTATCATGATCAAGATCATCGATCTAAATCAAATTTACTCCGAACCATATAGATTTACTCACCACCTTTACTCAACTAGGATCACCTATTTAAATCCAAATCTCATGTCCAACGAGAATTCCTACATGCTTCCCCAAAGTCATTATCATAATGTCAACTATCTCCTATCAATATCCCCTGGCTCAGTCAAATCCTTATACTTCCGAGAATTTCATCGTGCGATTATAATTGTCCTACAAAATCCAATTTACTCCAGGGGTAATGAAAGTTATGCTACCCTATCAACATGATCCCACCAAGTTCATCTACCAACATGAAAAGCCTCACGATCCACCAAAGTCTCAGATAATTCCTCAAGGTCTCTGATATAAACTCATCAAGTCATTTGTCCTCTATTCCTATATCCTCAAACTGGTCTTCCCTATGGCATCGTCAGTTCTGGTGCTATTTTAGGATGATGATGTGTTCGTTCACTATGTCCACTAGTTCCATAATGAACCTAGTGTTGTGCAAGGTTTACAGAGGCTTGACTGGTTTTCTTGCAATTCTATGGGTCAAGCACATGGTTAAGGACTCGAGCTGGGGTATCTCGTGAAGTCTCAAAGGGTCTAGGAATGGGTTTCTAGTCTGGAGGGTTAAACATAATTCTACGGGGTTGCACTTGGTCGTGGAGATTGTAGCAGAAGTCTTCATTGCTAGTTGGTTGCCGAGGCAGAATCCTTGGTGTAGCTTGTCTTGCCGGTCTTCAGTTGAGGCGAGATATGAGAGGGAGGAGTAGCATAGAGGAGGGGAATTCCTAAAGGGGGTTCTATAGTGCAGGTACAAACAAACAAGTGCCAAAAAGGGCCAAACACAAACAACAAAATAAGGCAGGTGATATGGTTGCGTACTTGTTGCCTAGGGCAAAAAGGGCGACTGATATCAAAACACAAAAAAATAAAACAAGCAACACATAATCATGGTTCTATTCGAACCTTCATATGGACTCGACTCCGCATAGGGGGTACACGACTCATCCTACCCTAGGGGTTCTCGGACTAAGTAGTCGTGCTTTACTTCGTGCCTCATGAAGTCTTCTGGATTTTTCCTCAGGTGTCGCTACGTATTTTGTAGTTGTTTGATGAAATGATCCGGGTTGGCCTGAAGAATCTTCAACACTTCTCGCCTGATGAGATGATGGGGTGAAGGTGGCTCCTCGTAGCTAGCATTGACTTGGTCTTCTCTTGTCCTCCTAATCATGATGATCACTTTTGCCTTTTTAAGGTGTCGGCGGTTCCAGGTGGCCATCCTTTATGCAATGACATTAACAAGGCATAATAGAGGTCCAATCCGTCGGACACATTGTTGACAATATCGTCACCGAGAGCGGGGGATGAAGAGAACCGTTTTCCTGCTCACTATAGTGAGGCGGACCAAATGGCTAGGTCCTCATCCACCGGTGGTCGCCGATACAACAACGGTAGTGACAAGGTTACCCTATTAGCGATGTATATCATGATCTTGCATATCCTATGCCCTGATCGTCGTAGGCTAAGGTTGCATCATCTTGGGGCAGTGTCAAGGGTGTCACCATCTCCTGGGCCTTCAGGTCCTCATCCCTCGAGGATGTATCTTCTGTTGGTATCGTCTTGTTGTGATGTCGCCAATCTTGTGTTCAGGAGATGTGGGTGAATGCCTGACAAGGCATCTTCCTTCTAGATTATCCACGAGGATTACAAGGAATCCAGTGGCCAGGGGAATAAGGGTTCTAGCAACTGAAGGTTTTGAAGGGGAAGAGATCAATAAGGAAAGTATACCTTAGTTTTCGAAAAACTGAGAAGGGAAGAGAAGTATAGATAGTTTTGAAAACTAGTAGTAGTTTTGGAAATAGTTTTACCCTAACTAATGACCATGCTAACTAAGGCTCCCTACAGTCAGGATGGCTCTGATACCAGCTCTGTGGGGACCCCGACTCATATGTCGAGATCACCGAATGCATGTGTACAGTGATCCCAGAGATCAATGCTCACTGAACACACAGAAGCTGGATAACAAGAGTCTTACATCCATACATACCGTTTTACACAAGTAGGACCATTATGGTGAAGTTTTGAGTGTATCATCGCAGCGGAAATCTTCGTCGATAACTTGGACCCATGACATCTGCCTTAACCCTACAGGCATTCTGACTGGGAAGCGTCCTAGCTTGCATGCTCGTCACCGAAGTATTCTTCATCATATCATGTTCTTTCATGCCTGGCCAATAAAATAACCAGTGGCAAGCCAATGAGTACTTTGAATGTACTCGCAAGCAACCCAAGGGTGATAACAGAATAAATATGCAAGGCACTACTGGTCATTTGGCATTTTGGCGGAAAGCTAGTTTTTCTCATGCATGTATGATCAACATTTATCAAGGATATGAATGCGCCTGCAACAAGTATCAGGAGGTTATAGACATCAACGTCGAGAGAGAGTTATGAACATCTCATGCTCAAGCTCATCGTGACTTCCTCACGAATCACGTGAATAGATTTACCAAACCGTGTTGTTTGTCAGAAACATATGGACATAGTCTAAGCAGCACCACCCAACTGTCCTTGACCGTGGACACGACTATTCGAATAGTTTTACACTCTGCCAAGGTTGCACACTTTACCCACAAGATCCAGGGAACTTTTGTGTCATCCACGACCTGCGGTACCTCAAATACCCGGGGTAAGCACCCGATCACTACCTTTCCCTAGACGACACTAACAAGGAGTCCACTCGTTGTTCTGTACCCTCATGATGTACATCATACGAGACTTACTCGAGATC
This sequence comes from Triticum aestivum, assembly GCF_018294505.1. NCBI lineage: Eukaryota > Viridiplantae > Streptophyta > Magnoliopsida > Poales > Poaceae > Triticum > Triticum aestivum. Next base: position 670,370,961 of record NC_057800.1, read on the forward strand.
GTAACATCCGAGAGGGGACACAATGGTGTATCCGGTGCCCTGTTAAAACAGTCATGACCGCCCTACCTGGCACGACCTCGTCCCGAGAGAGTGAACCAACAACTCTCCCGTCACTAGTAATGCGGGCTCCAAGCTAGTATCGGCCTAGGTAATCAATAATGCCCTTTCCCATACAAGGGTAGAGTGGTTGCGCATGTAAGGTTGGGACAGTCGACAAATCTTAAATCTAATCCGTCTCTGTAAACAACACTTTTATCGAGCCTCGGTACACTACTTCTCCACCAAGTAGTGACGTAGTTCATCATCATCTCCCAGGGGCATTAGTGGCACCCACTGGGGTTGTTCGCAAGTATGTCAAACCACACTTGTTTCTTTCCATGCATAATCCTGATCCACTTTGCGTAGCAACTACTTTAGCATCCTATCTACTTCCACCGACATAACCCTCATAGAAAGGTAGGGTCATGCATCATGCAAGTGTCAACAAGAAAAGCAACGGAGGCACCACCTCAAGTGGCCACCGTTTTATCATGACTTCGATGCATGCAATAAAAGTGCTATATGACATGCATAAAAAGGGTTTCATAGACATTGTCAAAGGGCTGCTTGCCTGGTTCATCAGAGTCTTGAGATCTTCTGGTCCTTCTCCAAGTACTCCGTCTACTTTGGCAACTAATGTCGGAAACAATCACAATAAGCAACACAACAAGGCAAGAATAAATGTGCTCTAAAAATATGAAGTTGAATTTTATTGGATACCTCTGGTCATATGAGGAATGACCAAAGTGATTTCATTGGAAGTGGATCAATGGATATTTCTAAACATTTTGACATGATGGAATCAAGGGGTTTATGGAATTGCAAGAAGTGTACAGAAACATATTTTTTTAAAATGAGCAAAGGCACCCATTTAACAAGGGATGATTTTAGAAGCATCTAGGAATTGGTTTCACTGGATTTGGAGTTGAAATGATTTTCCTATGAATTTGCAAAGTTGACAAATATGAAGAAATAGACCATTATTTGAGGTGATACAGAAAGTATTAGTAAAAATGTTCAAAAACTAAGTTTTGAACTTACAGACACCTAGGATTTTGAATCATGGAATTTGGATCAAAAATGGGCTCTTTGTGATTTTCTAAAGTTTACCAAACGAATGGAAAAATAGGATTTGCTAATTATTTGTGAAAGAAATATTTCTGTAAAAATGTGCAAGTAGGACCATGTGATAGGGAATGAATTTAGAAACTACTAGACATTTGAATCATCAAATTTTGAGATAATTTGAATTGTTTATGGATTTTACAAGTTTATAGAAAAAAGAAAAAGAAAAGGGAAAGGGTTTTACCCTTATCCTACGCACAGGCCAGAAATAGGAGTGGCCGGCCCAGCGGCTCGGCTGCACGCGCGTAGGGGCCACGTCGGAGGCGTACTCGCGCCAGGGCGTGTTCGCTGCAGGGAGGTGCGCACAGGAGAAGCCGCCTCCACTTATGCGTGGGCACGGCTGCCCGGTGGCTTACAGGCGGGCCCCGCCTGTCGGGTTCATCCCCAACCTCCCGCTCGACAGAGCAGAGGCAGGGGCAGTGTCGACGGCGGCTTGCCAGCGCTGTAGGGCATCTCTGGCGATGCTCCGCCCACCGGCGTGCTCAGGGGACCCAGACGCGTCCAACCGTGGGTGGCACGGTCGCCCAAGGTCACTGGGTCGAGCAGGGCATCCACCGCAGCGGACGAGGCTAATGGTGATGATGGAACTCCACGGAACAGCCATGGGGAGGAGGGGGCGAAGCACGGGAGGGGCTCGCGGTGATGGTGGTGGTGCTCTAGTGCGGTCCAGAGGGAAGGAGGAGGAGAGGTGGGCGCGAATTTAGGCGGAGTCCGGCTGCTCGGCTCCGGCCATGGGGAGCGATGGAGGGCTCGAGGAGTGGAGTGGGTTGGCCCAGGGAGTGTGCGGGAGGGAGAGAGAGCCAAAGGAGTAGAGAGGGGGCTCGGGGGCGGCCTCAAATAGGAGGGGCGAGGTGCCCAGCGGTGCCGTGCGCCGGCATGGTCGTAGCCATCACTGGAGGCCACGGGAGTGCTTGGCTTCGAGTCGGGGGTCTTCCTAGGCGTGGTCTACGGCCAGGGGAAGGGAGAGAAGGAGCGGGGGAGCGTCAGGGCAGCGCGTGTGTGAGCATGCCCATTGGAGCTCTCGGGCGGCCATGGTGCGCGTGCGAGCAGGGGCAGGAGAGAGAAAGGAAGAAGGGGCCGACAGCATGCCGTGTATTGGACATCGAGGCGACCTCGGGGGACACGAGGGGGAGGCCCTAGGTGGTCCGGTGGCTCGGGTAGAGAGCGGCTATAGTGCTTGGGAGCACTGTAGAGCGCTCTAGAGCACGTCTTTGGCCGGCATGGCCATTGTTTTGCCAAAGTGGGCGCGGCCACTAATGTCTGGTAGTGCTACGGGGAAGTAAAGAAGTGTGGAGAGGCATTGGATGCCCTGGAGAGGCAGTAGGAGAGGAGAGAGGTTGTGGGAGAGAGAGGAAGTGGGGTTTTATCCCCCCAATAATTGATCTGAGGACTTGCCCTTATTACTGGAGGTATAAGGGGGCTAGGATCAGCTGTGGTACAAAGTTGAGCCCATGGAGATTAGTGGAAGAGGTCAAAATGGAATTTTTGGTAAGGTAGCAGAAGGTGTTTGATGTTTGTTTATGTAAGCAAATGAACTCCATTTGGCATGAGACTTAATAGGACAAAATGGACAATAGAAATAGGGTGTTTCATAAAGTTTGAGCTCATTTGGGCAAATTTGCCAATGTAACTTTGGTAAACCCTAGAAATTAGCAGAAATGGCTTTACCAAGATTTAGTCATGCAAATTTATTCTCCTTGATGCACCACTTGGTGTAGTGTCATCATTTGAGGATTTTAACATGTCCACAAAAATTCAGATCAAAAGGACACACTTGGCAATGTAGAGTTGTTCAAATTTGGTTCTGGACAGAAAGGGTTTTGGGGTACTTTGATCAAGATAACATTCTCTCCAACTTGTGCCATTTGGTCTAGATGCATTATTACACCATTTGAGCATGTGCACCAAGTTTGAGATCATTTGGACATGTTTGACAATGCAAAAATGTTCAAACTTGAAAAAGGATAGAAGTGGTTTTGAGAGGGTTTCATGGAGTTATACTATTCTCCATGACATGGTACTTGGCAAGATCATCAAAAATGTCATGTGTGACATCCTAGAATTTTCTTGGATTTTTATGGAAATATTTCCTGTAGAAATATTTCAATTCCTTGAAATGGGCAGAAATGGTTTTGGGAGGTTTTGTCCAATATTTTGATCATGACCATATGTTGATACTCATATATATGGAAAATATACGTCCATTGAGTCTCCCTAATTTTTCTAAAATATTTTTAAAGCTTCAAAATGATTTTAACCTATTAAAGACCATTTCTGGCCTTAAGAAAAAGCCTTTAAATAAAGTAGGAAAATAACTTTTAAAATTATATTTTTGTGGTTTCTGGGTATCCTATATCTAGTAGGAGTCAAACATATTTTTGGAAAGATTTTTACTGCCTTTAATTAAGTACTTGCAGTGCAAACCTCAATTCAGGGGTTTTTGGAAAACTAATTTTTGAAAATACTTTTTGGCCAAATTATTTTTGTAAGAAATTATTTTTATGTCCTATACACATGGCATGATCATTGGGAAAGGTTTTTGGATCAAGGAGAAGTTGTATAAGAGTTGGATAATTTATTTGATATTTAGAGCACTAGCAAACAGCAGTCAAACATTCAATCAAAGCAAAGACAAAATACTCAAAAGTTTTTGTCAAACCACATTTTATCATGATTTATTAGCTTAAGTGTTGTGGCATGAAAATCAGGGTGTGACAACTTCTTCCTCATCAGTCGATTCCTCGCTCTCCTCGTCCTCCTCGGCTTCCGAATGCTCCTCGCCACTCTCACCCCCGCTCCCTTCTTCCTCAGTGCCTGGGTCCTGCACTCCGTTGGGCATCGAGTGCATTTCAATGAGGGCCTGAAAGGATAACAATCAAAGGAAATTTAGTCGACCACAAACGGGACATCACATGGTGAATCGGAAAGATACTTGATAAAACAGAAATATACCTCCTCTGGCTAGTGCCAGTTGTCGAATGGAATCACCCTCCGGGACCCCCGAGGGTTGTCTTTGTTGCCACTGATTCCCCTCAACTAGTTCTCCAAGATATCCTCGCTGACCTCCTCCAGGTGGATCCCAGTGGTATCCTCGAGCCCAGAGTACATCCACATCGGATGATCGCGCGCCTGAAGAGGTTGGATGCGTCGACCGAGAAAGACCTCCAGCAGATCCATCCCGGTCACTCCGTCGCGGACAAGCTGGATGACCCGTTCAACCAGCACCTTGACCTGTGCCTTCTCTTCTGGAACTACCTTCAGGGGAGCAGGCTTCTCCACTCGAGCCAAGGAGAAAGGAGGAAGTCCAGTCGACTAGCCAGGGGTTAGCTGATCCTTGCAGTAGAACCAAGTCGACTGCCAGCACCGGACTGAGTCAGGAAGGAACATGGCTGGGAAAGTACTCTTGCTCCTCATCTGGATCCCCAGACCACCGCACATATGGATCACCCGCGTCCTCTCGTCACTCGACTTGGCCTTTTTGACCGACTGGGAACGGCAAGTGAAGATGTGTTTGAAAAGCCCCAGTGCGGTCGACAACCCAAGAAGTTTTCGCACATGGACACGAAAGCGGCCAGATAGATTATGGTGTTCGGAGTGAAATGGTGGAGTTGAGCCCCAAAGAAGTTCAAAAAACCCCGGAAGAAAGCGTGGGGAGGCAGTGAGAATCCGTGATCTATGTGGGTTGCGAGGAGGACACACTCACCCTCTCTAGGTTGCGTCTTGGTTTCGTCCCCCGGGAGCCGAGCCGACTTGTGAGGGATCAATCCCCCCTCCACCAGGTCGTCGAGGTCGTCCTGCGTGATTGCCGAGTGGATCCAGTCGCCCTGGATCCAGCCCACCGGCAGGCTGGACCTCGACGAGGATCCACCCCGGCTGATCCGGTTGCCCTTCGCCTTCGCGGTCGCTTTCTTCGCGCGTTCCAGCGCCGCCGTCTTGTCCTTCCCCAAGGTGACGGGTCGAGCTCGAACAGAGGCCTGGCGACGAAGCAGAAGCGAGAGTGGTGGAGAGATCGGGGGAAAGAGAAGAGAGAATGGGAACACGCGGAGCAAAGGCCTGGCCCGGGACCTTTTATAAGGCCTTTCACCATGTGGCTGACTGGTGGACCCAAGCGATCTAAACAAATCCCGCAACAGTCGCGCGCGCAGTACGTGGCGAAAAAGGTGGCGCGGGGATCGAGGAGACTTGCCTAATCCGTCGCGAATACTTCGGTTCCCCCTGTCTGGCGCACTTCCCAAAATTTGAATTCCGCGACATCCGCGGAGAGCAGAACAACCTGTCAGACTGAAGACAAACACCCTCTAAATCATCATTCGGAATTTTATCATGAAGGTTCACTCGACAACAACCAAGAATGGACCAAGGCGATTGAGAAAGGAGTCGTCGTCGTCACCTCAACTCATTGTTCCAGACAAGGCATATTCATAGCACAAAGAGTGGGTCGGAAGTGTTCTCAACCCCTTCCTCACTCAAACCCTGATCCATTCGGGGGCTAATGATGAAGCTATGTACCTAGGGTAGGGTCATGGACCTATCCAACTTACCCTCCCCAAGGACATCTCTACAAAGAATCAGAAACAGTCGAAGAGAAACCATCACCACCCGACCATGGAGATGCACTCACTAGATCACCTTGAAGACACTCGACCACCAGGAGATGAGGAACCCTCCACTCTGCAACGGTTAGGACTTAAACCATAGCATAATGAGCATTTATGACGCTTTACTGTAGATGTTACCAGTAACGCCTTTCCTTTATGAACATTGAATCATGTGTAACAGAGGGGAGCTGGGGTCCTGGCGCACTCTATATAAGCCACCCCCTTCCTCTGGGACAAGGGTTCGCATCTTTTTGTAAACTCACACACACATATAATCCAGTCGACCACCTCAGGGCATCGAGATGTAGGGCTGTTACTTCCTCCGAGAAGGGCCTGAACTCGTAAAACTCGCGTGTACAACTCCTTCATAGCTAGGATCTTGCCTCCTCATACTTACCCCCCATTCTACTGTCAGTCTTAGATCCACGACACTGTCTTCCTATACAAATTGTTTATTTTTCCTAATTTTGGCAGAATCTTTCAAGTATCAGAAGTATGGTGAACGTGCAAATTGTTACAGACTGTTCTGTTTTAGAAAGATTCTATTTTTGATGCATAGTTTGCTTGTTTTGATGAAACTATCAATTTATATCAGTGGATTAAGCCGTGGAAAAGCTATATTACAGTAGACACAATGCAAAAACAAAATATGAATTGGTTTGCAACAGTACTTAGAGTAGTGATTTGCTTTATTATACTAATGGATCTTACCGAGTTTTCTGTTGAAGTTTTGTGTGGATGAAGTGTTCGATGATTCAGAAGGTCTCGATGTGAGAAGAAGGAAGAGAGGCAAGAGCTCAAGCTTGGGGATGCCCGAGGCACCCCAAGTAAATATTCAAGGAGACTCAAGCGTCTAAGCTTGGGGATGCTGGGGAGGCATCCCCTCTTTCTTCAACAAATATCGGTATGTTTTCGGATTCGTTTCGTTCATGCGATATGTGCAAGTCTTGGAGCGTCTTTTGCATTTAGGTTTTTATTTTTATTTTTATGCACCATGCTGGTATGAGATAGTCCTTGGTTGATTTATAGAATGCTCTTTGCACTTCACTTATATCTTTTGAGTATGGCTTTATAGAATGCTTCATGTGCTTCACTTATATCATTTGAAGTTTGGATTGCCTGTTTCTCTTCACTTAGACAACCGCCATTTGTAGAATGCTCTTTTGCTTCACTTATACTTGTTAGAGTGTGGGCATATCTTTTGTAGAAAGAATTAAACTCTCTTGCTTCACTTATATCTATCTAGAGAGATGACATGAACTGGTCATTCACATGGTTAGTCATAAAATCCTACATAAACTTGTAGATCGCTGAATATGATATGTTTGATTCCTTGCAACAGTTTTGCGATATAAAGATGGTGATATTAGAGTCACGCTAGTCGAGTAACCGTGAAATTGAGAAATATTTGTGTTGAGGTTTGTGATTCCCGTAGCATGCACGTATGGTTAACCGTTATGTAACGAAGTCGGAGCATGATTTATTTATTGATTTTCTTCCTTATGAGTGGCAGTCGAGGACGAGCGATGGTCTTTTCCTACCAATCTATCCCCCTAGGAGCATGTGCGTAGTACTTTGTTTCGATGACTAATAGATTTTTGCAATAAGTATGTGAGTTCTTTATGACTAATGTTGAGTCCATGGATTATACGCACTCTCACCCTTCCACCATTGCTAGCCTCTCTAGTACCGCGCAACTTTCGCCGGTACCATAAACCCACCATATACCTTCCTCAAAACAGCCACCATACCTACCTATCATGGCATTTCCATAGCCATTCCGAGATATATTGCCATGCAACTTCCATTATCATCATATACATGACTTGAGCATTCATTGTCATATTGCTTTGCATGATCGTAAGATAGCTAGCATGATGTTTTCATGGCTTTTTCATTTTTTGATGTCATTGCTACGCTAGATCCTTGCACATCCCGGTACACCACCGGAGGCATTCATATAGAGTCATATCTTTGTTCTAGATATCAAGTTGTAATGTTGAGTTGTAAGTAAATAAAAGTGTGATGATCATCATTATTAGAGCATTGCCCCAGTGAGGAAAGGATGATGGAGACTATGATTCCCCATAATTCGGGATGAGACTCCGGACTTCACAAAAAGAAGAGGCCAAAGAAGCCCAAATAAAAAAAAGGAGGTCAAAGAAGCCCACCAAAAAAATTAAATAATTAAAAAATAATTAAAAAACAAAAAAAATGAGAGAAAAAGACAGAAGGGGCAGTGCTTCTATCCTTTTTCCACACGTGTGCTTCAAAGTAGCACCATGTTCTTCATATAGAGAGTCTCTTGAGTTATCACTTTCATATACTAGTGGGAATATTCATTATAGAACTTGGCTTGTATATTCCGATGATGGGCTTCCTCAAATGCCCGAGGTCTTCATGAGCAGGCAAGTTGGATGCACACCCAGTAAGTTTCAGTTGGAGCTTTCATACACTTATAGCTCTAGTGCATCCATTGCATGGCAATCCTACTCACTCACATTGATATCTATTTATGGGCATCTCCATAGCCCGTTGGTACGCCTAGTTGATGTGAGACTATCTTCTCCTTTTTGTCTTCTCCACCATCATATTCTATTCCACCTATAGTGCTATGTCCATGGCTCACGCTCATGTATTGCGTGAAAGTTGAAAAGGTTTGCGAACGTCAAAAGTATGAAACAATTGCTTGGCTTGTCCTCGGGGTTGTGCATGATGTGAGTATTTTGTGTGGTGAAGATGGAGCATAGCCAGACTATATGATTCTGTAGGGATAACTTTCTTTGGCCTTGTATTTTGAAAAGACATGATTGCTTTATTAGTAGGCTTGAAGTATTATTGTTTTTATGTCAAATATAGACTATTGCTTTGAATCACTCGTGTCTTAATATTCATTCCATGATTAGATATGTGATCAAGATTATGCTAGGTAGCACTCCACATCAAAAATTATCTTTTTTATCATTTACCTACTCAAGGACGAGCATGAATTAAGCTTGGGGATGATGATACGTCTCCGTCATATCTATAATTTTTTATTGTTCCATGCCAATATTATTCAACTTTCATATACTTTTTGGCAACCTTTTATACTATTTTTGAGACTAACATATTGATCCAGTGCACAGTGCCAGTTCCTGTCTATTGCATGTTTTTGGTTTCGCAGAATATCCATATCAAACGGAGTCCAAATGGGATAAAAACGGACAGAGCTTATTTTTGGAAAATATGGAAAATCCGGAAGGAAAATCAACACGAACCAGTGCCCGAGGTGGTCACGAGGCAGGGGGCGCCCCCCCCTTAGGGCGCGCCCCCTACCCTCGTGAGCCCACCGTAAGGCGGTTGACGCTCTTCTTTTGCCGCAAGAAAGCTAATATTCGGGAAAAAAATCACGGCGAAGGTTTCAGGACAATCGGAGTTACGGATCTCCATTTATATACGAAACGGTGAAACAGAGCCAGAAGAGAACGCAGAACCAGAGAGAGACAGAGAGATAGATCCAATCTCGGAGGGGCTCTCACCCCTCCCATGCCATGGGATCCAAGGACCGGAGGGGAAACCCTTCTCCCATCTAGGGAGGAGGTCAAGGAAGAAGAAGAAGAAGGGGGGCTCTCTCCCCCTCGCTTTCGGTGGCGCCGGAGTGACACCGGGGGCCATCATCATCACCGCCATCTTCACCACCATCATCACCAACTCTTCCCCCCTCTATGCAGCGGTGTAACCTCTCTCTTACCCGCTGTAATCTCTACTTAAACATGGTGCTCAACGCTATATATTATTTCCCAATGATGTATGGCTATCCTATGATGTTTGAGTAGATCTGTTTTGTCCTAATGGCTATTTGATGATCGTGATTGGTTTGAGTTGTATGTTTTATTATTAGTGCTATCCTATGGTGCTCTCCGTGTCGCGCAAGCGTGAGGGATTTCCGCTGTAGGGTTTGCAATATGCTTATGATTTGCTTATGGTGGGTGGCGTGAGTGACAGAAGCATAGACCCGAGTAAGTAGGTTGTTTGCGTATGGGATAAAGGGGACTTGATGCTTTAATGCTATGGTTGGGTTTTACCTTAGTGAATCTTTAGTAGTTGCGGATGCTTGCTAGAGTTCCAATCATAAGTGCATATGATCCAAGTCGAGAAAGTATGTTAGCTTATGCCTCTCCCTCATATAAAATTGCAATAATGATTACCGGTCTAGTTATCGATTGCCTAGGGACAAATAACTTTCTCGTAACAACAAACTCTCTAGTAAACCTAACTTAGTTGTGTCTTTATCTAAACAGCCCCTGCTTTTTATTTACTTTCTCTTTATTATCTTGCATACCTATCCAACAACACCTACAAAGTACTTCTAGTTTCATACTTTTTCTAGGTAAAGCGAACATCAAGCGTGCGTAGAGTTGTATCAGTGGTCGATAGAACTTGAGGGAATATTTGTTCTGCCTTTAGCTCCTCGTTGGGTTCGACACTCTTACTTATCGAAAGAGGCTACAATTGATCCCCTATACTTGTGGTTTATCAATCTTCAGCTTTAATACCCTTTTCCTTCATAGATTTCTTTGCCTCTGGCATATCTTCAGGACTGAGAAATAGAACACCTCTCTTCTTCGGAGCTGGTTTAGGAATAGGCTCAGGAATTGGCTCAGGAGCTGACTCAGGAAGCGTCTAATTATTTTCATTTATTAACATATTATTCAATAGAATTTCAGCTTCATCCGGTGTTCTTTCCCTGAAAACAGAACCAGCACAACTATCCAGGTAATCTCTGGAAGCATCGGTTAGTCCATTATAAAAGATATCAAGTATTTCATTTTTCTTAAGAGGATGATCAGGCAAAGCATTAAGTAACTTGAGAAGCCTCCCCCAAGCTTGTGGGAGACTCTCTTCTTCAATTTGCACAAAGTTATATATTTCCCTTAAAGCAGCTTGTTTCTTATGAGCAGGGAAATATTTAGCATAGAAGTAATAAATCATATCCTCGGGACTACGCACACAACCAGGATCAAGAGAATTAAACCATATCTTAGCATCACCCTTTAATGAGAACAGAAATATTTTAATGATATAAAAGTAGCGAGATCTCTCATCATTAGTGAACAGGGTGGCTATATCATTTAATTTAGTAAGATGTGCCACAACAGTTTCAGATTCATAGCCATGAAAAGGATCAGATTCAACCAAAGTAATTATATCAGGATCAATAGAGAATTCATAATCCTTATCGGTAACAAAGATAGGTGAAGTAGAAAATGCAGGGTCAGGTTTCATTCTATCATTAAGAGATTGCAGATTCCATTTAGCTAATAATCTCTTGAGCTCATATCTATCTTTGCAAGCTAAAATAGCTAAAGAAGCTTCTTTATCAAAAACATAACCCTCGGGAATAACAGGAAAATCTTCATCATCACTTTCATCAATATAATCAGTTTCAATAATTTCTTTCTCTCTAGCCCTAGCAATTTGTTCATCAAGAAATTCACTAAGGGGCATAGTAGTATCAAGCATAGAAGTAGTTTCATCATAAGTATCATGCATAGCAAAAGTGGCATCATCAATAACATGCGACATATGAGAACGAATAGAAGAAGGAGGTTTAGGTGTCGCAAGCTTACTCAAAACAGAAGGTGAATCAAGTGCAGAGCTAGATGGCAGTTCCTTACATCCCCTCGTAGTTGAGGGATAAATTGTTGTCTTAGCGTCTTTCAGGTTGTTCATAGTGACCAGCAGATATAAATCCCAAGTGACTCCAAGAATAGAGCTATGCTCCCCGGCAACGGCGCTAGAAAATAGTCTTGATAACCCACAAGTATAGGGGATCGCATCAGTTTTCGAGGGAAGAGTATTCAACCCAAATTTATTGATTCGACACAAGGGGAGCCAAAGAATATTCTCAAGTATTAGTAGTTGAGTTGTCAACTCAACCACACCTGGATAACTTAGTATCTACAGCAAAGTATTTAGTACCAAAGTAATATGATAGTAGTGGTAACGGTAACAAATGTAACAGAAGCAAAAGTAATATTTTTGGTGTTTTGTAGTGATTGTAACAGTAGCAACGGAAAAGTAAATAAGCGAAGAACAATATAGGAAAAGCTCGTAGGCATTGGATCGGTGATGGGGAATTATGCCGGATGCGGTTCATCATGTAACAGTCATAACATAGGGTGACACAGAACTAGCTCCAATTCATCAATGTAATGTAGGCATGTATTCCCAATATAGTCATACATGCTTATGAAAAAGAACTTGCATGACATCTTTTGTCCTACCCTCCCGTGGTAGCGGGGTCCTAATGGAAACTAAGGGATATTAAGGCCTCCTTTTAATAGAGTTATGGAACAAAGCATTAGCACATAGTGAATACATGAACTCCTCAAACTATGGTCATCACCGGGAGTGGTCCCGATTATTGTCACTTCAGGGTTGCCGGATCATAACGCATAGTAGGTGACTATAGACTTGCAAGATAGGATCAAGAACTCACATATATTCATGAAAACATAATAGGTTCAGATCTGAAATCATGGCACTTGGGCCCTAGTGACAAGCATTAAGCATAGCAAAGTCATAGCAACATCAATCTCAGAACATAGTGGATACTAGGGATCAAACCGTAACAAAACTAACTCGATTACATGATAGATCTCATCCAACCCATCACCGTCCAGCAAGCCTACGATGGAATTACTCACGCACGGCGGTGAGCATCATGAAATTGGTGATGGAGGATGGTTGATGATGATGATGGTGATGAATCCCCCTCTCCGGAGCCCCGAACAGACTCCAGATCAGCCCTCCCAAGAGGTTTTAGGGCTTGGCGGTGGCTTCGTATCATAAAACGCGACGAATTCTTCTCTCTGATTTTTTTCTCCCTGAAAGCAAGTATATAGAGTTGGAGTTGAGGTTGGTGGAGCGTCAGGGGGCCCACGAGGTAGGGGGCGCGCCCTAGGTGGGAGGGCGCGCCCCCACCCTCGTGGACAGGGTGTGGCCCCCCTGACATGGATTTTTCTTCCAGTATTTTTCTTATTTTCCAAATAGACGTTCCGTGGAGTTTCAGGTCATTCCGAGAACTTTTGTTTCTGCACATAAATAACACCATGGAAAGTCTGCTGAAAACAACGTCAGTTCGGGTTAGTTCCATTCAAATCATGCAAGTTAGAGTCCAAAACAAGGGCAAAAGTATTTGGAAAAGTAGATACGACGGAGACATATCATGATGCGCGTCATCGCCAGGGTTGAGCAGACCATTGGCGTATGGCGCTTGAGCGCCACGAATCAAGATAGGCATGTCAGCACCGACAGGCTGCAGCTCGCCACACAACATGATCGATGGCGTGCCGCAAAGCAAGCTAGGCGCATCCCTGCCGATAGACTGTGCCTCGCCGCACGGTGAGACCATTAGAGCACCACATAGCGCGAGGTGCAGCGCGCCGCACAGCAAGAGCGGATCCATCGGTGCTTGCTTGCTGTCGACACGGCGTCACAACTGGGTACACGTGCCGTCAGTACCACCATTTCTCTCCAGGAGTGGGTAGAGGCCCTCAGCGCCGTACTTGCAACAGAGGCCGGCCGTGCCGTACTTGCACCGGATGCCGTACTTCGTATGGGTTCCTCCGTTCGCCTTGTCCGCGGCCCGCTGGATGCCAACGCGCTGGTCCGTAGGCTCGACCGCCTCCTTGGCCCAGGTGTCCACCTGGGCGCAGTAGAGGAACATGACTATCGCATCCTCGAGCTGGTGACCTCCGATGAAATAGTCAACTTGGAGCCTGAGATCACGCTCCAGATGAACCGCGAGCGTGTCGACCGCTTTGACGAACGCGTGCAAGAGTTCAGGCAGAGCTAAGAGATACCGTAGGCAAGGGCTACTGGTCATGGTCTCATGGGCGTGTTTTATTTTGTTGAGTTGTTTCGACGTGGATAGCTATGTATTCACAGCAATCATAGTATTTCTATGTTTATTGCTCTGTTTCAATGTGTGTACTATGTTTTCCATTCTTATATATTCTGTTTCAATGTGTGTGTATATAACCTTTCCATTCTGTATATGTGGACGATAACAGCTAGATTCAAATTAGTATACAAAAACAGATAGAAAATGGAATTCATAATATATATATATATTAATTGTTCATTAGTTCATCACAGAATATATATATATATATATATAATATCATCAATGATGTCTACTACGCAACCTTCTTCCTGTAGACGTTGTTGGGCCTCCAAGTGCAGAGGTTTGTAGGACAGTAGCAAATTTCCCTCAAGTGGATGACCTAAGGTTTATCAATCCGTGGGAGGCATAGGATGAAGATGGTCTCTCTCAAACAACCCTGCAACCAAATAACAAAGAGTCTCTTGTGTCCCCAACACACCCAATACAATGTTAAATTGTATAGGTGCACTAGTTTGGCGAAGAGATGGTGATACAAGTGCGGTATGGATGATAGATATAGGTTTTTGTAATCTGAAATTATAAAAACAGCACGGTAACTAATGATAAAAGTGAGCGTAAACGGTATTGCAATGCTAGGAAACAAGGCCTAGGGATCATACTTTCACTAGTGCAAGTTCTCTCAACAATAATAACACAATTGGATCATATAACTATCCCTCAACATGCAACAAAGAGTCACTCCAAAGTCACTAATAGCGGAGAACAAATGAAGAGATTATTGTAGGGTACAAAACCACGTCAAAGTTATTCTTTCGGATCGATCTATTCAAGAGTTCGTACTAGAATAACACCTTAAGACACATATCAACCAAAACCCTAATGTCACCTAGATACTCCAATGTCACCTCAAGTATCCGTGGGTATGATTATACGATATGCATCACACAATCTCAGATTCATCTATTCAACCAACACAAAGAAGTTCAAAGAGCGCCCCAAAGTTTCTACCGGAGAGTCAAGACGAAAACGTGTGCCAACCCCTATGCATATGTTCATGGGCGGAACCCGCAAGTTGATCATCAAAACATACATCAAGCGGATCACGTGATATCCCATTGTCACCACAGATAAGCATGGCAAGACATACATCAAGTGTTCTCAAATCCTTATAGACTCAATCCGATAAGATAACTTCAAAGGGAAAACTCAATCCATTAGAGATCCAACTATAATAGCAAAGCTCGCGATACATCAAGACCATATCACCTTAAGAACACAAGAGAGAGAGAGAGATCAAACACATAGCTACTAGTACATAACCTCAGCCCCGAGGGTTAACTACTCCCTCCTCGTCATGGAGAGCGCCGGGATGATGAAGATGGCCACCAGTGAGGGATCCCCCCCTCCGGTAGGGTGCCGAAACAGGGTCCGGATTGGTTTTTGGTGGCTACAGAGGCTTGCGATGGCGGAACTCCCGAGCTATTCTGTTCCCCGATGGTTTTAGGTATATGCATATATATAGGCGAAAGAAGTCGGTAAGGGGAGCCATGAGGGGCCCAAGAGGGTGGAGGGCGCGCCCAGGGGGGTGGGCGCGCCCCCTGCCTCGTGCCTTCCTCGTTGCTTCCCTTACGTACACTCCAAGTCTTCTGGATTGCTTCCGTTCCAAAAATAACTTTCCGGAAGGTTTCATACTGTTTGGACTCCGTTTGATATTCCTTTTCTGCGAAACACTGAAACAAGGGAAAAACAGAAACTAGCACTGGGCTCTGGGTTAATAGGTTAGTTCCAAAAATAATATAGAAGTGTTTCATAAAGCCCATAAACATCCAAAACAGATAATATAATAGCATGGAACAATCAAAAATTATAGAATCTGTCAAAAACAGAACAGTCTGTAGTAATCTGTAACTAACGCAAACTTCTGGAACTCAAATAATTCTACAAAAATAGGCAAACCTAGATAATTTTATTATTGATATTCTGCAATTGGAATCAGTATTTTATCATCTTCTGGTGATTTTTAACAATTGTTTTTGTGAACAGAAAGTTTCTCGAATTTTCAGCAAGATCAAATAACTATCATCCAAGAAGATCCTATAGGTTTAACTTGGCACAAATACTAATTAAAACATAAAACCACATCTAACCAGAGGCTAGATCAAATATTTATTACAAAACAGAACCAAAAAGCAAGAAACAAGAATAAAATTGGTTTGCCTCCCAACAAGCGCTAACGTTTAACGCCCCTAGCTAGGCATGATGATTTCAATGATGCTCACCTAAAAGATAAGAATTGAAACATAAAGAGAGCATCATGAAGAATGTGACTAGAACATTTAAGTCTAACCCACTTCCTATGCATAGGGATTTTGCGAGCAAACAACTTATGGGAACAATAATCAACTAGCGTAGGAAGGTAAAACAAGCATAACTTCGAAAATTTCAACACATGGAGAGGAAACTTGATATTATTGCAATATGTAGAAGCATATGATCCTCTCTCTTAATAATTTTCAGTAGCATCATGCATGAATTCAACAATATAACTATCACATAAATCACTCTTTTCATGATGCATAAGCATAGAATTTTTATTACTCTCCACATAAGTAAAATTCTTCTCATGAATAGTAGTGGGAGCAAATCAACAAAACAACTTTCATGTGAAGCATAATCCAATTGTAAATTAAAATCATGATGACAAGTTTCATGGTTATATTTATTCTTTATAGTATATGTTTCATCACAATAATCATCATAAATAGGAGGCATGCTTTCATCATAATAAATTTGCACATCAAAACTTGGGGGGCTAAACATATCATCTTCATCAAACATAGCATCCCCAAGCTTGTGACTTTGCGTATCATTAGCATCATGGGTATTCAAAGGATTCATACTAACAACATTGCAATTATGCTCATTATTCACATATTTTATGCCAAGCATTCTAATGCATTCTTGTTCTAACACTTTGGCACAATTTTCCTTTCCATCATACTCACGTAAGGTATTAAAAAGATGAAGCGTATGAGACAAACTCAATTCCATTTTTTTGTAGTTTTCTTTTATAAACTAAAGTAGTGCTAAAACAAGAAACGAAAAGATTTGATTGCAAGATCTAAAGATATACCTTCAAGCACTCACCTCCCCGGCAATGATGCCAGAAAAGAGCTTGATGTCTACTACGCAACCTTCTTCTTGTAGACGTTGTTGGGCCTCCAAGTGCAGAGGTTTGTAGGACAGTAGCAAATTTCCCTCAAGTGGATGACCTAAGGTTTATCAATCCGTGGGAGGCATAGGATGAAGATGGTCTCTCTCAAACAACCCTGCAACCAAATAACAAAGAGTCTCTTGTGTCCCGAACACACCAGTACAATGGTAAATTGTATAGGTGCACTGGTTTGGCGAAGAGATGGTGATACAAGTGCGGTATGGATGATAGATATAGGTTTTTGTAATATGAAATTATAAAAACAGAAAGGTAACTAATGATAAAAGTGAGCATAAACGGTATTGCAATGCTAGGAAACGAGGCCTAGGGATCATACTTTCACTAGTGCAAGTTCTCTCAACAATAATAACATAATTGGATCATATAACTATCCCTCAACATGCAACAAAGAGTCACTCCAAAGTCACTAATAGCGGAGAACAAATGAAGAGATTATTGTAGGGTACGAAACCACCTCAAAGTTACTCTTTCGGATCGATCTATTCAAGAGTTCGTACTAGAATAACACCTTAAGACACATATCAACCAAAACCCTAATGTCACCTAGATACTCCAATGTCACCTCAAGTATCCGTGGGTATGCTTATACGATATGCATCACACAATCTCACATTCATCTATTTAACAAACACAAAGAACTTGAAAGAGTGCCCCAAAGTTTCTACCGGAGAGTCAAGACGAAAACGTGTGCCAACCCCTATGCATAGGTTCATGGGCGGAACCCGCAAGTTGATCACCAAAACATACATCAAGTGGATCACATGATATCCCATTGTCACCATAGATAAGCATGACAAGACATACATCAAGTGTTCTCAAATCCTTAAAGACTCAATCCGATAAGATAACTTCAAAGGGAAAACTCAATCCATTACAAGAAAGTAGAGGGGGAGAAACATCATAAGATCCAACTATAATAGCAAAGCACGTGATACATCAAGATCGTATCACCTCAAGAACACGAGAGAGAGAGAGATCAAACACATAGCTACTGGTACATACCCTCAGCCCCGAGGGTGGACTACTCCCTCCTCGTCATGGAGAGCATGGGGATGATGAAGATGGCCACTGGTGAGGGATCCCCGCCTCCGATAGGGTGCCGGAACAGGGTCCCGATTGGTTTTTGGTGGCTACAGAGGCTTGTGGCGGCGGAATTCCCGATCTATTCTGTTCCCCGATGGGTTTAGGGTATATGGATATATATATAGGCGAAAGAAGTCGGTAAGGGGAGCCACGAGGGGCCCACGAGGGTGGAGGGCGCGCCCAGGGGGGTGGGCACGCCCCCTGCCTCGTGCCTTCCTCGATGCTTCCCTTACGTACACTCCAAGTCTTCTGGATTGCTTCCGTTCCAAAAATAACTTGCCCGAAGGTTTCATTCTGTTTGGACTCCGTTTGATATTCCTTTTTTGTGAAACACTGAAACAAGGGAAAAACAGAAACTGGCACTGGGCTCTGGGTTAATAGGTTAGTTCCAAAAATAATATAAAAGTGCTTAATAAAGCCCATAAACATCCAAAACAGATAATATAATAGCATGGAACAATCAAAAGTTATAGATACGTTGGAGACGTATCAATCACATATACATGATGATACTTAACTACTAAAAGGTACAATGCATAAAATTGAAAACGAACAATACTAAAACTAATAATCCCTCCTGGGGCCAGTATTCCGATAGCCCATCTGTCGGATCATGGGTTCCGGCAAAACCCTCAAGGTTCGAATACTAGGGTGCGCGCGGAGATTTCCTCCCTACCGATCTACGCCCTAGCTTGCTATGATCTCGTGGATGAACTCGACGAACTCACAGCACAAAGGACACAAGATTTATACTGGTTCGGGCCACCATTGTGGTGTAATACCCTACGCCAGTGTGGTGGTGGTGGTGGATTGCCTCTTGGGCTGATGATGAATAGTACAAGGGGAAGAACAACCTCCTGAGGTTGAGTTGTTCTTGTGCTTGGCGAACTTGTGTGGGTGTGATGCCTCTCAATGTGTTATCAGATGCCCTCTACTGTGGTGGCTAGTTCTACTTATATAGGCCCTGGTCCTCTCCCCAAGTATTGAGCGGGAAGGGAGCCAACAACGACCAATTTGAAAGGGGACAGCTAGTACAGCTTATCCTAACAAAAGCGGTCTTCGCCTGCGAAAGGCTCTGGTGGTGACGCCGTCTTGGGCTCCATGGTGACCTCCATCCTGCCGTCCTGCTGGTCTTGGTCTCGTTGCACTAATATGGAAACCTTTGCTTGTTGCCTCGGTACTCCGCGCCTGCACTTGCCTCCTTAACACCAAAGAGGAAACAAGGACGCTGCGCACGCTGGCGCCCGCCTGATCTTGATCACCATGGCTCACGTCACGAGAACCTCGCGAGGATTGCCCTACACTGATTTCTCCGCTCCTCATGAGGCAGCCTGGTGAGGCCGCTCCTGAGGAGGTCTTGTGTCGTCTGCCCCGCGAGGCTTGGCCCCTCGCGAGGGTCTCAAATATCTCGTTGATGAAGATGGGCCGTGCATGCCTGCTAGCATAGCCACACCGTGGGCCGCAGGTAGGCAAGTCTAGGGACCCCCGTTCCCAGAACACCGACAGTAGCCCCCGGGCCCAAGGTGCGCTCGGGCTTGGCTTTGAGGCGAAGCCAAAGGTCAAGCACGGAGTGTCGCGGGCCCCAAAAGCTTGCGGCCTGGTCGACGTGTGGCGGTTGTTTGGACGTGGGCGTCTTCGCTTCCCCACGCTGCCTCGACAACTGCTCGACTTGACAAAAGGCTGGCGTGGACAACGCTTTCCTTCACTGTTCCCTTTCTCCTTTCCTTAGATCCCCTTTCTCGCTCCTCGCTGTCGATACCTCTAGATCTGCTCCAATCTTGCTCTGCATCTGCGACCAATGGCGCCGCACAAGGTCAAGTCCTCCTCGGCGCCGACTTGGTACGAGCTAGCTCTTGAAGTGCCCAACATCACAGAGAAGAGCCTATCCGCTACGCGCTTGCTGACGGTGGGGGAGAGCAACGAGAGGGGGAAGACGGAGCTCCGGCTTGCCTCCGACATGCCGAAGCCTCAGGGAAGCACCTTCTTCCCCTTCTTTACGAGCGGCATCACCGCCGGGTTGGTTCCCCCCTTCTCTGACTTCTTCTATGAGGTCCTCGGCCACTACGGGCTGCAGGTGTTGCACCTTCATCCCAACTCCATCCTCCTACTATCCATCTTCGCCTACTATTGCGAGGCGTATATGGGCGTGATGCCGTCCATGGCTCTTTGAAAGGATTGAGAAGAGGTGTCTAGAGGGGGGGGGTGTGATTAGACACTAAGTACCAAAAGTTGCAGTTTTTAATTTCTTTAAGTTGAAGTGGAGTTTTGGCACAAGTTTAACAAACACAATACATATCAAGCAAGCATGCAACAAGTATATGAGCAGCGGAAAGTAAAGCATGCAATTTGCAAGAATGTAAAGGGAAGGGTTTGGAGAATTCAAACGCAATTTGGAGACACAGATGTTTTTGTCGTGGTTCCGATACGTGGTGCTATCGTACATCCACGTTGATGGAGACTTCAACCCACGAAGGGTAACGGTTGCGCGAGTCCACGGAGGGCTCCACCCACGAAGGGTCCACGAAGAAGCAACCTTGTCTATCCCACCATGGTCGTCGCCCACGAAGGACTTGCCTCACTAGCGGTAGATCTTCATGAAGTAGGCGATCTCCTTGCGCTTACAAACTCATGGGTTCAATTCCACAATCTTGTCGGAGGCTCCCAAGTGACACCTAGCCAATCTAGGAGACACCACTGTCCAAGAAGTAACAAATGGTGTGTTGATGATGTACTCCTTGCTCTTGTGCTTCAAATGATAGTCTCCCCAACACTCAACTCTCTCTCATAGGATTTGGATTTGGTGGAAAGAAGATTTGAGTGGAAAGCAACTTGGGGAAGGCTAGAGATCAAGATTCAAATGGTAGGAATGGAATATCTTGGCCTCAACACAAGTGTAGGTGGTTCTCTCTCAGAAAATGTAGGTTGGAAGTGTAGGTTCGTTTTGATGGCTCTCTCCACGAATGAAGAGCAGGTGGAGGGGTATATATAGCCTCCACACAAAATCTAACCGTTACACACAACTTGCCAAACTCGGTGGGACCGAATGATAAACTCGGTCGGACCGATTTAGCAAATCTAGTGACCATTCGTATTTTTGATGGGACCGACATGCAACTCGGTAGGACCGATATGGTTAGGGTTAGGGCATAATGTAATCTCGGTGAGACCAATTACACAAACTTGGTGAGACCGATTTTGGTAATAATCTAACCAGAGAGTTGGTCAGGTAAACTCGGTGGGATCGATTCGCTCATTTCAGTGAGACCGAAATGTTACAAAAGGGAAACAGAGAGTTTACATTGTAATCTCGGTAGGACCGATTATGCAAACTCGGTGAGACCGATTTTGGTAATAGATCCATACAGAGAGATTGCAATCCCATCTCGGTGAGACCGATTTGCCTAGGGATTGTGGTAGTGGCTATGACATCTGAACTCGGTGGCGCCGGATAGAAAGAATCGGTGGGTCCGATTTTGATGTTTGGTTTAGGTCATATGTGGATGTGAGAAAGTAGTTGAGGGCTTTGGAGCATATCACTAAGCATTTTGAGCAAGGGCCTCATTAAGCAACACCTCATCCCTCCTTGATAGTATTGGTTTTTCCTATCGACTCAATGTGAGCTTGGATCACTAAAATAGAAAATGTAGAGTCTTGAGCTTTAAGCTTGAGCCAATCCTTTGTCCTTAGCATCATGAAGGGGTTCCACATCCTCTAGTCCATGCCTCTTCACTGTTGAACTTATCTGAAACATACTAGATAAAAATGTTAGTCCAACAAGAGATATGTTGACATTAATTACCAAAACCACCTAGGAAGCACTTGTGCTTTCAATCTCCCCCTTTTTGGTAATTGATGACAACATACATCAAAGCTTTATATAAAGATATAGAGAATAGCAAGTAAAGCTTTGGCAAGACATGTAACATGCATAGGCTCCCCCTACATGTATGCAATCATGTAAATATGGAATATAGGAGTATGTGAGTGCATAAACATGACAGAGTAAGCAATGTGTTACATGTATCTTGGCTATATGCATCAGAGCAAATGATGTGAATATGATAAATGTACCTTCATGCTCATGAGTCCTTCTTGCAAACAGTATGTACATCAGCAAGAGTTTCTCATACACATGACTGTGATCCATATACTTACCTTGTGGTCTTGAGCTGGCTTAGGATGGGATGAACCTACGTAAATAAGGTTAGATAACACAGATACACCTACTGGCCAGAGCAAACAAGAGAAACCACAAGAGTACCTAGACTGGGATGACATGTAGAGTGAGTACTAAGTACCACATTGGATATAGACATGTCCCCAAAGGCAAAGATGTGCAATAAATTCAAGGATTTCCTTCCCTTAGATGTCTTGCTCCCCCTGAATCTAGCATGGGATACTGGGAGAAGATAGGGAACAGAAAATCAGAGCAAAATCAAAGTTCAAAGAAAAAAAGAGTTAATGCAAATGAGCAAATATGAACATGTCTTTCCCCTTTTGAAGACATGTGACTTCTCTCCTCTTGAATACCAAGCATCTGGGGTCTCTTTCTTCCCTAGAGTATTCTCTCCCCCTATAGATATGATTAAGCTTTGATGTGATCTCTCTCTCCCCCTTTGACATCAATTTCCAAGAAGGGTTCTTCTAGATTTTTGTCATGATGGGTTTGGTCCTTGAGTCACAGAACAAAGCTGCAAGTTGAATGGGATGTTGGTCGAGGACAAGATTCATTAAGTGGAGCTGGATCAAAAAGAATGCAGAAACAAGTGGCAAGATGTCTTTCCTGTAGTGAAATCGGTGACACCGAGTTGTATGGTTCAGTTGTACCGATAGGATTCGGTTGGACCGAAAGCATCAAACCGGTGAGACCAAGTTCATCAAAGAGAAAACACTTGTCACCTCAGCTCACTAGACAAGTAAGATCTCACAAGGATTTGTAAGGAATTAACTGAAAGATTTGCAAAGAATTGGATGCAGGAATGCAGAACAGAAAATAACAGAAAAGAAACTAAAAAAGGAGTCTAGATGAAGTTTTTTTTGAAGAGGGAAACAAATATGCATGAGACAAATTCAAGAGCACAGAAAAGAACACAAGAGAACTTCATCTAGAATTGGTCGGTGACAAAGTCACCTATGTTAGAGTATATTGACTTAGGAGTCAAGTGAGATCACTTGATCATAGGTCATACTCATCGTTTAAGCTCAAAATGGGGTTACCATTTTTTGTTAAGGCATCTTGATGTATTCACATCTTGTTGAGTTGCTTTATCCCATTACTTGGAGTAAACCGTCTCTAAGATGGAATAACATACCTTGGGTGGTGGTGTTGATCATGATCATGTAGTTGAACTTGTGTGGGTTGCTCAAGGTTGATGTAGCTTATCAAGAGTTGGGAGCACCACTTGGAGTTTGAGTTCTTATTCCTACATGGGTTAGTTTTTGCAAGGAAGAGCACTTGTGTATCCAAAATGACAACCATGAAACTCAACATAAAATTTGTCAAAGGATATGTTTGAATGGTTGCGCGCTTCCTTGTCTTCATCCACCATTGTGTAGAGACTTGGTGATATAGAAATTGCTCAAGATGTGAGTGAGTTGCAATCTCATAGATTTAGATTCATCCACGTACCTACACGGGTTAGATAACATGCAAGGTGCAAGTATATCCAAGACATAAGATAGTCAACATAAGAGAAATATCAAGGATTCGTCATAGGCTCATGCCTTGCATGTATCAAATGGAGTTCCTACTCCAAGTTTGAGGCATCAATGATGTTCAATTCACCTCTTAACCTGCAAAACACTTTCTCATCAAGTGGTTTGGTAAATATATCGGCTAATTGCTTATCGGTGCGAACATGCTTAATATTAATGTCCCCTTTGGCAACATGGTCTCGAATGAAATGATGACGAACTTCAATATGTTTAGTTCGAGAATGTTGCACGGGATTGTGAGAAATCTTGATAGCACTTTCATTGTCACAAAGCAATGGAACATGTTTCACATATATCCCATAATCTTTAAGAGTTTGGGTCATCCAAAGTAGTTGAGCACAACATGATCCAGCGGCAATGTATTCCACTTTGGCGGTGGATAAGGATATCGAGTTTTGTTTCTTGGAAGACCAAGACACAAGAGATCTACCAAGAAATTGACAAGTACCCGAAGTGGACTTTCTATCAACCTTGTCTCTGGCATAGTCCGAGTCGAAGTAGCCAACAAGATCAAAGGAAGCCCTCTTTGGATACCAAATGCCAAAATTTGGTGTATGGATTAAGTATCTCACTATCCTTTTCACGGCCTTAAGATGACATTCTTTAGGAGTGGCTTGATATAGTGCACAGATGCACACACTTAGCAAAATATCAGGACGTGAAGCACATAGATATAAAAATGAACCAATCATAGAGCGATAAACCTTTTGATCAACCGGTTCACCATATTTGGTTAAATCAAGATGTCCACTAGTAGGCATGGGTGTAGTCATACCTTTGCATTCTTGCATATTGAACTTCTTGAATAAGTCCTTGGTGTACTTCGTTTGAGAGACAAAGGTACCTTCCTTAGTTTGCTTGATTTGCAAACAAAGAAAGAATTTGAGTTCACTCATTGAGGGAGTCCTGGATTAGGGGGTCTCCGGACAGCCGGACTATATCCTTTGGCCGGACTGTTGGACCACAAAGATACAAGTTTGAAGACTTCGTCTCGTGTCCGGATGGGACTCTACTTGGCATAGAAGGCAAGCTAGGCAATACGGATATGTATATCTCATCCTTTGTAACCGACCTTGTGTAACCCTAGCCCTCTCCGGTGTCTATATAAACCGGAGGGTTTTATTCTGTATGACAACATACAATCATACCATACGCTAGCTTCTAGGGTTTAGCCTCTCCGATCTCGTGGTAGATCTACTCTTGTACTACCCATATCATCAATATTAATAAAGCAGGACGTAGGGTTTTACCTCCATCAAGAGGGCCCGAACCTGGGTAAAACATTGTGTCCCCTGCCTCCTGTTACATACCATCCGCCTTAGACGCATAGTTCGGGACCACCTACCCGAGATCCGCCGGTTTTGACACCGACATTGGTGCTTTCATTGAGAGTTCCTCTATGCCATCGCCAGAAGGAAGGATGTCTCGTCTCGTCTTTAAAGACGGTACTACTGTCGAGGGAGCTTTGGCTGTCGGCCAAACTCTTCGGCTAGGCGGTTTCATCATGACCGCCTATTCGGCCGTCACGCCGACGATGACTTCTCGGGTCATCGAAAACAGCCTCCACGTCAAATCGGCACTCGCCGAACAGATGGATCCAATAGAGCTCGCCTCCTTAAACGAGCTCTTAGATCGCATCGCCGCCCTGGGAGTCGCTACGGACTATGATCGGATTGGGCTTAAACCCGATCAAAGGGAGATTAACTCTCCGCCGGTCACCCATCATATTGCAGTGGTCGAGGAACAATGCGGCGACTTTTCCTTCATCTTGAGGACCAACTATGTCCGGGTTCCCGAGCTCTCGGAGCTGGACGCCCATTCGTGGGAGGACAACACCCAATCCCTGAACTTAGAGTCAGGCAGCGGGCCAGGGTCATCGGGTTACACCCCTGAACCGGAACTTTCAAAATTGGAAATCCCCGGCCCCTGGATCCCAGATCAGGTGAGGGTTCGGATTCAATTACACCCACCCACCCAAACATAAGCGATCTTTCCCACATCGGGCAAGAGCCCCAGGAAACAGTACATCACTACTGGGCCAGATTCCTCCTTGCGATGAACAAGGTTAAGGACTGTCGCGAGGAAGAGCAATCTTATTTTTCCGCAATAATTGCACGGACAAGGGAATCCTTAACGCCATAAATCGCCGTGAGATAACACGCTTCGCTGACTTGGCGTCCATAGTATGAAAGTACTTTGCGATGGAAAGTGCCTGGAAAACTGAAACAAACTTTTGGGATAATCCGGCCCTGAACACAAACCCAGTCCAAAATAAAAAGGGTGCATTATCACAATAGACCCGGGTTAACTACCAAAAAGCAAAAGCCCTCTACGGGGCAAGGAACCGTACTGGAGGGATGGCTCAACGGACCCTGCAAAATTCATAGTACAGCGGATGCAATACCAACGCACAACCTTAGAGCATGTTGGATACTCCGGCAGGTGCCCAAAAGTGTTGAGGATATAATCCTCCCAAATACCACAGAGCACCATCCCGTCGACAACAATACGGTGTTAACGGTCTTTGAGACTGTCACACCCTAGCTAGTTTAAGAATTAGAGTGTGCATCATGTTTAATTTCCCTTAAATTTGAAATGGGGAAGACAGAAACCCCAGCACCCCCCTGGAAACAACTAGGGTTTACTAAAATTATTTTCAATGAACCCAAAATGCCCTTCACAAAATGTTCATCATTTCTAGATTGGGCTAAATCCCCTGACAAAAATGGTGCACTCTTTTCTAGGACATTCTGGATTTTCTGAATTAAATCATAAGTATTTGAATTTGGGCATTTAAATGCTATAAAATAATTTAAATGCTCAAATAATTCTGGAAATAAGTGTGGGCTGTTGGGAATAATCTAAACAGAGCCCCTGGTTATTTTCAGGATTTTTAAAGATGTCTAGGTATTTTTAGTAAAGCCCAACAATTGTAGAAAAATAGATAAAAGAAAACAAACAAGAAAAAGGAGAGAGAGAGAAACTTACCAGGCACAGGCCACCAGCCCACCTGGCTCGGCCCAGCCGAATGGCGCTTGCCAGTCGTCCCCCTCCTCTCGCCAGGAGGATGAGGAGCGCGTGGCCGGCGCCTGCGGCCACACGCCGGCCACCTCCTGCTTCCGCCGACGCCCTGGAGGCATCTAGGAGTGCCACGCCGACCCCCACGTCCCCATCTCTTTCTTCCCACTCTCGCCGTGGCCTCTCTCCCTCTCTGGCTCTCTCCCCCTCTTCCTACCGAGAGCTGCCGTCGCCGCCGACAAGCTTCACCGCAGCCACCGCCGTCCATTTGCTGCCCCGACATGCCAGGAAGCTCCATCGTCGTTGACTGCATCAAGTAGGCCGAGCCCCATGCGCAGATGCTGCACCGAGGTCGTTCTCAACTCTGGCCACCGGAGATCCCCTTCGCCACCCAGCTCGCTCCAGCCCTTCCCCGAGCTTGCCGTTCGCTCCCCTGCAACCACTGTGAGCTCCGCCATCGTTTCCCCCTCTCCTCGCGCTCGTCCGTGTCCTCTAACTCCCCTCTGCCATCAAAGCCGAAGCTCACCACCGCCACCGCACGTCGCCGTCGTGGCCATAACCATGTTGGGACACCACCGAGCACGCCTTCGTCCTCCACGCACTCCCAGGAGCCTAACGCACCACTCCCCGCGCCATGCAGTGCCCGTAGCCTCGGTTTCATCCTCGCCCGAACTCCGCCGACCGCCAAGGTCGTTGCCGGTGTCGTTTCCGGCCTCCCCGAGCCCCACTTCCTCCACCAAATGACGCGGCTTGCTCCCCGTGTCATGTAGCTGCTCTCCGCCATCGATTTGGTCGCCGGAGACGGAGACGCAAACCAGAGCCCCTCCGCCGCGTCTGACGTCACCGGCGTTAAGCCGCCAGCGAGTTTGACTCAGTTAACCCTTGTGCCGGCCCAGGTAGACCCTCCTGAGTCTATGACAGGTGGGGCCGGTCTACTAATTAGTTTAGGATTAGTTTAAACTAAATTTAATTAGTTTAGTCACTGACATGTGGGCCCAGGCCCCACTGACAGCTAATTATTGTTAATCTAATTCTATTAATTAGTTGTGACACTGACAGAGTGGGCCCACCAGTCAGGTTTGACCTGACCGACCCAATTGACCCGCTGACGTCACACCTATGTCGTGCTGACGCATTAATTCAATTACTGGAATTATTCTTATATAGGAAATTCTAGAAAATATCCAAAACTTCTAAAAATCATAGAAAATCAACCATAGCTCCAAATGCAAAGATTTATATATGAAAAATGATCAGAAAAATTCAGTCTATCCATCTGTAATGGTTTCATGCATGACAAAACAAGTTAACCTTGTTGTTTAAGCAGAATAAGGTAATGCACTAATAAGGCCATGTTTAATGAGCTAATATTTGAATCTTTGATTCAAATGAGTTCATCCCCTTCTGTTTTAGCTTGCATTAGGCCAAGACACTTTCATCTTGCCATGTCATAGCATGCATCATATTGTTGCATATTGCCATGTGTTGATTATGTTCGGTGTGTCTTTCGTGGTAGGTTCTGCCTCCGAGGATAACCCCGAGTATCCGTCTGAAGGGCAGTACCCTACTACCACTACAACAGGCAAGCAACCCATTGATCATTCCGATACAAACCCATGTTCTCGCTTCTGCTCTTGTTTACTGCATTAAGACAACGCGATTCAAACTGCTGTGTGCTACGGTAGTTGAACCCTTATCCTCTGCATGACCTGTCATTGCCACAGTAACTAGATGAAACCCACTAGCATGTGTAGGAGTTGATTGAGCCATGTATGTGATTCCTACTTTGCTATGCCTGCTATGCTTAGAGTTGTGTCAGGTCTGGTTCATCTGGGTGATGGGCTAGAGTGAAATATTTATGTCGGTAATGTGAGGGATGTGTTGAACATGTTTTGGTAAAGGTATCGATGAGAGGCCATGTAGGAGTACATGGTGGGTTGTTTCATTGAGACCATCCATAAGAACTGAGATCTGTTTGTGTGATTTAAGATGCAGTTACTACTGTACATTGGGCCCGAAACCAATTGACCCTCTTGGCTTCTTAATCACCCTAGTACTCTGTCCCTAGGGGTGGGCTATGTTGCGGTAGATACACCGCGGCCGGGTATGCCGGGCGCTCGTTTGGCGTCTCGGGACCCTGTTCACATCGTTCGGGGCCATATGTGGAAACCTCGGCCGGACTCCCTCTGGATGGAACCTGGATAGGCGATAAACCTGGACTAGAGACTTAAGTGTTTAGGTAGGCCGTGGCCGACACCCTCGCTGGGCTTCCGCTTGAAGGTTGCCGAGTACATGTCGTGTAAACGGCGGTAAGTGGTGAAAGCGTGTATGAAGAAGTATACCCCTGCAGGGTTAACATCATCTATTCGAATAGCCGCGTGCGCGGTAAAGGACTACTTGGTTGCCTATACAGTTCATAGACAAGCTAATGGATACTACTAAAAGACTCAAGATAAGTGTGAGTACCGAGGATGGCCCTCTCGTAGGATGACGAGAGAGGATCCCCGATGGAGTATTGTGTTGGTGAGTAGTGGACTCGTGTGTGAAAACTATTTTACTAGTGGAGTTCCGTAGGATAGCTTAGCCAAGAGTCAAAGCTGGCTTGCTGCAATAACCCCACAACCTTCTTGAGAATGAGCATGTATAGTAGGTTCTGTTGTAAGACTTGTTGAGTACCTTTGTACTCATGTTTGCTTAATTACTGTTTCAGACGACAACACTGCCCCCTCCGATGGGTTCTACGTAGACCTTGACGTCGATGAGTGACTAGCCACCCAGGTGGTGATCTTGGCCATGGAGGGCCCTATGTAGATAGACAGGCTTCGAGAAGCCTTCTTTCTTTCTAGTCTATGTACTTAGACTAGTTGCTTCCGCATGTACTTGTATGATTGTATGACTTGAGTGTCGGGTCATGTGACCCCTACCTGTATGAACATGTTATGTATGGCTCTCTGGAGCCTTTAAATAAAGTACTTGAGTTGTAGAGTTTTGTTGTGATGCCATGTTGTATGTACTCATATTGGGCATATTGTATGTATGCTTGTGTAGGATCTAAAGTATGTCTAGAGGGGGGTGATTAGACTACTTGACCAAATAAAAACTTAACCTTTTCCCAATTTTAGTTCTTGGCAGATTTTAGCTATTGTAGGACAAGTCAAGCAATCATCGCACAATTCAAGCAAACATCCAAAGAGTATATTGGCAGCGGAAAGTAAAGCATGCATGAAAGTGCGTTATATCGACTAGAGGGGGGGTGAATAGGCGATTTTTATGAAAGTCTTCAAAACGTGGGAGTTATGAAGACAAATAGCAAAGATTATGCCTATTACTATGCAGAGGAAGTTAGATTAAACTAGGCCAGCCATGGTCAAGTATTCAATAGAGTGAAAGCACAACGACAAACAGCTGCAGTGTAATAAGGATCAGGTAGGAAGAAGTTATGAAGCCAAACAGATCATACATTCATGTTGTGAAGACAAAAGATAAAGCAAGCATGCAATGTCTTCACAATGAGTAACAGTAAGAAAAGGAAGTGAAGATGAAACCAGTGACTCGTTGAAGACAATGATATGTTGGACCAGTTCCAGTTGCTGTGACAACTGTACGTCTGGTTGGAGCGGCTAGGTATTTAAACCTTAGGACACACAGTCCCGGACACCCAGTCCTGAACACACAGTTCAGGACACCAAGTCCTCACCGTATTCCCCTTGAGCTAAGGTCACTTAGTCCTCGCCCAATCACTCTGGTAAGTCTTCAAGGTAGACTCCCAAACCTTCACAAACTTCGTTCACTGGCAATCCACAATGTCTCTTGGATGCTCTGAACACGACGCCTAACCGTCTAGAGGATTCATAGTCCTCAAGTGTAATAAGTCTTCAGATCACACAGACAAGAAGACTTAAGTGATGCCCAATTTACTCTGTCTCTGGGTGGTTAGGGCTTTTCTCCTCACTAGGAATTTTCTCTCAAAGGCTTCGAGGTGGGTTGCTCTCAAACGACAAAAGCCGTGCACTGAAATCTAAGCAGCCAACCGTTTATGGTTGTAGGGGGTGGGCTATTTATAGCCACTTGGCAACCTGACCTGATTTGTCCGAAATGACCCTGGGTCACTAAGGAACTGACACGTGTCTCAACGGTCAGATTTTAAACTCTCACGGCAACTTTGCTTGGGCTACAAGCAAAGCTGACTTGTCTGGCTCTGGACAAGATTCGCTCTCATTGTCTTCACTCGAAGACATAGGTTTTTGATTTAGGCATCACTTCAGTCATTCTGACTGGTTCTCCTGGACCCCACTTAACAGTATGGTGGTTCCTATGACTCAACACAAAAGAAAAAGAACTACGAAAGATCTAAGTCTTCGAGCTCCATAGGCTTCATAACGTGTCTTCTTTGGTCATAGTCTTCAATGTGAATATCTTCATATACCACCTTTGTCTTCAATATCTTCATACATTTTTAGGGGTCATCTCTGGTAGTAAAACCGAATCAATGAGGGACTTCTACCTGTGTTATCCTGCAATTCTCACAAACACATTAGTCCCTCAACTAGGTTTGTCGTCAATACTCCAAAACCAACTAGGAGTGGCACTAGATGCACTTACAATCTCCCCCTTTTTGGTGATTGATGACAAACTAGTTGAAGTTTTCACGGGGAATATAGTGTGTGAAAGTGTAAAGGATAAGGAATTGTCTTCATAAGTTGCAAGGGCTCCCCCTGAAGATGTGCATATAAGTTAATTTGCTTTTGGAATGCAAATGCACATGGCAGGTTGTACTTGTGGAGATCCACTTCAGCTTATGATGACAATCCACTATGCGTGTGACAGTATATGAACATAATGACATGCATAATGGAAAATGGACGTCTGCGGAATGAGATATGTGCGGAATTTATCGTCGCACATGCGGAATTTATCTTCGCATACAGGGTGGCAAATGAGTAGCAGACGACCATCGAGTTTTAGTGTTACAACTCAAAGAACCAAATGAAGCAAAAACGAGAGTTGTAAACACAAAGCAAAATATAGCAAAACATAAGGCACCCGCCCATATGGACCCGCTTGAAGACTATCAACCCATATGCTTCTCCCCCTTTTGTCAGCAAGGACTAAAAAGGTTTGAAGACATAGAGTGTCTACTCGTTTCCAGGAGCAGCAGGGTCGTTGGAGTTGTTTGGCGGTGCAGAAGAGCTGGGAGGTGCTGAAGCAGGTGGCGGTGATGTAGCATCGTCTTCTTCATCAATTATTCTGGCAGTGACTGTGGCAGCAGATGAAAAAAACTCAGAGTCTTCAAGTGATGGTGTGTTGCGCATCATAGCCCTTCTAGGAGGTGTGGTGTCAAACTTGAATCGCTCTGTGAAGCCATCCTCTTCAAGTTCAGCTTCAGTACATATCATTGAGAGCCCTTTCCATGTACGACGACAGGTTTCATGTGTAATGAAAGCATTCTTGGTGGCAAGGTTTCGAAGACGATTGACATCCACCAAGAGACTTTTCATCTGACGCTTTAGCCAGTCGTGATGCCTATCTTGCTTTTGGTGAAGGGCCACAAGAAGCTCTCGATCAGTGAGAACATGAGTGCGCTTCTTGGGTCTTGAAGCAGTTGCACTATCTGTGGCTTCAATTGAAGCAGGGTGTGGCGCACGTGTAGTGCCAGCCAAAGGATACACCCTGGAGATGGCTTCAACACCTTCATCATTCTAAGTGAAGCTCTGGTGTTCTGCATTCTGAAGACTCAATGGTTGCTTGGCAGGCTCAGGATATATAGCTTCATTTGAGGTATCCACATCTGGCAAGAAAATCCGATGGTTTCTGGCTGAGGGCTGATACGAGATTGCAGAGTGCAGTTTGATCAGCTTCATCACCCAAGGAGCATAGAACTTCAAACCAAATAAATCTGAGCCTGACGCTGCAAGTTGGCGTATGAAGAAATCCTGTGCGTTGAAGCACTTGCCATGAAGGATGCAGAATATCATAGTCTTCATTGCTCCCTCAGTCTTGGCATTTGGAGAGTGTTCCTTAACGGGCAAGAGAGTCCGCCGGATGATGTGATATATGGTCCTGGGCAGGTACTCAAAGTCTTCAACGAAGAACTCTGTTGGATAAGGAGCATCTTGGGGCAGTGGCTTCATCATTGAGAGCATCTGACTCATATTGGGTTCAGGCCTCTGGAATATGCTCTCAATAGCTTCAGCATGGAGTTGACAGCCTTCCTCAAAGAATTTGCCAGGAGTGGGCAGGCCGGTGAGCTCAATGATATCAAATGCATTGGCTTCATGATGGATATTGCCGGTCATCCACTCCAGGACCCAAGTCTTCGGATCTCTGTTGTATCCTTTAATATGGAGGGTGGCATAGAACTGAAGCAGAAGCTCTTCATTCCAGTGCACTTCATCAGTTATAAACGGCAGCAGACCCACTTGCCTAAAGCAATCCAGTGCTTCCTCTAAGCTGGGCAGACCAGCAACGGCTTCAACCTCAAGGCGCTTGTGCGGGAAGATGCGACCTTGGTTGTATAGGATGCATGAATAATAGCTGCGCTGATAATAGCTCCAGAACCTATATGATACAATCCTTTCCCTTGAATAGGGGTTCTTCGAGCTATTGAAAAATGTATTGTCTACCTTGAAGCTATTGATGTCAAAGGAACCAGGTGCTGATGCAGGACCTGGGAACCTTGGCAGCCTTGGAACTGGCTTCTAGACATGAGGCCTGTGCTCAACATGATAATCAAATTGAGGACCAGCAACAGACTCAGGAACAGAAGTGTCTGGTTCAGTAGCTTTGCTGTCTGCTGAAGCTTTTGGTGGGGAGGGCTCCACATTGGCTTCAGTGTGTGTTGTGGTAGCCTCAACATTTTCAGCCTCCGCTTGACTAGCAGGAGGGTCAGTCACAAGCACGTTCTCCTGGAGAACTGCTTCTTGGTGTGGCGAGGAAGTAGGAGCTTGTGGTACTTCTTCATTTTCTTCGGCTGATGCAGCCGGATTGTCTTCAGCATGGACTTGAGGCCTAGGACCTTTGCGAAGCCTGCGGAACGCAGACGACGCCTGTGGTGTTGGAGCGGGCTGGGCCTCAAAGTCCTCTTCCTCTTGAGGGCGATCCGCCCATGATGCATCTTGTGCAATTGGCGTCAGAGGATGACCAATGCTGACGAGTTCGCTTGTTTCAAGCTGAGGAAGGGCTGCATCATCTTGTACATTGTCCTGATGACCAATGTCTTCAGCAGCAATTGGGTCGGCTGCTGGTGTGGCTTCAGCTTCAGGAGCCTTTGTGGAAGCAGGCTCATGAACTGTCAATTGGCGTTCTGCATTGGGGTGAACCATAGAGATTGGTTCAACCATCAAGGGCTCTGTGGGAGCAGCCCGAGATTTCTTGACCTTGCGCTTCTTCTTGCTGGGGGCAGTAGGAGAGGCTTCAGAGCTCTTCCTTTTTCTGGCTTCAGCCTCTGCAGTTCTTGTCTTCTTAAGCTCTGAAGCTGTTGACCGGCTCTTCTTCGAGCCAGTCGTTGCAGTGGGGAAGACAATTTGAACCGCTTCTTGCCTAGGTGCCTCTGGTTCAGCCATAGCAGGCTTCTTTTTTTTTCTTTGCGGCCATCTTGGGGTCGATGCCTAGACGCCCAAGTGCCTTGTGCTTTTCAGCCTCGTTGTAGGCTTGTACACATCTTTCTGCCAAAGACTTCATCCGCTCACGTGAGCCCTGAGCTTCTGCACGCTTCTTTAGAAAATTTTCTTTGAGCTCATGCAGCATGGTCTTGAAGCTCTTCACTTCTTGCACACTGAGCTTGGCCATGTTCTTCTTGAACTGAGCCCTTTCATGATCAATTTTCTGCTTCAGCTCAACAATGTGCTGAGCGATGGCAAGTTCTGAAGCGATTGCGCCTTGAAAGGCGATGCTGAGGCTAACAGGCAGCTGCAGATCATTGAAGCTTATGTCTGGTGAGTAAAACCATTCATCGATGAAGCTGTGGATGATGGCGACATCAAAGAGAGGCAAATTGTTGAAGATTTCAGCTTCTTCTTTGCTTTTGATGAGCTGCTCTAGAGCGTCATCTCCAAGATCTTCATCACTTGATAGATCTATGGCTTCGCTGCGCAGAACGGCAGCAGCTGTGAGCTCTTTGCCGGTGTGTGGCTGAGGCACTTTGTCCTTCTAGGGCTTGGAGACGCGGGATACGTCTTCAAACTGCACACTGGCTTTAGGAGGTGCAGTTGCCAATGGCTTCGCCCTTGAGACTTTTGACGAAGGGGCCTGCTTTGAAGCTTTTGGCTTCTTTGACTGCTTTTGCTTCGGTTCAGCAGGAGCTTCATCAGACTCTGAGTCAGCTGGAGGGTCATTCACGGCAGCCCTTTGGATTAAGATGTGGGTGATGAGGCCCTCAAGGTTGGCAAACGGACCGATGATATTTGGTTCTGCGTAGCGTGTGCCATCTGCCCTTGGTGCGGAGGGGCCAGGGTTGAAGTCTAACCCATATTACTTCTTGTCCTGCTTTGCTGACTGTTGGGCAAACTGGTAGTTGCGCTTGAATAGATTGTCATCACGACACCAGAGAAGTGACGACGGATGTGCATCATTAGGCTGTGGTCCTCGGACCATGCATGGGTAGAAGCCTTGAGCAATGGCTTCATCTCTGGTCCTGGGTACAAGGTTCTTGTATAAGATATCCCCCCATGGTCTCTTGATGGCACTCTTTTCAGCATACTCTTGGGTGACGAAGCGGTATTTGAACCATTGTTCTGCCCAATAGCGTCGAATCCATTGGATTCGAGTCTTGCGCTGCCCATAACTCTCTTCCGGATCTGTTTTATACATTTCTACCAGGTCTTCAGGCAGATCTTTGGAAGTCCCTTCACGTCTCTGTCTGCCCCCCTTCCTTGCTGCTGCTTCTGAAGCCATAAATTTTAACTTGAAAGGCTTCAAAGCTTTCAAAGGCTTCAAAGGCTTTCTTTTGCTTGACCAATAGGAGCTGGCTTCAGGAGAGTTTATGTGATGCTGTAGGAATTCTGCAAATGAATGCAGACTATGAGAACCGAAGGATTCTCCCACGGACATGTACCTGTGACAGCATTAAGGTGCGAGGGAAGGGGAAGAGGTCATATGCATTCTCAGAAGGTTTTGAAGATTAATCAGTTTAGAAGACATTGACCTCATCATGCGAAGACATTCACTCATAGATAAGAAGTTGGTTCCAGATTTGTACGAACCCACAGATCAGTACAAGTGAGGAATCTAACTACTTTATGAAGCACAAGTGAATATACTAGGCATGTTATGAGATGCAGCGAGAGATCTAACTAGTGTGAAGAGAAACTTCTTATGGTAGAAAGTGACAGAACCATGAGATCAAAGGGGCTGTAAAAAGAAGTTTTATTTACCACACTGGAACTGCTAGACGGAAGTGGGAGGTGATGCCGAGCAGTTCAGTCCTCCGTGCCCTAACTTGGTGACGGAAAACACCTATGGCGACGGCGGAGAGAACGATGTCCGCGGTCGGCGTGAGGACGGCGTCGGAGAGGTTGCGGCAGCGAAGCGCTTCGTCGCCGGCGTCGTCGAGTAGTAGCGGTGGCGCTAGGGTTCTTGCGAGGGTGGAAGAAGGAGATAAAGACTGCGGTAAGTGTGAATTTATAGGCTCAGGGGCGGCACTGCGCTATTACACAGGTACCCCTGGCGATTCACATCTGAGGAACGTGTGGCCAGTTTGCAGAAGTTTTGGGTCTGTTTCACGTCCCACGCACGCCTGGATTGTCGGGCGGTCGTTCCTGCTTCTCCGGATTTTATGTGGAGGAATGAGCATTAAAAACGGACTTTATGGTTGTCTCTATATCTTTAGCTGACAAGGACACAGTGAAGACATTCGACAGTTTCAATAGAATGCATATGACTTGGAGAGATAGAATTTGAGATAGAAAGCATAGAGAGATTAGGGTCCGATCACATTCACTTAGTTCAAAAGATTCAACCAAGAAGACATAGCTATAAGTGAATGCTGTAGAGGACAAAACACTAGTATGTATATATCTATATAATCAACATAGTGAAGATAATCATGAAGACATGTTGAGTTTGAAGCCAAACCAAATGTGAAGATTTTGCAAGGTAACGCCATGAGTGAAACACTTCAAAATGGAACGTTTGGTGGTGGCATTACCCACCGTATAGGAAGTATTAGACCCAGACACGGCGCACAATTATCGTGGCGCTCTGAAGTCAAATTCCACATTAATGTATTCACACTTAGAATGTATGTCTTCATTGATTGAAGATATACTTTACTTTGTGTGTTGCACATCTAAGTCATCAATATGCATAAGTGTTAGGATGTGTGCCTGATCACAGGACATTTGAGGATTCCAAGATATTTAGCTCACATCGTAACTTGCAAAACTTCTTCTCATCCAAGGGCTTGGTGAAGATATCTGCCAATTGCTCTTCAGTGTTGATGTGTATGATATCAATGTCTTCCTTCACAACATGATCTCTGAGAAAGTGAGGACGAATTTCAATGTGCTTTGTCTTCGAGTGCTGAACTGGGTTGTTGGTAATCTTGATGGCGCTTTCGTTGTCGCAGTAAAGTGGCACTTGCTTCAGATGAATGCCATAGTCCTTGAGTGTTTGCTTCATCCACAGAAGCTGAGCGCAGCAAGATCCAGCAGCAATGTATTCAAATTCAGCAGTGGAGAGAGATACACAGTTCTGCTTCTTTGAAGACCAACATACAAGTGATCGTCCCAGAAAGTGACATGTGCCTGATGTAGACTTGCGATCAACTTTGTCACCAGCATAATCAGCATCCGAAAATCCAACCAAATCAAACTCTGAGCCCTTTGCATACCATAATCCTAGAGTTGGGGTGTGAGCCAAATATTGAAGAATTCGCTTCACAGCTAAGTGATGCGACTCCTTTGGTGCCGCTTGAAATTGAGCACACATGCAAACACTAAGCATAATATCTGTCCTAGATGCATATAAATAAAGCAAAGAACCAATCATGGAGCGGTATACCTTTTGATCGAACTCTTTACCGTTGTCGTCAGGACCTAGATGATGTTTGGCTGGCATTGGTGTTGTGAAGCCTTTGCAGTCTTGCATACCGAACTTCTTCAGGCAATCTTTGAGATACTTCTCTTGAGATATGAAGATGCCATTGCGTTGTTGTCGTATTTGAAGACCAAGGAAGAACTTCAGCTCCCCCATCATGGACATCTGATATTGCTCTTGCATCATATATTCAAACTCTTCACTGTACTTCTGATTGGTGCAGCCGAAGATAATGTCATCCACATATATTTGGCACACAAACAGTTCACCATCATATGTCTTCGTGAAAAGAGTGGGATCCAAGGAACCAGGTATGAAGCCTTTGCTCTTCAGGAAGTATTTGAGTGTGTCATACCAGGCCCTAGGGGCTTGTTTGAGGCCATACAGTGCCTTGTTGAGCTTGTATACCATGTCAGGATGTTTTGGATTTTCAAAGCCAGGCAGTTGTGCAACATACACTTCTTCTTCAATCTTGCCATTGAGAAAGGCACTTTTCACATCCATTTGATATAGAAGTATGTTATGATGATTTGCATAGGCCAGCAGTATGCGTATGGCTTCAAGCCTAGCCACAGGGGCGAATGTTTCATCGAAGTCAATGCCCTCCACTTGAGTATATCCTTGAGCAACGAGACGAGCTTTGTTTCGGACAACTTGACCATGCTCATCTTGCTTGTTGCGGTATATCCATTTGGTGCCTATTATGTTGTGCTTCCGTGGATCAGGACGCTTGACCAGTTCCCATACATTATTCAGTTCAAACTGTTGAATCTCTTCTCGCATAGCTTGAATCCATTCAGGTTCCATGAAGGCTTCTTCAACTTTCTTGGGTTGTGATATTGATACAAATGCAAAGTGTCCATAGAAATTTGTTAGCTGAGTTGCCCTTGAACGAGTGAGTGGACCAGGTGCATTGATGCTGTCAATTATTCTGTCAATTTGCACTTCATTGGCAACACGAGGATGTACAGGGCGAAGACTTTGCTCTTGCTGATCTGTGTTGTTGTTGGGAGGAATGTCTTCAGGCTGAGCATTGTCTTCATGTTGATCAGGTACTGAGATGATAAGTTCTTCTTCAGGATGAGCTTCAGAAGGTACAATCTCTCCAGTTCCCATAAGCTTGATTGATTCACTAGCTGGAACTTCATCTAGCACATTTGGCAGTTGCTCTCTTTGTGAACCATTTGTCTCATCGAACCGCACATCCACTGTTTCAACCACTTTGTAATGAAAGAGATTGAAGACTCTATAGGAGTGCGAATCTTTTCCATATCCAAGCATAAAGCCCTCATGTGCTTTTGGTGCAAACTTTGAGGTGTGGTGTGGGTCCTTGATCTAGCACCTTGCGCCAAATACTCTGAAGTAACTGACATTTGGCTTCTTGCCAGTTAGGAGTTCATAAGATGTCTTGTTCAGAAGCTTGTGAAGATAAACACGATTGATTGTATGGCATGCAGTGTCAATGGCTTCAGTCCAGAATTTTCTTGGAGTCTTGTATTCATCTAGCATTGTTCTGGCCATCTCAATGAGTGTTCTGTTCTTGCGTTCGACGATGCCATTCTGCTGTGGCGTGTACGGAGCTAAGAATTCATGTGTGATGCCCAAGGTATCAAGATATGTATCAAGGCTAGTGTTCTTGAATTCAGTGCCATTGTTACTTCTGATGTGCTTTGTTTTGGCGCCAAAATTGTTCATAGCACGATTGGCGAAGCGTCTGAAGACATCCTGCACTTCAGTCTTGTAAAGGATTATGTGCACCCAAGTATATCTAGAGTAATCATCAACAATGACGAAGCCATAGAGGCAAGCAGAAGTAGTAAAAGTTGAGTAGTGAGTGGGACCGAAAAGATCCATGTGGAGCAGTTCGAAGGGTTGTGTAGTAGTCATGATTGTCTTCGAAGGATGTTTTGCCCATGTCATCTTCCCTGCTTCACAGGCACCGCATAAGTGATCTTTCTTGAACTTGACGCCCTCGATGCCTATGACATGCTTCTTCTTCGCAAGAGTGTGGAGGTTCCTCATGCCAGCATGCCCAAGCCTCCGATGCCAAAGCCAGCATTCTGAAGCTTTTGCAAGAAGACATACTGCAAGTTGTGGTCCTGCTGAGAAATCTACCACATACAAATCATCTTTTCGATACCCTTCAAACACTAGAGACTTGTCAGATTCCATTAGTACTAGGCAACGATATTTTCCAAACATTACGATCATGTTCAAATCGCAAAGCATTGAGACAGACATTAAGTTGAAGCCAAGGGATTCAACAAGCATGACTTTATCCATGTGTTGATCCTTTGAGATTGCAACTCTACCTAGACCCAATACCTTACTTTTACCAGTGTCAGCAAATGTGATGTGGCTCTTGTCGGATGGATGTAAGGTTGAGTCCATAAGAAGGCTTCTTTTGCCAGTCATGTGATTTGTACACCCACTGTCAATAATCCATTCTGAAGACTTTGAAGTCGCTGGTGTCGTACCCTACAGTGCAGTTAGGGGGATAGGCTTCACGAAGAGAATTGTCAAGCAAAAACATTTGACGAACCAGTGGGTTATGAAAACTTAGATCCAGATTAGGGCTAATAGGGAGAGTAGCATGCGATTCAGGAACGAGGTACATAATGATGCCATTCGGGCATTTTATCTTGCGCCCTACAAGATTTTTAAGGTCCCCAGCAATAGCGTCAGAAGATTTTGTTTTTCTGCTGGAGACCTTTCCCTGCAAAAGAGAGTTAAGCTTTCTTAACCACCCACATCTTCAAGGGTGGCTTAGAAGCAATAAGTCTAAGTGCAGCATTTGAGAATTTTGGCTTTGAAGCCTTAGCAAACAGTCCAGCAGGTTGACAATAATACTCATAGGAATAAGCAGAATAATTTTTGGTCATATGAACATGACGGTTCGATGAACCGCTCTCATATTCATATGCCTGAGTATGGTTTCCCTGCAAAACATTTGCGTTAGTGTGACTCAGGTGAGTCCTATGTTTGTATGAAGCCATTGGACCATATGAAGCCTTTGGTCTGAGGTTTGTCTTCTTCAAGTGAGGTGTCATGAAGACATTCACAGGAAGATTTTCCAGACACTTTTTCGGAACCCAGATCTTCTTCATAGGCGGTCCATTCCTGTAGTTAGTACCAATGTACCTGGCAAACACTTCACCATTCTGATTCTTAAATAGTTTATAGTTTGCATCAAAGGATTCATCAATGATAATGGGGTTAGCACAAGTGAAGCCAGATAAATTGGATGGATCTGCTGAAAGTTCCTTTGCAGCAACCCATGTGGTTTTGGGGTACTGCTCAGGTTTCCAGTAAGAGCCATCTGCATTTATTTTCCTCACGAACCCAACACCCTCTTTCCTAGGGTTTCGGTTCAGAATCTGCTTCTTGAGGACATCACATAATGTCTGATGTCCTTTAAGGCTTTTGTACATCCCTGTTTCAAGCAATGTCTTCAACCTAGCATTCTCATCAGCAATAGCAGTGATATCCTCAGCAGAGGGGTTAGTTACCACATCAACAGTTGAAGATATTGAAATAACAGTAGCAGTGGAACATTTAGCAACAAAAGTAGCATTATCATGCTCAATGCATTTAAGACATGGTGGCTCAAATCCTTCCTGAGCGGAACTGATCTGTTCGGCGCAAAGTGACTCATTTTCCTTTTGAAGATCTTCATGAGCCGCTCTCAATTTCTCAAGTTCTTGCTTCCTTTGAAGATAATCATAGGAAAGCTTCTAATGAGTTGTTGAGAGAGTATCAAGACGATCTTCAAGTTCCTGATACTTAACGTGAAGATTTTTTATGTCTTCAATTAAGGATTCAGATCGAGTCATTTCAGCACCCAACAGATCATTGCTTCTGTCTAACAGTTTTTGAATATGTTCCATAGCTTTCTGTTGTTCAGTTGCAATTTTAGCAAGTGTTTTGTAGCTGGGTTTTGAATCACAGTCAGAGTCATCGTCACTAGATGTTTGATAGCGAGTAGTGCGTGTGTTTACCTTGGCACCGCGTGCCATGAAACAGTAGGTAGGAGTGGAGTCGTTCTTGTTAGTTGCATCGGTGTTGGTGATGAAGTCATTGTCTTCAGTGTTGAAGATGGACTTGGCGACGTATGCTGTAGCCAGACTCGCAATGCCAGAATCAGACTCCTCCTCAGACTCCACCTCTGCCTCCTCAGAAGCATACTCCTCCTCTGAATCCATTTCCTTGCCAACAAACGCACGTGCCTTGCCAGATGAGCTCTTCTTGTGTGATGAAGACTTTTAGGAAGACTTGGAAGAAGACTTTGAATATTTCTTCTTCTTCGCGTCGTCAGAATCATATTCCTTGCTCTTCTTCTTCCTTCTGTTCTCATTGTCCCACTGTGGACACTTAGAGATGAAGTGTCCAGTTTTCTTGCACTTGTGACATGTTTTCTTCTTGTAGTCATGAGCAGAAGCTTCATCATTCCTTGAGCTTGATCGTGAAGATTTTCTGAAGCCTTTCTTCTTGGTGAATTTTTGGAACTTCTTCACTAGCATTGCAAGTTCTCTTCCAATGTCTTCAGGATCATCAGAACTGCTGTCAGATTCTTCTTCAGATGAGGAAACAGCTTTTGCCTTCAAGACACGAGTTCGCCCATAGTTTGGACCGTAGATATCTCTTTTCTCAGAAAGCTGAAACTCATGTGTGTTGAGCCTCTCAAGTATGTCAGATGGATCGAGTGTCTTGAAATCTGGACGTTCTTGAATCATCAGGGCTAGGATGTCAAACGAACTATCAAGTGATCTCAGCAGCATCTTGACGATATCATGTTTGATGATCTCAGTGGCGCCGAGGGCTTGAAGCTCATTTGTGATGTCAGTGAGCCGGTCAAATGTGTGCTGGACATTCTCATTGTCATTTCGCTTGAAGCGGTTGAAGAGGTTGCGAAGAACACTGATTCTTTGATCTCTCTGGGTTGAGATGCCTTCATTGACCTTGGAGAGACAGTCCCAGACTAGCTTGGATGTCTTCAAGGCACTAACACGGCCATATTGTCCTTTTATCAGATGACCATAGATGATATTTTTGGTAGTGGAGTCCAGTTGAGTGAACTTCTTGACATCAGCAGCAGTGACACCTTCTCCAGCCTTGGGAACGCCATTCTCGACGACATACCATAGGTCGACGTCAATGGCTTCAAGATGCATGCGCATCTTATTCTTCCAGTAGGGATATTCAGTTCCATCGAAGACGGGGCACGCAGCAGAGACTTTGATTATCCCTGCAGTCGACATAGCTAAAACTCCAGGTGGTTAAACCGAATCACACAGAACAAGGGAGCACCTTGCTCTGATACCAATTGAAAGTGCGTTATATCGACTAGAGGGGGGTGAATAGGCGATTTTTATGAAAGTCTTCAAAACGTGGGAGTTATGAAGACAAACAGCGAAGATTATGCCTATTACTATGCAGCAGAAGTTAGATTACACTAGGCCAGCCATGGTCAAGTATTCAATAGAGTGAAAGCACAACGACAAACAGCTGCAATGTAATAAGGATCAGGTAGGAAGAAGTTATGAAGCCAAACAGATCATACATTCATGTTGTGAAGACAAAAGATAAAGCAAGCATGCAATGTCTTCACAATGAGTAACAGTAAGAAAAGGAAGTGAAGATGAAACTAGTGACGCGTTGAAGACAATGATATGTTGGACCAGTTCCAGTTGCTGTGACAACTGTATGTCTGGTTGGAGCGGCTAGGTATTTAAACCTTAGGACACACAGTCCCGGACACCCAGTCCTGAACACACAGTTCAGGACACCAAGTCCTCACCGTATTCTCCTTGAGCTAAGGTCACTTAGTCCTCGCCCAATCACTCTGGTAAGTCTTCAAGGTAGACTCCCAAACCTTCACAAACTTCGTTCACTGGCAATCCACAATGTCTCTTGGATGCTCTGAACACGATGCCTAACCGTCTGGAGGATTCACAGTCCTCAAGTGTAATAAGTCTTCAGATCACACAGACAAGAAGACTTAAGTGATGCCCAATTTACTCTGGCTCTCGGTGGTTAGGGCTTTTCTCCTAACTAGTAATTTTCTCTCAAAGGCTTCGAGGTGGGTTGCTCTCAAACGACAAAAGCCGTGCACTGAAATCTGAGCAGCCAACCGTTTATGGTTGTAGGGGGTGGGCTATTTATAGCCACTTAGCAACCTGACCTGATTTGTCCGAAATGACCCTGGGTCACTAAGGAACTGACACGTGTCTCAATGGTCAGATTTTAAACTCTCATGGCAACTTTTCTTGGGCTACAAGCAAAGCTGACTTGTCCGGCTCTGGACAAGATTCGCTCTCATTGTCTTCACTCGAAGACATAGGTTTTTGATTTAGGCATCACTTCAGTCATTCTGACTGGTTCTCCTGGACCCCACTTAATAGTACGGTGGTTCCTATGACTCAACACAAAAGAAAAAGAACTATGA
The DNA here is from genome assembly GCF_018294505.1 of Triticum aestivum. Classification (NCBI taxonomy): domain Eukaryota; kingdom Viridiplantae; phylum Streptophyta; class Magnoliopsida; order Poales; family Poaceae; genus Triticum; species Triticum aestivum. Next base: position 670,415,147 of record NC_057800.1, read on the forward strand.
AAGATCTAAGTCTTCGAGCTCCATAGGCTTCATAACATGTCTTCTTTTGTCATAGTCTTCAATGTGAATATCTTCATATACCACCTTTGTCTTCAATGTCTTCTTACATTTTTAGGGGTCATCTCTGGTAGTAAAATCGAATCAATGAGGGACTTCTAGCTGTGTTATCCTGCAATTCTCACAAACACATTAGTCCCTCAACTAGGTTTGTCGTCAATACTCCAAAACCAACTAGGGGTGGCACTAGATGCACTTACAATGCAACTTGCAAGAATGTAAAGGGAAGGGTTTGGAGAATTCAAACGCAATTGGAGACACGGATGTTTTTCCCGTGGTTCGGATAGGTGGTGCTATCCTACATCCACGTTGATGGAGACTTCAACCCACAAAGGGTAACGGTTGCGCGAGTCCACAAAGGGCTCCACCCACAAAGGGTAACGGTTGCGCGAGTCCACAAAGGGCTCCACCCACAAAGGGTCCACGAAGAAGCAACCACCCACAAAGGGTCCACGAAGAAGCAACCTTGTCTATCCCACCATGGCCATCGCCCACACAAGACTTGCCTCACTAGCGGTAGATCTTCACGAAGTAGGCGATCTCCTTGCCCTTACAAACTCCTTGGTTCAACTCCACAATCTTTTCGGAGGCTCCCAAGTGACACCTAGCCAATCTAGGAGACACCACTCTCCAAGAAGTAACAAATGGTGTGTAGGTAATGAACTCCTTGCTCTTGTGCTTCAAATGATAGTCTCCCCAACACTCAACTCTCTCTCATAGGATTTGGATTTTGTGGAAAGAAGATTTGAGTGGAAAGCAACTTGGGAAGGCTAGAGATCAAGATTCGTATGGTTGGAATGGAATATCTTGGTCTCAACACATGAGTAGGTGGTTCTCTCTCAGAACATATGAGTAGGAATTGTGTATGTGTTCTGATGGCTCTCTCCACGAATGAAGAGGAGGTGGAGGGGTATATATAGCCTCCACACAAAATCCAACCGTTACACACAGTTTTCCAATCTCGGTGGGACCGAATCAACAAACTCGGTTGGACCGAAAATGTAAACCTAGTGATCGTTAGAGATTTTCGGTGGGACTGACATGCAACTCGGTAGCACCGATATGGTTAGGGTTTGGGCATAACATAATCTCGGTGAGACCGATTACACAAACTCAGTGAGACCGAATTTGGTAATTAGCTAACCACAGAGTTTGTCAGGCAAACTCGATGGGACCGATTTGCTCTTTCGGTGAGACCGAAAAGTTACAAAAAGGAAACACTGAATTTACATTGCAATCTCGGTGGGACCGATTCGCTCTTTCGGTGAGACCGAAAAGTTATGAAAGGGAAACAGAGAGTTTGCAATCCCATCTCGGTGAGACCGAGATCCCTATCAGTAGAACCGAATTGCTAGGGTTTGGCAGTGGCTTATGACAAGTAAAACTCGGTGGCGCCGGATAGAAAGAACCGGTAGGACCGAGTTTGGCTTAGGGTTTAGGTCATATGTGGATATGGGAAAGTAGTTGAGGGTTTTGGAGCATATCACTAAGCACATGAAGCAAGAGGCTCATTAAGCAACACCTCATCCCTCCTTGATAGTATTGGCTTTTCCTAAAGACTCAATGTGATCTTGGATCACTAAAATATGAAATGAAGAGTCTTGAGCTTTTGAGCTTGAGCCAATACTTTGTCCTTAGCATTTTGAGGGTTCCACTTTCACATCCATGCCATGCCAATCATTGAGATTTCCTGAAATAATCATCTTGGAATAGCATTAGCTCAATGAGCTATATGTTGTTATGAATTACCAAAACCACCTAGGCATAGTCGCACTTTCAATCTCCCCCCTTTTGGTAATTGATGACAACATATAGATCAAAGCTTCGACAAATGATAATAAGCATGAAATATATCGTCGCTTTGAGAAGTATGTGACACGTAAGAGCTCCCCCTAAATTTGTGCATATTTAAAATTTGCTTTGGACTGCAAATGCACAAGGAGTTAGAGTCATGGGTTACTCTTCCATGTCACATACATCTTGGTGGAGCGCTTAAAATGATAAGAATGAAATACATGCACTCATCACCAAGAATAGTGAATGATCACATAAGATAGATAAGATAATAGCATTAAGAAAGCATTAAGTGTAGCTTATGATCAAACACATGATCATCAATGTCTCACAGATAATGACGTAGTATCTCAAGCACTCAAAAGCAAACAAAGTTCGAGAAATCACCAAATAAAGCAAGAGAGAAAAAGGCAACACTCTCTCTCTCTCTCGAAGCCTATGATCTATACATTTTCTCCCCTTTGGCAACAAGTTACCAAAAAGTTCCTAGAAAATGCATAGTGCTAAGTCGATGCTCAGGCTTGATCTTCAGGTGGTGGTGGAGTCCGGATCACTCCAAGGACGAAGGCTTCTATAGACGCTGAAGTAGACGCTAGAGTTGGAGCTGAAGTAGATGCTGGAGCTGGTGGAACTGAGGCTGTAGCTGGTGCTGAAGTGGTGACTCTGGTGTCAGCAACTGGCACGACAGACGACCTCGGACCTCGTGGCACTCTGGCAAAGGCATCAGTTGTAGTCCTGCCTCTCCTCTCCTGCATGTCATCCTGGAGCTGCTCCACTGCAGTCTGAATCTCTATCACCTTGACATCCAATTCATAGAACTTTTGTTCCATGATTCTCTCTAGGCTTGCCTGGTTCTGAGTTAGTGTGGCTAGTCCTTTCTCAATCCGCAGGGTGGATGCAATCAGGTAACCAAGCTGCTCTTGTTTAGTTTTCAGGAAATACTCAGATGCCTCCTCTTGGGTTGGCATCTTGGCAGCTTTCTCCTTCCTTGCCTTCTCCTTCTTTGCTTGTGCTTGGGCAGATGATGGCTCATTCTCAGTCATAATAACTTGATTATCCTCAAAATCTGGACGGATGGGCAAGTGTTCCTTGTCCAACAAGTATATGCCCGTGCCCATCTTGGAGTTAATGAGCTCCTGAATTTGTGGGGCATATCCACAGCTCCTCTTCTGGTCAGCTGCTGTCCTCTTGATAGTCTCTACTATGAGTCTCATGACTTTGAATTTCTGAGGTACATCAAATACATGTAGCAAGTTGATTGCATGGCCTCTGATCATCTTGTGATCTCCAGACTTGGGAAACAAGGTGTGCCTCAGTATCCAATTTATGGTTGGCAGCCCTGACAGAAGATAATGCACTGAGCCAAATTTGAAAGTGTCAAGAGCTTCATTGGGAATCTCCTTGTACATGTTGGACATTGAGTTGTGGTCCATCTTCTTCTTGGCATAAATGTCCAAGTCATCTGCTTGCTCCTCTGGGGCATTGATCAACTTTGCCCATTCCTCAACAGTTGATTGGTACCTCGTACCTTCAGACATCCATGTGATCCTTTCATCTGGGTAGAAGTGTGCTGTGGAGTAGAATTGCATGATAAGCTCCTCGTTCCACTTTGTGAGCTTCTGCCCAACAAAGTCTGCAACTCCACAAGCACTAAAGCTGTCATACACTCCAGGGTAGTGTTTCTCATTTTCCTTCATGTAGGTCCAGTCGACCCATCTCATGTCACAAACAATGGGCTTCTTGTCAAGCAGTACTGTCTCATAGAAATCTTGCTGTTCCTTGGTGTGAAATCTGTAATCCACAGCAGTCCTTCTCCTTGAAGCATACGGATCTACTTCTCTCCACTTCCTGAGTCCTGAGTCTCTCCTGAGCTTCATATCCTCAGCCACAGGATGAGCATCATTGTGGTCTGGGATCTTGGGCTTGAGTTTTCTGAGAACTTGCTCTTCATCCTCTTCTTCAGCAGCTTCAGGCACTAGGGCCTTGTTCTTCTCAGCAGCAGGTATGCTCCTTGTATTTCTCTTTGGTGCTGTCTTGACCTTTGATGCAGCCTTGGGCTTAGATGCAGTAGCCCCTGATTTCATAGCATCACCCATTAGCTTAGGTGCCTTAGGTGCTGGTGCAGCAACCTCTTCTTCCTCTTCCTCTTCCATAATGGAAGCCTTTCCAAGCACTCTGGCTACGGTCTTCTTTACCCTTTCCTTCCTCTTCTTGCCTTCAGCGGCAACTGGCTCTTTGGGTGCAGGCTTTTCAGTTGAAGCTCTAGCCTTTGACATAGGCTGCCTGCCTGCTGGCCTTTTGATCTTTAAGCCTGGCTTTGTGCCCTGTGCTGGCTCAACTCTATTTGATGTGGCCTCTTCCTCTGCCACATAATCTTCATCTTCAGAATCTAAAGTTCTCTTCTTCCTCTGTCGAGTGGCAGCTTTTGGCAAATTGCTTGGGATACTTCTGCTGCCATCATCTGAAGAGCTGGAGGGACTAGTGCCCTCACTCATGTGCACTTGCTGTTCTGACACATTCTGGCTGTCACTCTGGTCTGACATGATGAACAAGCTGACTGCTGACCCTGTGAATAGTTTATAGATGAGGTAGAGTGGATGAGCATCACAAAATGCAGAGATTTTTGCAAAAGAATGATCCAAAAACTTAGTTTTAGTTTCCCACTGAAATCATCTCGGATCTACCGATTTTTAAACTCGGTGATACCGAAGCAGTTTTGGCACCTAAACTAGTGAAATCGGTCAGACCGAGTCATAGTTCGGTGGCACCGAGACTGCTAGGGTTTCACAGAGTTCCAAAATCGGTCACACCGATAAGTAATTCTCGGTCAGACCGAGTCTCACTTGTGCAATGGCATAAGCCAAATCGGTGGGACCAAGTTTTTCAACTCAGTGGGTCCGAGATGGTTTCGGCGGAAACCTAACCCTAAATTTTTTGAATCAAACCTAATCTACGAACGCATTGACTGGATAGGAGTGTTTCAATCGTGGCAAGAGTCATGATGATCACAATGTGCTAGGAATCAGATTGGAGAATAGCACAAAGATCGAGTCCATACCCTAGTTCGGCGGAGACTCGCTACGACGCCAATGGTGGGGTAGAATTCCCGTTGACGGCGACGGAGACAAGCGACTGGAGGCGGCTGGCGGCGAGGAGACGATCCGGAGACCAAGCTAGCAGAGCAGGCTATCACGCAGGCGAAGGGGTTCGGAGAAATTTCCAAAATTTTGCCCGTGACTATATATAGCCCGACCCTGTTGGTGTGACCGAGTGGAACAACTCGGTGGCACCGAGATTCATAACTGCAAGAAGTTACTGAAACTCGGTGTGACCGAAAGGTTCAAATCGGTTGCACCGAGATCGAAAACCTAGATCAACTTAATGATCTCGGTAGGACCGAAAGTGGGGTATCGGTCAGACCGAGAATGATAAAGAGGTTTTGGAAGTTTAAGTCTATGACGAATCGGGGACTCCGAGCGCTCCTCACACAAGTGGTTCGAATCTGACTTGATCAAATTTTGTGATGCAACATGAATAGAGTTTGAGACGAGAAAAGCATAGATAGCTAGAGGAGGTTCTTAGGCACTCTTGTCCATCCACTTGGCAAAAGGAAATAAAACCGAACAATCAAAACAACAAGTGGATGTCCTCGAATGAGTAAAATATGCAACTAGCACGCTCACACAATAAGATGGCAAATGAAATATGTGACAAGGCATGGACAACCAATTCTAGCATCTATCAAGCAATTTGCGATGACTAGGTCATCTATATATGAGTATATTGACTTAGGAGTCAAGTGAGAACACTTGATCATAGGTCATACTCATCATTTAAGCTCAAGTGGGGTTACCACTTTTACATAAAGCATTGTTGTGTTCACATCTTTAGAGTTGCTTTAGCTCAAGTCTTAGAGTAAAGCTCCCCCTAGATGTGATATTCCCCCTAAGAGGGATGAACTAACCTTGGGTTTTGTCGATGACGACTTCATGTAGATGTTGAAGATGTGGACGCTCAATGTTGATGTAGATCGCTTGGAGCTATCCATTTGAGTGAATTGCACTTTCAATACCTACATGGGTTAGTCCCACAAGGAACAAACAAGGATATCCATAGACATAGAGTGATGCACACACAAGATGATGTCCATGAAAACTTTTAGGTTACCTTGTCCCTTGTCTTACTAACAAGAGGGTTTGTGACTCCTTGAACTAGTGCAAGATGTGGAAGTTGATTGCACTTGTTCTTGCCAAAATGATAAGAGTGAAGTATGTTGGCGGAGTCACCCTCAAGAACTCTCTAGTTCTTCTTCTTTTGGATCCACATCATCTTGATGGGAATCCTTGGAGTTGTAGTCGTACTTGATGAAGTGGAACTTGAAGTAGTCTTGGGAATGCACTTGACTAAGGTCTTAGGAGCTTCTTCAAATGCATCAATTTCCTCTTGAAGCTTGTCCTTGCCTTTTTGCTTGTAGTCTTGTGGTGGAAGATCATCTTGAGCTTGTGTCCCCTTGAAGGAAGTATCATACTTCTCTTGTTGAGGAACAACTTTGTTTGGGGTATTGATCTTCTTCCCACTCAACTCCATTGGCATTGAACTTTCGTTCAAAACCAACACCTTGATTCTTCCGGTGCATTCCTTGCTTGCGCACAATTTCCTCGAATTGCTTGCTCCCGGCAAGGCTTTTGTACACTCCTTTCTCTATAATTCCCTTCAATAAGATATTTTCTTGCTCAAGTGTAACTTGGCTAAGAGAATCATTAGTGGAATCAAGAGAACTACTAGAAGCAACAATATTGGATTTAGCATGATCATTGTTACTGCTAGAGGAAGAATCTTTATTGTTCTTGTTACTAGACTTGACTTGAGGCATGTAAGTGGATAAGAGTAAACGCTTGGCAATGTAAGAAGAACTTTTCTTGGAGAGATCATCATTGATTTCTTTTAAGAACTCATGCTCTTGCTCAAGATTGAGCTTTTCATAGCGTAATTTCTCATGAGCTCTTAAAAGTTCTCGATGATCTTCGAAGATAGTTTCATGAGCTAACTTAAGAGTGTTTAGTTCTTTAGTTAGAGCCTCAATCTTCTCCTTATCATTGTCATTCGTTTTATCTTGATTAGCATGATTAATTGACGTTTCATCATAGTATTCATCACTAGAGTTGTCAACAAGCAAATCATCACCTAACAAGTCATCTTCATCACTATTGAAATCAACATACTCGGGGTGTGTTACCTTAGGACCTTTGGCCATGAAGCATCTTCCAATTCCTTCATTTGGTGAGTCAAATATATCGTAGGAGTTGGTTGACACAAGTGCTAGACCGGCAACACCTTCATCTTGAGTATCTTCGGAGTCGGAGTGATAACTTCTCTCGGAGTGGCTGTCAGAGTCGGAGCCGGATACCCATTCGCCAACATGAGCTTGATGTCTTCGTTTTGTGTAGCTCCTTGATGATTTTTCCTTCCTTTCCAAATCCTTGCTTCTCCGTGAGTATCTTCGTTCATAACGATCATCTCTACTCCTTCTCTCTCTTGGTGGTGATTCTTTGCTTCTTCTTTTTGGAGAATCTTCTCTTCTCTTGTAGGGAGCCGTACACTCATTGGAATAGTGTCCGGGTCTTCCATAGCTGTAGCAGTTTCGCTCTTGACTAGAAGATCTTTTGTCATTGTAGGACCTTGACTTGAAGCTTCTATCTTTGCTTCTACTCTTGTAGAACTTGTTGAAGTTCTTCACCATTAAGCTCAATTCTTCATTGAAGTCTTGTTTCTCACTTGATGATGTAGGGGCTTCACATGAAGCTTTATAGGCACCACTTGATTTGTTGTGAAGTTCCTCTTTATCCTTAAGTGACATCTCATGAGCAACAATTCTTCCAATCACCTCCGTTGGCTTGAGATCTTTGTAATTGGGCATCATTTGGATCAATGTGGACACGGTATCATATTTTCCATCCAAGGCTCTTAGAATCTTCTTGATGATGAATCTATCGGTCATCTCTTCACTTCCTAAGCCGGCAATCTCATTTGTGATGAGAGCAAGCCTAGAGTACATTTCAGCGACACCTTCACCATCCTTCATTTTGAACTTGTCAAGTTGACTTTGAAGCACATCCAACTTGGATTCCTTGACGGAGTCGGTACCTTCGTGCATATCAATCAAAGTGTCCCAAATTTCCTTTGCATTCTCAAGATGGCTGATTTTGTTGAATTCTTAGGGGCACAATCCGTTGAAGAGAATATCACAAGCTTGAGCATTGTATTGCAACATCTTCAACTCATCTGCGGTAGCTTCACGGTTTGGTTCTTTGCCATCAAAGAAGTCACCTTGCAAACCAACACACACAATAGCCCAAATGGCGGGGTTATGTCCAAGAATATGCATTTTCATTTTATGCTTCCAACTAGCAAAATTAGTACCATCAAAGTAAGGACCTCTACGGTGATAATTTCCCTCGCTAGACGCCATACTCTCCTAGGTTGTGAAACCAAGGCTATGACCACCAAAAGCTAAGGAGATCAAAGCAAATGGAGACCAAAGCTCTGATACCACTTGTAGGATCGAAAGTATGTCTAGAGGGGGGGTGATTAGACTACTTGACCAAATAAAAACTTAACCTTTTCCCAATTTTAGTTCTTGGCAGATTTTAGCTATTGTAGGACAAGTCAAGCAATCATCGCACAATTCAAGCAAGCATGCAAAGAGTATATTGGCAGCGGAAAGTAAAGCATGCAACTTGCAAGAATGTAAAGGGAAGGGTTTGGAGAATTCAAACGCAATTGGAGACACGGATGTTTTTCCCGTGGTTCGGATAGGTGGTGCTATCCTACATCCATGTTGATGGAGACTTCAACCCACAAAGGGTAACGGTTGCGCGAGTCCACAAAGGGCTCCACCCACAAAGGGTAACAGTTGCGCGAGTCCACAAAGGGCTCCACCCACAAAGGGTCCACGAAGAAGCAACCACCCACAAAGGGTCCACGAAGAAGCAACCTTGTCTATCCCACCATGGCCATCGCCCACACAGGACTTGCCTCACTAGTGGTAGATCTTCACGAAGTAGGCGATCTCCTTGCCCTTACAAACTCCTTGGTTCAACTCCACAATCTTGTCGGAGGCTCCCAAGTGACACCTAGCCAATCTAGGAGGCACCACTCTCCAAGAAGTAACAAATGGTGTGTAGGTAATGAACTCCTTTCTCTTGTGCTTCAAATGATAGTCTCCCCAACACTCAACTCTCTCTCATAGGATTTGGATTTTGTAGAAAGAAGATTTGAGTGGAAAGCAACTTGGGAAGGCTAGAGATCAAGATTCGTATGGTTGGAATGGAATATCTTGGTCTCAACACACGAGTAGGTGGTTCTCTCTCAGAACATATGAGTAGGAATTGTGTATGTGTTCTGATGGCTCTCTACACGAATGAAGAGGAGGTGGAGGGGTATATATAGCCTCCACACAAAATCAAACCGTTACACACAGTTTTCCAATCTCGGTGGGACATAATCAACAAACTCGGTCGGACCAAAAATGTAAACCTAGTGACCGTTAGAGATTTTCGGTGGGACTGACATGCAACTCGATAGGACCGATATGGTTAGGGTTTGGGCATAACGTAATCTCGGTGAGACCGATTACACAAACTCGGTGAGACCGAATTTGGTAATTAGCTAACCAGAGAGTTGGTCAGGCAAACTCGGTGGGACCGATTTGCTCTTTCGGTGAGACCGAAAAGTTACAAAAAGGAAACACTGAATTTACATTGCAATCTCGGTGGGACCGATTCGCTCTTTCGGTGAGACCGAAAAGTTACGAAAGGTAAACAGAGAGTTGCAATCCCATCTCGGTGAGACCGAGATCCCTATCAGTAGAACCGAATTGCTAGGGTTTGGCAGTGGCTTATGACAAGTAAAACTCGGTGGCGCCGGATAGAAAGAATCGGTAGGACCGAGTTTGGCTTAGGGTTTAGGTCATATGTGGATATGGGAAAGTAGTTGAGGGTTTTGGAGCATATCACTAAGCACATGAAGCAAGAGGCTCATTAAGCAACACCTCATCCCTCCTTGATAGTATTGGCTTTTCCTAAAGACTCAATGTGATCTTCGATCACTAAAATATGAAATGAAGAGTCTTGAGCTTTTGAGCTTGAGCCAATCCTTTGTCCTTAGCATTTTGAGGGTTCCACTTTCACATCCATGCCATGCCAATCATTGAGCTTTCCTGAAATAATCATCTTGGAATAGCATTAGCTCAATGAGCTATATGTTGTTATGAATTACGAAAACCACCTAGGGATAGTTGCACTTTCAATCTCCCCCTTTTTGGTAATTGATGACAACATATAGATCAAAGCTTCGACAAATGATAATAAGCATGAAATATATCGTCGCTTTGAGAAGTATGTGACACGTAAGAGCTCCCCCTAAATTTGTGCATATTTAAAATTTTCTTTGGACTGCAAATGCACAAGGAGTTAGAGTCATGGGTTACTCTTCCATGTCACATACATCTTGGTGGAGCGCTTAAAATGATAAGAATGAAATACATGCAAACTATTGTGGATGTCTCAAATCTTTTTCTGAGCATTTAGAGCTGTTATGCTGTCCAATTTTCCCTAGAAATTCTAATGTCTTTACATTGTGGTTGTGCTTTCAGATGGCCAACCGTGTTCAAAACCAAGTGGTTCGCCTGACCCGGTGCCTCGACGTGCCTGGTCATACTGCTATGTTAGTCCCGGTAATGATCGAGACGGGTTACCATTGGTATCCCGAATACACTGTCGAAGAGCAATTCCGAGACTTTAATCAAAGCCAATATTTCTGCACCTTCAGGATATTTCCTTCTTATCCTGGATCTACCGAGCCCCTTCACTGTTCCTATGGACTCGGGGTTACTGTTGACATGGCTATGCAGGATGCTGCCTATTCCATGATGACCATCATGCGAGTCCGGACTGGCCTGCTTTGGAACACCGACTTCCGTTACATGCCAGCTTCACTTCCGGGAGCGCAAGGGTATCTTCAGGCTATCTATGCTGACTCCACTCAGGAGGACTCCTTAACTCGTACCACTGCCGAGATGCTCGAAGATAAGGACCGAGAGAATCGGGCCTTGAGGATGGAGCTTTTCAATACCCGTGCTGATCATTGGGCCACATTGACTCGGTTTGCACCTGCGGTGCAAGCTGGATGTATGGATACAAGGGATCTGTATCCTGTGAGATCTGCTCTGGCAGACATGGTGGATTGGCGTGATGTGGGAGGCATCACCCCACCCCGTGGTCCCCGCAGGCCACCGTTTGTTGGTCCAAGACCTCATCCTAGCCCCTATGGTCCACAGGCTCCTCAGGACCGTCTGTTCCCGGATTATCACATTGAACTTCTAGGGTATGGAGGTGACTTCTATGAGGACTACTACGGAGCTGTCTGAGTTAGTAGTAGTATCACTAGTATTGTAATAGTTGTATCTCCACTGTCCTGCGTGACTTGTGGGATATGACTTTGTCTGTAATCAATTCTGGAGGTGTAGACAAATAATGTATAGGAGCTTGGAATGCCTCCGATGAGATGTAACGTCTTTCATCATAGTTGTACTGTAGCCTAGGCTTGTACTAACTATGTATGATGTGTATGACCGTTGGTATATATATGGCAGTTTTATATTACCATGATATACGGATGAACATCTCTGCATTCCGTGTTATCCATTACATTATGCACTTCCTTGCTAAGTTTGAGCCATCCTTATCTAAACCGTTGTCTTGTTTTCTCCTAGGATGGTCAACACCCACAGCAACCCTGCTGCCCTGGAGCAGGGGGAAGCCAGTGCAGCTAGGGGTGAAAATCTGCCTCACCTGCCCTCTCTGGCCGAAGTGATGCTGGAGGCGGAAAGAAACAAGCGTGAGACTAACCACCTGCTAGAGCGGATTGAGCAGAACACTGCACGCCACCCGCGAAATGACTTGGTGTCAATCAATGACTTTATCAAGCTGTACCCACCAAAGTTTAACCATTCCGTCGAACCCCTCGACGCGGATGACTGGCTTCGCAGCATTACCCACAAGCTACGTTCTACCAACGTAGCCAAAGCCGACAAGGTTACTTATGCTGCCTACCATCTCGAAGGCCCTGCTAGCCTCTAGTGGGAAAATATTGAAGCTATGCGCCCGGTCGGCCAAATCACTACTTGGGCTGAATTCAGTGAGGCTTTCGTGAGCATCATATTCCGGAAGGTCTCATGGATCGCAAGAGGGAGGAGTTCTCCAATTTCACCCAAGGAAGACTGACTGTGGATGCATATAGTCGTGAATTTGGGAATCTGGCACGTTATGCCCCTGAAGAGGTATCTACTAACGCTAAGAAGCAGGCAAGGTTCCGCAAGGGACTTAGCCCTGAGCTTCGCCGCGATGTTCGTCTGCATGTGTGCACCTCCTTTAAGAAGTTGGTCAATAAAGCCATCAGTGCTGAGACAGGCCAGACTGATTATGACGCTTCACGCAAGCACTCCCATGATTTTGGCTCTTCATCAGCCGGCTCTGGAGCTCAGAAGCATCGGGTGTGGATCCCAAGCACGGCACTGCCACCTAGGTTCATCCCGAGGCCATCCATTGAGGTGCCTCGTCCCAACCATCAGTTTGCACCGCCCAAGCCCTATGGTGTCCCCGCTACTAATGCTGCTCCACGCCCCAATGTGGTGACATGCTTCAAGTCTGGAGAGCCGGGTCACTATAGCCGAGAGTGTCCCCAGGACAACAACCCCAATCAAACTAGAAAGTCCGTTAGCCGTGGTAAGCCCGCGGGAAAGACATTCTACGCCAAGCCGGTCACCACTGCCCGTGGCCATGTCAACTATGTTTCAGCCGAGGAGGCTCATGAGGATCCTAACATCGTCCTTGGTACGCTCCTTGTTAACTGCCATCCGGCATCTGTTCTTTTCGATACTGGAGCATCTCATTCATTCATATCCAAGACCTATGCTCGATTGCATAACACAACATTCTGTGACATGCCCTGTACCATGGAAATTCAGACCCCTGGCTCTAGATGGCAAACTTCTAGAGTAAGCCATGGGAATGAAATTCTTGTCGATAGACTTGTCTTCCTTGCGTCCTTAATAGCTCTCAAGTCCTCAGACATAAACATCATCTTGGGTATGGACTGGATGTCAGCTCATTATGCTAAGATCGATTGTGCCACTAGAACCGTTCAACTTACTCATCCATCGGGCAAGACAGTCAATGTCTTAACTCGAGTGGCCAAGCGCCAGCTTTACTGCCAAAATGCCAACCCCCTTCCAGACCTTGAGGATGTTCCGGTAGTCCGAGACTTTCCGGATGTCTTTACAGAAGAACTGCCAAGTGTTCCACCTGACAGGGAGGTCGAGTTTGTGATAGACCTTGTTCTAGGAACCATTCCAATTTCTAGAAGACCCTACAAGATGGCACCCTTAGAACTAGCTGAGGTTAAGAACCAACTCGATGAGTCCTTGAAAAAGGGTTTCATCTGTCCTAGTTCCTCTCCTTGGGCTTGCCCCGTCCTCTTCATCAAGAAGAAGGATGGAACGGATCGAATGGTTGTAGATTACCGACCTGTCAACTTGGTCACCATCAAGAACAAGTATCCGCTTCCCAGGATCAACGATCTGTATGATCAGCTCGCTGGATCCTCAATCTTTTCCAAGATGGATTTGAGGTTAGGCTACCATCAGATCAAAATCAGAAACGGGGACATTCCCAAAACGGCCTTTGTTACTCGTTATGGCCAATACAAGTACACCGTTATGTCCTTCGGTTTAACCAATGCCCAACTACCTTCTCTCGGTTAATGAACTCGGTCTTCATGGAGTACTTGGATAAATTCATCGTAGTATACCTCGATGACATACTCATCTACTCCAAGAATTAAGAGGAACATGCCAAACATCTAAGGCTGGTATTGATGAAACTTCGAGAGCATCGCCTTTATGCCAAATTCTCCAAGTGTGAATTTTGGTTGCCAGAAGTGACCTATCTAGGCCATGTAATCTCTGGTAAGGGTATTGCTGTCAATCTCGAGCGAGTTCAAGCCGTCCTTGATTGGACTCCACCTAAGCCGGTCAAGCAAGTTCGGAGCTTCCTTGGCTTAGCGAGCTATTGCTGCCGCTTCGTCGAGAATTTCTCCAAGGTTGCTAAACCTCTAACTGAACTCCTCAAGAAAGATAAACAGTTCGAGTGGACTCCACAGTGCGAGTTCAGCTTTCAGGAACTGAAAAGACGCCTGACATCTGCTCCCATACTGGTACCACCAGATTTCTCCAAGGACTTTATTATCTATTGCGACGCCTCGCGACAAGGACTAGGTTGCATACTCATGCAAGATCGTTAGGTAATTGCCTATGCTTCACGGCAATTACACCCACATGAGGAAAATTATCCCACACATGATCTAGAGCTTGCAGCTATAGTCCATGCACTTAAAACTTGGCGACATTACCTTCTCGGTAATCGTTGCGAGATCTTCACCGATCACCAAAGTTTGAAATATATCTTCACTCAACTAGATTTGAATCTCAGGCAAAGACGTTGGGTCGAGTTGATCTCGGATTACGACTTAGGAATAACTTACACCCCGGGCAAAGCCAATGTCATGGCTGATGCGCTAAGCCCTAAGTCCTATTGTAACAACCTGATGTTACAACAAAGTCAACCACTTCTCCATGAGGAATTTCGTAAGCTTAATCTTCACATTGTTCCTCGAGGATTCCTATCCACCTTGGTGGCGAAACCTACCCTTACGGACCAGATCATCAAGGCACAGAAGGTAGATCCGGGAATCTCCCGTATTAAGAGAAACATTAAGAAAGGAGTCGCGAATTGTTTCTCCATTGATGATCAAGGTGTCGTATACTTTGGAAATCGCCTAGTGGTTCCAAAGGCACGAAACCTGAGGCGGCTGATCCTTAAGGAAGCTCATGAATCCCGTCTCACCATTCATCCCGGCAGTACTAAAATGTATCAAGACCTATGCTAGAGGTTTTGGTGGACTAGGATGAATAGAGAAATCGCTCAATACATTGCTAATTGCGACGTTTGTCGTCGTGTTAAGGCAGAGCATCAACGGCCTGCTGGCACCCTTCAACCTTTGGCTATTCCTGACTGGAAATGGGATAAAATCAGTATGGATTTCATCACTGGGTTTCCCAGGACCAAGAGAGGGAATAATGCCATCTTCGTCGTGATCGACCGACTTTCCAAAGTAGCCCACTTTCTACCTGTTCATGAGAGTATCACCGCTAGCCAGCTAGCCCACTTATACATCTCCCGAATAGTGTCTCTTCATGGTGTTCCATTGGAAATTAACTCAGACCGTGGGAGTCTTTTCACCTCTCGATTTTTTGAAAGTTTCCAAAATGCTATGGGAACTCGTCTCTCTTTTAGCACCGCCTTCCATCCTCAATCAAGTGGTCAGGTAGAGCGAGTCAATCAAATTCTGGAAGATATGCTCCGAGCTTCTATCATCTCATTCGGAATGGGTTGGGAGAATTGCCTTCCATTAATCATGGCCTTCCATTCGCGGAGTTTGCTTATAACAATAGTTATCAAGCTAGCTTGGGCAAGGCTCCTTTCGAAGTTCTCTATGGACGAAAATGTCGAATGCCTCTTAACTGGTCAGAAACCGGGTAAAGACAACTCTTTGGCCCGGATATGATTCAGGAAGCAGAAGAACAGGTTTGCGTTATTCGTGAGAAATTGAAAACAGCCCAATCTCGTCAAAAGAGTCAATATGATCGTAAACATAAGCTTATGACTTATGAAGTCGGCGAGAAAGCTTACCTTCGGGTTACTCCGTTAAAGGGAACCCATCGTTTCGGTATCAAAGGCAAATTGGCTCCTCGTTACAATGGACCCTTTCGCATTCTTGCCAAACAAGGATAAGTTGCCTACCAATTGGAACTACCTTTGCATCTTTCCAGAGTTCACGATGTCTTCCATGTTTCTCAACTCAGGCATTGCTTTGCGGATCCTATCTGTAGAGTGGACCACAAAACGCTTGATCTACAAGATAACCTCTCATATCGGGAATATCCCGTTCGTATCCTTGATCAAGCCGAGCGTACCACTCGACGTCATAATATCAAGTTTCTCAAGGTTCAATGGTCACACCATTCCGAGAAAGAAGCCACTTGGGAAAGGGAGGACCGTCTTTGACTCGAGTACCCCACCTTCTTCCCGGAGGATCCTAAATCTCGGGACGAGATTCTTTTGAGTGGGGGTGAGTTGTCACACCCTAGCTAGTTTAAGCATTAGAGTGTGCATCATGTTTAATTTCCCTTAAATTTGAAATGGGGAAGACAGAAACCCCAACACCCCCCTGGAAACAACTAGGGTTTACTAAAATTATTTTCAATGAACCCAAAATGCCGTTCACAAAATGTTCATCATTTATGGATTGGGCTAAAACCCCTGGCAAAAATGGTGCACTCTTTTCTAGGACATTCTGGATTTTCTGAATTAAATCATAAGTATTTGAATTTTGGCATTTAAATGCTATAAAATAATTTAAATGCTCAAATAATTCTGGAAATAAGTGTGGGCTGTTGGGAATAATCTAAACAGAGACCCTGATTATTTTCAGGATTTTTAAAGATGTCTAGGTATTTTTAATAAAGCCCAGCAGTTGCAGAAAAATAGATAAAAGAAAACAAACAAGAAAAAGGAGAGAGAGAGAGAGAGAGAGAGAGAGAGAAACTTACCAGGCACAGCCCACCAGCCCACCTGGCTCGGCCCAGCCGACTGGCGCTTGCCAGTCGTCCCCCTCCTCTCGCCAGGAGGACGAGGAGCGCGTGGCCGGCGCCCGCGGCCACACGCCGGCCACCTCCTGCTTCCGCCGACGCCCTCGAGGCGTCTAGGAGTGCCACGTCGACCCCCACGTCCCCCTCTCTTTCTTCCCACTCTCCCCGTGGCCTCTCTCCCTCTCTGGCTCTCTCCCCCTCTTCCTGCCGAGCGCAGCCATCGCCGCCAACAAGCTTCACCGCAGCCACCGCCGTCCATTTGCTGCCCCGACATGCCAGGAAGCTCCGCCGTCGTCGACTGCATCAAGTAGGCCGAGCCCCGTGCACTCGCTCGCCACGGAGATGCTGCACCGAGCTCGTTCTCAACTCCGGCCACCGGAGATCCCCTTCGCCGCCCCGCTCGCTCCAGCCCTTCCCCGAGCTCGTCGTTTGCTCCCCTGCAACCACTGTGGGCTCCGCCATCGTTTCCCCCTCTCCCCGCGCTCGTCCGCGTCCTCTAACCCCCCTCTGCCATCGAAGCTGAAGCTCACCGCCGCCACCGCACGTTGCCGTCATGGCCATAGCCACGTTGGGACGCCACCGAGCACGCCTTCGTCCTCCATGCACTCCTAGGAGCCTAACACACCACTCCCCGCGCCACGCCGCGCCCCGTAGCCTCGGTTTCATCCTCGCCCGAACTCCGGCGACCGCCAAGGTCGTCGCCGGCGTCGTTCCCGGCCTCCCCGAGCCCCACTTCCTCCACCAAACGACGCGGCTCGCTCCCCGCGTCACGTAGCTGCTCTCCGCCGTCGATTTGGTCGCCGGAGACGCAAACCCGAGCCCCTTCGCCGCGTCTGACATCGCCGGCGTCAAGCCGCCGGTGAGTTTGACTCAGTTG
This sequence comes from Triticum aestivum, assembly GCF_018294505.1. Taxonomy (NCBI): domain Eukaryota; kingdom Viridiplantae; phylum Streptophyta; class Magnoliopsida; order Poales; family Poaceae; genus Triticum; species Triticum aestivum. The sequence continues at coordinate 670,432,642 of NC_057800.1, forward strand.
ACCCCTCTGCGGTCCCAGGTAGACCCCCCTGAGTCTATGACAGGTGGGGCCGGTCTTCTAATTAGTTTAGGATTAGTTTAAACTAAATTTAATTAGTTTAGTCACTGACATGTGGGCCTAGGCCCCACTGACAACTAATTAGTGTTAATTTAATTCTATTAATTAGTTGTGACATTGACAGAGAGGGCCCACCAGTCAGGTTTGACCTGGCCGACCCAGTTGACCCGCTGACGTCACACCTATGTCATGCTGACGCATTAATTCAATTACTGGAATTATTCTTATATAGGAAATTCCAGAGAATACCCAAAACTTCTAAAAATCATAGAAAATCAACCATAGCTCCAAATGCAAAGATTTATATATGAAAAATGATCAGAAAAATTCAATCTATCCATCTGTAATGGTTTCATGCATGACAAAACAATTTAACCTTGCTGTTTAAGCAGAATAAGGTAATGCACTAATAAGGCCATGTTTAATGAGCTAATATTTGAATCTTTGATTCAAATGAGTTCATCCCCTTCTATTTTACCTTGCATTAGGCCAAGACACTTTCATCTTGCCATGTCATAGCATGCATCATATTGTTGCATATTGCCATGTGTTGATTATGTTCGGTGTGTCTTTCGTGGTAGGTTCTGCCTCCGAGGATAACCCCGAGTATCCGTCTGAAGGGAAGTACCCTACTACCACTACAACATGCAAGCAACCCATTGATCATTCCGATACAAACCCATGTTCCCGCTTCTGCTCTTGTTTACTGCATTAAGACAACACGATTCAAACTGCTGTGTGCTACGGTATTTGAACCCTTATCCTCTGCATGACCTGTCATTGCCACAGTAACTAGATGAAACCCACTAGCATGTGTAGGAGTTGATTGAGCCATGTATGTGATTCCTACTTTGCTATGCCTGCTATGCTTAGAGTTGTGTCAGGTCTGGTTCATCTGGGTGATGGGCTAGAGTGAAATATTTATGTCGGTAATGTGAGGGATGTGTTGAACATGTTTTGGTAAAGGTATCGATGAGAGGCCATGTAGGAGTACATGGTGGGTTGTTTCATTGAGACCGTCCATAAGAACTGAGATCTGTATGTGTGATTTAAGATGCAGTTACAACCGTACATTGGGCCCGAAACCAATGGACCCTCTCGGCTTCTTAATCACCCTAGTACTCTGTGCAGGAGTTGTAAATAGTTTCTGGTGTTTGTAGGTTATGTGTTGGCGGCTGTGCGTTGCGCTGACCCTAGGGGTGGGCTATGGTGCGGTAGATATACCGTGGCTGGGTATGCCGGGTGCCTGTTTGGCGTCTCGGGACCCTGTTCACATCGTTCGGGGCCGTATGTGGAAACCTCGGCCGGACTCGCTGCCGATGGAACCTGGATAGGTGATAAACCTGGACTAGAGACTTAAGTGTTTAGGTAGGACGTGGCCGACACCATCGCTGGGCTTCCGCTTGAAGGTTGCCGAGTACATGTCATGTAAACGGCGGTAAGTGGTGAAAGCGTGTATGAAGAAGTATACCCCTGCAAGGTTAACATCATCTATTCGAATAGCCGGGTCCGCGGTAAAGGACTACTTGGTTGCCTATACAGTTCATAGACAAGTTAATGGATACTACTAAAAGATAGAAGATAAGTGTGAGTATCGAGGATGGCCCTCTCGTAGGATGATGAGAGAGGATCCCCGGTGGAGTATTGTGTTGGTGAGTAGTGGACTCGTGTGCGAAAACTATTTTACTAGTGGAGTTCCGTAGGATAGCTTAGCCAAGAGTCAAAGATGGCTTGCCGCAATAACCCCACCACCTTCTTGAGAATGAGCATGTATAGTAGGTTCTGTTGTAAGACTTGCTGAGTACCTTTGTACTCATGTTTGCTTAATTACTATTTCAGACGACAACATCGCCCCCTCCAATGGGTTCTACGTAGACCTTGATGTCGACGAGTGACTAGCCACCCAGGTGGTGATCCTAGCCATGGAGGGCCCTATGTAGATAGACAGGCTTCGAGAAGCCTTCTTTCTTTCTAGTGTCTGTACTCAGACTAGTTGCTTCCGCATGTACTTGTATGATTGTATGACTTGAGTGTCGGGTCATGTGACCCCTATCTGTATGAACATATTATGTATGGATCTCTGGAGCCTTTAAATAAAGTACTTGAGTTGTAGAGTTTTGTTGTGATGCCATATTGTATGTACTCATCTCGGGCATATTGTATGTATGATTGAAATGCTTGGTATGAGTGGGATCCGACAATCTAGTTGTTTATCCTTGGCAGCCTTTCTTATGGGGAAATGTAGTCTAGTGTTCCTCGAGCCATAGTAGTCCGCTACAGCTCGGTTCACCGGAGTCCTGCTAGCCCAACACTACTGTTCAGGACACTTGACTGGCCGGAATGTGTTTCACTTCGTTCCTATGTCTGTCCCTTCGGGGAAATGTTGACTTCCGGAGTCCTGCCTAGCCTGCTACAGCCCGGATTCCTCGGAGTCCTGTTAGCCCAGTGCTACAGCCCGGAATCACTCGCTGATGATCGACATGCTCGATGTGATTCATGTATGCCTGTCTCCATAGGTCTGTGCCGCTTTGGGTTCACGACTAGCCATGTCGGCCCGGGTTCTCTGTCATATGGATGCTAGCGACACTATCATATATGTGAGCCAAAAGGCGCAAACGATCCCGGCCCATGGTAAGGCGACACCCGTGGGATACCGTGTGTGAGGCCGCAAAGTGATATGATGTGTTACCAACTAGATCAATGTGGCTTGGAATCGGGGTCCTGACAGCGACCTTCGCGTCAAATAATAGACGCAAGTGAACACTCCGCAGCATGGCCAAAGTCTGCCACGTAGCAGCAATAAATCCTTGGAGTGACACGGCTATTACCTTCAGTGCCAGTGACGAACCTAAATTCTGAACAGCCCGAGCACCAGCCGCACTGGTCCTCAGTCCAATCGTGGACGACTTTCGACTCACATTGTACTCATGGACGGCGGCAGCGGATTAAACCTCATCTATGAGGAAACTCTTCAAAAGATGGAAATAGACTGGAGCCGCATTGAGCAAAGTAGCACAACCTTTAGGGGAATCATCCCTAGTCAGGAAGCACGCTGTGCTAGGAAAATCACACTAGATGTGGTATTCAACACGCCAGATAATTACAGGTCCGAAGAAATTACATTCCAAGTGGCCCCGTTCAGCAGTGGTTATCACGCTCTTTTAGGACGGGAGGCATTCACAATCTTCCAAGCCATACCACATTACAGGTACATGAAGCTCAAAATGCCCGGGCCCAACGGAATCATCACTCTCGCCAGCGATCTAGACATAGCACTCCGTGCCGAAAACAAAACAGCCGCATTGGCCCTCGAGGCATTATCCGAAGCCCTCTCGGCCGAGGAATTAACTATGCTATGCTCCACAGTGGACAGGGACGGCGTGATACTCGACAAGAGATCCAAGTCCACCTCTTTTAAACCAGCGGATGAAATAGTCAAATTCCAAGTCCACCCAACGAACCCTACAAAAACAGCCTCCATCGGGGCACAGCTAAGCCCCGCTGTGGACACCGCACTACGGGAGTTCCTGCGTGAGAACTGGGATATATCTGCCTGGCATCCCTCAGACATGCCAAGAATCCCACACAGGCTGGCCCAGCATAGCCTAAATATCCTAAAGGGATTCAAGCCGGTCAAACAAGCTCTTCGGCGTTTCTCTGAACCTAAGAGACAGGCCATGGGAGAGGAACTAGCCAAGTTATTGGAGGCCGGATTCATCAAAGAAATAAAACACTCGGACTGGCTAGCAAACCTGGTGATGGTACCAAAGAAGGACAAATCCTGGCGCCTTTGTGTCGACTTCAAAGATCTCAATAAAGCTTTCCCAAAGGATCCCTTCCTCCTCCCACGCATCGATCAAATCATTGATGCTACCGCAGGACACGAGACATTGTGTTTCCTCGACGCATACTCCGGTTACCACCAAATCAAGATGGCGGAGTCCGCCCAAGCCGCAATGACATTCATCACGCCATACGGTCCCTTTTGTTTTAACACAATGCCTTTTGGGCTCAAAAACGCCGGCGCAACATATCAGCGCATGATTCAGACATGTCTGGAGAAACAAATCGGAAAAATAGTAGAGGCATACGTAGACGATGTGGTCGTCAAAACCAAACACATCGACTCTTTGATAGACGACTTGAGGTTCACATTCGACAACCTCCGAACATATGACATCAAGCTCAATCCTGAAAATGTGTTTTCGGCATACCAGTCGGAAAGCTCCTGGGATTCATTGTCTCCAGTAGAGGTATTGAAGCTAATCCGGCCAAAATCCGAGCATTGTCACAGTTGGCTACCCCAACAGACCTCAAACAAATCCAGAAGCTAACTGGATGCATGGCGGCTCTAAGCCGCTTTATCTCCCACTTGGGAGAAAAGGCTTTACCCCTTTATCGCCTCCTTCGGCGCACCGAACACTTCGAGAGGACGGACGCGACCACAGCTGGATTGGAAGAAATAAAGGCCATTCTGGCAACCAACCCGATCATGGCCGCACCAAACATCGGGGAACCAATGATGTTGTATATTGCGGCAACTCATCAAGTTGTAAGCGCGGTGCTCGTTGTCGAACGGGAAGCAGATGGACACAAATCCCTCTTCAAAAGCCGGTATACTATGTATCTACTATCCTCACTCTATGCAAATCATGGTACCCGCATTACCAAAAAATAGCATATGCGGTATTCATGGCATCACGGAAACTGCGACACTACTTTCAAGAGTGTTCGATTACAGTAGCCTCGGAAGTGCCACTTGATGATATTATCAACAACCGTGACACTACGGGCCGGATTGCCAAATGGACCATTGAGCTCCTCCCATTCGACATAACATACAAACCTTGCCGAGCCATTAAATCACAAGTACTGGCCGACTTCGTCGCTGAATGGATGGAGGCCGAACTCCCTAAAGAGTATGGCGCATACTCCAATTGGATCATGCACTTTGACGGTTCTAAAATGCTGGCCGGTCTAGGGGCTGGCGTCGTCCTGACGTCCCCAACCGGAGATACCGTTCGGTACATACTGCAAATATTGTATACAAATTCCAACCATGCAGCCGAATACGAAGCTTAGTTGCATGGTCTTCGGATGGCAGTCTCCATGGGCATTCAACGCCTGGAGGTGCGTGGGGATTCAAACCTTGCAATATCCCAAATAAACGGAGATTTTGACACCAAGGATCCGAAAATGGCGGTCTATTGAAATGTCGTCCTAAAAATGTCAGCTCGGTTTGAGGGACTCGAATTTCACCACGTGGCTCGGGAAAACAATCAGGCAGCGGATATCCTCGCCTGCATCGGTGCAAAATGCGACGCGGTCCCTCCCAACATATTTCTGGAATGGCTCTTCAAGTCATCCGTAGTGTGGGAAGGGGACACCGGTAACAACAGTCCGGACCCGGCCAAAATACCCGATACCGAACTCTCTGACACAATCGGAGGCTCCGCCACCGACATAACACCTTCAGCCCACGAAATAATGGCCATTATTGCCCCGTGGACAGAACCATTCCTGGCCTACCTAACTAGACAGGAACTTCTGGAGGACCAAAATGAGGCACGCTGCATAGTGCGGCGATCCAAGGCCTACAGGGTCCATGAGGGAGAATTGTACAAGAAAAGCACTACCGAAGTCCTTCAAAGGTGCATCTCCGAAGAGGAGGGGCGGAATCTTTTGGCAGAAATTCACACCGGACTCGGCGGTCATCACGCTGCAGCCCGGGCTCTTGTAAGCAAGGCCTTCCGTACAGGATTCTAGTGGCCAACGGCCCGGGCAGATGCACAGGACTTGGTCCAACGTTGCGCCGGTTGCCAGCTCTTTGCAAATCAAAGCCACATGCCACCCACCGCCCTCCAAACAATCCACATTACATAGCCCTTCGCGGTCAGGGGGCTTGACATGGTTGGACCCCTTAAAGGGGGAACCCACAAGAAAAAATACTTATTGGTCGCGGTGGACAAATTCACCAAATGGATAGAGGCTAAACCGGTTAAAACAGCCGAATCCGGACCGGTGATAGATTTCATATCCGGGGTTGTACACCGTTACGGTGTCCCCCATAGCATCATCACTGATAACAGCACGAACTTCACGGCCGACGAGGGAAAACTCTGGTGCAGCAAAATGGGCATCAAGCTCGATTATGCTTCAGTCTATCACCCACAAACCAACGGTCAAATCGAATGAGCAAACGGTCTTATAATGAGCGGCATTAAACCCAGATTAGTGCGTTCCTTAACGAAGTCTGACACGCACTGGGTAGAGGAGCTTGACTCCGTACTCTGGGGGCTGCGGACCATGCCGAATCATAGTACCGGATATACAACATTTTTTATGGTGTACGGCGCAGAGGCAGTCTTGCCCTGTGACATAATTCATGACTCACCTCGAGTGCGCATGTACGAATAAAGAGAAGCTGAGCTCGACCGGCAGGACAGTCTGGACACCTTGGAGGAAGAGCGCGACGTAGCCAAAGCCCGTTCCGCATTTTACCAGCAACAGGCTCACAGATACCAAAGCAGAAAAGTACGGGCCAAAACTTATAACATTAGCGAACTAGTTCCACGCCTGCCAGATAAGAAAAAGAACAAGCTCGAGCCCAAATGGGAAGGTCCCTTCATTGTCGACCAAGTTCTGACCGGTGGAGCGTACCGACTGCGGGATGCATCGACTAGTCGACTCGAGCCAAACCCATGGAACGCAGCCAGGCTCCGAAGATTCTATGCCTAGCACCGGACTCTATGTTAGTCCCCTCCCTTTGTCCATTTTCTGCATATGCATCATCTATCTTGTTTCCCTTTCTTTCTTCTTCTTATTATTTCTCTAGGCCTTCAAGGGTCACCTTGTGCCTCACTTGTACATTACAGATGCGCTAGCCGCACTCTCCATACCTGGGGGCTTCTTTCACAGAAGCTTAAATTATTTACCTGGGCCTCACGCCCAACACATGTGTTATACTTCCGCATGTACATTTTTTCACCATTATATTCATCGATATGACTTAAGTTTTGGCCAAGCTGGGTTGCCTGGCTCTTGTATTTATGCCCTACGTTCCCTTTAATTCGGCTAGGGCATAAGGGGAGCACCTCCGCGATTGTTACTGCCGGGTCAGCCGGATGTGTACCTCAGACTGGGTGAAGCCGAAAGCTAGCGTTCTTAAGGGAATATTCGGTCGGTGAACAAAAGATGACTTTTATTTATTATCCATATCTGCCCCCAGATGCTTTTTTCTGCGTTTCTTATCGCAGTTCGGACATGCACTTTAGGGCATGCTTCCCAGGGAAAGGAAACCTTAACGGAACTATTCTCCCTGGAAGATGTTTCTTACTACCCATGTAATATAACATAACTAGTTGGGCATTTGTCTGATAAAGCACTAATGACCCCTACGCCTGGTCTCCATGCATACCCCGGTTCTTATATAACTGAGCGGGTATTCAGATTCACTCCGGACTATCGGGCCTGGAGGTTGAAGCAAAATGGTCCGCAACGACAAATGATCTACAATCCGACTAGAAGGCATTATAGATGTCACTTTAATTACATAGTCATGCAGACTGACTAAACTCCTCTTCTATACCATCCAACAGGCGGTCCAGCTTACAATCCTGTTGGGAATACTTTGCGGCTAATTCTACTTGCCCATAAACTAAGCTAACGGGGATCTCTTTTCCGTCGGGCCCCACAGGTCCGACCTCGGCCATGTGATTTGGGTCTGCCTTGGTATACCGAGTCTTCACCATGGCCCAGGCCTCTCTAGCACCCTGTCGGCAGGCCAATATCTTCCATAATCGGAGGCGCCGCCGTGCTCCCTTGAGCTTCTCCGTAAGCTCTGCAATGCCCTCTAGCAAGGAGACAGATGGACACAAAGCCTGGGCAACACCTTGCATCACCTGCCGAACTTATTCATGCAGATGTGATAGCTCGGACAGAAGATCACCCGCAGACCCGGGCATTTCCTCCGCGGGACGACCCGTCAGCATACCTACAAACATAACGTTGTTAATCGACTTCTTGGCCGAACTCCTTTAGTAGGATTCGTTCAAGCACTTACTAAAAATGCCGCGCCAAAGCCGCTTATTCTCCTTCTCGGAGTCCGCAAGCTGGCCCCGAACGTCTTTTAGTTCAACGCTCAGCTTAACATTGGCATCTTGAAGACTGTTTTTCTCCAGCATAACCTTACTCAGCACGTGTTTGGTAGCCTCTAGCTGTCGCATGACATGCCAGTCCCCCAGACTTTCTCCGGACTCATCTGCAAAATCAATTGTTAGATCTGCAGACACGCCGCACACTATATGGTAATCACCATTCTTTAAAGTAAATGTTACTAGCAGGAGGCTTTTTCTGTTCCTACAATGCAGCAAGAGCGGCCCCCAGTTGGGTCTTGCATTCCTCCAGCTCTTGGGAGAGCCTAGTATTCTTCCCTGTAAGAACCTGCACATTATAGATGATCCTTAAATCAGTTCTGCTAACTGTTTCATGTCTCATGGGCTACTAATAAATATAAATCGTCAGATTTACTCACCCGTACATCCTTTACATACTGATCTGTGGCTCTAGCTAGACCATCTTGAGCAGCACGGAGGTACGCCTCTCTAGAATTGAAGGAGTCGAACGCCTCTGGTGAGAAACAAGCATTGCGGAGTATGGCCCGGCGGCGCCTATGATTCATGGCGCTTTCCACTTCTGAGTTTGTAGCGGACAATTTATCCGCATCCTCTATCGGGGGATTATCCGGCGCCTGCCCCATATCACCTTTCGCCTCTATGTCCGGTCCTGGCGCCCGACTGGTGGAAGCTTGGTTGGCAGCATCGCCGGACATATTCCGGCGAGCATTCTTTCTGTTAAAGAAACGTGGGCGTCATTACATTTCGAAAAAGACGACAACCACGGAGCAGGGTTTTTCCTATACCTTTGCGCCAGCGTCTCCGTCCTGACCACGTTCCTTTTTTGGCCTACCTGGCCTCGGCACCTCTTGTTGGCGAGATGCCGCGGGTTCAGCAGGGCATCCCGAATGCCTTCCCTATAAAAGATGCCATGTGTATATGGTGGGTGAAGTGCCTAAAAGGGGATCCTAGTTTTCGAGTTGGGACTTTTTGATTTTTCTTACCTGCGATGCAGGAAGTAGTCCGGGATAGTCGGCCGTAATGGCCACCGGGGCCTCGTCGCAGCTTAACTGATAGAACTGCCGATCTATCAGTTCCACGGAGATAACCGGATCTTATTCCAGTCCGGAATCGATGGCCCGGTCAGGGTCCTCTGGTTGTGGGGAAGGGTTGCTGACCTCCTTTATGGCTTTTCACAGCTCCTGCCGCAAGGTGGCAAGGTGAATACTTACGACTAAGAATGCGGGAAAAATGGGAGCAGGGAAATATAACTTACCCAGCTTGGAGGATTGTACATAGAGAATCCATCCCGTGGCTTGATGCGGGTGAACTCCTCTTCCTCGCCCTTGAACAGTTCGGACAGAATCTTCGCTAGAGCGGCAGCATTGTCCGGACCCTTACACCCGCAATGGGTGGCGTCATCTGCCCCGTTATAACACCACAAGGGGTGCCCACGATATTGGAGTGGCTGCACTCCCCGCATTATGCAAATCGACATAACTTCGATTATTGTCAATCTGGATCGAGCTAGTGCTTTGATCTGGTTCATCAGATAGAGGATTTCTCCGTTATCTTTCGCCTGGGGTCTCCGTGGGCGCCAACTTCGGCGCTTCTTCAGAGGAGCATTGTTGAACTCGGGCAGACCCCGCCGAACAGGGTCCGAAAGGGGGACGTCCTCAATATAAAACCATTCTGAAGGCCAGTCTTCGGACGACTTCTTTGGGGTACCGGACAAATATCCGGTATCGGCGATGTGCCATACTTCGGCTCCGCCCACTTGATAAAGTGATTCCCTCTGTGTGCGAGGGACAAGGCAAAATAGCCTTTTCCTCAGCTCGAAGTGAGCCTCGCAGCCCAGGAACAACTCGCAGAGAGCAACATAGTCGGCGATGTGTAGGATGGAGGCAGGGGTGAGATTGTGTACTTGGAGGCCGTAGAACTCCAGGAGCCCGCAGAGGAACGGATGAATTGGAAATCCAAGTCCCCTTAGTAAGTAAGGAACAAGGCAAACCCGTTCCCCTATGGAGTGACAGGGAAAGTTCTCCGCTTGCTCCCCGCCATTGTAGGTGGCGAGCCCAGCTCGAACGGGCACCATGTACGCCGGAGGGAGAAATCCCTTAGTCTGCAGCTCGAGTAGTCGACTGTGCGGGATTGAACACCTCTCCCAATCACCGGGCTTAGGGCTACGGGGGCGGGAGGAGGGGCTGCAGAGGTCGGCCATGCTGGAATGGATCTTTCTGAAGCACGCTCTGATGAATTCTCGCTAGGGGAGGATGATATGGATTGGATCTAAGAATCCCCATCCCTTTAATAGATAATTTATTTATCTGGCTAGGGGGGCGAATGTAAAAATGCCCTGGCGCCTCGTATTCATTCGACGTGTGGGAGATATCCCTTATTGGGCACAGAAGCCAAGAGGTTCAACATTTATGGAGCCGAACACTGCTTACGAACACCTGAAAGATGGAGAAGAACCCGCCCTGCAATGCCGAAGACAACACTACGCGCCGGACTCATCGTCATTGAAGCCTGGTTCGGGGGCTACTAAGGGAGTCCTAGATTAGGGGGTCTCCGGACAGCCGCACTATATCCTTTGGCCGGACTATTGGACTATGAAGATACAAGATTGAAGACTTCGTCTCGTGTCCGGATGGGACTCTACTTAGCGTAGAAGGCAAGCTAGGCAATACAGATATGTATATCTCCTCATTTGTAACCGACCTTGTGTAACCCTAGCCCTCCCCGGTGTCTATATAAACCGGAGGGTTTTATTCCATAGGACAACATACAATCATACCATAGGCTAGCTTCTAGGGTTTAGCCTCTCCGATCTCGTGGTAGATCTACTCTTGTACTACCCATATCATCAATATTAATCAAGCAGGACGTAGGGTTTTACCTCCATCAAGAGGGCCCGAACCTGGGTAAAACGTTGTGTCCCCTGCCTCCTGTTACCATCTGCCTTAGACGCACAGTTGGGGACCCCCTACCCGAGATCCGCCGGTTTTGACACCGACACTCATCATAGACATCTCAAACTTTTCCGACATTAGCTTTCCAAACTTCTCACTAAAATGAGGGTTAGTTTATCCAAACATAATATCATCAACATAAATTTGGCACACAAATAGTTCTCCATTAACCCTTTTAGTAAAAAGAGTAGAATCTAATTTTCCAATTTCAAAGCCTTTTTCAATAAGGAACTTGGTCAAGCATTTATACCATGCTCTAGGAGATTGTTTAAGACCATAAAGAGCTTTGTGAAGTTTGTAAACATGATTAGGTTTCTTAGGATTGACAAATCCGGGAGGTTGCTTAACATAAACTTCCTCCTCAATTTCACCATTTAGAAAAGCGCTTTTAATATCCATTTGGTACAAGGTGATATCATGATGATTAGAATAGGAAAGTAAGATGCGAATGGACTCAAGTCTAGCAACGGGGGCATATGTCTCACCATAGTTCATACCTTCGACTTGAGTGTAGCCTTGGGCGACTAGGCGTGCTTTGTTGCGGACGACTTGACCATCTTCATCTTGCTTGTTGCGAAACACCCATTTGGTACTGATGATGTTGTGGTTGTTGTCGGGCTTCTCGACCAATGTCCATACTTGATTTCTCTCAAAGTTGTGTAGCTCTTCATGCATAGCGTTTATCCAATCCGGATCTTCCAAAGCTTCTTCAACCTTCATAGGTTCAATGATAGAGATGAATGAGTAATGTTCACAAAAGTTGGCTAAACGAGTTTTAGAGCGAGTGATTCTCCCGGTTTGGATATCATTGTAGATTTGCTCAACGGGATGATCTTTGGCAATTCTTGCTTGAACTTGTGAAAGCTTTTGCTTGGGTCTTGGTTGAACATCTTCTTCATCTTGTTCTTCTTCTTGGCCTTCTTCATTGTTGACGTTTTCATTCTCTTGTTGCGGTGGAGAAGGAGGTTGTTGATGTTTATCTTGGTGTGCTTCCTCGTTTTCTTCTTCTTGATGTGTCCCACTTGTGGATGCTTCCATATCAATTCTTGGTTCACCTTGTTGTGAGGTAGAGGCTTCCACTTGGACTGACGAGGTACTCTCCTTTACCTCCGTTGGATGAATCTTGCCAATAGACAAGTCTTGAATTGCTTCCGAAGGGTCTTTGTCTCCTACATCAATTGGCAATTTCTATACTTGCGAGCCGTTAGATTCATCAAACTTCACATCTACTGTCTCTTCAACCTTTTGGGTGAAATTGTTGTAGACACGGTAATTGTGAGAGTTTGAGCCATAACCAAGTAGGAAACCTTCATGAGATTTAGGAGCATATTTAGAACGATGATGCTTATCAAGAATGTAGCACTTTGAGCCGAATACTCGAAAGTATCCAACTTTGGGTTTGTTACCGGTGAGAAGCTCGTATGCCGTCTTGCCGAGTAGCTTGTGAAGATACAAGCGATTTGTTGCTAGACAAGCTGTCTCAACCGCTTCCACCCAAAAGTGCTTTGGCGTCTTGTGCCCATCAAGCATCATTCTTGCCATCTCAATAAGAGTCTGATTCTTCCTCTCAACTACTCCATTTTGTTGAGGTGTGTACGTAACTGAGAACTCATGTGAAATCCCTTCTTCGTCAAGAAAGGTATCCACATTTGCATTCTTGAACTCCGTTCCGTTGTCGCTTCAGACCTTCTTGATCTTCATGTCAAATTGATTTTGGGCCTTCCTAGCGAAGTTCTTGAAGATCTTTTGGACCTGCGATTTTTCATCAAGAAAGAACATCCACGTAAATCTTGAAAAATCATCAACTATGACTAGTCCAAATGAGTTACCACCGAGACTCTTGTAGGCACTTGGACCAAAGAGATCCATGTGAAGAAGCTCGAGTGGTCTTCTCGTGGTCATGATGTTCTTCGTGCGATGAGTTCCTCCAACTTGTTTCCCTGCCTGACAAGCACTACAAAGTCTATCCTTGTCAAATATGACATCTTTTATTCCAAGGATATGATCACCTTTAATAAGCTTATCAAGATTTCGCATACCCGCATGACCTAGCCTTCTATGCCATAGCCAACCCTTAGAAGATTTAGCAATTAAGCAAATTCTAGGTTGAGACTTTTTAGTGAAATAAACAATGTAAAGATCACCTCTACGTATACCGGTAAAGACCATTTTACGATTGTCTCTGCGAAACACTTGGCAATCTACTTCAGTGAATAGGACATTGAAACCGAAATCAGCAAGTCTAGAAACTGAAAGTAAATTGTACCCAAGAGATTCAACGAGCATGACATTTTGTATGGATCTATCATGTGACATGGCCACCTTACCGAGGCCAACCACCATACCCTTTGAGTTATCACCAAAAGTGACATATTTTCGAGGGCCGTCGTTTTCAGCAAGCTCACGGAACATATCTTTATCTCTGGTCATATGATCAGTACATCCACTATCAAGGACCCATTCCTTTCCTCCGACCATGTAGCTGCAAAGGTTTTCCATAAGACCAAAGTATCTCATTGCATCATCAAGATCATAGTCATTATCATCATCCTCATCATAGTATCCATGTTCAACAGCATCTTGTGATTGATCAATTCCTAGAGAGGGTAATTCATTAGACAAATGATCATTTCTATGATTGTCTTTATGGATTCTAATAGCTTCAGAAATGATATTACTAATGATTCCAACATCTCCTATGTCATGCATGAGATTGGTAAGCTCAAATAAACAATCACCAAAGCTAGGATCACTAGAATTCATCTTACTCAAGGCAATAGACTTATGGAGAATTTCGTCTAGATTTTTCAAGGAATAATCTGGAAATAGTTCCTCAAGAAATCTCCATATAGTATAAGCACAATCAAGAGTAGGCAAACTACCAATCAAATTTTTGGGCAATCCTCTTATGATAAGATTGATGGTTCTAAGATTGTGAATCATGTCAAGATCCTCTTCGAGTGTGGGATGCAAGGAATCAACATGAGGTGCACAAGGGCTAGCAATATACTTGTTCAAGTGATATTCATTGAAAATCTCAAGCATTTCATTTTTCCACTCATGAAAATACTCTCCATCAAGAATAGGCACTGTATGTCTAAGGCTCCCCAAAGTAGACACATCCATCTTCCTCCAAAGGTGTTTAAACCAAGGCAATGCAGATCAATGCTCTGATACCAATTGAAAGGATCGAGAAGAGGTGTCTAGAGGGGGGGGGGTGATTAGCTACTAAGTACCAAAAGTTGCAGTTTTTTAATTTATTTAAGTTGAAGTGGAGTTTTGGCACAAGTTTAACAAACACAATACATATCAAGCAAGCATGCAACGAGTATATGAGTAGCGGAAAGTAAAGCATGCAACTTGCAAGAATGTAAAGGGAAGGGTTTGGAGAATTCAAACGCAATTTGGAGACACGGATGTTTTTGTCGTGGTTCCGATAGGTGGTGCTATCGTACATCCACGTTGATGGAGACTTCAACCCACGAAGGGTAATGGTTGCGCGAGTCCATGGAGGGCTCCACCCACGAAGGGTCCATGAAGAAGCAACCTTGTCTATCCCACCATGGCCGTCGCCCACGAAGGACTTGCCTCACTAGCGGTAGATCTTCACGAAGTAGGTGATCTCCTTGCCCTTACAAACTCCTTGGTTCAACTCCTCAATCTTGTCGGAGGATCCCAAGTGACACCTAACCAATCTAGGAGACACCACTCTCCAAGAAGTAACAAATGGTGTGTTGATGATGAACTCCTTGCTCTTGTGCTTCAAATGATAGTCTCCCCAACACTCAACTCTCTCTCACAGGATTTGTATTTGATGGAAAGAAGATTTGAGTGGAAAGCACCTTGGGGAAGGCTAGAGATCAAGATTCAAATGGTAGGAATGGAATATCTTGGCCTCAACACAAGTGTAGGTGGTTCTCTCTCAGAAAATGTAGGTTGGAAGTGTAGGTTCGTTCTGATGGCTCTCTCCACGAATGAAGAGAAGGTGGAGGGGTATATATAGCCTCCACACAAAATCTAACCGTTACACACAACTTTCCAAACTCGGTGGGACCGAATTGATAAACTCGGTTGGACTGATTCAGCAAATCTAGTGACCGTTAGGATTTTCGGTGGGACCGACATGCAACTCAGTAGGACCGATATGGTTAGGGTTAGGGCATAACGTAATCTCAGTGAGACCGACTACACAAACTCGGTGAGACCGATTTTGTTAATAATCTAACCAGAGAGTTGGTCAGGTAAACTCGGTGGGACTGATTCGCTCATTTCGGTGAGACCGAAATGTTACAAAAGGGAAACAAAGAGTTTACATTGTAATCTCGGTAGGACCAATTATGCAAACTCGGTGAGACCGATTTTGGTAATAGATCCATACAGAGAGATTGCAATCCCATCTCGGTGAGAACGAGATCCCTATCGGTGAGACCTATTTGCCTAGGGTTTGTGGCAGTGGCTATGACATCTGAACTCGGTGGCGCCGGATAGAAAGAATCGATGGGGCCGAGTTTGACTTTTGGTTTAGGTCATATGTGGATGTGAGAAAGTAGTTGAGGGCTTTGGAGCATATCACTAAGCATTTTGAGCAAGAGCCTCATTAAGCAACATCTCATCCCTCCTTAATAGTATTGGCTTTTCCTATAGACTCAATGTGATCTTGGATCACTAAAATAGAAAATGTAGAGTCTTGAGCTTTAAGCTTGAGCCAATCCTTTGACCTTAGCATCATGAAGGGGTTCCACATCCTCTAATCCATGCCACTTCACTTTTGAACTTATCTGAAACATACTAGATAAAAATGTTAGTCCAACAAGAGATATGTTGACATTAATTACCAAAACCACCTAGGGAGCACTTGTGCTTTCACTCTTCTATGCCATTTCTTCTTCCTCCGCGTCAGCGACAGTCATGTTTCCGGGTGTGCCAATTTCATCGCATCCGGCAAGGCCAACTCGATCTTGAACACCGGGAAAAGAGCCGACAACATCCGGGCCAAATGGGTCATGATTGACGCCAAGTGCGTCCACCCGCGCTTGGCATTGCCGATGGAGGCGCCCAGTCTAACAAGGAGTGGGCTCGTGCAGAGCTCGTTGACGAGCGGGTGTTATGAGTGTTGGAGCAGATGAAGATTGACTTGAAGCCGGGCAATGCGAAGGTGCCCAAAGTGACTGGGGCCATGCTCCTGAGGGAGTTCTTGACGCTGCGTGTTGCTCCACTTCAGGTGCGCGCGCGCCCTTTGTGGAGGCTTGGAGATGAAGAAGACAAGGCTCGCCTGAGGCCATGGGCCCTGCCTGACAATGAGTCGACTGCTGTCCTGCGCCTCCTGGTTGGGGATAACCTAGAGTACGCGTCGAACGCCTTCGTTCCCTTGTTCCACCGCAAGGACTAAGAGCCGATCGTGGCCTCCAGGCCAACCTTTGACGCGCACGGGCTGGTGCCGCCGGCGCTCACCGGGTTTTCTGCCACGCTGAAGCCGATGGAGCTGTCTTCTGACGAGTCCCGCGGGAGGGAGGAAGAAGAGGGGGACTCGGAGGCGACCCCTGAGGAAAGGGGGGAGACCTCTCCCTTGAGCAAGGCCGACATCCTCCACGCCCTGCCAGACGACGCCGAGCTCGATGCCCATCAGGAGGAGGAGGAGCTGCCCCTTATCCCGACAAGGGGCAGGTCGTCACTGGTCTCTCAAGATGCCACCGCCTTGATGCCTCCCGGAGCTGCCTCCAGCCCTTTCGCTGCGCCGTCTTCTGCCTCCGGAGCCCATGTGCCCACTTCCCCTCCGAAGCTTTCGGGTTTTAGGCTTCCCAAGCGGAAGGTGGACTATGTCGTGGTGGATCAGTAAGTGCTTCGAGCTTCGTCTGGTTCCTGCTTGTACTTGCTATTTTCTGACGTTCGCCTTTGGTTGATCAGGACAGTGCCTTCAGCGAAGAAAAGGAAGGAGGATGCAGCGGCCGTGCCCCCCTCTGCGGAGAAAGGAGACAGAAGCACTCGCACCTCCCCAGCCTGGTCTCCCTTGCGAGGCCAAGAGGAACATCGTCGGGAGGAGTCAACCCCCATGGCACCGCTAGCTCCGGAAACGCCAGTGCCTGGTTCGGCCGACGAGGCCCCGAAGGCTCAGGAGCCCTTGGTTTCCCAGGCTCTGGTGACGACATCGATTCCTCCTTCTACCGCGCCACTATTCCCAGGCTCTTCTGCTTCCTACACAACCCTGGAGCGCGTTCTATCAGAGATGGCTCAGCTGTGGGAAGATCTCTTGGGAGCGGACCCGCGCCTGGTAGCCCGGCGCCTGGAACTGGCCTCCGGCTGGCTTCACTCTGACTCGGCGGTTCGAGCGATGCTGAGCCAGGCCATGGAGTCCTCCGAGAAGGAGAAGCAGAGAGCCGTCAAAGCCGCGGCTGATTGCGACGCAGCGCTAAAGGACGCCGAGGCCGCCCGCAGCTGCTGCCGAGAGCTGGAGGACGAGCTGAAGTGTCTGCGCGACCAACACGCGGAAGAAGCACGTGGGTGCCAGGTGAAGGAGGAGGAGATGAGGGCCTGGGAGGACGCCATCAAGAACCGTGACGCCGAGCTGGAGGAGTAAGAGAAGACGTAGGCTGCTGAGCTCAGCCGGCTGGAGGAGCTGGAGCGGGAGGCGAAGGCGAAGGAGGCCGATCTTGACGCCAAGGCGAAGGTCCTGGCCGAGGACCGCATGGCCTTCACTGATCTCGAGGAGAGGTCTCGCGCGTCACTGAAGACGCTCTACGAGAAAGGCTTGGAGAGGCCGCTGGCCATCGATGAGGACGGCCCTGCCCAGGTGCTTCCCTTCTTGGTGAAGGCGCTCGAGGAAGTTGTGGAGGGCAAAGGTCCCATGGCAGAGGCTCGTGTTCTTTCTTCAGCTGCGTTTACTCACGTCTTCAGCCACCTGCACCTTTGTGACCCCAACACTTGTCTTGATGAGCTGCTAGAGCCTGTGGCTGATGAACACTGCACAGCTGCCGCCGCAGTTGTGCAAGGTCAGGTGGAGGCCCAGCTGAAGAAGTTCCGCGGCTTTGCTTCCGCGCCCTTGACAGGGGGTGACACCACTGCTGCATCTTCGGCATGTGACCAAGGCGAAGGCGACATCACCAAGGGAGGAGTGCCACCCACAGGCATCGATGGTGTTCAGGGGTGACCTGTGGCTCCTTTCCTGTTTATTCCTGAAGCATGCATCAGACCTCGTGGAGGCGTTAAACATGCGTTTGATATTGTGAGAACAATATGTCTTGTAATATTTTCTTCGGGATTTTGCGATTTTCCTATTTGCTTTATGTTCTGCGTCGGCAGAGCCCGGCCCCGTGCATACCTCGACCGCCATTGGGCCGACCGGAGACCAGGACGGACCAAGGAGTGAGGGGCTACGTGACCAGTTAGGCTCCCGAGTCGCGATGCTCAAGAGTCCCCCTTGACGCGCAAACAGCTTATAGGAAGAATACGCAAGGATAGGTTAATGTTCTATGTTGGCAAAGCCCGGCCCCGCGCATACCTCAACCGCCGTTGAGCCGACCGGAGACAAGGATAGACTAAGGAATGAGGGGCCATGTGACCAGTTAGGCTCCTGAGCCGCAATGCTTAGGAGTCCCCCTTGATGTGCAAACAATCTCTGTACCTTTGCCCTCGCCGAGGCTCGGCTCGGGAGGGGCGCGCGATGACCAGGTCTGGGAGACCTGTTTGGGCGGCATACGCTTGGGCGTGACCTGAGCGTAGCCCCCGTGCCCAGCCCCCTCGCGCGACTCTCCCGAGGGGAGGTGTTGCGGGGAGGCCGGACGCTGAGCTCTGGGGCTCCCTGAGGTTGGTACGGCCGTGAGGCCGCCCTCAGTTGTTTATCACCAGCACGGGGCATAATGCTTCCGCTTGTGCACGGGCATAGCCGCTCCTCGGTAGTGTCGACGGCCAGCGCGGAGCATGGTGCTTCCACTTGGGCGTGGGAGGGGGCTCCCTCTGGGGAGAGCCCCCGGGGCATGTACAGCCCCGCCCTGACACGTGGCTTGCACGGCAGGGCTAGACGAGGTGTATCTGGGCACTCGTGAGCCAGCGCGGAACTCACGAGGCCCTACCTCAAGGCAGGTTGTGCCTGGTCTTGGTTCTTGTTTGCTGTGCTGGTCCTGCGAGGTGGTCAGACAACCTGCGCCGAACGAATCTCCCGAGGTTATCGCATGAGAGGGCCGAGCACCAACGGCCCCGGGAGGTGACGTGAACGGAGCCAGCCCACCAGACAGAGCTCGGCCATTGGATTTATCGACGCTGCATGGACGGTCCCGAGCATAGACGCCATGCCTAGCCTACTGACGCAAAGGATCCTGAAGAAAGACGGCCGACGCGCGACTCCCGTGATGGGCGACGATTGAGCAGGTAACAGTCATAGATAAGCTAAGCATGGGAAGCGAACAAGCTCAGGTAAATGCAGGGAAGATACATGCCACTGGGTCAGGCCCGAGCGGCTTGGGGATGATGCAGCACGAGGGGCGCCTCCAATAGAGTAGCGAACGACATGAATAAAGAGAGATACGTGCCATAGGGACGGACCCACGCGGCCTGGGAATGATGCAGCCCGAGGGGCGCTACCAGATGAACAAACTTGGAAAATGTCACCTAGTTCTGTTGATGAAGAGATGTCGGGGTAGCTGAAGGTACGCGGCAAAGGGATTGCTCCTCACGAGCCACCGGGGCCCTGAACCTCGGGAGGCTCTGGGGACTCGGGTGGTACCCTGAGGACCTTCTCCATCTCCATCAGCACTGCGTGGTGCCGGGCCTCCTGAGCCGCCAGGATGAGCCGCAAGTTGCACTGATAGGCTGACGACATGCTCAGCAAGCCGAAATGCATGCGAATGTAGCTGTGTGGTGGACTCTTGCAACGGCCCGCGCGCGAAGGCCAGAAAAGCTCCTGAGAAGCGGCCATGTTGAGCCCTGGGACGTTGATGCAGACGCGCAGCCCGGCATCCTCACCTGGATGGGGAGCTGCACCTCACGAGTGGCGGTCTCCGCGCATGGCCCTTGCATCCTGCAGTTCCTGAGTGGTCTTGGTGATGAACTCCTGAGCGGCGGGCGCTCCTCACCCTGTGTCCTCCTGAGAGAAACGTGTAGTGAAGAACGCCTCCAAGTGTTGCTCGAGCGCCTCCCTCGTGATGTTGGAAATGTTTGAGGCCCTCCAGAAAAGAGCCCCCGAGCCCTGCCTGAGGAGGGCGCTGGGCGCGCCTTCCTATGCGATGGAGGGAGGTGCCCCTGGAGCGGGCGCTGATCCTGACGAGGTCCCAGCTGCGATGCCACCCTCCTGAGGTCGGGCACGATGCAACTGCTTCTTCTTCTTGGACATGGCCTCTAGAGGGCCCTCGCCCTTGCTGTCAGGGTCGTCGATTACTGCAGCTTGAAAGGCACGCTCGACGGAGCACACCACATCTCTTTCTTCACATGGGACCGTGATGATTCCGCCGCTTCCTGGCATCTTGAGGACATTGTAGCCGTGGTGTGTCACCGCCATGAACTTGGCCAGGGCTGGATACCCAAGGATGGCGTTGTATGGCAGACGGAGGTGCGTGACGTCGAAGTCGATGAGCTCGGTGCAGTAGTTCTTACATTTTCCAAAGGTGACAGGGAGGCGGACCTACCCTGTCAGGACCCCGATTCCAAGTCACATCGATCTAGCCGATAACACCTCATATCACATTGTGGCCTCACGCACGGTATCTCCACGGGTGTCGCCTTACCATGGCCCGGGACCGTTTGCGCCTTTTGGCTCACGTATATGATAGTGTCGCTAGCATCCATATGACAGAGAACCCGGGGCGACATGGCTAATCGTGAACCCAAAGCGGCACAAACCTATGGAGACAGGCATACATGAATCACATCGAGCATGTCGGTCATCAGCGTGTCAATCCGGGCTGTGGCACTGGGCTAACAGGACTCCGGGGAACCCGGGCTGTAGCAGGCTAGACAGGACTCCGGAAGTCACCGCGTGACATTTCCCTGAAGGGACAGACATAGGAACAAAGTGAAACACATGTCGGCCAGTCAAGTGTCTTGAGCAGTAGTGCTGGGCTAACAGGACTCCGGTGAACCGGGCTATAGCGGACTACTATGGCTCAAGGAGCACTAGACTACATTTCCCCATAAGAGAGGCTACCAAGGATAAACAACTATATTGTCGGATCCCACACATACCAAGCATTTCAATCATACACACAATATGCTCGATATGTGCAAATACAACATGGCATCACAACAAAACTCTACAACTCAAGTACTTTATTTAAAGGCTCCAGAGAGCCATACATAACATTTTCATACAGGTAGGAGTCACATGACCCGACACTCAAGTCATACAAGCGTACAAGCACATGCGGAAGCTAATAGTCTGAGTACAGACACTAGAAAGCAAGAAGGCTTGTCGAAGCCTGTCTATCTACATAGGGTCGTCCATGGCCAGGATCACCACCTGGGTGGCAAGTCACTCATCGACGTCGAGATCTACATAAAACCCATCGGAGTGGGCGGTGTTGTCGTCTCAAAATAGTAATTAAGCAAACATGAGCGCAAAGCTACTCAGCAAATCTTACATCAAAACCTACTATACATGATCATTCTCAAGAAGGTGGTGGAGTTATTGCAGCAAGCCAGCTTTGACTCTTGGCTAAGCTATCCTACGGGACACCACTAGTAAAATAGTTTTCGCACATGAGTCCACTAATCACCAACACAATACTCCACCGGGGATCCTCCCTCGTCATCCTACGAGAGGGCCATCCTCGGTACTCACACTTATCTTGAGTCTTTTAGTAGTATCCATTAACTTGTCTATGAACTGTATAGCCAACCAAGTAGTCCTTTACCGCAGACGCGGCTATTCAAATAGATGATGTTAACCTTGCAGGGGTGTACTCCTTCATACACGCTCTCACCACTTACCATCATTTACACGACATGTACTCGGCAACCTTCAAGTGGAAGCCCAATGAGGGTGTCGGCCACGGCCTGCCTAAACACTCAAGTTTCTAGTCCAGGTTTATCGCCTATCCAGGTTCCATCCGCAGGGAGTCCGGCCGAGGTTTCCACATACGGCCCCGAACGATGTGAACAGGGTTCCCGAGACACCAAACAGGTGACTCGGTACACCGTGCCACGGTGTATCTACCGCATCATAGCCCACCCCTAGGGTCAGCGCTACGCACGGCCGCCAACACATAACCTACAAACACCAGAAACTATTTGCAACTCCTGGACAGAGTACTAGGGTGATTAAGAAACCAAGAGGGTCAATTAAGGATCCCAATGCATGGTAGTAGATGATTCTTAAAATCACACATACAGATCTCAGTTCTTAGGGACGGCCTCAATGAAACAACCCACCATGTACTCCTACATGGCCTCTCATCGATACCTTTACCAAGTCATGTTCAACACATCACTCACATTACCAACATAATCATTTCACTCTAGCCCATCACCCAGATGAACCAGACCTGACACAACTCTTAGCATAGCAGGCATAGCAGGGTAGGAAACACAAGCATGGCTCAATCAACTCCTACACATGCTAGTGGGTTTCATCTAGTTAATGTGGCAATGACAGGTCATGCAGAGGATAAGGGTTCAACTACCGCAGCACACAGCAGTTTGAAATGTTGTTGTCTTAATGCAGTAAATGAGAGCAGAGGCGAGAACATGGGATTGTATCGATATGATCAATGGGGTTGCTTGCCTGATGGAGTGGTAGTAGGGTACTGCCCTTCAGTTGGATACTCGGAGATATCCTCGGAGGCAGAACCTACCACGAAGGACACATAGAACATAATCAACACATGACATTATGCAACAACATGATGCATGCTATGACATGGCCAAATGATGTGTCCTGCCTAATGCAATGTGAAACAAGTTGAAATGGGCCCATTTGAACCAAAGATTCAAATGGAAGTTAAAATTCTTATGCATAATAAGTGTGTTAGCTTGTTTCACCTAAAAAGCAAGGTTAAAGTGGTTTGTCATGCATGAAACCATTACAGATGGATAGATTGAATTTTTCTGATCATTTTTCATATATAAATCTTTGCATTTGGAGCTATGGTTGATTTTCTATGATTTTTAGAAGTTTTGGGTATTCTCTGGAATTTCCTATATAAGAATAATTCCAGTAATTGAATTAATGCGTCAGCATGACATAGGTGTGACGTGGCACTCGTAGACGACGTTCTGGGTGACGGCAGAAGCAGGAGGTGGCCGGCATGTGGCTGCGGGCGCCGGGCACGCGCCTCTCATCCTCCTGGCGATAGGAGGGGGATGACTGGCAGTAGCCAGTGGGCAGGGCCGAGCTGGGCCAAGCCAGGGCGACAGGTAAGTCCTTTGTTCCCTTGTTTCTCTTTTTTTATTATGCTCTGATTTGTGTATTGAAATGATTAAAATATCATTCCATTTCTAAAAATCTTGGAAATATTCAGAGGCACATTTGAAAATATTCTCAACTGCGTAAAAATACTTCCAAGAGTATTTGAGCACTTTAAAATATTTATAGTATTTAAAATGACCAAATTCAAATACTTATGGCTTGTTCAAAAATCCAGAATGGCTCCATAATTTGCAAGACCATTTTTGGCAGAGGTTTAAACCAGAACCAAAAATGGTGGGCTTTTATGAAGGGCATTTTGGGTTCATTGAAAATCCAATTGTTGGAAATTAGCATTTTCAGGGGGGTGTTGGGGTTGATTAGCCCCCATTTCAAGTTTAAAATAAATTTAAACATGATGCACCTATTCATCCCATCCTAATGCATGACTAAAAGCAGGGATGTGACAACCCTATCGGTGTGGTGGAGCCGTCGGTCACTCCTGAGAAAGGCTTGGTAGGCTGAAGCTGATCATACGGCACTTGGAGGCTGTCGAACATGTCGACGGACAAGATGTTGAGCCCTGTGCCGCCGTTGATGAGGGTCTTAGTAACTTGCATGTTGCTGATGACTGGTGAACAAAGCATCGGGAGGGCGCCAGTGGTGGCTGCGCACTTGAGCTGATCTGTCGAGCTGAAGGTGATGGCGCACTGGGACCACCTGAGCGGGCGTGTGGCCTCAAGCTTGGGGAGGACTGCATTCACTTCACGAGAAAACTGTTTGAAGATACACTGTGAGGCTGGGGCCTGGGCTCCGCCCAAGATGCAGGCGATAGCATGCGGCTCCTGGAAGCCCCCAACCCCCTCATCTTGATGGTGGTCGTCATTCCTTCTTTGCGGTGGCGGCAGCGGGTGAAGACCGCCGTTGCCCTGAGGACGATCCTCACGAGGCAGGTCCCTCCAGGCGCCCTCGCGAGGATGATCCTGCCTGCGGTCGCGCCACTCCTGGTGCGGGCCATGGCTGTCCCAGCGCTCGCCGCCACGTCCTCCACCTCGGCCGTAGCCCCGGTCGCCGCGCTCGGGGCCTCGACCGAAGCATCCTTCATGAATGTCTCTAAGCTCTTGACAGCCGCTGGTGTTGTGGGTATTCAGGTTGTGGAAGGCGCAGAATGGTCGGCTGCTCTTGGATGACTCGGGCTAGTCTTTGCCTCTCTTGGTGTTCGGCTCCGCTGTGAGCACGGCTGCTCCCTTGCGCTTGACATCCTTGGCCTTGGCTTTCTTCTCCTCCGGGTCTGCAGCCGGCAGCTTGAGGAGGGAGAGGCGCCCTTCCTCCGCTCTTGCACACTTGGTCTCCAGGTTGAACAACTCCTGAGATGTGCACAACTCCTCGTGGATAGAGAGCTCTTCCTTCATCTTGACATTGCGGACGCCATCAGAGAACGTCGAGGTGATGACCTCATCCGTCACCTTGGGGATCTTGAGACGAATGTTATTGAAGCACTGGATGTACTTCTGGAGGGTCTCTCCTGGTTGTTGCTTGATGCGGCGCAGGTCACCCATGGCCGGCAAGCGGTCGCGAGTGCCCTGGAAGTTGGCGACGAAGCGGTCGCGCATCTCGTCCCAGGAGGAGATCGAGCCTGGAGGTAGGTTCAGGAGCCACGAACGGGCGTCGTCTTTGAGTGCCATAGGGAACCAATTCGCCATGACTTTCCAGTCGCCATTGGCCGCCTCGATGCTCAGCTCATAGAGCTGCAGGAACTCCGCGGGGTCGGGGGTGCCGTCGTAGCGAGGAGGTAGATCTGGCTTGAACTTGCCTGGCCAGGCAACACTACGCTGCTCGGGGGTGAAGGCGCGGCTGCCGACCGTGGTCGCCGGGGCCTGTCTTGGAGGTGGAGCTTGGTCCTGACACCCACGTGCCGCCACAACGAGCGGCGCGGGGCCCTGTCACGGCAGACGATCCTGGCGCGGCGGTGCGAGGAGTGGCGGAGTGTTCTATTGCGGTCGAGGGACTTCTTGGCAGCTTCTTTCTTCACGCGCGGGTGCTGGACGCGGCGGGTCGTGTCATGGAGCCATGCGCCTTGGCGCCATGGCGCCGTCTTGGGGCAGAGGTGGTGGAGGCGCTCCGTGAGCTACGTCGCCTGTAGCTGGCGGAGGGAGAGGCGGAGAGAGGGATGGCGCCGGGGAGCCCCCCACGGCGCGGACGAGCTCACCGATGCGGTCGAGCCAGTCCTCGTAGAGGTCGTCGACTAGGTGGTAGCACAGGAGCTCGTGCGCCATGAGTAGCGCGGCCCGTGCATCCAATGGAGCGCGATGAGCGTGGGACGAGGAACTGGCTGGGGTCAGCGATGGAGTGGCGGTGCGGCCGTCCCGCCGCACCGAGGGGTGCAGCGAGGTTGCTTGCTGCTCGTTCCCCGCCGGGCCGGTGGCTACGTTGGCGGTAGGAGACGGAGAATGATGAGGTGGCCCACCGATGGGAGCCGTCTATGCGACGCGGGTGGCTAGGGCAGCCCGACGCTCAACACGAGCACGGCGAGCGATCGCCATGGAGACGATGGAGCAACTGGATGCGAAACAACGGAAAGGAAGCTCCGACGCACCCCTACCTGGCGCGCCCAATGTCGGATCACAGGTTCCGACAAAACCCTCAAGGTTCGAACACTGGGGTGCGCGCGGAGATTTCCTCCGTCCCGATCTACGCCCTAGCTTGCTAAGATCTCGCGAACGAACTCGATGAACTCACAACACAAAGGACACAAGATTTATACTAGTTCGGGCCACCGTTGTGGTGTAATACCCTACTCCAGTGTGGTGGTGGTGGATTGCCTCTTGGGCTTATGATGAACAGTACAAGGGGAAGAACAACCTCCTGAGGTTGAGGTGTTCTTGTGCTTGGCGAACTTGTGTGGGTGTGATGCCTCTCAATGAGTTATCAGACGCCCTCTACTGTGGTAGCTAGTTCTACTTATATAGGACCTGGTCCTCTCCCCAAATATTGAGCGAGAAGGGAGCCAACAACGGCCAATTTGAAAGGGGATAGCTAGTACAGCTTATCCTGACAAAAGCGGTCTTCGCCTGCGAAAGGCTCTGGTGGTGACACCGTCTTGGGCTCCATGGTGACCTCCGTCCTGCCGTCCTGCTGGTCTTTGTCTTGTTGCACTGATATGGAAACCTTTGCTTGATGCCTTGGTACTCCACGCCTGCGCTTGCCTCCTTAGCACCAAAGAGGAAATAAGGACGCTACGCGCGCTGGCACCCGCCTGATCTTGATCGTCATGGCTCACGTCACGAGAGCCTTGCGAGGTTTGCCCTGCCTTCATTTCTCCGCTCCTCACGAGGCAGCCTGGTAAGGCCGCTCCTGAGGAGGTCTTGTGTCGTCCGCCCCGCGAAGCTTGGCCCCTCGCAAGGGCCTCGAATGTCTCGTTGATGAAGATGGGCTGTACAGGCCTGCTAGCATAGCCACGCCGTGGGCCGCAGGCAGCCAAGTCTAGGGACCCCTGTTCCCAGAATGCCGACACCATCACCAGCAGCTCCCTGGTGTGCGACGTCTTCCCAGTGCGGAGGCAGTACTCCACCTCCTCCGCCTGGTAGCGCTTGACATACCGATCCGCCTCTTGCTTGCGGACGCACGTGAACTATCTTGCCATTTCATTGGGCGCCCATCGGAGCTCCTTGACGGTGGCACGCTGGAGCTTATCGAACTACCTCCACCTAGCGACGAGGCGCCCAACGCCTATGACCATCCTCGTGAGGTACCCGTCTTCGTACACCTCCTCGGCACGACGACACGCCCGCCCCCAAAGCTCCGCCGCCTCCTTTTTCCAGGCGGCATCACGGGCTTCACAGCCCGCCTGATACCAGGCTTCCTCCTCCGCCATCTCCTTCTTGAACACCACTTGCCTAGCTTTCTCAGCCGGCAGCAGCAACTTCCACAGACAAAGATTGTACTGGCCCCAAAACCAATTGAAAGTTGGGAGGTCCTGTCGGATGTGGGGTTCCGGCAAACCCTTAAGGTTCGAACACTAGGGTCCGCGCGAAGTCTGTCCCTCCTACCGATCTATGTTGTAGCTCGCTAAGATCTCGCGGACGAACTCGTAACATAGAAAGACACGAGGTTTATACTGGTTCGGGCCACCATTGTGGTGTAATACCCTACTCCAGTGTGGTGGTGGTGGATTGCCTCTAGGGCTCATGATGAACAGTACAAAGGAAGACCATCCTCTTGAGGTTGAGGTGTTCTTGTGGCTAAGGTAGGCTCTCGATCAGGTTGGATCAAGCTAAGATGAGATGCCTCTACTGGTGGCTAGCTCTACTTATATAGGCCCTGGTCCTCTTCCCAAATATCGAGCGGGAAGGGAGCCAACAACGGTGGGCAAATTTGAAGGGGGACAGCTAGTACAAGCTATCCTGACAAAAGTGGTCTTCGCCTGCGAAAAGCTCTGGTGGTGACGCCGTCTTGGGCTCCATGACAACCTCTGCCTTGCCATCCTCCTAGTCTTTGTCTTGTAGCACCAATATATCAACCTTTGCCTGATGCCTCGGTACTCTTCGCCTGCGCTGGCCTCCTTAGCAACAAAGAGGAAATAGGGATGCTGCGCGCGCTAGCGCCCGACTGGCGCCCGCCTGGTGTCGTTCGTCATGGATCACATCACAAGAGCCTCGTGAGGTTTGCCCCGCCTTGATATCTCCGCTCCTCATGAGCCTGCCTAGCTAGGCCACTCCAGCGGAGGTCTTGCGTCGTCCGCCTCGCGAGGCTTGGACACTCGCGAGGGTCTTGGATGCCTTGTTGATGAAGATGGGTCATACGGCCTGCTGGCTTAGCCACGCTTTGGGCCGCAGGCAGGCAAGTCTGGGGACCCCCATTACCCGAACGCCGACAGTAGCCCCCGGGCCCAAGGTGCGCTCGGGCCTGGCTTCGTGGCGAAGCCAAGGGTCAAGTTCGTAGCACTGTGGGCCCCAAAAGCCTGCGGCCTCAGTTGACGCGTGGCAGTTGATTGGACGTGGGCGTCTCCGCTTCCCCATGCTGCCTCGGCAACTGCACGACTTGACAAGTCCCTGCGACATGCAAGGAAAACCATCATTGCCTACGATCGTGGGAGACGCCAGTTGGCCTTCTCTTGCTATAAATCGGGAGGGGGGCGGAGCCCCCGCCGCCCTTCATTTCCTTGCTTGTTTGCTTCTTCCTCCTAGTTCCACTGCTTGTAGCGCCACTGATGGCGCCTCGAAGGAAGTTCTCTGCCGTCGAGAAGGGAAAGGCTCCTCGCGAGGGACCCGGCGCCCAAGCGCGGTCATGGCCGTCCGCGCAAGCATGCCGCGACCCCCGCCGTGGCCCACCATTGTGGCGGCGCCGCGCCACGCGGAGGGGATCGTCCCAGCCATGGCGGTCCATCTGACGAGGGGAGGCATGCAATGGTGGCGCGGCCTTCTCGTCCGTGCATCCATTCAGCGGAAGTGTCACCGGAGTTCGTTGTCTGGTCGGAGAACCCGACCGGCAGCTAGCTCCAGCTTCCGCGCTTCTTCATCGATGAACTGCCGGCCCCTGGTCCAGGGGGGCTCTGGTTGCAGGCGGATGGTTTCTGCAGCAAGGCCTCTTGGGCCGCGGTCGAGACTTCCGCCGCAGGCAACATAGCCCTGGGTCGCGGCGGGCAGACGTTCGCCCCCGTGCGCAGTCTAGGCAGGCGGTGCACGCTCCACTTTAGGTATGTTGGTGGGTCGACCCTCTATGTGAGGGTGTTTGGGGAAGATGGTCGCCGCGCCGGGTGCTGCCCCGAGACGAACGACGGTGAGGAGGTGCTCGGCCTTGGTGACGGTCGCGACGAAGGTGAAGGCGAGCCTTCCCTCAGTGACGATCGCGTCTCTTCCAGCTTCGGCGGCTCTTCCTCCGGCGACAGCTCCAGCAGCGGTGGCTACGACCAGCCGCCACGCCACTGCGCCCGCTTCGAAGGAGGCAGTGGGTCATCTTGTCGCCGCGCCTCCGTGAAGCGCGAGGAAAGGTCCGGCTAGGCTCAGGGTGCCGCTAAGGGACTACCTCCGTGGATTGCGGCAACGCCGCCTCGTTTAGCTCTTTTTCCCGCATCAAAAAATTAAACCAGTATGGGCTCAGAGGGGCGTGTATCGAACTGTGGTTCCTTAGTTATCGCATTGTGCGTGTTATCCTAATGTCGTGTTGTTATTTTTGCGCAAAGATAACTTGACCTGGCGCGTTCGGAACGTCCTCTTCCTCACGAGGCATTTGTTTCCTCGCGTCCATCTTAACATGGGGGTCTGTGCTTGCTTGGAAACTACAAAAATTCGTTAGGGGGTGAGCTAGAGGATTTGCCGTCCACCCAAGCCTCGACTTGGCGCTTTGTATCGCGCTACCCGAGGGGCACGGATTGGAAGAGATGCGCCAGCTTTCAGGCTCGAACGAGGGTGGCTCGCGAGAAGGTAGAGAAAAGAAAAGTGCTCGCGAGGGCACCTGCCTAGCCCCCTAGCGAGGTATGCGAGAGAGAGAACATGAGGAAACCAGAGCCGAAAAATGCGGTAAGAGGCTAGGGAATCAAATCGGCAATGAACACCAAGAGCAACTTCGATTAAGGAAAAGCGAGCCAACAACGGAAAGAAAACTAAAAGACGCGTCCGGCACCTGATCTATTCTTCAAGTCTTCTCACCAGCGCGGAGCTAAGTGCTCCCACTAGGCATGGGCGGGAGCCCCAGGGCCTGAGGTTGGCGCTCCTGAGACTCCGGGGCGTGTACACCCCCTACTCATTATTACGTGAGAGTGTCACGGGAGGTGATTCTTCACAGGCACCGGGCCTTCTTCATAGGCTCTGGGCCTTTCTTCACAGGCTATGGGCCTTGCTTCATAGGCTCTGGGCCTTGCTTCATGGGTAGAACTTCCGGAGGTGCTTGGATGTTCTAGGTGTTTTGGATAGGTGTCCCTTCTTGCGTCTCCAGGCACACGGCACCAAGCCTGGAGATGTGGACGACTCTGAACGACCCCTCCCACATGGGTGAAAGCTTATGCAACCCTTCCCTGGAGAGGACCCGCCTCAGGACCAGGTCACCCGCCTCGAGCGTCCTGGAGCGAATGTTGTGGCAGTGGTATCGCCGTAGCGCTTGCTGGTACCTTGCCGCCCTTAATGCAGCCTCGCGACGACGTTCCTCCCCCGGCACGAGATCCATCCCTCGCATGGCTTCCTGCTGCGTTTCGTCGAACGCCAGGACCCGTGCGGAGCAATGCTTGACCTCGTGAGGGAGGACAGATTCGGCTCCGTAGATGAGGAAGAATGGAGTCTCGCCCGTTGGCTTGGTAGTGGTGATGCGGATAGACCACAACACGGACTGGAGCTCGTCGTGCCAGCCCCTACCGCAGGCCTCCAGCTTCTTCTTGAAGGTCCTGGTCTTGAGGCCCCTCAAGACCTCTGCGTTGGCGCGCTCAGCCTGACCATTGCACCTGGGGTGGGTCACCGAAGCGTAGCAGATCTGTGTTCCAAGGTTAGCACACTATGTTTTGAAGAGGTTACTAGTAAACTGCGAGCCGTTATCCGTGATTATGTGGTTGGGGACCCCGAAGCGACTCACGAGGCCCTTGATGAACTTGACGGCAGAGCTGGCCGGGATGGTATGTTTGGCTTCCACTTCCGCCCACTTGGTGAACTTGGCGCCCGTGGGAACAAGCCTAAGATGTCTAGCACCCAGACCGCGAACGGCCATGTGAGAGGGATGGTTTGGAGGCCCTGAGCAGGCTGATGAATTTGCTTGGCGTGGAATTGGCATGCTTCGCAAGACTTCACCAGCTCGGCTGTGTCGTTGAGTGTTGTAGGCCAGTAGAATCCACTGCGGAACACCTTGCCAACGAGTCCGTGATGACGAGTGATGCCCGCAGTCCCCGCCGTGTATGTCAATCAGCAGCTCCCTTCCTTGATCGTTGGAGATGCAGCGCAACGTGACATCGTTCGGCCGCTTCCTGTATAACTCGTCGTCTTGGATGCAGTATGTCGTGGCTTGCCGGGCCATGCGCTCCGCGTCCTATTCCTTCTCCGGTAGGGCCCTGTGTGTCAGGTACTCCTTGAATTTCTTGGTCCAGCATTCCTCCTGGGGCTCGAGCGCCAAGAGCAGCCGAGCTCCTGAGGTCGGGCCACAGGCCGGGGCTCCCGTGACCGGAGGCTGTGGAAGCTCCTCCCGAGGCTGAGTAGTGCTTGAAAAAGGCGGCGTAGCTGATGGCTTGAAGAGCCGATCCTCAAAGGCACAAGGCTCTTGTGGTTTCCGCTTGGATGCTCTCCTGGTGATGTCGTCGGCTTCTTTGTTGGTGCCCCGGGGCACATGCTGCTGTTCGAGACCTGAGGACTGCTTTTCCATCTTGCGTACCTCCGTGAGGTAGGCCTCCATGTGCTCATCCTTCGGCTCGTACACCTTGTTGGAGAACTTGACGAGGAGTTGCGAGTCGCCTCTGACGGTGAGGCGCTTCACCCCTAGAGCTGCCGCAGCCTTCAGGCCAGCTATGAGGCCTTCGTATCCTGCGATATTGTTGGAGACCTTCTCGCCGTGCTGAAAGCAGAGTTGCACGGCGTAGTAGAGCTTGTCCTGGGTGGGCGAGATGAGCACTGCTCCGGCTCCCGTGCCCTGGTGCGTGAAAGCGCCATCGAAATACATGACCCACACTACAAAAAAAGACATATCCGTGACATTTTGGGCCGAATGAAATTTTCTTCTGTCATACATATGACACTTCTATGACGATAATTGTGACAAAACCCGGTATCATCATAGATGTGGTGGGCTCCTACTTCTATAACAAAAAATCATGACAGAAAATGGGCTTTTCGTCCTGGGCGGGCCAGAGACGCAGCTGCATGAAATTCTTTGGGCCGTCCATGACGGAAAAAACCATGGTAGAAGCGAGGGCGAGGAAAATTTCAGAGAGTTCCCGGTTACGATGGGAGGTCGGGGGCCGATAGATGCGCGTTTCTCTCATACACTTACGTGCGTGTGTGCGAGGCGTTGGCTCTAACTGAACCCGAGCAAGGTGTTGGGCTCTAACTAAACCCTAGCGATTGCACTGCAGGCTACGTGTTACTGAACCCAAGCGATCGATCGATGGCTGTTAACAGAACCTGATCGAGCGATTCCTTCATTACTGTAGCTAACTGAAGCCGATTGATTGGATGAACAGTGAGCGTTGCGCGGGGGGGGGGGGTGGATGAACAGTGAGCGGTGGCGTTGCCTCTGGATGAACACGACCCCGTGGTGTAGAGGGCTGGATGAACAGTACACGATGGAGGGGTGCCCGTGGAGGGGTGGTTGAACAGGACCCCATGGTGTGGAGGGCTGGATGAACAGTAGAAGGTGGAGGGGTGCCCGTGGAGGGGTGGTTGAATAGGACCCCGTGGTGTGGAGGGCTGGATGAATAGTAGACGGTGGAGGGGTGGTTGAACAGTAGCCGGTGGATTAGCGCACGGTGGAGGCTGGATGAACAGGAGCCCGTGGAGGCTGTAGGAGGTCGACGGTAGCCCGTGGAGGCTGGAGGAGGTCGACGGTGGAGATGAACAGTATCCCGTGGAGTCCCGTTATGCGGTACGCCACACCCCTCCCGATGAACAGGACCCCCGTTTCGACCGTAGCGCTCCAACACAAGTCCGTTTCGTCTGTTTTGCGGTACGCCACACACCTCCCGATCAACAGGACCCCCGCTTCGATCGTAGGAGGTCCGTTTCATCCATTTTGCGGTATGCCACACCCCTCATGATGAACAGGATCCCGTTTCGAACGTGGCTGGTCGAACACAAGGTCGTTTCATCCGTTCTGTGGTATGTCAGGCCTCGTTTCCATTGCCTGTTTCGTCTAAGCCCTCCCGATGAACACGACCACGCATTCCGTTCCGACCCAGCCGGTTGGCTCCCAGGCGTTCCGTTGCCTCCTGATGAACACGACGCATTCCGTTGCCTCCCCATGAACACGACGCATTATGTTGCCACCCCATGAACACGACGCATTCGTTGCCTCCCCATGAACACGACGATGATGTTGTTTCTCCGTTCCGACCCAGCCATGTCAATGAGCCCTCGCCATAATTATGCGCGAGTAGGCGTTCGAGACCCCGCCCGTATGTATACGCGGCCGTATTTTCTTTCTTGCACCCTGGCCGTTGTACGTACGTGTACATGCTACGTGCGCGCCTCTACATCCACCAGTATATATGTACGTACATGTTCGCGACCAGAATGACAATACTGTTGGAGGCAATAATAAATTAGTTATTATTATTATATTTCCTTATTCAAGATAATCGTTTATTATCCATGCTAGAATTGTATTGATAGGAAACCAAGATACATGTGTGGATACAGAGACAACACCATGTCCTTAGTAAGCCTCTAGTTGACTAGCTCGTTGATCAATAGATGGTTACGGTTTCCTGACCATGGACATTGGATGTCGTTGATAACGGGATCACATCATTAGGAGAATGATGTGATGGACAAGACCCAATCATAAGCCTAGCACAAGATCGTGTAGTTCGTATGCTAAAGCTTTTCTAATGTCAAGTATCATTTCCTTAGACCATGAGATTGTGCAACTCCCGGATACCGTAGGAATGCTTTGGGTGTACCAAACGTCACAACGTAACTAGGTGGCTATAAAGGTGCACTACGGGTATCTTCGAAAGTGTCTGTTGGGTTGCCACGAATCGAGACTGGGATTTGTCACTTCGTGTAATGGAGAGGTATCTCTGGGCCCACTCGGTAGGACATCATCATAATGTGCACAATGTGACCAAGGAGTTGATCACAGGATGATGTGTTACAGAACGAGTAAAGAGAATTGCCGGTAACAAGATTGAACAAGGTATCGGGATACCGACGATATCTCGGGCAAGTATCATACTAGTAGACAAAGGGAATTGTATACGGGATTGATTGAATCCTTGACATCGTGGTTCATCCGATGAGATCATCGTGGAACATGTGGGAGCCAACATGGGTATCCAGATCCCGCTGTTGGTTATTGACCAGAGAGATGTCTCGGTCATGTCTGCATGATTCCCGAGCCCATAGGGTCTACACACTTAAGGTTCGATGCCGCTAGGTTTATAGGGAAGGTATGTACGTGGTTACCGAATGTTGTTCGGAGTCCCGGATGAGATCCCGGACGTCACGAGGAGTTCCGGAATGGTCCGGAGGAGAAGATTGATATATTGGACGAAGCGTTTTGGAGTCCGGAAGTGTTCCAGAGGTACCGGGTGATGACCAGCATGACCGAAAGGTATTTCGGGAGCCTCGGCAAGTGTTCGGGGGCTTCATGGGCCAAGGGAAGGGGGGAAACCAGCCCACTAAGGGGCTGTGTGCCCCCCTCACCTAGTCCCACGTGACCAGGGGGTTTGGGCGCCCCATCTAGGGTTCCCACCTCCTAGCTTGGGGGCCAAGTCACCCAAGGGGGAGATCCCATCTGCCCTGGCCGCCCCCCTCCCCAGGGGAAACCCTAGGGCGCCTCCCCCTCCCCCTTGCCCCTATATATAGTGGAGGTTTTGGGGCTGCCCAACACACGAGACTCTCTCTCCCAAGGCGCAGCCCTACCTCTCTCCCTCCTCGTCTCTCGTAGTGCTTGGCGAAGCCCTGCAGGAGTACCGCGCTCCTCCACCACCACCACGCCGTCGTGCTGCTGCTGGACGGAGTCTTCCCCAACCTCTCCCTCTCTCCTTGCTGGATCAAAGCATGGGAGACGTCACCGGGCTGCACGTGTGTTGAATGCGGAGGCGTCGTTGTTTGGCGCTTAGACCGGAATCGACCGCGATCTGATTCGCCACGAGTATGACTACCTCATCCGTGTTCTTGCATTGCTTCCGCTTAGCAATCTACAAGGGTATGTAGATGAACTCCCCTTCCCCTCGTTGCTATATTACTCCATAGATTGATCTTGGTGATGCGTAGAAAATTTTAGATATCTGCTACGATCCCCTCTAGTGGC
This sequence comes from Triticum aestivum, assembly GCF_018294505.1. Lineage (NCBI taxonomy): Eukaryota > Viridiplantae > Streptophyta > Magnoliopsida > Poales > Poaceae > Triticum > Triticum aestivum. The sequence continues at coordinate 670,468,056 of NC_057800.1, forward strand.
ATCATGAGCTAGGTCTATGCGTAGTTTCTATGCACGAGTAGAACACAAGTTGTTGTGCGCGTCGATTTTGTCAATTTACTTGCCGTTACTAGTCTTATCTTGATTCGGCGGCATCGTGGGATGAAGCGGCCCGGACTGACCTTACACGTACTCTTACGTGAGACAGGTTCCACCGACTGACATGCACTAGTTGCATAAGGTGGCTAGCGGGTGTCTGTCTCTCCCACTTTAGTCGGATCAGATTCGATGAAAAGGGTCCTTATGAAGGGTAAATAGAAATTGGCATATCACGTTGTGGTTTTGGCGTAGGTGAGAAACATTCTTGCTAAGAAACCTATAGCAACCGCGTAAAATTTGCAACAACAATTAGAGGACATCTAATTTGTTTTTGCAGCATATGCCGTGTGATGTGATATGGCCAAAAGGATGTGATGAATGATATATGTGATGTATGAGATTGATCGTGTTCTTGTAATAGGAATCACGACTTGCATGTCGATGAGTATGACAACCGGCAGGAGCCATAGGAGTTGCCTTAATTTATTTATGACCTGCGTGTCAAAATAAACGTCATGTAATTACTTTACTTTATTGCTAACCATTAGCCATAGTAGTAGAAGTAATAGTTGGCAAGACAACTACACGAAGATACGATGATGGAGATCATGGTGTCATGCCGGTGACGATGATGATCATGGTGCCCCAAAGATGGAGATCAAAAGGAGCAAAAATGATATTGGCCATATCATGTCACTATTTGATTGCATGTGATGTTTATTTTTACATCTTATTTTCTTAGAACGACGATAGCTTAAATAAGATGATCCCTCGCAATAATTTCAAGAAAGTGTTCCCCCTAATTGTGCACCGTTGCGAAGGTTCGTTGTTTCGAAGCACCACGTGATGATCGGGTGTGATAGATTCTAACGTTCGAATACAACGGGTGTAAGCAAGATTTACACACGCAATACACTTTGGTTGACTTGACAAGCCTAGCATGTACAGACATGGCCTCGGAACACGGAAGACCGAAAGGTCAAACATGAGTCGTATAGAAGATGCAATCAACATGAGGATGTTCATCGATGATGACTAGTCCGTCTCACGTGATGATCAGACACAGCCTAGTTCACTCGGATCATGTATCACTTAGATGACTAGAGGGATGTCTATCTGAGTGGGAGTTCATTATATAATTTGATTAGATGAACTTATTTATCATGAACAATAGTCTAAGTTGTCTTTGCAAAAAGGGTTGTAGATCAATAGCTCATGTTGTAGCTCCCTATTTCAATATGTTCCTAGAGAGAGATTAAGTTGAAAGATATTGTAAGCAATGATGCGGACTAGGTCCGTTGCCTGAGGAGTGTCATCACTACTACACAGAAGGCTTATGTCTTTGATGCACCGCTCGGTGTGCCAACCCCTCCAGCGTCGTCTGTGGATGTTATGAACATCTGACAAATACGTCCTGATGACTACTTGATAGTTAAGTACACCATACTTTACGGCTTAGAATCAGGATTCCAATGACATTTTGAACACCATAGAACATATGAGATGTTCCAAGAGCTGAAATTGGGATTTCAGGCTCATGCCCGTGTTGAGAGGTATGAGACCTCTGACAAGTTCTTTGCCTACAAGATGGAGGAGAATAGCTCAACTAGTGAGCATGTGCTTAGAATGTCTGGGTGCTACAATCACTTGAATCAAGTGGGAGTTAAACTTCCAGATAAGATAGTGATTGGTAGAGTTCTCTAGTCACTATCACTAAGCTACTAGATCTTCATGATGAACTATGACATGCAAGGGATGGAGATGATCCCGGAGCTGTTCGCGGTGCTTAAGACCGCAAAAAGGTAGAAATCAAGAAGGAGCATCAAGTGTTGATGGTTTAACAAGACCACTGGTTTCAAGCAGGGCAAGGGATAGAAGGGAAATTTCATGAATGGCAAACCAGTTGCCGCTCCAGTGAAGGAACCCAAGGTTGAACCAAAACCCAAGACTAAGTGCTTCTATTGTAAGGGGAATGGTCACTGGTAGCGGAACTACCCCAAATGCATGGTAGATAAGAAGGCTGGCAACTTCAACAAAGTATATACACGTTATTAATGTGTACCTTACTAGTACTCCTGGTAGCACCTGGGTATTGGATACCGGTTTAGTTGCTATTATTGGTGATTTGAAGCAAAAGCTACAGACTAAATGGAGACTGGCTAAGGGCGAGGTGACGATGTGTGTTGAAAGTGTTTCCAAAGTTGATGAGATCACCATCGCACGCTCCATCTGCCTTCGGGATTGGTATTGAACCTAGATAAATGTTATCAGGTGTCTACGTTGAGCATGAATATGATTAGACCATGTTCATTGCAATATGGTTATTCATTTAAGTTAGAGAATAATGGTTATTCTATTTACATGAATAATACCTTTCATGGTCATGCACCCTATGTGAATGGTTCATTGAATCTCGGTCGTGGTAATACACATGTCCACGCCAAAAGATGTAGAGTTAATAATGATAGTACCACTTTCTTGTGGCACTGCCGCTTAGGTCATATTGGCGTAAGATGCATGAAGAAACTCCATGTCGATGGATGTTTGGAGTCACTTGATTTTGAATCGCTTGACACATGAGAGCCATGCCTCATGGGCAGGATGACTAAGACCCCATTTTCAGGTACGATGAAACAGGCAAGTGACTTGTTGGAAATCGTACATGCTGATGTGTGTGATCCAATAAGAATTGAGGTGTGCGGTGGACATTGCTATTTTCTCATCTTCACTGACGATTTGAGTAGATATGGGTATATTTACTTAATGAAGCACAAGTATGAAATGTTTGAAATGTTCAAGCAATTTCAGAGTGAAGTTAAGAACCATCATAACAAGAAGATCAAATTCCTATGATCTGATCGATGGAGAATTTCTGAGTTATGAGTTTCGCAATCACTTAACACATTGTGAAATTGTTTCACAGTTGACACCACCTGGAACACCATAGCGTAATGGCGTGTCCGGATGTCGTAATCGAACCTTATGAGATATGGTGCGATCTATGATGTCTCTTACCGATCTACTTCTATCATTTTGAGGTTATGCGTTAGAGACAACTGCATTCACTTTAGATAGGGCACCATCTAAGTCTGTTGAGACAACGTCGTATGAACATTGGTTTGGCAAGAAACCAAAGTTGTCGTTTCTTAATATTTGGTGCTGCGATGCTTAAGGCTTCAGCCGGAAAAAGCTCGAACCCAAAGCGAAAAAATACATCTTCATAGGATACCCAAAGGTAATAGTTGGGTATACCTTCTATCTCAGATCCAAGGGCAAAGTGTTTGTCTCTAAGAACGGGTCCTTTCTCGAGAAGGAGTTTCTCTCGAAAGAATTGAGTGGGAGGAAGATAGAACTTGATGAGGTTGTTGAACCTCTACTTCAACTGGAAAGTGGTGCAACACAGAAAGATGTTTCTGTGGCGCCTATGTCAGTTGAAGAGGAAGTTAATGATAGTGATCATGAAGCTTCGGATCAAGTTGCTATCGAACCTCGTAGGTCGACAAGGATATGTACTACTCCTAAGTGGTACGGTGATCCTGTCTTAGATATCATGTTGGACAACAATGAACCTATGAGCTATGGAGAAGCGATGGTGGGCCCATATTCCGACAAATGGTTAGAAGCCATGAAATCTGAGATAGGATCCATGTATCAAAACAAAGCATGGACTTTGGTGGACTTGCCCGATTATCGGCAAGCCATTGATATAAATGGATCTTTAAGAAGAAGACGGGCATGGACGGTAATGTTACCGTCTATGAAGCTCCACTTGTGGCAAAGAGTCTTTTCACAAGTTCAAGGAGTTGACTACGATGAGATTTTCTCACCCGTAGCGATGTTTAAGTCCGTCGGAATCATGTTAGCATTAGCTGTATTTTTCAATTATGAAATCTGACAGATGGATGTCAAAACAAGTTTTCTTACCAGTTTTCGTAAGAAAAAGTTGTATGTGATACAATAAAAGGTTATGTCGATCCTAAGGATGCTGAAAGGTATGCTGGCTCCAGCGATCCTTCTATGTACTAGAGCAAGCATCTCGGAGTCGAAATATATGCTTTGATGGAGTGATCAAAGCTTTTAGGTTTATACAATGTTTGCTAGAAACTTGTATTTACAAGAAAGTGAGTGGGATCACTACAACATTTCTGATAAGTATATGTGGATGACATATTATTGATCCTAAATAATGTAGAATTTATGGAAAGCATAAACGGTTGTTTGAAGAGTGATTTTCAAAGGAAGACCTGGATAAAGCTGCTTACATATTGGGCATCAAGATCTATAGAGATGGATCCAGACGCCTGATGATACTTTCAAAGAACGCACACCTTGACATGATTTTGAAGGAGTTCAAAATAGATCAGTCAAAGAAGGGATTCTTACCTGAGTTGTAAGGTGTGAAGTTGAGTAAGAATCAAAGCTTGACCACGGTAGAAGAAAGAGGAAGGACGAAGGTCGTCCCCTATGCTTTTGTCATAGGCTCTATACGGTATGCCATGCTGAGTACCGCACCTGATTTGTGCCTTGCCACATGTCTGGCAAGAGGGTACAAAGGTGATCCAGGAGTGGATAACTGGACAGTGGTCAAAATTATCCTTAGAGGAATAAGGAAATATTTCTCGGTTATGGAGGTGATAAAGAGTTCGACGTTAAGAGTTACGTCGATGCAAGCTTTAACACCTATCCGGATGACTATGAGTAGAAAAACCGGATATGTATAATGGAGCAACCATTTGGAATAGCTCCAAGTGGAACGTGGTAGCAGCATCTACGATCTGATTGTTGCAGACCAGTTGACTATAACATCTCTCACAAGCATAACATGATCAAACCCAGAACTCATTGAGTGTTAATCACATGGTAATGTGAACTAGATTATTGACTCTAGTAAACTCTTTGGGTGTTAGTCACATGGGGATGTGACCTTGAGTGTTAATCACATAGCGATGTGAACTGGATTATTGACTCTAGTGCAAGTGGGAGACTGTTGGAAATATGCCCTAGAGGCAATAATAAATTAGTTATTATTATTATATTTCCTTGTTCATTATAATCGTTTATTATCCATGCTAAAATTGTATTGATAGGAAACTCAGATACATGTGTGGATACATAGACAACACCATGTCCCTAGTAAGCCTCTAGTTGACTAGCTCGTTGATCAATAGATGGTTACGGTTTCCGGACCATGGACATTGGATGTCGTTGATAACGGGATCACATCATTAGGAGAATGATGTGATGGACAAGACCCAATCATAAGCCTAGCACAAGATCGTGTAGTTCGTATGCTAAAGCTTTTCTAATGTCAAGTATCATTTCCTTAGACCATGAGATTGTGCAACTCCCGGATACCATAGGAATGCTTTGGGTGTACCAAACGTCACAACGTAAATGGGTGGCTATAAAGGTGCACTATGGGTATCTCCAAAAGTGTCTGTTGGGTTGGCACGAATAGAGACTGGGATTTGTCACTTCGTGTAACGGAGAGGTATCTCTGGGCCCACTCGGTAGGACATCATCATAATGTGCACAATGTGACCAAAGAGTTGATCACGGGATGATGTGTTACGGAATGAGTAAAGAGACTTGCCGGTAATGAGATTGAACAAGGTATCGGGATACCGACGATCGAATCTCGGGCAAGTATCATACCAGTAGACAAAGGGAATTGTATATGGGATTGATTGAATCCTTGACATCGTGGTTCATCCGATGAGATCATCATGGAACATGTGGGAGCCAACATGGGTATCTAGATCCCGTTGTTGGTTATTGACCAAAGAGATGTCTCGGTCATGTCTGCATGATTCCCGAGCCCATAGGGTCTACACACTTAAGGTTCGATGACGCTAGGGTTATAGGGAAGGTATGTACGTGGTTACCGAATGTTGTTCGGAGTCCCGGATGAGATCCCGGATGTCACGAGTAGTTCCTGAATGGTCCGGAGGTGAAGATTGATATATTGGACAAAGGGTTTTGGAGTCCGGAAGTGTTCCGGAGGTACTGGGTGATGACCAGCATGACCGAAAGGTATTTCGGGAGCCCCGGCAAGTGTTGGGGGGCTTCATGGGCCAAGGGAAGGGGCAAACCAGCCCACTAAGGGGCTGTGCGCCCCCCTCACCTAATCCCACCTGACCAGGGGGTTTGGGGTGCCCCATCTAGGGTTCCCATCTCCTGGCTTGGGGGCCAAGTCACCCAAGGGGGAGATCCCATCTGCCCTGGCCCCCCCCTAGGGGAAACCCTAGGGCGCCCCCCCTCCCTTGTGCCCCTATATATAGTGGAGGTTTTGGGGCTGCCCAACACATGAGACTCTCTCTCCCAAGGCACATTCCTACCTCTCTCCCTCCTCGTCTCTCGTTGTGCTTGGCGAAGCCCTGCAAGAGTACCACGCTCCTCCACCACCACCACGTCGTCGTGCTGCTGCTGGCAGAGTCTTCCCCAACCTCTCCCTCTGTCCTTGCTAGATCAAGGCATGGGAGACGTCACAGGGCTGCACGTGTGTTGAACGCGGAGGCGCCGTTGTTCGACGCTTAGACCGGAATCGACTGCGGTCTGAATCGCCACGAGTACGACTACCTCATCCGCGTTCTTGCAACGCTTCCGCGTAGCGATCTACAAGGGTATGTAGATGCACTCCCCTTCCCCTCGTTGCTAGATTACTCCATAGATTGATCTTGGTGAGATGCGTAGAAAAATTTAGATTTCTGCTACGATCCCCTCCAAACGCTACGTATGCTTCGACTAGGTGGGTCCCGACTCTCAGGCACTTCCTTGCATGCAAAGATGCAGCTGGTGGGTCCCAGCAGTCAGGGGGGCGAATCATTTTTTTCATGGACGCATTTCCTTCCGTGCGAAGGTGTAGCTGGTGGGTCCAAGTAGTCAGGGGGGAAACGTTTTTTTCGTGAAATACGGTGGCCCGTCTGGTGGGTCCCCGCTGTCAGGTGGAGGAATAATTATTTTGCGCATAATAAGGAGGCACTTCCTTGCCACGGCCGTGGACCCAGCTGTCAGCGTCTCCACGCACAGTACTCTTCCGATGGAAGTCGGTCGTTGACCACATTGACCACGCCGCGCCGAGAGCACCACGGCGGTGGACGACGGCGAGGCCTAGGAAGGGGACGACACGGAGGCAGGGAAGACTCGGCAGTTGTTTCCCACGCGGAGGGGAGTATGACTGTACGAGGGCTTACTGGTTCGTCTGCCATCGCCGGAGAATAACAGTAGGTGTGGGTGAGTGGAGGGATGGCTAGGCCAATGATGGGAGTATGGTGGGGCGGTGAGGCCTGCGCGGCAGCACAGCCGGCCGCGGGGAGGAGGGAGCAGGCAGTCCCGCCGGCGCTTGTTTGAGCGGCTGGAGCAGGAAGAGCAGAGATTGAAGAAGCACGACGGTCGTTGGATGGACATCCAACAGTCAATGCTTGTGCATCAACCTTTTTTTAGGAAAGCCTCAAATCTGTGGAAAACAGCATACAACCAATCTGCCATTATTTCTAATTATTTACAGCCCATTTGCTAATTCTTAAGGTTTTTTTGGAGCCCATATTATTTTCGTTAGCATTAGAGCCCATATTGTGGCCACGGTTAAAAAATTATACGTAATTTTGCATATTTCGGTGCGTTCCGGACTGTTTTTAATCCCGAAATTTTGACTCACATTCAAACTGATTTTAAAAATAAATGTATATCAATATAAAATCCAACAAATTCTCCACACATAAAAATTAATTTAATTTAAAATATTGAAATGAAAAAAAGATACTTGAAACTAATTGCCGGTTTGATGTGTTTTAAAATGTACAACCCATTTCTCATTACCGATGGGCCATTTTCTCGGCCAGCCGAATGAAAGCTCTCCTCGTCTTGAAAGATTTGCAGCCCAACAGGCCTGACAAAGCGACTTACTTGGCAAATCACAAAAAAACTAGGCTGTGGCCATGGACCTAGCTGTCAGCCTCTCCACGTACAGTACTCTTCCGATGGAAGTCGTTCCTTGACCACGTTGATCACGCCGCGCGGAGAGCACCACAGCGGTGGACGACGGCGAGGCCTAGGAAAGGGACGACGCGGAGCCGTGGAAGACGCGGCCATGGAAGCCCACGCAGAGAGGAGTACGAGGGTTCACTGGTTCGGCTGCGGTGTGATGCTGCCGTCGCCGTAGGGCCTGGCCAGCGGTGGGAATAGTAGGGGGCGGTGAGGCCTCTACGGCAGCACAGCCGGCCACGGGAGGCAGGGGCATGAGGCACGACCGACGCTGCTTTGGGCGGCTGGAGCAAGAAGACTAGAGGTTGAAGAAGCACTACGTGTCGGAGTAATGGGCCACAGGTAGGCTGACCCGAAGCCTAGAACCTTTCAAGACATCGGGGCTGACTACGCCCCTCAGGACGCCAAGATGAAGAGCCGCCTTCTGGAGGCCGGCTCGAGGAACAGCCGACTGCCCACACACGGCCGAGTCCTGGAGGCGAGGTCAAGACAAGCCGACTCTTACCTGGCGGCTTCCAGAGAAGCCGACCCCGAGGAGTCGGCCCGCGGCACCAACAAAGCCTATGCCCTCATCAAGGGGACGGGACGGGGAATTGCTACAGTTTAGCCCATTCCCTCCCCTTCCAGGGGCTGGCGTGGTCACAGTGCACTGTACCAGCGGAGATCTCCGCCCGGTGCGGCACTATTGCCATGCCATCCCTGACATCATCACCAGCAGGCGGAGTCCTGCTCCCACGATGGCCTGTCTGTACGACCCAAAGACGATGGGCCCTACCAGTCAGTGAGAGTCCAGAAGACGGTGAGTGTTCTACCAGTCGGACCCGAGGGAGGTCGGCCCCTAGGAGTCGGCCCGCCCCTTCCTCGGGCCCCATGCGCCATTAACCAGACGAGACAGGGAGTGGCTACAGTAATCGCCCGCCAGGCGGTGAAGTTGTAGCCACGACCCCCTGACCAAGCCTGTGTCATTAGAGGCACGGGTATAGTAATCAGCAGCCGGCAAGACCCGCAAGCGGCGGGTACGGCCTGTCGACTCTGTACCGGACCAGTCGGCGGGGTACACCAATCGGCGGGCCCCAGCAATCGGCGGAGAAGCCAGCGGCCGAAGAAACTGACGGTCGGGCCCTGTGCCCAGCCGGATTAGCATTATACCCCTGGGGGTAGGCCTATATAAACCCCCAGGGCACCCATGCGACGGGTTGGAAGCCATTAGAACTAGACCAGACCATAGAGGAAGGGGAGAATTATCCTTGCCTTCTCCTACCTCTAGCAAACAGCTCGAGGAGCACCTTTGTATACACTTGTGCCTTAGTGATCATGCGGAGACCCCGCAGAGCAGGACTAGGGGTGTTATCTCCTAGGAGAGCCCCGAACCTGGGTAAACTACGCCGGCGTTTGTGTCTAGGCCTAATCCCGCTTCCGGGCACCGGCGACGTTCTACTCGCTCCCACCATGATAAGCCATCCATTGGCATATGTCGCACCCTACCCCCGACATTTGGCACCCACCGTGGGGCGAGGTGCACCGTCGTCTGGAGACCTGTTCTGGACGGGAACCCTTTTCCTCCCTGGCGAGCGTAGCCAGCCCGGCACGCCAGACGGAGTCTGCGCCGATGCGCTGCACGACGCGGAAATCGCCTGCGCGGCCCGTTGCCTCGCCGATCTTTTTGGCGAGGTCCACCTCTCCGACGAGCCCGAGTCCGACGCGGGCACAGACGGCCCCGAGAGCCTCTTCGACCAACTCCATGTCACTAGTGAGCCGGCTGTGGACCTGGAGTCCGTAGGCTCCACTGACCCGATGTTGGTCGACTCCAACACCGTGTCGCTTGACGTGTTCCCCACCAACGTGGTGGTCTACGACGAGCCGCTCCCTCACATGGAGAGCGGCGGAAGCACCGTCACGGAGGTGCTTGTCATCGGTCACGACGAGCACTCCGGCGGAGGTGCTCATGACCCGCTCGACGCGGTGCTGCAAGACCTGACTGCGCCCATTCCCGAAGACGCCAACGCCGAGACGCTGGAGGCACGCCGCCTTCAGCTTGTCGATGGCGCCAAGAAGCTGGCCAGCATGAGACGCCTATCCGAGGCCTACCAGCGCGAGATGGACCACGCTGTGGGTGGCACGGCGGCTCCAGCTGGGCCTAGCCGCCTTGTCACGGTCCAGCAGCGCGGCGTAGCCATTGCCAACCTGCTCGGGGAAGATCGCCCCGTTTACGCCACGCCTGCGGAAAACATCCGAGCTGCCAAGGCGGCAGCAGAAGAGTTGGACAAGTTCGAGGGCGAGGAACGTCGCCAGACGGCGGAACGCGTCCAGTGACTCCTCGACGCGGCTAACGAGTTGCACGAGGCCTGCGCACACACCGAAGCACTGCAACGGCAAAACGACGATCTGCCTCCCCGCCGAGATCATGGCGCGACATCTCGGACGCCGACTGGTGGCGTCTGCGGAAGAAGAGACAAGGAGTCGGCTGCTAGCCGCAGTCGGACTCGCATCACCATAGAGCGCGACCAAGATGGTCTCCCAAGAGCAGTGGAATGACGGGATGATTGTCCGCCTCCTCCTCCTCGCAGGGAAAGGCGCGTCACCCCGCCGCCTGTTGATCACCCGACGCTCGGCGACCGCCTTGGCCACCGAGAGGGAGTCGGAGAGAATGATGCCCGCCACCGGATCGACCGCCACCATCGGTCCCTGGCACTGGAAGAAGAAGATGAGTTGGGACCGCCGTGTTTCGGCCCTCGCATTTGAGACGAGCCCTTCCCCAAAGGGTTCACGCTCCCGAAAGACACGCCCAAATACACCTGCTCCGTGAAGCCGGAGGACTGGCTGGTCGACTACTCCACAGTCGTCAATATAGCAAAGGGCAACAAGCACGTTGCCGTGAAATACGTTTCGCTCATGCTCCAGGGCACGACCCACAAATGGCTAAACAGCATAAAGCCCCGCAGCATCAACGGCTGGGTCGATTTCACTAACGCCTTCGTCTGCAACTTCACCAGCACGTACGAGCGGCCCCCCAAGCGTCTCCAGCTTTCCTTGTGCGTACAAGGCCACAACGAGTCAACTCGCGCCTACCTTACACGCTGGGTCAAGCTCCGCAACTCCTGCGAGGGCGTGCACGAGGTGCAGGCCATCGAGTACTTCACCGCCGGGTGCCGAGAAGGCACCCTCCTCAAGCACCGACTCCTCTGCGATGAGCCGGAAACCCTCGACAAGCTACTGATCATAGCAGACAAATACGCCACGGTCGACTCCTCCATGAAGGCGGAAATCCAAGTTAACGCGTCTAGCAAAGTGGCTCCTCAAGCTCCCCGAACCCCGGCTGGTGACACCAGTCGGCGTCAACAGCAGAACGACCACAAGCGCAAGGCCACACAGCCAGCTTCCACCAGCCGGCAGGTGGCGACAGTCGAAGACCAGCAGCCGGAAGGGTAGCCTCCATCCAAATGCCAGAAGGGCGGCAAGCCCAATTGGTTACCAGCTTTCTCATATGAGCAGACTCTGGACGCACCCTACAAATTCCATAGTGGTGCTAAGCCATCCAACCACACCACTCGGAAGTGCCATTGGCTCACCGGGATTGCCAAGGGAGATGGCCTCTTGCCTCCCCCGCCTGCTGGGCAGCCGCCTCCTCCTTTGACCCAGTAGCCGGCGGTCAGACGAGTCGGAGCCATACAAGATGAGTACCCAGAAGAGCGTGGAGCCTATGTCGTGTTCACTAGCGTGGCCGATGATCGACGCAGCAGGCAGCTGCAGCAACAAGAAGTAAATGTGGTAGCATTAGAGACCCCAGAGTTCATGCATTGGTCTGAGAAGCCCATCAGCTGGAGCAGAGCCGACCACCTGGAGGTGATGCCCAGCCCCGGCTCCTATGCCTTGGTTTTGGATGCTACCTTTGCCACAGAAAGGCGAGCTGATCGCTTCTCCCGAGTTCTGGTAGATGGCGGCAACAGCATCAACTTCCTGTACAAAGATACTATGGAGAAGTTAGGAATTAGATAGAGGCAGCTTCAATCCAGCCAGACAGTATTTCATGGCATAGTTCCTGGCCTTTCCTGCTCACCAATCAGCAAGATCTAGATAGACGTCCTCTTTGGAGACAACGATCACTTCCGCCGAGAGCCAGTCTGGTTTGAGGTGGTGGACCTCGAGAGACCATACCATGCGCTACTTGGTCGGCCTACTCTAGCCAAGTTCATGGCTGTCCCCCACTATGCCTACCTCAAGATGAAGATGCCGAGTTCGAAGGGGATTCTGGCCATAGCCAGCGACTACAAGAAGTCATCTGCCTGCGCAGCTGAGAGCAGTCGGTTGGCCGAGTCCCTTGTGATCGCAGCTGAGAAGTGGCTCCTTGACTGGGTTGGGGCAATGGCAGGCAAGCAGCCGGAGATGTCGCCCGATCCTAAGGAGTCGGAAGCTGAGGGCTCGTTCAAGCCAGTCAAAGAAACAAAGAAGATACCCTTGGACCCAGAGCACCCGGAGAGGTACACTATCGTAGGTACAAACCTCGACAGCAAATAGGAAGGCGAGCTCGTCGATTTCCTCCGTGAGAATTGGGACATCTTTGCATGGTCCCCCAAAGACATGCCGGGTGTTCCGACGGATTTCGCCGAGCACAATATACATGTCTGGCCTGATGCCAAGCCAGTCAGGCAGCCCCTGCGCCACCTATTAGAAGAGAAGAGAAGGGTTGTTGGAGAAGAGATAGCCCGGCTGCTGGCAGCTGGCTTCATCATGGAGGTGTTCTTTCCAGAGTGGCTGGCCAGCCCGGTCCTTGTGCTGAAGAAAAACAAGCAATGGCGTATGTGTATTGATTACACCAGCCTCAACAAAGCATGCCCCAAGTACCTGTTTGCTTTGCCAAGAATCAGCCAAGTGATAGAATCCACAGCCGGAAGCGAGCTGTTGAGTTTTTTGGATGCATATTTGGGATATCACCAGATCAAGCTGAACCCAGCTGACAGACTAAAGACCGCCTTCATCACGCCATTTGGAGCCTTCTGCTACTTAACTATGACGTTCGGCTTGAGGAACGCCAGCGCCACGTTTCAACATTGCATGTAGAAGTGCCTCCTCAAACAACTCGACAGAAACGCCCATGTTTACGTGGACGATGTGGTGGTGAAGACGGAGAAGCATGGAACGCTGCTAGAAGACCTCAAGGAAACCTTTGAGAACTTGCACCGATTTCAAATCAAGCTCAACCCAGAGAAATGCGTCTTCGGAGTACCAGACGGCCAGCTTCTTGGCTTCCTGGTCTCAGAACACGGCATAGAGTGCAATCCTATGAAGATCAAGGCCATCGAGAGAATGGAAGTACCCACCCGACTGCTGGACGTGCAGAAGTTCACCGGCTGTTTGGCATCCATTAGCCGACTCATCAGTCGGCTGGGTGAGAAGGCTCTTCCCCTATACCAGCTCATGAAGAAAACCACTTCTTCGAGTGGAACGACAAGGAGGACGAAGCTTTTTTCCAGCTCAAGAAGATGTTGACTACTCCACCTGTCCTGGCGGCTCCGACTCCTAAGGAGACCATGCTCCTCTACATTGCCGCCACCAGCCGAGTGGTCAGCACAGTCATCGTGGTAGAGCGCAAGGAGGAAGGCAAGGCACTACCAGTCCAGAGACCGATATATTATTTGAGTGAAGTGTTGTCGACCTCCAAGCAAAACTACACCCGCTACCAGAAGATGTGCTACGGCGTGCACTTTGCTTCCAAGAAATGGAAGCCGTATTTTCAAGAGCACCCAATCCCTATGGTCTGCACTGCTCCACTGGCCGAGATCATTGGAAGCAGAGATGCTTCGGGCCGAGTGGCCAAATGGGCCATAGATTTGGCCCCCTACACCATCTACTGCCAGCCCCGCACCACCATCAAGTCACAAGCGCTCGCCGACTGGGCCGAGACCCAGTACCTGCTACCAGCGCCCGACTCCACCCATTGGCGGATGCATTTCGATGGTTCCAAGGTGCGCACTGGTTTGGGAGCCGGCATCGTCCTCACCTCTCCCAAAGGCGACAAGCTCAAATATGTGCTGCAAATCCATTTTGCCGCCTCCAACAACGTCGCCGAGTACGAGGCACTCATTCACGGGCTCTGGCTTGCCAAAGAGCTCGTCATTCGCCGGATCCTGTGCTATGGTGACTCTGATTTAGTGGTCCAGCAGTCGTCAGGCGACTGGCTGCCAAAGACGCAAACATGATGAGCTACCGCTTCCTCGTATAGAACTCAGTGGATATTTTGAAGGGTGCGAGTTTCTCCACGTGCCAAGGAACGACAACGAGCAAGCAGATGCCTTGGCACGAATCGGCTCCGCCCGTCAAGCAATACCCACCGGTGTCGCCCTTCAGCGCCTCCTCAAGCCGTCCGTCAGGCCATCGCCAGAGTCAGATTCTATCTTCGTGTCGGCTCCTCCTGAAGCAGTCGGATATGACTTGAGAGCTCCGGCGGCCGGCACGGAAATTCTGGCAGGCGGCCCGAGGGCCGCGGCAGCCGCACCCGGCCCAGGGACTTCAGAACCCGTCCCGGGGACTGCAGCGGCCAGCCCGGGGACTTCAGAGCTCGGCCCGGGGCCTGCACCAATCGGCCCGGGGACTTCCCCAACCCAGCAAGCGGCTGCCCACTCCAACCCGCCGCCTCCCGGTGTTAGGGAACGTAGTAATTTCAAAAAAATTCCTACGCACACGCAAAATCATGGTGATGCATAGCAATGAGAGGGGAGAGTGTTGTCCACGTACTCTCGTAGACCAAAAGCGGAAGCGTTAGCACAACGCGGTTGATGTAGTCGTACGTCTTCACAATCCGACCAATCAAGTACCGAACGCTCGGCACCTTCGAGTTTAGCACACATTCAGCACTGTGACGTCCCTCTAACTCCGATCCAGCCGAGTGTTGAGGGAGAGTTTTGTCAGCATGACGGCGTGGTGACGATGTTGATGTTCTACCGACGCAGGGCTTCGCCTAAGAACCACTACAGTATTATCGAGGTGGACTATGGTGGAGGGGGGCACCGCAAACGGCTAAGAGACGATCAACTTGTTCAACTTCTGTCTAGAGGTGCCCCCCTGCCCCTGTATACAAAGGAGCAAGGGGGGTGCGGCCGGCCAAGGGGAGAGGCGCGCCGGAGGAGTCCTACTCCCACCGGGAGTACGACTCCCCCCTTTTCCTAGTTGGATTAGGACTTGGGAGGGGGGAAAAGGAAAGAGGGGGGCCGGCCCCCTTTGCCCTAAACCAATTCGGTTTGGGCCTTAGGGGGCGTGCCCCACACTTCCCTTGCTTCCCTCCTTTTCCACTAAGGCCCGTGTAGGCCCATTAAGCCCCCGGGGGGTTCCGGTAACCTCCCGGTACTCCGGTAAAATCCCGATTTCACCCGGAACACTTCCGATATCCAAACATAGGCTTCCAATATATCAATCTTCATGTATCGACCATTTCGAGACTGCTCGTCATGTCCGTTACACATCCGGAACTCTGAACAACCTTCGGTACATCAAAAACATAAAACTCATAATATAACTGTCATTGTAGCGTTAAGCGTGCGGACCCTATGGGATCGAGAACTATGTAGACATGACCGAGACACGTCTCTGGTCAATAACCAATAGCGGAACCTGGATGCTCATATTGGCTCCTACATATTCCATGAAGATCTTTATCGGTCAGACCGCATAACAACATACATTGTTCCCTTTGTCATCGGTATGTTACTTGCCCGAGATTCGATCATCGGTATCTCAATACCTACTTCAATCTCGTTACCGGCAAGTCTCTTTACTCGTTCCGTAACACATCATCCCACAACTAACTCATTAGTTGCAATGCTTGCAAGGCTTAAGTGATGTGCATTACCGAGAGGGCCCAGAGATACCTATCCGACAATCGGAGTGACAAATCCTAATCTCGAAATACGACAACCGAACAAGTACCTTCGAAGACACCTATAGAGCACCTTTATAATCACCTAGTTACATTGTGACATTTGGTAGCACACAAAGTGTTCCTCCGGTAAACGAGAGTTGCATAATCTCATAGTCATAGGAACATGTATAAGTCATGAAGAAAGCAATAGCAACAAACTAAATGATCAAGTGCTAAGCTAACGGAATGGGTCAAGCCAACCACATCATTCTCCTAATGATGTCATCCTGTTTAATCAAATGACAACTCATGTCTATGGCTAGGAAACTTAACCATCTTTGATTCAACGAGCTAGTCAAGTAGAGGCATACTAGTGACATACTGTTTGTCTATGTATTCACACATGTATTATGTTTCCGGTTAGTACAATTCTAGCATGAATAATAAACATTTATCATGATATAAGGAAATAAATAATAACTTTATTATTGCCTCTAGGGCATATTTCCTTCAGTCTCCCACTTGCACTAGAGTCAATAATCTAGTTCACATCGCCATGTGATTTAACATCAAGAGTTCACATTACCATGTGATTAACACCCATAGTTCACATCGTCATGTGACCAACACCCAAAGGGTTTACTAGAGTCAATAATCTAGTTAACATCGCTATGTGATTAATACCCAAAGAGTACTAAGGTGTGATCATGTTTTGCTTGTGAGGGAAGTTTAGTCAACGGGTCTGCCACATTCAGATCCGTATGTATTTTGCAAATTTCTATGTCAACAATGCTCTGCATGGAGCTACTCTAGCTAATTTCTCCAATATGTTTCCAGATTGAGACTTTGAGTCATCTGGATTAGTGTCAAAACTTGCATCGACGTAACCCTTTACGACAAACCTTTTGTCACCTCCATAATCGAGAAACATATCCTTATTCCACTAAGGATAATTTTGACCAATGTACAGTGATCTACTCCTAGATCATTATTGTACTCCCTTGCCAAACTCAGGGCAGGGTATACAATAGGTCTGGTACACAGCATGGCATACTTTATAGAACCTGTGGCTGAGGCATAGGGAATGACTTTCATTCTCTCTCTATCTTCTGTCGTGGTCGGGTTTTGAGTCTTACTCAACTTCACACCTTGTAATACAGGCAAGAACCCCTTCTTTGCTTGATCCATTTTGAACTTCTTCAAAAATTTGTCATGGTATGTGCTTTGTGAAAGTCCAATTAAGCGTCTTGATCTATCTCTATAGATCTTAATGCCCAATATGTAAGCAGCTTCACCGAGGTCTTTCATTGAAAAACTCTTATTCAAGTATCCCTTTATGCTATTCAGAAATCCTATATCATTTCCAATTAGTAATATGTCATCCACATATAATATCAGAAATGCTACAGAGCTCCCACTCACTTTTTTGTAAATACAGGCTTCTCCAAAAGTCTGTATAAAACCAAATGCTTTGATCACACTATCAAAGCGTTTATTCCAACTCTGAGAGGCTTGCACCAGTCCATAAATGGATCGCTGGAGCTTGCACACTTTGTTAGCTCCCTTTGGATCGACAAAACCTTCCGGTTGCATCATATACAACTCTTCTTCCAGAAATCCATTAAAGAATGCAGTTTTGACATCCATCTGCCATATTTCATAATCATAAAACGCGGCAATTGCTAACATGATTCGGACAGACTTAAGCATCGCTACGGGTGAGAAGGTCTCATCGTAGTCAATCCCTTGAACTTGTCGAAAACCTTTCGCAACAAGTCAAGCTTTATAGACAGTAACATTACCGTCAGCGTCAGTCTTCTTCTTGAAGATCCATTTATTCTCAATTGCTTGCCGATCAACGGGCAAGTCAACCAAAGTATACACTTTGTTGTCATACATGGATCCCATCGCAGATTCCATGGCCTCAAGCCATTTTGCGGAATCTTGGCTCACCATCGCTTCTTCATAGTTCGTAGGTTCATCATGGTCTAGTAACATAACTTCCAGAATAGGATTACCGTACCACTCTGTTGCGGATCTTACTCTGGTTGACCTACGAGGTTCAGTAACAACTTGATCTAAAGTTTCATGATCATCATCATTAACTTCTTCACTAATTGGTGTAGGTGTCGCAGAAACCGTTTTCTATGATGAACTACTTTCCAGTAACGGACCAGGTACAGTTACCTCATCAAGTTCTACTTTCCTCCCACTCACTTCTTTCGAGAGAAACTCCTTGTCTAGAAAAACTCTGAATTTAGCAACAAAAGTCTTGCCTTCGGATCTGTGATAGAAGGTGTACCCAACAGTCTCCTTTGGGTATCCTATGAAGACACATTTCTCCGATTTGGGTTCGAGCTTATCAGGTTGAAGCTTTTTCACATAAGCATCGCAACCTCAAACTTTAAGAAACGACATCTTAGGTTTCTTGCAAAATCATAGTTCATACGATGTCGTCTCAACGGTTTAGATGGTGCCCTATTTAATGTGAATGTAACTGTTTATAATGCATAACCCCAAAGCGATAGTGGTAAATCGGTAAGAGACATCATAGATCGCACCATATCTAATAAAGTACGGTTACGACGTTCGGACACACCATTACATTGTGGTGTTCCACGTGGCGTGAGTAGTGAAACTATTTCACATTGTTTTAACTAAAGTCCAAACTCGTAACTCAAATATTTTCCTTCTGCGATCATATCGTAGAATCTTTTATTTTTGTTACGATGATTCTCCACTTCACTCTGAAATTATTTGAACTTTTCAAATGTTTCAGACTTGTGTTTCATCAAGTAGATATACTCATATCTGCTCAAATCATCTGTGAAGATCAGAAAATAATGATACCTGCCACGAGCCTCAATATTCATCGGACCACATACATCAGTATGTATGATTTCCAACAAATCTGTTGCTCGCTCCATTGTTCCGGAGAATGGAGTCTTAGTCATCTTGCCCATGAGGCATGGTTCGCAAGCATCAACTGATTCATAATCAAGTGATTCCAAAAGCCCATCAGCATGGAATTTCTTCATGCGCTTTACACCAATATGACCTAAACGGCAGTGCCACAAATAAGTTGCACTATCATTATTGACTTTGCATCTTTTGGTTTCAATATTATGAATTTGTGTATCACTACGATCAAGATCCAATGAACCATTTTCATTGGGTGTGTAACCATATAAGGTTTTATTTGTGTAAACAGAACAACAATTTATTCTCTTACTTAAATGAATAACCGTATTGCAATAAACATGATCAAATCATATTCATGCTCAACGCAAACACCAAATAACACTTATTTAGGTTCAACACTAATCCCGAAAGTATAGGGAGTGTGCGATGATGATCATATCAATCTTGGAACCACTTCCAACACACATCGTCACTTCACCCTTAACTAGTCTCTGTTCATTCTGCAACTCCCGTTTCGAGTTACTACTCTTAGCAACTAACCAGTATCAATTACCGAGGGGTTGCTACGAACACTAGTAAAATACACATCAATAATCTGTATATCAAATATACCTTTGTTCACTTTGCCATCCATCTTATCCGCCAAATACGTGGGGTAGTTCCGCTTCCAATGACCAGTCCCTTTGCAGTAGAATCACTCAGTTTCAGGCTTAGTTCTAGACTTGGGTTTTTTCACTTGAGCAGCAACTTGTTTGCCGTTCTTCTTGAAGTTCCCCTTTCTTCCCTTTGTCCCTTTACTTGAAACTAGTGGTTTTGTTTACCATCAACACTTGATACTTTTCTTGATTTCTACCTTCGTCGATTTCAGCATCACGAAGAGCTTGGGAATCATTTCCATTATCCCTTGCATATTATAGTTCATCATGAAGTTCTACTAACTTGGTGATGGTGACTAGAGAATTCTGTCAATCACTATTTTATCTGGAAGATTAACTCCCACTTGATTCAAGCGATTGTAGTACCCAGACAATCTAAGCACATGCTCACTGCTTGAGCTATTCTCCTCCATCTTTTAGCTATAGAACTTGTTGGAGACTTCATATCTCTCAACTCGGGTATTTACTTGAAATATTAACTTCAACTCCTGGAACATCTCATATGGTCCATGACGTTCAAAACGTCTTTGAAGTCCCGATTCTAAGCCGTTTAAGCATGGTGCACTAAACTATCAAGTAGTCATCATATTGAGCTAGCCAAACATTCATAACATCTGCATCTGCTCCTGCAATAGGTTTGTCACCTAGCGGTGCATCAAGGACAAAATTCTTCTATACAACAATGAGGATAAACCTCAGATCACGGATCCAATCCGCATCATTGCTACTAACATCTTTCAACTTAGCTTTCTCTAGGAACATATCAAAAATAAAACAGGGGAGCTAAACGCGAGCTATTGATCTACAACATAGATATGCTAATACTACCAGGACTAAGTTCATGATAAATTTAAGTTTAATTAATCATATTACTTCAGAACTCCCACTTAGATAGACATCCCTCTAATCCTCTAAGTGATCACGTGATCCAAATCAACTAAACCAAGTCCGATCATCACGTGAGATGGAGTAGTTTCAATGGTGAACATCACCATGTTGATCATATCTACTATATGATTCACGCTCGACCTTTCAGTCTCCGTGTTCCGAGGCCATATCTGTTATATGCTAGCTCGTCAAGTTTAACCTGAGTATTCCGTGTGTGCAACTATTTTGCACCCGTTGTATTTGAATGTAGAGCCTATCACACCCGATCATCACGTGGTGTCTTAGCACGAAGAACATTCGCAACGGTGCATACTCAGGAAGAACACTTATACTTTGATAATTTAGTGAGGGATCATCTTATAATGCTACCGTCAATCAAAGCAAGATAAGATGCATAAAAGATAAACATCACATGCAATCAATATAAGTGATATGATATGGCCATCATCATCTTGTGCTTGTGATCTCCATCTCCGAAGCACCGTCATGATCACCATCGTCACTGGCGCGACACCTTGATCTCTATCGTAGCATCGTTGTCGTCTCGCCCATCTTATGCTTCCACGACTATCGCCACCGCTTAGTGATAAAGTAAAGCATTATAGGGCGATTGTATTGCATACAATAAAGCGACAACCATATGGCTCCTGCCAGTTGCCGATAACTCGGTTACAAAACATGATCATCTCATACAATAAAATTTAGCATCATGTCTTGACCATATCACATCACAACATGCCCTGCAAAAACAAGTTAGACGCCCTCTACTTTGTTGTTGCAAGTTTTACGTGGCTGCACGGGCTTAGCAAAAACCGTTCTTACGTACGCATCAAAACCACAATGATAGTTTGTCAAGTTGTTGTTGTTTTAACCTTCACAAGGACCGGGCGTAGCCACACTCGGTTCAACTAAAGTTGGAGACACTGACACCCGCTAGCCAGCTATGTGTAAAGCACGTCGGTAGAACCAGTCTCGCGTAAGCGTACGTGTAGTGTCGGTCCGGGCCGCTTCATCCAACAATACCGTCGAACCAAAGTATGACATGCTGGTAAGTAGTATGACTTATATCGCCCACAACTCACTTGTGTTCTACTCATGCATATAACATCAACGCATCAAACCTGGCTCGGATGCCACTGTTAGGGAACATAGTAATTTCAAAAAAATTCCTACGCACACGCAAGATCATGGTGATGCATAGCAACAAGAGGGGAGAGTGTTGTCCACGTACCCTCGTAGACCAAAAACGGAAGTGTTAGAAGAACGCGGTTGATGTAGTCGTACGTCTTCACGACCTGACCGATCAAGTACCGAATGCACGGCACCTCCGAGTTCAGCACACGTTCAGCCCGATGACATCCCTCTAACTCCAATCTAGCCGAGTGTTGAGGGAGAGTTTCATCAGCACGACGGCATGGTGACGATGTTGATGTTCTACCGACGCAGGGCTTCGCCTAAGCATCGCTACAGTATTATCGAGGTGGACTATGGTAGAGTGGGGCACCGCACACGGCTAAGAGACGATCAACTTGATCAACTTCTGTCTAGAGGTGCCCCCTGCCCCTGTATATAAAGGAGCAAGGGGGGGTGTGGCCGGCCAAGGGAAGAGGAGCGCCGGAGGAGTCCGACTCCCACCAGGAGTAGGACTCCCCCCCTTTTCCTAGTTGGATTCGGACTTGGGAGGGAGGAAGAAGGAAAGAGGGTGGCCGGCCCCCTTTGCCCTTAACCAATTCAGTTTGGGCCTTGGGGGGCGCGCCCCATACTTCCCTTGTTTCCCTCCTTTTCCACTAAGGCCCATGTAGGCCCATTAAGCCCCCAGGGGGTTCCGGTAACCTCCCGGTACTCCGGTAAAATCCCGATTTCACCCGGAACACTTCTGAGATCCAAACATAGGCTTCCAATATATCAATCTTCATGTCTCGACCATTTCGAGACTCCTCGTCATGTCCGTGATCACATCCGGGACTCCGAACAACCTTCGGTACATCAAAAACATAAAATTCATAATATAACTGTCATCGTAGCGTTAAGCGTGCGGACCCTATGGGTTCGAGAACTATGTAGACATGACCGAGACATGTGTCCGGTCAATAACCAATAGTGGAACCTGGATGCTCATATTGGCTCCTACATATTCTATGAAGATCTTTATCGGTCAGACAGCATAACAACATACGTTGTTCCCTTTGTCATCGGTATGTTACTTGCCCGAGATTCGATCGTCGGTATCTCAATACCTAGTTCAATCTCGTTACCAACAAGTCTCTCTACTCATTCCGTAATACATCATCCCGCAACAAACTCATTAGTTGCAATGCTTGCAAGGCTTATGTGATGTGCATTACCGAGAGGGCCCAGAGATACCTCTCCGACAATCGGAGTGACGAATCCTAATCTCGAAATACGCCACCCAACAAGTACCTTCGGAGACACCTGTAGAGCTCCTTTATAATCACCCAGTTATATTGTCTTGTTTGGTAGCACACAAAGTGTTCCTCCGGTAAATGAGAGTTGCATAATCTCATAGTCATAGGAACATGTATAAGACATGAAGAAAGCAATAGCAACAAACTAAACGATCAAGTGCTAAGCTAACGGAATGGGTCAAGTCAATCACATCATTCTCCTAGTGATGTGATCCCGTTTAATAAAATGACAACTCATGTCTATGGCTAGGAAACTTAACCATCTTTGATTCAACGAGCTAGTCAAGTATAGGCATACTAGTGACATGCTGTTTGTCTATGTATTCACACATGTATTATGTTTCCAGTTAATACAATTCTAGCATGAATAATAAACATTTATCATCATATAAGGAAATAAATAATAACTTTATTATTTCCTCTAGGGCATATTTGCTTCACCCGGCCCAACCACCCTCGTCCAAGTTGCAGTCCTGATAGTCGAAGAAATCGCAGAACCCTCATGGGCCCAGCCCATCCTCAATTTCCTGGTGAACAAAGAGCCGCCGACTGATGAGATCTCGTCCCGGCAAGTGCAACGCCAGGCGGCAGCCTACACCATAGTCAACAGAGAGCTTGTGAGGCGCAGTGTCACTGGTGTCTTCCAGCACTGCGTGGATCTGGAGCAAGGCCAAGCGATTCTCAAAGACATCCATCAAGGCGAGTGTGGCCACCACGTGGCTTCAAGAGCACTTGTCGCCAAAGCCTTCCGCCATGGTTTTTTCTGGCCGACTGGTCTAGAAGACGCCAAGGACTTGGTCCAAAAATGCAAAGGGTGCTAGAAGTTCCATTCCAAGCCACATCAGTCGGCTTCTGCACTCAAGACTATTCCCATTGGCTGGCCCTTTGCCGTCTGGGGCCTGGACATGGTGGGACCATTCAAAATAGTGCGAGGTGCCATGACTCATCAGCTTGTCGTTGTGGACAAGTTCACCAAGTGAATAGAAGCCAAACCAATCAAGAAGTAGAATGGTCCAACAAATGTGACTTTCATCTCCAACATCACCATCCGGTATGGCATACCACACAACATCATCACCGACAACGGCACAAACTTCGCCAAGGGTGCCTTGGCCCGTTTCTGCGCAACGCAGGGCATCCGACTGGACTTAGTGTCCGTTGCCCATCCGCAGTCAAACGACCAAGTAGAGCGAGCAAAAGGCCTCATCTTGTCCGGCATCAAGCCTCGACTGGTCGAGCCTGTGGAGCGTTCGGCCGGCTACTGGCTCGACGAGCTGCCAGCCGTCCTTTGGAGCATGCGCACAACTCCAAACAAGTCAACCGGCTTCATGCCTTTCTTCCTCATCTATGGTGCCGAAGCCGTCATCCCAATGGAAATAGAATTCGACTCCCCCCGAGTCACCATTTACACCAAAGAGGAGGCAGAAGAAGCATGTCAAGACGGCGTCGATCTGTTGGAAGAAGGCCGGCTGTTGGCACTCAGCCGGTCTGGCATCTACCAGCAGAGCCTGCGCCAGTACTACAATTGAAAGGTCAAGCCGAGATCTTTCTAAGAAGGAGACCTTGTGCTCCGGCTGATCCAGCGAACAGCCGGCCAGCACAAGCTCTTAGCGCCGTGGGAAGGCCCCTTCATCATCAGTAAAGTGTTGGGCAACGACTCCTACTACCTTATCGACGCTCAGAAGCCTCGAGCGCGCAAGAGGGACGATTCCGGCAAGGATACGGAGCGGCCATGGAATGCAAATCTCCTGCAAAGATTTTACAGTTGATGTAGTATGTACCACGCTACTGTCGGGGGACTAATCCACGAACACCTATGGGACCGGCGGACCGGGTCCCTTTCGGTTCGGCGGAGGCGAGGGTCGCACGAAGAGAGGATCGAGGCGAAGCACACAAGCAGTTTACCCAGGTTCGGGCCGCACGGATGCGTAAAACCCTACTCCTGCTTTGTGGTTTGTATTGAGTTCTTGATCGGGAGCGCGGAGTGCTACAGTACACACCAGCAGCTAACGAGACCGAGCCTGAGTGTTTTTCTCCCCTCCTCCTTTCTGCGTTGCGCATGGGCCTCCTTTTATATGCTCAAGGGGTCACCGATAGGTGGCAACGTAGACAAGGGTAAAAATGGAAAGGTGCTGTGGTTGGTACAGCTACCTGCTACAGTGTATCATACCTAACCCTGACGGCAAGGGACAAGGGCATTAAATGCCCGTCTGTGTCGCCTAAATAGTGCAAAAGGGACCGTCAGGCACGCCACCGCTCGCCATGATGGCAATCTTGTCAGCGCCGCTTGCCACCACGCGCCGCTGGCTGCACAGCCTCCCGCCACGTACGCCTGGAAGGGTCCCAGGGTGACACGTTGGTGGAAGTGCTGGAGCGCGGTCAAGGAGTGGTGGCTTGCCGCGGCAAGCGCCTTGCCGCGGTCGTTGTCTTGTCGCGTCCGGGAGCTTGTCGCTCTCCGGGCCTTGCCGGGACGCGTGGCGCATCGCGGCAAGTTCCTTGAGATGCCTTGGTTGGCCTTCCCTGCAAGCTCCTCTTGCCGGGGTCTTGTCTCCTTAAGCGCTTTGCCTTGGTTGGCCTTCCCGGCAAGCTCCTCTTGCCGGGGTCTTGTCTCCTTAAGCGCTTTGCCTTGGTTGGCCTTCCTGGCAAGCTCCTCTTGCCGGGGTCTTGTCTCCTTGGCTTGGATACTTTGTCCTTGAATGGCTCCAAAGGAACCACGGAGGATCTTGGCGGTCACCCGGCAAGCCTTGCCGCGGGATGCTAGGACTGCCCGTGCACAAGTTCGGGATACTAGGGTACCCCTACTCTAGTACACCGACAGGAGCCCCCGGGCCTGGGCCATACACAGTGTCGAGCGCTGTTGGGCCAGGACCAAAACAGGGCATGGGCACGCGCGGCCTGGATTACACCGTATCTATCCCCGTATCCACCGCGCCCTCCCCGAACGGCACGCGTTGAATGCGGCGTCGTGGGAGAGATCGTGGGTGGTTTCTTTATTCGGAAATGCGGAACATCCGCCCCCTCCCTCTTTATAAGCAGGGGAAACAGGGGTAGTTCGCCCATTCGCCGGTTGCTACTCCAATCTCAGAAATCTCCGCCGCTCCCTCGTCTTCCCAAAGCTGAAAGGGAGCAGCGCCCCGCCCCTCGATCGCCACCAGCACCACCGACGCCGTCGACCTCCTCCACCACTTCGGCCATGGCTTCGAAAGCCGACAAGGGGAAGGTTGTGAAGTCGACCGAGGCACAGCGGCTTGCGGCACTGCGAAAGGAGCGGGCAATCTTCCCCCCAAGCTCGCCGCGAGGGAGCTGAGGGAGAATTACTACCTCTTCTGGTCGACGGAGACGCGAGCGCATCCGCGCACGAAGGTACTTCCAGCTGCCGCTTGGAAAATGGCTCCAAATGGATATCCCTTCTTCGCCTTGTTCTTCTACTGCGGGCTCTGCCCGCCTTTCTCTGAGTTCTTCTGCGATATTATGAACACCTACGGGTTCCACCTCCTTGACTTCACCCCCAATGCCGTTCTGACCATGGCAGTTTTCGCACATCTCTGCGAAAACTTTGTCGGAGTCCATCCCAATGTAGCCCTTTTTCGCCACTTCTTTATGCCCCGAGTAGAGAGAGGAGAGCCTTTATCCGGCGGAATTGCCTGGATCTCAAGGGCCGGCAAGAAGGACACTTATCTGGAGGGAGAGTTCTGCGGCAAGTGGGAGGAATGGAGAGCAGACTGGTGCTGGATTGTCGAGGAGAACCCGCAGCCGTTTACCGCCCGGCGCCAAGCCCCAGTAGCACGCGACAGCGATTGGAGTGATGTGGCCCCAGAAGATGATAGGGTGAAGATTGCCGTCACCCGGATCCTACGCCTGAGGCTTGCCGGGCTCACTGTAGGCGCTGTTGGCGCAGATTTTCTTCGTCGCCGCATCGCCCCCCTACAGGATTGGGGGAGACCCGCCTGGGAATTCAAGAATGCGGCGGATATCATGAGGCTGCGCCCGGGCCTCAACTTCAACTTCACTGTTCTGGAGCTTAACGCGATGCTCTAGGAGCTGTTCAAGTACGACCCTCAACATCCCGAAGTGTTCAGGTTGCCGGGGGGCGTCGTTCCTCTATGCAACAACTCCTAGCTCGACCGCATCCATGCAATGATGCCGCTATGCGATTCGCATGGAATTGTCCCAACTTGGCAAGAGCCTGCAGACGACGTCGTGCAGGAGTTCTTTGACGGCTTGGTAGAAGTGGCGGTCCATGCTGACGAAAAGGATAGCCTCACCCGCGACACCACCGATGTGGAGATGACACGCATTGCCACTAGGCTGGAAGAGGCGGCGGCAGCCGCAGCCGCGGGCGAATTTGGATTCACCGTGGAGGAGGCAGATGCAGCAGAGGCGGCAAGCCGTGCCAAGCGAGAGGAGCGCGTCGGCGAGAAAGAGCTTGCCGGGCATAACGTCGAGTCGAGCGAGCCCGCCAAGGATACGAGCGGCTCGCTGGAGATCAACTCCTCTTCCTCCTCATCTTCAGGCAGCTCGCCGCAAGAAGAGCCTCCATCCCCACCAAGAAGGCGTCTTCGCAAGGCCGGGGATGTAGCGGGGCAGCGGGCAAGTGAACAGCTGCCGCGCTGCACGACACGCTCCACCGCGGCAAGCACTATTGTCGCGGGAGCATCTCATGCTGCTGCGGCAACTGGAGCGGGGTCCAGCCAGACCACCGCTTCTGCTCCTGCCGCTTCTCACGCCGCGGCGGCAGCCGCAGCGGGATCGTCTTAGACCACCGCCACTGTTCCCGCCAAGCGGCCAAGGGAAACTACTCCTCCGCCTCCTCGCGCCGGACGTGAGCCAGACTTCGACTTCTCCGCGTTCAGCTCCGACGAGGAAGAAGAAGAGTAAGATTCTCTTGTTGTACTTATAGTTCTTCAATTCTTGTTGTTTTGTCTTGTATCTCATCTGCTTTACTCTGAACTTATTCCTTTTCAGGACTCTGGCCCAGAGAGCAGCGAAGAGAGCCAAGGTTCCGGTGATTGTCATCGAGGACGAGCCCACTGCAACAGCAGGGGGTGCGTCCGAGACAACCTTGCCGGACCCGACAACTGTTCTCTAGAGCAGCCCCCAGCGTAAGTATATGGTTTGCTTTCCGCTATTGGGCGCGCATGGATACTCTTTCTTTGCTGACATCTGACTGTTGGTTTGTGTAGGAGCAGAGCAGCCCCACCAGGAGCGCCTGGAGGCCATCCCCGAAATGCCACGGAAGAGTCCTCCGGCAAGGGAGAGTTCTCCGGCAAGGGAGAAGTCTCCGGCAAGGGAGAGCTCTTCGGCAAGGGACAGCACCAGCGGCCCTCCGGCGGCGGGGACCACGAATGCAGAACCCAGTATAGGTAATCCTCTTGCTTCAAAACTTCCCTTGGGTTCTTCTTCTTTTGATCTTCTTTTTTGGATATTGGCTTGACTCTTCTCCCTATCTGCTGCTGACGATCCCGCCGGCGCAGAGGCCGCCAAAGCTGCTGCCGCAGAAGCAGGCGGGGGGGTCTGGCAATCGCACTGACGGCCCTGAGGCCGCAGGAGCGCCAGTCGCTACGTCGACCGCCGACCCGTCCGCCGCTGCCGCAGCGCCAGGCTCCGAAGAGCCCCAGCCAGGCGTCTACTTGAAGGCCGGCAATGGTGTCTTCATCAACCTCCCCTGGGCGTCAAGCTCCAGGGTGCCGGTCGAGGGAGAGAGCTTCGACGGAGAGGTGCTCGCCTCCGCTGGGCTGACGCTGGTTGATGCGCCGAGCAGTAGCAGCGGCGAGCCTGAGGAGGAGCGGTTGCTGCGGAAGCTGTTGTCGCTCTACCGCGCGCGGCAAGCCAAGCTAGAATCCCGCGAGGCGCTTGTCGTGAAGGCGGGAGCGGACATCGAGAAGCGCGCGGAGGAGCTTCGGGGTCTCCACCAGGAAGCTCTCCGGTCCCTGGCAGAGGAGCGGGAGCAACTCGCCGAAGAGCAGAAGACCTTCTTTATCGAGAAGGCCGATGTTGAAGAGCAACAGCGGCTTGCCGCTGAGAAGCTATCTGCACAGGAGGGCGAGCTGGCGCAGCAGAAGGTTAACCTCGACAGCCACAAGGAGGAACTTGCCGCGCGTGAGCAAAAATTTAGCGGAGCCCTTAAGCAGGCAGAGGATGCTACCGCAGATGCCAAGGCCGCCAAGAGGGAGCTGGAGACCAAGGTGGCACAGCTGGAGGCCGATCTCAAGGCGAGTGGCGAAGAGCTTAGCGCCGCCAAGGACTCCAACGCAGATCTTGAGTTGAAGCTGACCACTTTGACCAAGACGCTGGACGGCACCAAGGAGCAGGAGGTGGCCTTGAAGGAGGAGATCAAGGCCGACAAGGCGCTGCTGGAGAGTGCTGCCGCCGCCCAGAATGCTTTTAGGGAGAATGTGGAGCACTGGACGGAGCGTCTCGTGAATGTTGCCGCCGACATTGATAGGGAGTTGGCGCAGCTGGGGATGGAGGACCTCGGGTATCCCTCTGGCGAGAACCTCCAACCCAGCGCCAAGCTCATCTTGTTCTTCAAAGGCGTGGCGACGGCCCTCCAGCGACTCCGGGAGAGGATCCCAAAACAGCTGGTCGATGAGTCGCACAAGATCTGCGCGGGAGCTCTTCAAAAGGTGTTGGTGAAGGTGGCCTTCCGCAACCCGGGCCTCAACCTCACCAACGTCCTCAAGACCCTGCCGCCGGATGCTGATCTGGAGGCGCTCAAGACCCTTGTCGCACCCATTGTGGACAAGGTGAGCGGGATCAAGAGGATTGAGGGCGATCGCGTAGACTAGGCCGCCCGTTTTCTTCTTTTCTTGTCGCTGCTGGTCATGTTATGAAAACAATCTGTTAGAGCCGCGACAAGCTATCTTGTAATATAACTCTATTCTGGGTAATGATTGCAATGTTATTCCCTTTACTTGATTCCTCCCTTTGTATGTTTTTGCCCTACGCTTTTAGGGAACTTGCCGGTGCAGGCACCTTAGCCGCGAGCGCTGAGTGCGGAACGTCAGCAGCCTGCTGGCGGTGCCGTTACCGACAAGAAACCTTGTCGCAACTAGTCGCAGCTCACTTAAGTTGTTGAGCGGACTCGAAACAAAGTAAGGGCGCAACTAGCTACGAGTTGGTTCCTCCGCGCACAGGTTTTCCATACAAAGTGCGGTCGTTCAAGGGAGATAACTTAAAAATTTTAAAAATCTGATTGCACAAACTTTGGCAACTTAGCTTTTCTGTTGTTTGCTTCCCGGTAAGGTGAAACTTTCTTGGACGACGCCTGGTCCATACCATTATCTTCTCCTTTCCCCCCCGGCAAACTTGTGGGCGAGGGAACTTTCCTTTCCTTGAGAAAAAAGAAAGAAGAGAAAATAAAGATATGGAGCCTTACGGCTCGTTATTGCTTACCGGGGAGTAGGTGCTGCACAAAGTGTCAGATCACACATGCAAAAAATAGAAAGCATGAAATTGACAAGATGTGCGGAGCACATGAGCTTTACTTATGCACGGGGTCTGCGCCCGGCTTTGTACAAAGGATTACATGCAACAGCGGCAAGACTTGTACAAAAGGTGGTTGCCGGAACAGGTTCCGGCAACCGCGCCTTACGGGTAAAACTTACGAAGATGCTCAATGTTCCAGGAATTGCTCACCGGAATGCTATCTTCGGTCTCAAGGCGGACAGCGCCAGGCCTAGTGACTCATTTCACCCGGTAAGGGCCTTCCCACTTTGGCGTCAACTTGTTGGAATTCTTGGCGGACTGAACACGCCGAAGAACAAGGTCGCCTTCCTCGAGACTTCTGGCGTTAACTTTGCGGCTATGGTAGCGGCGCAAAGCTTGCTGGTAGCGAGCAGCTCGTACAGCAGCCTGAAGACGGTCTTCCTCAAGGAGTAGCGCGTCATCTTGTCGCAGCTGCTCTTGCTCAAGCTCATCATAAGCGAGCACTCGAGGTGACCCGTATATGAGTTCCGTGGGGAGAACTGCCTCTGCTCCATAGACTAGAGCAAAAGGTGTCTGGACAGTGGCTCGATTTGGCGTCGTCCTGATCGACCAAAGAACCACCGGGAGCTCCTCGATCCAGTTTCTTCCGCACTTGTGCAGCCTGTCGAAAGTTCTGGTCTTGAGCCCACGCAGCACTTCAACATTTGCCCTCTCCGCTTGACCGTTGCTTCTCGGGTGAGCAACAGAAGCGAAGCAGACCTTGGCGCCAAGATCTTGGACGTACTGCATGAAGGTGAGGCTCGTGAATTGCGTACCGTTGTCAGTGATTATCCTGTTAGGGATCCCGAAGCGGCAAACAATTGACCTGAAGAACTTGACTGCTGACTGTGCTGTTACCTTCCTCACTAGTTCCACTTCCGGCCACTTTGTGAACTTGTCGATTGCAACGTACAAGTACTCAAAGCCCCCGACTGCTCGGGGAAAGGGGCCGAGGATGTCGAGCCCCCAGACCGAAAATGGCTAGGATAAAGGGATCGTTTGGAGAGCTTGAGTTGGTTGGTGTATTTGCTTGGAATGGAACTGGCACGCTTCACACTTGGTTACTTGTGCAGTTGCATCCTGGAGGGCTGTCGGCCAAAAGAAACCTTCCCGGAATACTTTGCCGGCGAGTGCTCTTGCGCCAATGTGGTGACCACATATGCCTCCATGTATCTCTGCCAACAGCTTTTGTCCGTCTTCCCGGTGAATACACTTCAATTTCACACCGTTGAGTCTTCTTCTGTACAGTGTCTTGTCGACAAACTGGTACATACTTGACTGCCGGGCTACTCTTTCCGCTTCTTCTTGCTCTTCGGGAAGTTCTCCTGTCTGAAGGAAACGGACAATCCGCTGTGCCCATGCTGGAGCTTGTGGCTCGACAACAAGGACTAAAGGCAAATCTGCGGCTGCGGGAACATCCACTTCTACGGTGAGAATATGTGGCTCTGCCGGAGCTTGACGTTCCCCGGCAAGCTTGCCGGAGCAAAACTTGCCGGGAGCTTCTGCTTCAACGGAACAAACCCTCTGGCCTGCCGGAGCAGACTGCTCCTCAGCGCTCTTGGCGTTGATCTTGGGGACCTTCTTGGCGACGGCTTCGGGAAGCTCTGCCGGCAAATAGTCACCAGAAATCAACTTCCTCTTCTTGCTCTGTCCTGTTGATGGCGTTACAGACGGTTGAGTCAGCTTGAGCACAAAGATCCCTGGTTCCACAGGTAACTTAAGTGCGGCGCACTTTGATAGGCCATCGGCAATGGCGTTCTGAGCTCTTGGAACATGCTCCATCTGTAGGCCGTCAAAGTGTTCTTCTAGCTTTATCACTTTGTCGACGTAGGCTTCCATCAACGGACTCTGATAGCTCTTGTTCACTTGGCGGACGACAAGCTGCGAGTCACCCCTGACGATGAGCTTCTTGATCCCAAGGTCTGCCGCGATCCTGAGACCGGCAAGCAAGCCTTCATACTCTGCAGTATTGTTTGTTGCTTGCTCCTTGGGAAAGTGCATCTGGACTACGTACTTGAGGTGCTCTCCGGTGGGTGCGACAAGAAGCACGCCAGCGCCGGCGCCTTGCAGCGAAAAGGCACCATCAAAGTACATCAGCCACTCTTTGCTTGCTTCGTCGACGGGGATGCTCATTTTTGGAATTTCTTCATCTGGTGTTGGCGTCCATTCTGCTATGAATTCTGCCAATGCTCTTCTTTGCATAGTTGAAGTACTCTCGAACTTGATGCCAAAGCTTGACAGTTCCAGTGCCCACTCAACAATCTTGCCTGTCGCTTCTGGATTCTGTAGTATCCTCTTCAGCGGAAACCGAGTGACAACTGTGATCTCATGTGCTTGGAAGTAATGGCGCAGCTTTCTCGAGGCAATGAGAAGGCCGAAAAGCAATTTCTGCACGCCAGAGTACCTTGACCTAGCCACCTGCAGAAGGGAACTGACAAAGTAAACTGGGTGTTGTACCATTCTCTTCTGTATCTCCTCGCGCGACTGCGCAGATTCATCCTTCTCGGGACCAGAGCTTATCCGGGAAGCCCCCTGCTTGTTGCTGGATGTGCCTGCCGTGGTTGCCGGCTCATCGTCTACCTCCCTCTCTGCCACTAACGCAACACTAACCGCTTGATTGGTTGCCGCGATATACAGCAGCAACTTCTCTTGTGGCTTAGGTGTGACAAGTGTTGGAGCGGAGGACAGGTATCTCTTCAAGTCTTGCAGCGCAGCCTCCGCTTCCGGAGTCCATTTCATTGGACCTGCCTTTTTTAATAATTTGAAAAACGGCAGGGCGCGCTCAGCAGACCTAGAGATAAACCTGCTAAGAGCAGCCATGCAACCGGCAAGTCTTTGTACATCCTTGACGCGCTTTGGTGCTTCAATCTGCTCAATGGCCTTGATCTTGTCGGGATTGGCTTCGATTCCCCGCTAAGACACGAAGAACCCGAGAAGCTTGCCGGAGGGGGCTCCAAACACACACTTCTCGGGGTTGAGCTTGAGGCTGATCTTGCACAAATTTGCAAAGGTCTCATCTAAATCTTGAATCAGAGTTGCCTTGTCCTTGCTCTTGACCACTATGTCATCCATGTAGGCTTCCACATTTCTGTGTATTTGTGGCTCAAGAGCGACATGGACTACCCTTTTAAATGTTGAACCAGCATTTTTTAAACCGAAAGGCATCCGTATGAAACAGTACGTGCCACATGGAGTAATAAATGCGGTCTTCTCCTCATCCTTTTCTGCCATGAAGATCTGATGGTATCCTGAGTATGCGTCAAGAAATGAAAGAAAGTCACATCCGGCCGTGGAGTCAACAATCTGGTCAATGCGCGGCAAAGGAAATGGGTCTTTGGGACAAGCTTTGTTAACATCGGTAAAGTCGATACAAAGTCTCGATTTCCCGTTCGCCTTGCGCATGACTACAGGATTGGCCAACCACGTAGGATGGAGCACTCCTCTGACAAGGCCTGCTGCTTCCAACTTCTTGATTTCTTCTGTGATGAATTCTTGGCGCTCCACTGCTTGCTTCCTGACCTTCTGCTTGATGGGCCGCGCATGAGGACAAACGGCAAGATGGTGCTCAATTACTTTCCTGGGAACACCGAGGATGTTAGACGGTTGCCACACAAACACGTCGATGTCCGCCCGCAGGAAAGCAATGAGCGCGCTTTCCTATTTAGGGTCGAGAGTGGCACCGATGGTGAAGGTACCACCAGTGCCGTCATCCTTGGCGGACACCTTCTTGGTCTCTGGCAGAGCTGCCATTGTCTTCTTACACTTGCCGGTGGAGCTCGATGGTGCGTCCTCGACGGCTGCGCAGCACTCCGAAGAGGTGCGCTTGCCGGAGTGGGCATCAGAACTCTTGCCGGACTTGGTCTTCTTCTTCCCCCCGGGAGCTTCAACGGCAGGTGACTTGCGATCTGTTGCAGCTGCTGCTTCCTGGTAGATCTTGTCAGCGCAGATAAGAGCATCCTTCTTGTCGCCAGGGACAGAGATGACGCTTATCGGGCCTGGCATCTTTAGCATGTTGTATGCGTAGTGAGAGGCTGCCATGAACTTGGCGAGTGCTGGGCGGCCGAGTATCCCATTGTAAGGCAATGGAAAATTGGCAACGCCAAAAGTGACCCTCTCAGTCCTGAAGTTCACCTCGCTGCCAAATGTTACTGGCAACGTGACCTTCCCCTTCGGCTTGCTCCTTCCCGGGTTGATTCCTTGGAATGTGCCGGTCTCTTAAAGCTTGCTGTCAGGGATCTGGAGTTTCTGGAGTACAGCGGAGGAGATCAGGTTCAAGCCAGCCCCGCCATCAACTAGCATCTTAGTGACCTTGAGGTTGCGGATAGTTGGTGAAACCAACATCGGCAAGCACCCGACCGCAGTTGTGCGATTAGGGTGGTCCTCAATATCAAAGATGATAGGCGTGATGGACCATTTCAGAAGCTTGCATGACTCGACAGGTGGTTCCGCCGCATTGACTTCCCGCACCCACTGCTTGAGTTGGCGGTGTGAAGTATGCAGAGAAGCACCGCCGTCAACGCACAAAACCTATGTGGCTTTCTGGAACTCCTGCTCACTGGTCTCGACATCATCCATGTCTTCGTCGTCGTCGTCATCTTCATCCTTGTCGCGGCTGCAGGGAGGTCTGTCTCCTTGCCGCTGCTTGGCCTTGCCGCGGCGTCCTCCCCAACCGGCGTGCTTCTTGCCGGATTCTCCAGCGCCTCCTCGGGCCCTCTCCTTGTCGCATCGCTCGTATTCAGCTTTTTGCTGCTGGACAAGCTGCTCGACCTTCTTGCATCTCTGGAGGTCATGGCCCTTGGTGCGGTGGATCTTGCAGTACTGCTTGTCGGTGTCGTCCTACTTGTCGGCGACCGCCACAGCCTGACAGTTAGTGCATGCGGCAATCTCCTTGCCAGAGCTACCAACTTTGGCTTTCTTGGCGCCACCTTCACTGCTGGACTGCTCAACGACTAGCACATATTTGCCTTTCTTCTTCCTGTTGTTCCGCCGCCGATTTCTCTTTGCCGGGGCAGCATCCTCGCTGTCAGATCCTCCTGCTCCTGTATTCTCTCCGGGGAGTTTCCTCCCTTCCTCAGCACATGCACACTTGTCGGTCAGGGCATACAGCTCACTGACGTCTCTGATCCTGCACATCGCCATCTCCTCCCGCATCCTGCGGTTACACACGTTCTGATGGAATGCGCTGATGACCGCGGCAGGGTGGACATCTGGGATATTGTGCTGTACACGGCTGAATCTCTGAATGTACTTGCGCAGGGGCTCTCCTTCCTTCTGGGCGAGCAGATGAAGGTCACTCTCTTGGCCATGGGGTTTGTGGCCGCCTGTAAAGGCGCCGACAAACTGATGGCATAGGTCTGCCCAGGAGGATATGGAGTTGTCCGGCAAGTGCATGAGCCAGGACCTGACGTTGGGCTTGAGCACCAGCGGGAAGTAGTTGGCAAGGATCTTGTCGTCGCGCCCCCCGGCAGCCTGCACCGCAATGGTGTAGATGCTGAGGAACTCCGACGGATGCGACTTGCCGTCGTACTTCTCTGGTACGTCTGACTTGAAATTCTTCGTGCTGGGCCACTGGACTTGCCGCAGCTCACGGGTAAACGCAGGGCAACCTACCACGTACGGCAAGTCGCCTGGTTCCCCTGGCGCATGCATGTCGACAGAGGGCCCAGCGCGCTGGTCCGATTGACGTCACACTTCTCTTTGGCGCTCGATGCGAGTATGAGCGTCTTCTTGCTGTCATTCGTGGAGAACTTGGCACTGATCGCGACGAGCTCGTGGATCTGACGACGCGGTGGAGTCGCTGTCGAGGTGGATCCGGCGAGTCGGCGATCTTGGCCTTCGGGGCGGAGAGTGCACAGTGGTTGCACCCCCACCGGTCTTGTCGCCACCGGCTCGTGTCTGGCTGACTTGCCGCAACTGCGACGTGCTCGTCTTCCGTTGAGTGTCGCTGTTGGCGAAGCCGATGAGATTCTGAATGGTGGCCCTCCAGTCGTCGATCTTGTCTGCCGTTGGAGGGTAGTCCAGGAGCAGTTGAGCTCGTGCCAAAGCTTCTGCTGGAGTAGCGGGTGGTGGTGGCGAACGGTGCGAGGAGAGGGATATGCTCGGACTTCTAACTATGTTAGAAGGAGCAGTATCCCGTCCAGGCGACCATGCCTCGCTCGTGCCAGCATGTTGGCGTGCATGCTGGTCTTGAGCACTCCGAGATCCACCAGCTCGATCTTGGTCCAACAAACGCATGGTACCGTGAGTACCATGACGCTGCCAGTCCCGCGCCTCCTGAGATGGGCGCGGTGCATGTACGGACGCCGAGGTCTTGGAGTGCGCCCAGTCGTTGTGGGAGCCGGCTACGCCGCCGATGGGCAGCGCAACCTTGTCCTTGGACCTGGCAGCACAGTGAGCTCCCTCGTCGATGCCCGTTCTTCCGCCGGCGTCTGCCCCATCAGCCGCTTGCTCTGGCGGTGGTGGGTTCGGCGCGGACGGAGCAGCCGCCTCCGAAGCCTTCTTCTTCAGCGACATGTCGATGAAGATGATGAAGATCTAGCTCGTGTGAACGCCGGATCTGGTTCGCACAACCTCGACGCCCCCTACCTGGCGCGCCAAAGATGTCGGGGGACTAATCCACGAACACCTATGGGACCGGCGGACCGGGTCCCTTTCGGTTCGGCGGGGGCGAGGGTTGCACGAAGAGCGGATCGAGGCAAAGCACACGAGCAGTTTACCCAGGTTCGGGCCGCACGGATGCTTAAAACCCTACTCCTGCTTTGTGGTTTGTATTGAGTTCTTGCTAGGGAGCGCGGAGTGCTACAGTACACACCAGCAACTAATGAGACCGAGCCTGAATGTTTTTCTCCCCTCCTCCTTTCTGCGTTGCGCATGGGCCTCCTTTTATATGCTCAAGGGGTCACCGACAGGTGGCAACGTAGACAAGGGTAAAAATGGAAAGGTGCTGCGGTTGGTACAGCTACCTGCTACAGTGTATCATATCTAACCCTGACGGCAGGGGACAAGGGCATTAAATGCCCGTCTACGTCGCCTAAGTAGTGCAAAAGGGACCGTCAGGGACGCCACCGCTCGCCACGATGGCAATCTTGTCAACGCCGCTTGCCACCGCGCGCCGCTGGCTGCATAGCCTCCCGCCACGTACGCCTGGAAGGGTCCCAGGGCGACACGTTGGTGGAAGTGCTGGAGCGCGGGCAAGCAGTGGTGGCTTGCCGCGGCAAGCGCCTTGCCGCGGTCGTTGTCTTGTCGCGTCCGGGAGCTTGTCGCTCTCCGGGCCTTGCTGGGACACGTGGCGCATCGCGGCAAGTTCCTTGAGATGCCTTGGTTGGCCTTCCCGGCAAGCTCCTCTTTCCGGGGTCTTGTCTCCTTAAGCGCTTTGCCTTGGTTGGCCTTCCCGGCAAGCTCCTCTTGCCGAGGTCTTGTCTCCTTAAGCGCTTTGCCTTGGTTGGCCTTCCCGGCAAGCTCCTCTTGCCGGGGTCTTGTCTCCTTAAGCGCTTTGCCTTGGTTGGCCTTCCCGGCAAGCTCCTCTTGCCGGGGTCTTGTCTCCTTGGCTTGGATACTTTGTCCTTGAATGGCTCCAAAGGAACCACGAAGGATCTTGGCGGTCACCCGGCAAGCCTTGCCGCGGGATGCTACGACTGCCCGTGCACAAGTTCGGGATACTAGGGTACCCCTACTCTAGTACACCGAGAGCTACCCTTTGTATTACAGTATGAAGACTCCGGGGGCCCCGAGAAGAGCTCAGGGACTGCCCTCTTTTATCTATATGATAAGAATTATGCCTATGAGTATGTCATTTTTTGTTATACCGCCTGGCACCGGGATCGACTAGTCGGCCCAAGGACTTGCCGTCTTGTACTATGAAATGCTTCCTGCAGCCAGACAAGTAATGTGTGGCACTTAAGCCGTCTCCTACCAGAAGCGGTAGCTCGCAGAGCGACTGGATGGCGGGTAGGAGTAAGGTAGAAAGGGTGCCCACATTAAAAATGGTTAAGGACACAAGCATGTGCATAGTTTAAGCCGGCTTCCCGCCTCTTACGACCGACTGTTGAGCAGCCGGCTCGCCACGTTCTACTTAACTTGCTAAAGAACTCTAAACAGCTAAGTACTTGCCTTCCCAAAGTAGCTAAGTACTTGACCCAGCAACAGTCCGCGGAGCGGCTGTCTGGTTGGCAAGACAGCGACCAAGGGAAGGCGGCAAAGGAAAAAGCCAAAGAGTAATAAGCAAGAAAAGGTAGAACTCGGAAAAATATTTACATAGCAAAGGCCCTTGGCCAATCTTCAACGG
Source organism: Triticum aestivum (assembly GCF_018294505.1). Lineage (NCBI taxonomy): Eukaryota > Viridiplantae > Streptophyta > Magnoliopsida > Poales > Poaceae > Triticum > Triticum aestivum. The sequence continues at coordinate 670,506,591 of NC_057800.1, forward strand.
AAGTTCAAGATACACCCCGTGGGTGGAATTGTGCAAAATTAACAAGTTCATCGAGATTGTTAAGATAAAATGCAATTGTGGTCCTAATTCTTTTCCAAAAGTGTCGATTGGGTCCTAATTCTTTCAAAATGCACATCTGGATCCTAATTCTTTCTAAGTTGTTCACCAGAGGTCCTAATTTCGTCTGACTGCCGCTGACCAACTCGCGTGGCGCTTCGACTGCCGCCACGTCGAGTCGAGGGCCCACGCGGGAGATTTCCCGCGGTTGGAGGTTGGGAATTTAAGCAGTTTGGCCCCTGGAGTTTATGCTTTCATCATTCCCCAGTCCCTAGGTCTTCTCCTCGCTCTCTCCCTCTCTTTGGCACCGCGCCGTCGCCGCCATGTGCGCCGCCGCTAGCTCGTCTGCCGTGAAGCACCGCGGGAAGAAGGCTGCCCAAGCGCCTCCTCCACCTCCGGCATTAGCCCTTTTCTCGCCGCCCATCTCATCGTCGGCTCAAGCAAGCTCAGCTCAGCCGCCGCTGGTATGCCAGGTCGCGATGTCGTGATCAAGGCTAGGGGGTGAGGGCTGGAGAGGCAGTAAGAGCTCCTGAGTTGCGATGCTCAGGAGCCCCCCTTTTAACGTGCAAGCGGATTGCACCAAGAGGGGTTGACCCGTGGCGGGTGGCAACCGAGCAGGCGGTACTCATAGGCAAATTAAGGATGGAAGACAAATCAACTCGGGTAAATGCAGAAAGGTACATGCTACTAGGTCAGGCCCGAGCGGCTTGGGGATGATGCAGCCCGAGGAGCGCCCCCAGCAAGGTAAGCTAAAGACATAAGCAAAAGGGATACATGCCACAGGGATGGACCCATGCGGCCTGGGAATAATGCAGCCCGGGGGGCGCTCCCATCTTAAACAAACTTGGAAAATGTCACCTGGTTCTATTAACGAAGGAGGGTTGGGGCAGCTGAAGGTACGCGGCGAAGGAATGGCTCCTCATGAGCCACGGGGCCCTGAGCCTCGGGAGGCTCTGGGGGCTCGGGTGGTTCCTTGAAGACCGTCCCCATCTCTTCTAGGACGGCGTGGTACCTGGCCTCCTTAGGTGCCACGACACGCCGCATGTTGCGCTGATAGGATGACGCCACGCTCGGCAAGCCGAAGGGCATGAGAACGTAGCTGTGTTGTGGGGCCTTGCAATGGCCTACACGCGAAGGCCAGAAACGCTCCTGAGATGCGGCCTAGTTGAGCCCGGGGACATCGATGCAGACGCGCAGCCCAGTGTCCTCGCCTGGATGGGGAGCTGCGCCTGGTGAGCGATGGTCGCCGCGCATAGCCCTCTCGTCCTGCATTTCCTGAGTGGTCTTGGTGATGAACTCCTGAGTGGTGGGCCCTCCTTGCCCTGTGTTCTCCTGAGGGAAACGTGCCACGAAGCACGCCTCCAAGTGGTGCGCAAGCACCTCCCTCATGAGGTTGGCAAGGTCCGAGACTCTCCAGAAGAGAGCCCCAGAGCCCTGCCCGAGGAGGGCACCGGGCGCGCCTTCCTATGCGATGGAAGGGGCGCCTCCAGAGCGGGCGCTGATCCTGACGAGGCTCCAGCTGCGTCGCCGCCCTCCTAAGATCCTGCACAGTGCAACTGCTTCTTCTTGGGGAGGGCCTTAGGAGGGCCCTCACTTTTGCTGTCAGGGTCATCGATTGCTGCAGCTTGGAAGGCACGCTTGAGGGAGCACACAACATCGTTCTCTTCACATGGGACCGTGATGATCCCGCCGCTTCCCGGCATCTTGAGGATGTTCTATCCGGGGTGGGTGACCGCCATGAACTTGGCCAGGGCTGGATACCCGAGGATGGTGTTGTACGGCAGGCGGATGTGCGCGACGTCGAAGTCGATGAGCTCGGTGCGGTAGTTCTTGCGCTCCTCGAAGGTGACAGGCAGGCAGACCTGCCCTATCGGTGTGGTGGAACCGTCGGTCACTCCTGAGAAAGGCTTGGTAGGCTGAAGCTGCTCATACGGGACCAGGAGGTTGCCGAACGTGTCGACTGATAGGACGTTGAGCCCTGCGCCACCATCGATGAGGGTCTTGGTAACTTGCACATTGCTGATGACTGGTGAACAAAGCATCAGGAGAAAGCCAGCGGTGGCTGCGCACTTGAGCTGATCTGCTGAGTTGAAAGAGATGGCGCACTGGGACCACCTGGAGCCTCGTCAAGAAGAAGCAGTTGCGGCAACGGGGGAAGACCGACATTGCCCTCAGGGTGATCCTCACGAGGCTGGTCCCTCCAAGCACCCTCGCGAGGATGGTCCTACCAGCGATCCTCAAGAGGCCTGTCGGGCCACTCCTGGCGTGGGCCACGGTCGTCCCAGGGTCCGCCTCCATGTCCTCCTCCACGGCCGTAGCCCCGTTCGCTACGCTCGGGGCATCGACCGAAATGCTCTTCATGAATGGCTCTGAGCACTTAAGGAAGCCAGGTTGAACAACTCCTGAGATGTGCACAGTTTCTCATGGATAGCGAGCTCCTCCATCTTGACGTTGCGGAAGCCGTCAGAAAACGCGGAGATGATGGCCTCGTCCGTGACCTTGGGGATCTTGAGGCGAGTGTTGTTGAAGCGCTAGATGTACTTCTGGAGAGTCTCCCTGGTTGTTGCTTGATGTGGCGCAGGTCACCCGCGGCCGGCGGGCGGTCGTGGGTGCCCTGGAAGTTGGCGATGAAGCGGTCGCGCATCTCATCCCAGGAGGAGATCGAGCCGTGCTGCAGGTTCAGGAGCCAGGAGCGGGCACCATCCTTGAGAGCCATGGGAAACCAGTTCGCCATGACCTTCTCGTCGCCGTTGGCCGCTTCGATGCTCAGCTCGTAGAGCTGCAGGAACTCCACGGGGTCGGCGGTGCCGTCGTAGTGGGGAGGCAGATCCGGCTTGAACTTGCCTGGCCAGGGGACGCTACGCAGCTCGGGGGTGAAGGCGAGCCAGCCATGGTTGCCGAGGCCCACCTCGGAGGTGGAGCTTGGTATTGGTGAGGCCCGCGTGCCGCTACTGCAGGTAGCGTGCGGTCTTGGTGAGGTGGCGCGGGGAGCACAGGCGCAGCTTCCCGCGGCCGAGGAATCTCTTGGCAGCTTGTCTCGTCGCACGCGGGCATCGGGTGTGGTGGATCACGCCGTGGGGCCGTGCGCCTTGGTGCCAAGGCACCGTCTTGTGGCAAAGGCGGCCTCTATGGTGACAACCTCTTCGACGCACTGGTGACCCTGCGACTGCCCGCCGTCGCACCGGAGAATGTCCACCTCGAGGTCGCGCTCACCGTGCAGCCCCTGGCGCAGCATGGCACCATCGACATAATATCACGGCCCTAGCTTAGACCTTGTCTGTCTTTTCATAAGCATCCATGCATCATGTTTAAATTTTATGAAACATTGAAATGGGGGATGATCAAACCCTAGCATCAATTAAATTCAAATAGGTTCAACTAAAAAAATATGTATATTCAGGATCCCAAATGGCCTTCAAAAATGATGATAATTTTAGAAAATGCTGGAAAGAGTAACCAGAGATGATGCACATTTTTCCATCGCATTTTGGATTTTGAATTAATTCAAACATATTTGAATTGGAGCTATTTAAATGCTATATATATATTTTAGATGGTCCAAAAATGTTGGAAATTGTTAGGGGTCACTGGAATAATTCAGACGGCACCCATAATTATTTCCAGGATTTTATGAAATGGTTTAGTATTTATTTTAAACCAGAACATAAAACCAGGAAATAGAAAAAGGAAACAGAAAGGGGAAATCCCTTACCTGGGCTTTCTTACCTAGTGCTTCTGTAGCCCAACAATTTGCATAGCCGGCCTAGCCCATCTCCACCTCCCCTCCCGTCTTCCTCCTTTTGCCAGGAGGACGAAGGGCGCGTGCCCGGCGCGCGCGACGACACGCCGGCCACCTCCTGCTTACCTGCTCGCCGCTGGAGGCACCCGACGGAGCCAAGCACCCCCCTTGACCCTCCGCACCTCCTCCCTCCTCGCAGCTCTCTCCCCTCCCCTCTCTTCTCTCTTCCCGACATGCTCGTCGCTGCCGCTCGCCGTTGCCGCGGCCACAGCCACCGCCTCACCTCCCCGACGCATCCCAAAGCTCCGCCTCGACCTACTCTTCCTCCTAACTGCGCCAAGCGACGCCGGGAGCCCTGCAGTGATGCCGACGCCATCGTATTCAACCTTTGGCTCCGAGATCGCAAGAGATGCTCCGACGCCGTCCGGCCTCCCACGAGCCCACTGACCTCCTCATTGTCCTCACCATGAGCTCCTTCTTGTTTCCCCTTTTTCATTTCGCTCATTCCCGTGCCATATCACCCTAACCCGCGTGCCCGAGCACCGCTGACCGCCATGGCCACCGGGAACCTAGCTGCTGTGCTCCGCTGCTCGAACCATCGAGTCTTGCATGCTCCCGGAGCCATGTGGAGTCTGCCCAGCACCTAATCCCGCTCGCTAACGCACTGCAGCAACCGCGCCCGTGTGTCCCGAGCTCCGGCCACCGCCCGGCTCGTCGCCGCCGTTGTTGCACACCACCCCAACGCCCGCAGCTGCCACCGTCCGACGCGACTCATTGCGTTGTTTCCACAGAACCCATCCACACGACCTCTCATCGCCAGAAACAGCCGGACGAGGACCTCCGCCGTGTCCTGCTTAGGGCCAGCGGCTAATTGTCGGTTAGCTGGCGTGGCCGTCATTAGATTAGGGCCTAACTAACCCTATTATTTTAACACTAGACACTGACCGTGGGACCCGCTTTGTTAGTTTATTGGATAACCAAAATAATTAGGTTAGTTAATAAAATTAGTAGACCCACGCGTTAGCATTGACCGTGCTGACGTGGCCTTTGACTAGGCCCACGTGTCTGTGAACCTAGCCATCACTGTGAGACTAATCAATGGGACCCACTGGTCAGGTTTGACCTGGACCTAGAATGTTGATCTGCTGATGTTATGCCGACGCAATAAGCTATTTTTTGGATTTAATTTAATTCAGGAAATTTCAGAAAATGTCATAAACTTCTAAAAATCATATAAAATCAACCGTAACTCCAAATGAAATAATTTATAGATGAAAAATTATCAGAAAAATCCAATCGATCCATCTGTACCATTTTCATGCATGTTTAAACAACTTAACCTTGCTGTTTAGATCAAAACATGATAATGCACATTATAAATTCATAAGTTGAGTTTGAATTTGAACCCTTGGTTCAAATTAGCTCAAACCCTTCTGGTTTTAGTTGCATTAGCTCAAATCACATCATATTGCCATGTCATGTTCATGCATCATATTATTGCACTGCATTGATTGTGTTCCTTCTTTTTTACCGGTATTTGTCCCCTCTCAATAGACGTGGTTCCGGCAAGCAAAACCCCCTTGTTCATTCTGATACAATCCCACTCTCTCGCTCCTTCTCTCTTTTACTGTATTAGGACAACATCGATTCAACTGTTACATGTTGCGGTAGCTGAACCCCTTTTCCTCTGCAAGACCTGCCATTGCCACAATAAATAGATGAAACCCACTAGCATGAGTAGGGGTTGTTTGAGCCCTGATGTGCCTACTCATTCATGCTTGTTTGTCATGCCTTCTACTACATAGAGTTGAGTCAGGTTTGATTCATTGTGAATGAATTGGAATGGTGATGAATATGTCCTACTGTGTGTGAACACGATTTGGTAAAGGGAGCGGTGAGAGGCCATGTAGGAGTACATGGTGGGTTGTCTCATTGAAACCGTCCTCAGGAACTGAGTTCTGTGTTTGTGATTCATGAACAGCTACTACCACGCGTTGGGCCCAAAACCAATGGACCCTCTCAACTTGTTAACCACCTTGATCTCTGTCCAGGAGGTGCAACTAGGTTCTGGTGTTTGTAGGATATGTGTTGGAGGCCGTGCGTAGCGCTGACCCTAGGGGTGGGCTATGATGCGGTAGATACACCATGGCACGGTGTACCGGGCGCCCGTTTGGTGTTCCGGGAACCTTGCACACATCATTTGGGGCTGTGAGCGAAACCCTGGCCGGATCTCCTCGCGGATGGAACCTGAATAGGCAATAAACCTGGACTAGAGACTTGTGTGGTTAGTCAGGTCGTGGCCGACTCCCTCACCAGGCTTCCGCTTGAAGGTTGCCGAGATATAGGACGTGTACATGGTGGTAAGTGGAGAGAGCGTGTGTGAATAAGTACACCCCTGCAGGGTTATAAATGATCTATTCGAATAGCCGTGTCCGTGGTAAAGGACTTCTGGGTTGCCTATACAGTTCATAGACAAGTGAAAGTGGATACTCTAAAACTCGCAAGACAAGCGTGAGTGCTATGGATGGCCTTCTCGTAGGGAGATGGGAGCGGATCCATAGTGGTGTATTGGTATGGTGAATATGTGGACTCGTGTGTGCCACCTCAAAAGAGTTACTTGCAGTCATAGTTTAGGATAGCCACTGAGTTAAAGCTGGCTTGCTACAGTCTAACTCCACCCCCCTTTGTTGATACTGATGCATATGTCGCTAGTTATAATGTAAGTCTTGCTGGGTACATGTGTACTCACGTTTGCCTATTTTATGTTTTGTAGAGAGACGTCAGTCTCGCTAGTAGTTCTGTGTGGACGTTGATGTTTAGCTTGATACCTCAGCTATGATCTTGTGCCCTCGGCAGGATCTGGTAGATAGTCAGGCTTCTCATCCTTTTTCATTTGTAGATGTCTGTATTCAGACATGTCAAGCCTCCGCATGTGCTTTGACTTGTATGCTCTGAATGTTGGGTCATGAGACCCATGTTTGTAATATCTCGCTCCTCGGATCCTAATGAATAAATACTTTGAGTCGTAGAGTTTTGTTGTGATGCCATGTTGTATTTACACATATCGAGCATATTGTGTGTATGATTGAAATGCTTGGTAAGTGTGGGATTCGACAACCTAGTTGTTTATCCTTGCTAGCCTCTCTTGTGGAGAAATGTAGTCTTGTGCTTCCATGAGCCATAGTAGTCCGCTACAGCCCGGTTCACCGGAGTCCTACTAGCCCAGCACTACTGCTCCGGAACACTTGATTGGCCGGCATGTGATTCACTTCGTTCCTGTGTCTGTCCCTTCAGGGAAATGTCACGCGGTGACATCCGGAGTCTTGCCTAGCCTGCTACATCCCGGTTCACCGGAGTCCTGTTAGCCCAGTGCTACAGCCCGGATTCGCACGCTGCTGACTGACATGCTCGATGTTTGTTCATGTATGTATGTCCCCGTAAGTTAGTGCCACTTTGGGTTCACGACTAGTCATGTCGGCCCGGGTTACCTGTCATATGGATGCTAGTGACACTATCATATACATGAGCCAAAAGGCGCAAACGGTCCCAGACCATGGTAAGGCGACACCTGTGGGAATACCGTGCGTGAGGCCGCAAAGTGATATGAGGTGTTACCGACTAGATCAATGTGACTTGGAATCGGAGTCCTGACACATAATCACCCATGTCTACGCGCAAATCGTCCACAAGGACTACTACATGCAAGAGGAGGACGATAGGATGTTGGCCTTCTTGGACCGCAAAGCAACCTTGGACGGCATTGTTCAGAAGCACGTTGAGCTTACCGCCAACACCGTTGCTCTTCACAGGTCGGTTGGTGACCCGGTGCACTAGGGCGTGAGGATGTCTTTGATGGATCCGTATGTATCTTTATCTTTTTGTCAAATACATGTAGTAGTATATGGTATTACTAGCAATTATCTTACCTTTCACATCAACTTCATAATTTTCCTACGTACTCCATGCATGAACCGCGCCAGAACCAAACTTCTCATTACTCTAGGGAAAATTGTTATTTCTATCTATCGGTCGTGCCATGGAGCAGAACCAAATTTTATAAGTTACAAGTTCAAAAGGAAAAGCCTACCATGTTTGCGTCGCACCCCCACACGGTTGGTCCGGCATGCCTCTCAAGGGGGAATGCGTGTTGTGTTGCATTTTCACTTACAAGTGGGACCGTAGTTGAGCAAACCGACTATCGGCAAACCCCCACCCCACCCACCGCGCGATGGCTGAGAAAACAGAAGGGAGAAGAGATGGTTGTAGCATGGACTCCAAGAAAATTGGTGTCGGATAGGACTCATGTGGGTGGCGTGTGTCATACTGCTAGACAGGAATGCTAGTTATGGCCCATGCCACCCCACTATATCGAGGTGCTAGTTATGTAGAACAAATTTCCTGGAGTCCGTGCTCAGCCCTCCTCTATCTCTCTTCTCAGCCAGCCAGTAGACGTGCGGAGCCCATTGTCTTTTTGCTCATATGCGGTCCCACATGTCAGTGAAAATGCAAGAGGACCCACCGAACCTGCACATCTTTCACCTCGATGTGCTGGTGATGAAAAACAAATCCATTAAAGATCTTCGGTGGCCGCTTTTGGAGTTACTCAAGAGTAGTAAGATTCTATTTATAGTTTAACCCAAGATGCACATCACGTGGCTTCAACTAGCACTCTATTTCTTGCATGACACGACCTGGATGCTGGATATCCCAGTGTCGGCAATAGGAGGAAGAACTCGACCAAATCTTCGGTTGTGCTCTCGGATTTGACTAGTTGTGGTAACTTAAAATTTTATTGTGTAGAATGGATGCAAGTTTTGGTATTGGGAAAAGGAGTACAACGATATATTGATAGAGCGCAATTTAGTAGATGTTCTATCACTTTTAGCTAGCATAGAGGGTAGAGATGAGACTAGTGCACTTGTTGATAGAATAGAGGCTCGACACGTCTACTTCTTTAAATTCGAAGAAGAAAGAAGCACGTAAGATCGAGCATCCGAAGATCAACAATGAATGCATAGAGAATGCAGTAATCCAACTTACAGGAGCAGTTATGGAAGTTGGATATCTTTTAAAATGTATTCTTGTGGTTCTTATTTTCTTTGGTCTTGCTTTTCTAGTAAAAAAATTGGTGATGTATTTCCATGTACCAAAAAATCAATGATGGAAAAGATATGTGTTTGCAAAGAAAAATGTACGCGACCAGGATGCGTCCGCGCTTTCGGTGCACGGCCACCGCATCCGAGAAATGGCCTGGACATGACCCCATTGCCCAACCCAAATGGACAGAATCTGGGCAAAATGGAGGTCCGTTTGGGGTCGTGCGTTGGAGTTGGCCTTACAAGTGGGACCGCAGTTGAGGAAACCGACTATCGGCAAACCCCCACCTCGCCCGCCGCATGATGGTTGAGTTAGAGAAACGACGAGGTTGAAGAGATTGTTGTAGCATGGACTCCAAGAAATATGGTGTCACATGGAAGCCGTGCTGGTGGTTTGTGCCGTACTCCTGGACGTGAATGCTTGTTCTAGCCCATGCCACCCTACTACTCCTACTACTTATAATAGTAGTATCGAGGATTCGAGGTGCTGGTTACGTACAGCGAACACATTAACATATGGCCCACCTAACACTGTGGCCAAATTTCCTAGAGTCTGTGCTAGGTTAAAAAGTGTTCTTTGTGAGGATGGGTGGCTGGTCTCAAGATTAAAACTTGTTGTATTACGTACGTAGACGTAGAGATAGTGCAGTATGTGAAGCTAGTACAAATAGTGTACTATTGTTTATTGGCCTCATCCGATAACCTGTTGTGTTGGGAACATAGTAATTTCAAAAATTTCCTACGCACACGCAAGATCATGGTGATGCATAACAACGAGAGGGGAGAGTGTGTCCACGTACCCTCATAGACCAAAAGCAGAAGCGTTATGACAACGCGGTTGATGTAGTCGTACGTCTTCATGATCCGACCGATCCAAGTACCGAACGTACGGCACCTCCGAGTTCAGCACACGTTCAGCTCGATGATGTCCCACGAACTCCGACCCAGCAGAGCTTTGCAGGAGAGTTCCGTCAGCACGACGGCGTGATGACGGTGTTGATGATGCTACCGACGCAGGGCTTCGCCTAAGCACCACTACGATATTACAGAGGTGGAATATGGTGGAGGGGCCACCGCACACGGCTGGGAGAGATCAATAGATCAACTTGTGTCTCTAGAGGTGCCCCCACCCCCATATATAAAGGAGCAAGGGGGATGCCAGCCGGCCCTTAGGGCCCACCAAGGAGGGGGGAGTCCTCCTCCTAGTAGGAGTAGGACTCCCCTTTACTAGTCCAACTAAGAAGAGAGAAGGGGGAAGGAAAGAGAGGGAGAGGGAGAGGGGAAGAGGGGCCGTGCCCCCCTCCCCTTGTCCAATTCGGACTCCTCATGGGAACGGGCGCGCCACCTCCTGGGCTTCTGCCCTCTCCCACCCCTCAGGCCCACTAAGGCCCAATACTTCCCCGGGAGGTTCCGGTAACCCCTCTGACACTCCAGTTTTCTCTGAAACCACCCGGAACACTTCCGGTGTCCGAATATAGTCGTCCAATATATCGATCTTTACGTCTCGACCATTTTGAGACTCCTCGTCATGTCCCTGATCTCATCCGGGACCCCGAACTACCTTCGGTACATCAAATCACATAAACTCATAATATTGATCGTCACAAAACTTTAAGCGTGCGGACCCTACGGGTTCGAGAACTATGTAGACATGACCAAGACACGTCTCTGGTCAATAACCAATAGCGGAACCTAGATGCTCATATTGGCTCCTACATATTCTACGAATATGTGTTCCCTTTGTCATCGGTATGTTCCTTGCCTGAGATTCGATCGTCGGTATCTCAATACCTAGTTCAATCTCGTTACCAGCAAGTCTCTTTACTCGTTCCGTAATGCATTATCCCACAACTAACTCATTAGTCACATTGCTTGCAAAGCTTATAGTGATGTGCATTACCGAGAGGGCCAGAGATACCTCTCCGACAATTGGAGTGACAACTCAACAAGTACCATTGGAGACACCTGTAGAGCACCTTTATAATCACCTAGTTACGTTGTGACGTTTGGTAGCACACAAAGTGTTCCTCCGGTATTCGGGAGTTGCAAAATCTCATAGTCATAGGAACATGTATAAGTCATGAAGAAAGCAATAGCAACATACTAAACGATCAAGTGCTAAGCTAACAGAATGGGTCAAGTCAATCACATCATTCTCTAATGATGTGATCCCGTTAATCAAATGACAACTCATGTCTATGGCTAGGAAATTTAACCATCTTTGATTCAACGAGTTAGTCAAGTAGAGGCATACTAGTGACACTCTGTTTGTCTATGTATTCACACATGTACTAAGTTTCCGGTTAATACAATTCTTGCATGAATAATAATAATTTATCGTGATATAAGGAAATATAAATAACAACTTTATTATTGCCTCTAGGGCATATTTCCTTCAGTCTCCCACTTGCACTAGAGTCAATAATCTAGATCACATCACCATGTGATTTAACATCAATAGTTCACATCACCATGTGATTAACACCCGTAGTTCACATCATCATGTGACCAACATCCAAAGGGTTTACTAGAGTCAATAATCTAGTTCGCATCGCTATGTGATTAACACCCAGAGAGTACTAAGGTGTGATCATGTTTTGCTTGTGAGAGAGATTTAGTCAACGGGTCTTCTACATTCAGATCCGTATGTATTCTGAAAATTTCTATGTCTACAATCCTCTGCATGGAGCTACTTTAGCTAATCGCTCCCACTTTCAATATGTATCCAGATTGAGACTTAGAGTCATCTGGATGAGTGTCAAAATTTGCATCGACATAACCATTTACGACGAACCTTTTGTTACCTCCATAATCGAGAAACATATCCTTATTCCACTAAGGATAATTTTGACCGTTGTCCAGTGATCTACTCCTAGATCACTATTGTACTCCCTTGCCAATATCAGTGTAGGGTTTACAATAGATCTGGTACACAGCATGGCATACTTTATAGAACCTATGGCTGAGGCATAGGGAATGACTTTCATTCTCTTTCTATCTTCTGCCATGGTCGGGCTTTGAATCTTACTCAATTTCACACCTTGTAACACAGGCAAGAACTCGTTCTTTGACTGTTCAATTTTGAACTAATTCAAAATCTTGTCAAGGTATGTACTCATTGAAAAAACTTATCAAGTGTCTTGATCTATATCTATAGATCTTGATGCTCAATATGTAAGCAGCTTCACCGAGGTCTTTCTTTGAAAAACTCCTTTATGCTTTCAAGAAAATTCTACATCATTTCCGATCAACAATATGTCATTCACATATACTTGTCGGATAGGTTGTAGTGCTCCCACTCACTTTCTTGTAAATACAGGCTTCACCGCAAATCTGTATAAAACTATATGCTTTGATCACACTATCAAAGCGTACATTCCAACTCCGAGATGCTTGCACCAGTCCATAGATGGATCACTAGAGCTTTGCACACTTTGTTAGCACCTTTAGGATCGACAAAACCATCTGGTTGCATCATATACAACTCCTCTTTAAGAGATCCATTAAGGAATGTAGTTTTGACATCCATTTGCCAGATTTCATAAAATGTGGCAATTTGCTAACATGATTCGGACAGATTTAAGCATCGCTATGAGTGAGAAAATCTCATCATAGTCAACACCTTGAACTTTGTCAAAACCTTTTTTGATAAGTCTAGCTTTGTAGATAGTAAGACTTCTATCAGCATCCGTCTTCCTCTTGAAGATCCATTTATTTTCTATGGCTTGCTGATCATCGGGCAAGTCAACCAAAGTCCACACTCTGTTCTCATACATGGATCACATTTCATGGCCTCAAGCCATTTCACGGAACCTGGGCTCATCATCGCTTCCTCATAGTTCGTAGGTTCGTCATGGTTAAGTAACATGACCTCCAGAATAGGATTACCATAAAACTCTGGTGCGGATCTTACTCTGGTTGACCTATGAGGTTCGGTAGTAACTTGATTTGAAGTTACATGATCATCATCATTAGCTTCGTCACTAATTGGTGTAGGAGTCACAGGAACAATTTCCTGTGATGGACTACTTTCCAATAAGTGAGCAGATACAATTACCTCATCAAGTTATACTTTCCTCCCACTCACTTCTTTTGAGAGAAACTCCTTCTCTAGAAAGGATCCATTCTTAGCAATGAATGTCTTGCCTTCGGATATGTGATAGAAGGTGTACCCAACTGTCTCCTTTGGGTATCCTATGAAGATACATTTCTCCGATTTGGGTTTGAGCTAATCAGGATGAAAATATTTCACATAAGCATCGCAACCCCAAACTTTAAGAAACGACAACTTTGGTTTCTTACCAAACCACAGTTCATATGGTGTCGTCTCAGTGGATTTTAGATGGTACCCTATTTAACGTGTATGCAGATGTCTCTAATTCATAACCCCAAAACGTTAGTGGTAAATCGGTAAGAGACATCATAGATTGCACCATATCTAATAAAGTACGGTTATGATGTTCGGACACACCATTACGCTGTGGTGTTCCAGGTGGCGTGAGTGTCGGTGTGGAAACGACACCTATGGGATCACAAGAATCCCTACTGCGGTTGTGGGGCACGGGGTTGACAGAAGAGCGGGTCTAACAGAGAGCACGTAGTTCGTTTATCCAGGTTCGGGCCACGAGGATGCATAAAACCCTACTCCTGCTTTGGTGGATGCATTCTGAGTTCTTAAGCTAGCTATGGAGTGTAACGAGCTCCAAAAAGCCGAAACCTTCCCCTCGTCACCTTGGGCCTCCTTTTATACAAAAAGGGGTTGCCACGGTGGCACATAGGAGGTGGAAAGGCAACAGTGTTGCGTGGTTATCCTGGTATTACAGGACAAAGCGCATTTAATGCGAGGCTTAGGTGTCCCTCCATTTTATCGAGGACGGGGGCGAGGCCCGTCCCGTCCCTGGCCAGTGATGCATGCGGTGCCATGTAGGCAGGCAGGCAGTTGAGGTGGCGCGGTGGTGGAGCCTCCACGAAGGGCTGCATGTTGCCATGCAGGTGCCTACCCAGCTGGTTCGGTTGGCAGTTGCATGCAAACGGCGGCAGAGACTTGGCTGGTGCGGGCCCGACGGTGGCCCCGCTGGCGCCCTTGGCGAGGGCCTTGCCGGGTGGCCCAGCAAGGGTCTCGTCGTGGCGCACAGGCGTCCCCGGCAAGGATCTTGTCGGGGACACGTCGTCGTCCCCGGCAAGGGCCTTGCCGAGGGTCATCGTCTTCTAATCCTCATCTATTCTTGGATATGTCTTCACAAAGATCTGCATGCCACCTTGGAGGTGCCTTCCCGAGCCCTGGCCCCACGCGGGTGATGGCGTCAGGGATCGTGGGCTCAAGGGGGGCTCACTCCATTGGTGTGGAGCGAGCTTCCCCGGCAAGAGTCTTGCCGGGGCTGCCGAGGCTGCCCCGGCAAGATTCTCCTGCCAGGGGGGCCTGCTTCGTCCCTTTGCTCTTTGTGGCCTTGGTCTTGGCGTTGCTCTGGCCATCTTGGGCTTCGGTCTTACCTTGGCTCACCTCCCTCTCTCTGCTTGGTGTGGTCGCGAGCGCGGCTCTGACTGCCCGTGCACAGGTAAAGGGGTACAAAAATGTGCACCTAGTTTTGTACACCGACATGAGAACCCGGGCCTGGGCCACACATAAGCGTGACACGTTGTTGGGTCAGGCCCAAAACGGTGTGCGGGCAGGCGGGGCAGTTTCTACCGCAGTAAGATTTTTTCACGTGTTGTGCTTCCCATGACCCGCGCGGGTGGCGCGGCGTGGAGGGGTGCGCATGATGTGGGCGGCATGCGTGGGGCGGTTTCCACAAGCATGCGTCACATCGCAATAAAGAGGCAGCTCGCGCCTTCCCCGTAAAGGGAGGGAGGCATGGAGGCGCGGCTCATTTACTGAATGCGGCTGGGGTGCGGTCTTCGAGGCATCCACTCCCCACGATCACGGGGTGGGGAGAGGTCGCCTCACCCGTCCCCTCGGTTCTGCACGTCTGCCACGCATCTTTCATGCGCTTGGGGTGGCAAACGGTGGAGGCAGGAAACCGGACCGTCACTGGTTGGGGCAGCGGTCGGTCCTGGTTCCATGCGCCTCTCGTGTCTTGATTGGCCGAGCAGAGGGGCCAAGCCCCAACCATGTTCCTTTATAAGGAGGGGGGAAGGGGGATGGCATCCCACACTCTTCTGTCGCCTATCTCCTCTTGCTTCTGCTTCTTCCTCTCGCCCGCCATGGAGAAAGGGAATCCTGGTCCCTCGACGGTGGCGGCGAGGGTCGCCACTCGACAGCGCGTCCCTCCTCCTCCTGAGCCCGTGGTGGTGGAACCGACCACGAGGGGAAGGGGGAGGGGGCGTGGCCGTGGGCAAGGCCATAGTGATCGGGGAAGAGGAGGACGTGGTGGTGCGCCGACCTCGCCCCCGCCAATGATGCCCTTTCCGATGGTGGGCCACGTTGAAGACTAGCCTTGTGAGTTCTTCATAAGGCTCCGCCGGCCCCCGCGTCATCGCCTTCGTCTCACCACCCAGTTCGCTCGGGTGATGGAGCGTGCCCCGCCCCAGACCCTCAGGTTGCACATGAGGGGCTGCGGGAACGGGGGCATGCGGGTTGACGTCGACTTCCTGGCTCCTCGAGTTATGTACCTCCGTTGTGGGTGGAAGACGTTTGCTCGCATCCACAGCCTGACGGCAGGGCTCGTCCTCTACTTCAAATTAATGGAGGATGCCTGCTCTCCGTCAAGGTCTTCAGAGAGTTTGGGACTTGCCTGAAGTGCTGCGTGGAGAGCTCCTCTGATGGAGATTCTGGCGATGGAAGCACATCCTCGAGCGAGAGTGACGGGGAGGACAGCGACAGCGATGACGGGAGTAACAGGCGGGCGGACGACGGGTCCGACTAGGTGTCGGACCAGCCGTCTCGGGGCTGCGTCGACAGCAGCAGCATCTGCACCGGGCCCCTTGAGCTTCTAGGGGTCGCCTCCTTGGGCGGCTGGCGCCGGAAGCCCGGAGAAGGTGAAGAAGGCGGATGGCGGGCCGTCAACTTGGAGTATGCAGGCACCGATGCCTCCGTCGCGTACTGCCGGTCCTGCCGCCTCGTCTTCCAGCTCTTCCCCCATCATCATCACCACCAACCTCCCGTCGGGGTGGCCACTGGGATGTTCTCCTAGTGCCTTCTGCCGTTTGCACCTTGCCAAGGTGCCCCTTTCTCCCTTTTCGCCTCCTTGACCTGCCTCCTGAGGAGAGGGACAAGAAAGGGATTACGGTCATCTTATCTCTTTTTAGTCTTGTAAGCCTTCGGACCTTTGTTAACTTTAGAACTTGTAATCCCCTTGTTCATGTTTTTCATTTCGTATGAACTGTACCTGTAGGGAATGTTTTTTTAGTGAAAAAGGGATGTTTGCCAGGTTTTTCGTCCGCAGGTAAAACCCACTACAAGGAGTAAATCCTTGTTACCTTTAAGATAAACGTTATCTCGCCCGCGGCAATAGGCCTTGCCGTCCCCCGACTTCGCTCGACCTTTCTCACACCCTTGGTGGAGGCAGGGATGAGGTGGGCTTAGGCTCCTCGTTTCATTTCCTTACTGTCGCGACTACGACCAAACTCGGTCCTAGGAAACGAGTCCTAGGGTCCGGAGCGAGGGGATCACGGTATCCTAAGGATAAAACGAGGTTTCACATACCTCAGTCCATAAAGAAACGCATGATAAGGGATAGTGAACTTATCTGAATCTGCAGCCCCCGGCAACCTTGGCTTGCCGCGGGTGGATCTTTGCTCTTGTAGCCCCTGGCATTTCTGGCTTGTCGGGGCCCGTACGCCGGTCCGTCCCTGTGGGAGTCCTGGATTAGGGGGTCTCCGGACAGCCGGACTATCTCCATTGGCCGGACTGTTAGACTATGAAGATACAAGATTGAAGACATCGTCTCGTGTTCGGATGGGACTCTACTTGGCGTGGAAGGCAAGCTAGGCAATACGGATATTGATATCTCCTCCTTTGTAACTGACCTTGTGTAACCCTAACCCTCTCCGGTGTCTATATAAACTGGAGGGTTTTAGCTTCTCCGATCTCGTGGTAGATCTACTCTTGTACTACCCATATCATCAATATTAATCAAGCAGGACATAGGGTTTTACCTCCATCAAGAGGGCCCGTACCTGGGTAAAACATTGTGTCCCCTGCCTCTTGTTACCATCCGCCTTAGACGCACAGTTCGGGACCCCCTACTCGAGATCCGCCAGTTTTGACACCGACATTGGTGCCTTCATTGAGAGTTCCTCTGTGTCATCGCCGTTAGGCTTGATGGCTCCTACTATCATCGATGGCGATGCAGTCCAGGGTGAGACTTTTCTCCCCGAACAGATCTTCGTGTTCGGCGGCTTTGCACTGCGAGCCAATTCGCTTGGCCATCTGGAGCAGATTGAAAGTTACGCCCCTGGCCACCAGGTCAGGTTCGGAAGCTTAAACTACATGACCGATATCCATGGAGACTTGATCTTCGACGGATTCGAGCCTCTGCCTTGTGCGTCACGCGGCCACGATGAGTATGATTTAGCTCTACCATCAGACAGTGTTCAGGAGATCGCACAGGCAGCCGCTCCGACCTTCAATTCGGAGCCAGTTGCGCCGTCCATGGACGGGTGGATGGACCCTGCCACGGAGGCCTTACCCTCAGCGGCGATCGAGCCGAACATTGACCTAACCTTGCACGAGAGCCGTGTTGTTAAACTGCTAGATCCTTCTCCGGCCACGGACTCCGAACCACCTGCGCCCGTTCCTATCGAATCCGATTGGGCGCCGATCATGGAGTTTACCTTCGCGGATATTTTTCAGCACTCGCCCTTTCGCGACATACTGAACTCATTAAGGTCTCTCTCCTTGTCAGGAGGATCCTGGCCGAACTATGTCCGGTAGGACTGGGATGTGGACGACGAAGAAATTCGCAGCCCACCCACCACCCACTTAGTAACCACTGTCGATGACTTAACAGACATGCTCGACTTCGACTCCGAAGATATTGATGGTATGGATGGCGATGCGGGAGACGCAGAGGAACCACTGCCCACAGGGCACTGGACGCCCACTTCACCACATGACATATACATGGTGAGCACACCAAGAGAAAACGACGACGAGGAACGGAAGGACGCAATGAAGGGTTGTCCCCTCGAGAAGCAGTCAAAGCGGCGGCGTAAACGCCGCTCCAAATCCCGCCTCGACAGAAACAACGATCATACAGACCCAGCGTTAGAGCAGGGGGAACCATTGCCGGACCATGGCAACATGAAGGATCAAGCCAAACAACCTGACTCTATCAAAGAAAATAGTCCGGACGACTTCACACTGGACAGACACCCGGAGCAACAAAATGCCCATCAAAGGCTTGTTGCCACCGCGAGGAGTCTAAAAAAGCAGAAGCAAAGACTCAAGGCTGCACAAGACACACTCGGAATCAGATGGAGCAAAGTACTCAACACAGCAGTGAAGTACGGCGGTAATCGCCCCACCAAGAGCTACCCGAAGCGGAAGTTGCTACCAGAATTCGATGAGGAGGCATTAGATCCCCCGCAAACAAAAATTAAAACGGCCACCTGGCCAGATAGACGACCTCACGACCAACATAGAGCGGCAAGCAATGCCGCACATAAGCCAATACGCGATCCACGCGAGGGCTCACATCAAAAGGACGGCGCAACCAGATCCATCTATGGACCACGCAGGCGCGCTCTAGCATACGATGCAACACAACAAACATCCGAACACTACGGTACACCTAGATACAGGGGTGCCGCACACCCCCTATGTTTCACCGACGAGGTACTGCACCATGAATTTCCCGAGGGATTCAAACCCGTAAACATAGAGGCATACGACGGAACAACAGACCCTGGGGTCTGGATTGAGGACTATATCCTCCATATCCATATGGCTCGAGGAGATGATCTCCACGCCACTAAGTATTTACCCCTCAAACTCAAAGGGCCAGCTCGGCACTGGCTTAAAAGCCTCCCCGAAAGCTCCATTGGAAGCTGGGAAGAGCTTGAAGACGCTGTTCGGGCAAATTTTCAAGGGACTTATGTGCGACCTCCGGATGCGGACGATTTGAGTCATATAACTCAACAGCCCGGAGAGTCAGCCCGAAAGCTTTGGAACAGGTTCCTTACTAAAAAGAACCAAATAGTCGATTGTCCGGACGCCGAAGCCTTGGCAGCTTTTAAGCATAGCGTCCGTGACGAATGGCTTGCCAGACACCTCGGCCAAGAAAAGCCGAGAACAATGGCAGCATTAACAAACCTCATGACCCGCTTTTGCGCGGGTGAGGATAGCTGGCTAGCCAGATGCAGCACCAGCGACCCCAGTACATCCGAAGTTAGAGATGGAAATGGGAAATCACGGTGCAACAACAATAATAAATGCCAGAATAAAGAAGACAACACGAAGAGCCCGACAGTAAACGCCAGATTCAAAAGCTCTCGGCCAAGTCAGCAAAAGCCGCCCTCTAAAGGCGCCAGAGACGAACTGTCCAGCCTAAACAAAATCCTGGACCAAGTATGTCAGATCCATAGCACCCCCGGTAAACCTGCTAATCATACCCACAGAGAATGTTGGGTCTTCAAGCAGTCCGGCAAGCTCAACGCCATACACAAGGGGGAAGATACACCAAGCGAAGACGAGGATGAGCCTCTCAAGCAAGACACTGGGGAACAAAGAAAATTTCCACCAGAAGTCAAAATAGTAAATGTGTTACACGTGATAAAGGGGAGAAACAAAGCGGCACTCCCAGATAAACATGCCCAAGGGCCTATCACCATGGAGTCCTGCCATTGGTCGTTTCAACCGATCACTTTTGACCATCGGGATTACTCAGCAAGTATCCGGCGTGCAAGATGAGCTGCCCTGGTATTAGACCCAATAATTGATGGATACCACTTTACACGAGTCCTGATGGACGGTGGCAGCAGTTTAAACCTAATATACCAGGATATAATCCGCAAAATGGGGATAGACCCAACGAAAATTTGCCTTAGCAATACTACCCTTAAAGGAGTAACGCCAGGCCCTGGGGCTCATTGCACGGGCTCCCTGCTACTAGAAGTTATATTCGGCTTCCCCGGTAACTTCCGTAGAGCACATTTAACATTCCACATTGCTCCGTTCCAAAGTGGCTATCAAGCACTACTTGGACGTGAAGCTTTCGCTCGCTTTAATGCAATACCGCACTACGCTTCCCTTACGCTTAAGATGCCTGGTCCACGTGGCATCATTACAGTAAATGGAAATATTAAGCGATCCCTGCGCGCCGAAGAGAGTGCGCCTGCCTTGGCAGCCGCACACTAAAAAGGGCCTCACCAGCTAAAGCATTTGATAGGTCGTCAAGACCACGGACACGGTTAGACGAGTCCGGCACAGCCATATGTAACTCACACAGGATTGATAAGCCACACCCCTATTACAAATACAAGGGGCTCAACGCGCGCAGACAAGTGGCAATTTTTACTCGTCTTGAATTGTACATGGTTTCTTCAAACCTACCTTTTCGCACGACAACTTTTCACCTAAGTTTCTCTCTTTTACAGATGACCAGCGTGCTACACCCGTCCAGGATACGGCACAACAGAGACACAGGCGCAGACGTGCAGCAGGGACCTGCCCAAGGATTCTTTTTAGATTAAGACCCTGCATCAACCTTTTTTATTGTCTCTTGTTGATACACATCCCTCGGATTCTCAGTACAATTGAGAAGGATACTGGCGTCTTGGCATGTGGCCACGTCAGAATAATGCACGTACCTGGACACCAGGGGCTTCTTACAAAGGGCACTATTTAGGCTCGGTTTATACCATAAAGACCGAATACCTTAGGGAGTGTTCGGCGTCGCGAGTTTGGCCTTATATGCATCAGCTCTGAATCATGTCTTTGGTCAAATGTTGGGTTTGCCCGGCTCCTATGTTTTGGTACCTTACATTCCGCTCTATCAGCTAAGGTAGCACTAGGAGAACTACTGCGATTGTGCCCCGGGTCATCCGGACGAGCACCTCAGTAGAGAAAGCCGAAAACTGACTATCATGATATAGCGTGAGACTGGTCAACCACTCGATGACCTATCGGAATGTTAGAATTCCTCCGCCTTAACGAAGGGCCATTTCGCGGCCAGGCATGTACGCACCCCGAATTTGGGAGAGTGCGGAGCCAACAGGGGCTATATAGTAGCCCCACCATCAAACTCCTATGGCTAAGTGAAAGTGTTAAAGCATTATAGTCCGGTTGCCTCGTTCGCTGCGCTATCACCTCCTTAATAGGACCAAGACGTTGGGTTAAGTGTGAAGACGCGTCTTTTGCGAACACCTCCGCATTATATGCGTGGGGGCTGAAGCCGACGACTGCAATCTTTCAGGTTATACACATGTATACATAAACGGCCGCACGGGAGGCATCATATTACTTTCAGGCAAAAGTATAAACACAGCCTTAATAAATTTCATAAAAACATTGTGTTTACAATGGGAATACATGTCACTCAAACATAATATTCTTCGAGCAATGGGCCTCTATCAAACGAGCACCCTCGAGAACCTCTTCGAAATAGTGCTCAGCAGCCACTCGACCTATGGCGGAACCCTGCGCCATGACAGTGGTAGCATCCATCTCTGCCCAGTATGCTTTAACACAGGCAAGAGCGATCCGCGAGCCTTCTATGCACGCTGACCTCTTCATCGCATTGATGCGCAGCACCACACCAAGGAACTACTGCACTAAGCTGAAATAGATGTTCGGTTTCGGCTTTTCCGGCCACAGCTGATCCACGACAGACCTCATGGCGAGTCCGAACAACCTATTCAGTTCGGCCCATTCGGCTAGCTGATCAGTCAATGGAAGCGGACGCTCTGGAACGTTGAATTGTGACCAGAACAGCTTGTCCACTTCATGATCTGTTTGACCTTGGAAGTATTTGGTTGCATCGGCAGAGCTCGCCGCCAAGTCCATATATGCATCTGCCGAACTCCACAGCCGATCCAGAGGGGCATACCATGGATCTCCGAACTTTCTCCGTAGCATGAACGGCTTCCCAGCCGCAATATCCCCGGCTTCACGCAGCTCCTCCTTCGCTCTCATAGCAGAGCGGGTGTCTTTGTTCGCCATCGTGGCCTTTTCAAGGTCCGCTGCCTTCAATCGTTTCTCTTTTTCAAGGACCTGGCAACGGTCGGCAGTGTGTTTTAATTCTACAGCCATCTTGGCCATCTTCTCTTTGCACCCGCAATGCGCGGTCTTCTTGGCTTTCAACTCTTCGACCGCCTTCAAAACAGCGGCATTACTAATCCTTGCTTGTTCTTTGGCTCGGGCAAGTTCTGCCCGCAAGGTTTCCACGGTGGCAGCTCCATCTGCAGTCACAACATATTAAAGATATTGGCATCATGCTACTCTTACTATGTGGCATTCACCAGAAAATAACACTTACCCTGTGCCTCGTCAAGCCTCTTGTTAACAAGCTCGATGTCGGCATCCGCCGCATCCAGTTGCCGCTTTAGTTCGGCAAATTCTTGAGTCCGGCTAACCACCGGAGCTCCCACTACCTGCACATTAAAGCGGTATGGTTATTGCCTGGGACTACGATCCTCTATTCACCTCCGTTCTCGGCGACAACCAGAGTCTCAGGTGCTACTATCTACACAGGGCACACCTAAAAATGTGCGGTACCATCACAAATGTACATCATTTTACGTACCTCAAAGCCCGTCAGTAGACTCATAAAGGCATCATGCAACCCGCTTTCGGCGGATGAGATCCTTTCCATCACCGTACCCATCAATGTAAGCTGTTCTTCTGAGATGGCTGCTCACTCCAACAGCTCTCTTAGTACGTCCGACCGCATACCAGACGGTGTCGGACTCTTCTATTTGCTCTCTTCGAAAGCTGGACGCTGGGGACTTCGGGTGACTATATGATTATCTTCTGGCCTCACTAGACCTGGAGAGGCCCTCCGTGACGACACTTCAAGGTCGCCTGCTTCTTGAGCGGAGGAGTCCGGGGGAGGCGTTTCGCTCTCCATCATCTCCGGAAGAAGATCCCCCGAAGATGAGGTCTGTTGAGAAGGGCTAAGATCCAAACTGCAAGAAATAATTTGGTTATTTTCCTCAGAGGCAAGGTAGTACGTATCCACTATTAAAGTACTTTCTGATTACTTATAGCTCATTGGAGGGCTGATCGCCGCATGGACTTTGTGCGGCAAGAGCACCCTCCAAGGCAGGACCCTCTGGCGGAGATTTCTTCTCCCGCTTGGAAACCTTGGTCTTCGGATCTTCAGAGGTAGTCCACTTCCTCCCCCAGGGTGAGAGAACGTCTGATTCCTCCCCTCGGTTATCCCCCCTCACGGAGGCGCTCATTCCCTCGGTCGGAATGGGAAGCGATGGAGGTCCGCTTTCGCCCTCATTATTCCCCCCTTTGTCTTCCTTTGAGGGCTCCGGGCAAGGTGCTAGCTCGAGCATCTTTTCTAGTACCGGATTTTCCAAACCCTCAGGAAGGGGGGCCGAACACCGAATCATCTTCGCCTTTGTTATACAATCTTGGTCAAAGAGCGATTTCTCGGAATGACGTTGTGGTAAACAAAAGACAGTGTGTTCGGCTAAAGGATTACTTACTTGGTCGGCGGTACGGTTGCTACTCAGGCCCACGTCCTCGGTGGTATCTAGACACTCTATTTGGGGTCCGAAGAATGATTTGTACATCTCCTCGTGCGTCAGGCCGAGGAAATTCTGAATAGTACGCGGCCCTTCTGGGTTGAACTCCCACATGTAGAGGGGTCGACGTTTGCAAGGCTGGACTCGACGAACCAGCATGACTTGCGTCACCATAATCAAACTGAAATCTCCTTCGAAGAGATTTTGGATGCGGCTTTGTAGTACATGCATGTCCTTGGCAGGACCCCAGCTCAGCCCTCTGCTAATCCATGACATCAGTTGTGGTGGAGGGCCTGAGCGGAAAGCAGGGGCAGCCACCCACTTGGCCCTTCTGGGAGCTGTGATATAAAACCACCCCTGTTGCCATAATCTGGACACCTCTGGAAAGGAACCTTTGGGCCACGGAGCTCCTGCTATCTTTCTTATTAATGCACCTCCGCACGCTGCATACTGCCCCTCGACCATCTTCGGCTTCACGTCAAAGGTCTTGAGACAGAGGCCGAAGTGAGGGGTAATGCGGAGGAAGGCCTCACACACGACAATGAATGTCGAGATGTGGAGAAAGGAGTCCGGGGATAGATCGTGGAAATCTAGCCCATAATAAAACATCCACCCCCTATCGAAGGGATCTAGTGTGGCCTAGTCCTCGGAGGAAGTGGGAGATGAACATGATGTCTTCGTTGGGTTCAGGAGTAGGGACGACCTGCCCTCAGGCAGGCAGTCGATGCGAAACCTCAGCGGTCAGGTATCTGGCCTCCCTCAACTTCTTGACGTCTTCTTTCGTAACAGAGGAGGGCATCCACCGGCCCTGAAGGCTAGATCCGGACATGATTGAAGATCCGGAGCACCTGACCTGGGCTTTGGGTGTTAGAACTCGAGGCGGGGGCAGGATTCTATTGAGCACAGGAGGGAAAAAATTAAAAGCCTTGTCCCTATATAGAGAGGGTGAATATCAAGCGTCCTCTCCGTAGCCGTTTGGGACTTGCCTATAATCTAGGAGTCCTAGACACGGTTGGGTTACCCACGCCCGTATTGATGAGAACACCGTAATAAGGGGACACGATCTTTGCTTTGACAAGACGTGTCGAAAAACTGCCTCGCGTTATGTGCGGGGCTAGTTAAAGGAAACGGTTCAAATAATCAGCAGGCCATGGCATAATGTCGTGTTGCCAAAACAAGTCAGCAAATTAGATTTGTGAAAATATTATTCTCTCTACGGTGGTATGCGGAACTTATTTTGCAGGGTTGGACACTATCCTTATATTCAAATTCTCCCATGGTATATTCGGAGGAGGAACCCGCCTTGCAATGCCGAAGACAATACTGCGCGCCGGACTCATCGTCATTGAAGCCTGGTTCAGGGGCTACTGTGGGAGTCCTGGATTAGGGGGTCTCCGGACAGCCAGACTATCTCCATTGGCCGGACTTTTATACTATGAGGATACAAGATTGAAGACTTTGTCTCGTATCCGAATGGGACTCTACTTGGCATGGAAGGCAAGCTAGGCAATACGGATATGGATATCTCCTCCTTTGTAAACGACCTTGTGTAACCCTAACCCTATGCGATGTCTATATAAACTGGAGGGTTTTAGTCCGTAGGATAACAACTACAACATATAATCATACCATGGGCTGGCTTCTAGGCTTTAGCCTCTCCGATCTCGTGGTAGATCTACTCTTGTACTACCCATATCTTCAATATTAATCAATCAGGACGTAGGGTTTTGCCCGAACCTGGGTAAAACATTGTGTCGCCTGCCTCCTGTTACCATCCTTAGACGCACAGTTCAGCACCCCCTACCCAAGATCCGCCAGTTTTGACACCGACAGTCCCCTTTCTTCCAAAGCAGCTCGGCAAGGATATTCATGTGTCCTGTGAACCAAAGAAGATAGAGAGGAACAGAGAGATGCGCACTCGACCTCTAAGCTAGGGGTGAGCTGCCGCTAAGCACTATCAACCCTAACCAAGGACGAGACTCGACCGAGCATGCATGCTATAACTTAGGGCGCCAGTGCTTCATTTATTCTCGCTCAGGGTTTGCGCCTGGCTTTGTTCAAAGGGTCACATGCCTTGTTGGCAAAGCTCGTACAAAAGGTGGCTTGTCGGGATGCCCGGCAAGCCGCTCCTTGTGGGCAAAACTTGCGAAGATGCTCGATGTTCCAGGAGTTGCTCACTGGGACGACCTCTTCGGTCTCCAGGCGGACTGCGCCGGGCCTGGTGACTCGTATTACCTGATAAGGGCCTTCCCACTTCGGCATCAACTTGTTGGAATTCTTGGCTGACTGAACGCGCCGAAGAACAAGGTCGCCTTCCTCAAAGCTTCGGGCATGAACCTTGCGGCTATGGTAGCGGCGCAAGGCTTGCTGGCAGCGTGCCACTCTCACAGCCACCCAAAGACAATCATCCTCAAAGAGTGTCGCGTCATCTTGGCGCAATGGCTCTTGCTCAAGCTCATCATAAACGAGCACTCAAGGTGACCCGTATATGAGTTTCGTGGGGAGAACTGCTTCTGCCCCGTATACCAGGGCAAAAGGTGTCTGGCCGGTGGCTCGATTTGGCGTCGTTCTGATCGACCAAACAACCGCCGACAACTCATCAATCCAGCGCCTTCCGCTCTTGTGCAGCCTGTCAAAGGTCTTCATTCTCAAGCCTTGCAACACTTCAGCATTTTCCCTCTCTGCTTGGCTGTTGCTCTGTGGATGTGCCACGGAAGCGAAACAGACCTTGCTGCCGAGGTCTCGGGTGTACTGCATAAAGGTGTGGCTCATGAACTGCGTGCCGTTGTCGGTGATGACTCTGTTTGGCACACCAAATTGGCAGACCAGTCCTTTGAAGAATTTGACGGCTGACTGAGCAGTCACCCTCCTCACTGCTTCCACCTCTGGCCACTTTGTGAACTTGTCGATTGCAATATACAAGTACTCAAAGCCCCCGACGGCGCGGGGAAAGGGCCCAGTATGTCCAGCCCCCAGACCGAGAATGGCCAGGAGAGAGGGGTTGTTTGAAGGGCTTGAGATGGTTGATGAAGCTTCTTTGAATGGAACTGGCATGCTTCACACTTGGTGACTAGTGCCGTCGCATCCTGGAGGGCGGTGGGCCAAAAGAAACCTTGCCGGAACGCCTTCCCGACAAGGGCCATTGACCCTATGTGGGAGCCACATAAGCCTCCATGTATGTCTGCCAACTGCTCCAGTCCTGCCTCCCGGGGGATGCACTTGAGTTTCACACCGTTCGACCTTCTCCGGTAACAGGACGTCATCGACGAACTGGTATAGGGCGGACCGACGGGCTACTTTCTTCGCTTCTTCCCGCTCCTTAGGAAGTTCCCCTATTTGGAGGAATTGGACGGTATGTTGCGCCCATGCCGGAGCCTGAGGCTCGACGGCAAGGACCAAAGGCATATCTTCCTCCATGAGAACGGTTGTCTCTACGGCCAGGGCCTGACGCCCCGCCGGAGCCAGCTGTTCTTGGGCAGGCTCAGCATCTGCGGCAGTACCCTTGCCGACGTCCCCAGGGGCTCGGTAGGAAAGTACTTGCCGGGACCAGATTTTCTCTGCTTGCTCTGCACTGCTGATGGATCAATGGATGGTTGAGTTAGCCGGAGCAAAAAGGTACCTAGTTTCTCTGCTTGAATGCGGCACGCTTTGACAGGTAATTGGCGATGTCATTCTCCGCTCGGGGTACGTGCTCCGCCTGGATACCTTCAAAGCGTTCCTCCAGCTTCCTTACCTCATCCATGTATGCTTCCATCAGTGGGCTCTGATAATCATTGTTGACTTGCCTGGCAACGAGCTGCGAGTCACCCCTGATGATGAGCTTCTTAACCCCGAGGTCTGCCGCAATCCTGAGTCCGGCGAGCAATCCCTCGTACTTGGTGGTGTTATTGGTGGACATCTCCCTGGGGAAGTGCATCTGGACCATGTACTTGAGGTGCTCTCCGGTGGGTGTGACAAGCAGCACACCGGCACTGGCGCCTTGCAGCGAGAAGGCTCCATCAAAGTACATGATCCAGTTGCCATCTGCTTACTTGCCGAGGAGGGTAGTCTCCTGGATTTCTTCGTCAGGTGTTGAGGTCCATTCCGCGATGAACTTCGCCAAGACTCTGCTCTGAATTGACGAGGTACTCTCAAACTTTAAGCCGAAGCTTGACAACTCCAAGGCCCATTCCACAATCCTTCCGGTTGCATCCGGGTTGTGCTGTATCCGTTGCAACGGGAGGTGGGTGACGACAGAGATCTCGTGGGCCTGGAAGTAGTGACACATCTTCCTCGAGGCCATAAGGAGGATGAAGATCAATTTTTGCACACCGGAATACCTTGACCTAGCCCCCTTCAAGAGGGAGCTGACAAAGTAAATCGGGTGCTGCATCATCTTTTTCTTAGGCACAACTTCACTCGACCGTGCGGGCATCGCCTTGGTGGCACCAGACTCTGGCGGGGGCTGTGCCTTGTCGGCACCAGGCCCTGCCGGGGGAATCTCTGGCTTGCCCTCTGCTGGTCCTGCCACCATTGTCGCCTCCTTGTCGACCTCCCTCTGCGCCACTAGTGCGGCGCTGATCAATTGATTCATCGCCGCCAGATAGAGCAGCAACAACTCTTGTGGTTTAGGCGCAACTAGTATTGGCATGGAGGAAAGGTATCTCTTCAGGTCATGTAGTGCGGCCTCGGCTTCTGGTGTCCAGTCCATTGGGCCCGCCTTCTTCAAGATCTTGAAAAAGGGAAGGGCGCGCTTGGCGGACTTAGATGAACCGGCTCATGGCGGCAACGCAGCCGGTGAGCCGACGCACATCGTTAATCCGCTTGGGCGCCTCGATCTCCTCAATAGCCTTGATCTTGTCTGGGTTTGCCTCGATCCCGCGTTGTGACACGAAGAACCCGAGAAGCTTGCTGGACGGGACGCCGAAGACGCACTTCTCAGGGTTCAACTTGAGGTTGATCTTGCGCAGGTTGGCAAATGTCTCTTCTAGATCTTGCACAGGAGTCGGCCCGTGCTTGGTTTTGACCACTATGTCATCCATGTAGGCTTCCATATTTCTATGGACCTGAGGTTCAAAACCAATTTGGACTGCTCTTGCAAATGTTGAGCCTGCACTCTTCAACCCGAAAGGCATCCGTAAAAAGCAATACGTACCACATGGGGTGATGAATGATGTCTTCTCTTCATCTCATAAAGATTTGGTGGTAGCCTGAGTAGGCATCGAGGAATGATAACAGATCACACCCGGCCGTGGAATCAACAATCTGGTCGATGCGCGACAATGGGAAGGGGTCCTTAGGACAAGCCTTATTGATATCTGTGTAATCAATACACAGCCTCCACTTCCCATTCGCCTGGCGCACCACTACCGGATTGGCCAACCACGTCGGGTGGAGTACCCCTCTCACCAAACCCGCCGCTTCTAACTTCCTGATCTCCTCTGTGATGAACTCCTGCCTCTCTAGAGCCTGCTTTCTGACCTTCTGCTTGACGGGCCGCGCGTGGTGGCAGACAGCTAGGTGGTGCTCAATCACCTCCCTGGGAACACCGGGGATGTCGAATGCTTGCCATGCAAACACATCAACATTCGCCCGCAGGAAGGTGATGAGCTCGCCTTCCTGTTTGCTGTCGAGGGTGGAGCCTATGATGAAGGCCCCTCCCATGCCGTCCTCCGCGACGGGCACCTTCTTGGTCCGCAGGGGCTTGGCTCTGGATCTCTTGCTCTTGTCGACAGATCTCTCTGGCACATCCTCAACGGTAGCACAACACCCCGAGGAGGTGCGCTTGCCGGAGTGGTTGTGAGAGGTCTTGCCGGGCTCCTTCTTCCTTCTCGGGCCTTCGGCGGCAGGAGCAGGCGCCTTGGCGGCAGCTGCTGCAACTGCTTCCTGGTAGAGTTGGTCGGCGCAGATCAGCGTGTCCTTCTTGTCGGAGGGGACGGAGATGATGGTCAATGGCCCGGGCATCTTTAGCATGTTGTAGGCGTAGTGTGATGCCGCCATGAACTTGGCTAGTGCCGGGCGGCCGAGGATCCTATTGTAGGGTAAGGGGATCTCGGCCACGTCGAAGAGGATCTTCTCCGTCCGGTAGTTCAACTCTCCTCCAAATGTCACGGGCAGTGTGACCTTTCCCTTTGGCTGACTCCTCCCCGGATTGACCCCTTTAAACATGCCGCTTTCCTCGAGGTCTCCGTCAGGGATTTGCAACCTTTTGATCACGACAGGCGAGATCGGGTTCAGGCCGGCCCCGCTGTCAACAAACATCTTGTTCACCTTGAGGGTGTGTATTGTTGGCGAAACCAACAACGGCAAACACCCGACCGCGGTAGTGCGATCAGGGTGGTCCTCGGCGTCAAAGATGAGGGGCGTGCTGGACCACTTTAGTGGCTTCTGAGCATCGAACGGCGGCTCTGCTACTGTAACCTCTCGCGCCCACTGCTTGAGCTGGCGGTGAGAGGCATGCAGCAAGGCGCCGCCATCGACACACATGGCCCCCATAGCCTTCTGGAACCCTTGCTCCCTAGACTCGTCATCCTCGCCGTGATCATCGTCTTCTTGCTTCTTAGCGCGGCCCCGGGCGGGCCTCTCTTGCTGGTTGTCCTTGCCGGGGCGGCCTCCTTGGCCGCCATGCTTCTTGCCGGATCCCTCAGCACCATCTTGTTCCTTCCCCTTGTCCCGCCTTTCGTACTCAGCCTTTTGCTTCTCAGCAAGTAGCTCGACTTGTCGGCAGTTCTGGAGATCGTGGCCCTTGGTGTGTTGGATCTTGCAGTATTGCATGCCGGAGCTTCCTGGCTTGTCGGTAGCCACCAAGGCCCGGCAGGCGGCGCACCCAGCAATCTCCTTGCCGGGGGTGTCTGCCTTGACCTTCTTGCCAGCACCGGTGTCGTCAGATCCCTCAACGGAAAGCATGGCCTTGCCCTTGTGTTTCTTGTTGCGACGCCGACCCTTCTTTATCGGGGCGGCGGCGTCCTCATCGATAGAGTCGGTTTCCGCGCTGGCGTCTTCGCCGGGGTACTTCCTTCCCTCTTTAGCCCGGGCACATCTGTCGGCCAGAACGTAGAGCTCGGCCACATCCTTAACCTTGGTCATCGCCAGCTCCTCGCGCATCTTGCGATTGCGCACATTCTGATGGAACGTGCTAATCACAGCGGCGGGATGAATGTCGGGGATGTTGTACTACACCCGGCTGAATCTCTGGATGTACTTGTGCAGGGTCTCCCCTTCCTTCTGGGGATGATATGCACATCACTATCCTGGCCATGAGCTTGGTGGCCTCCTGTGAAGGCGCCAATGAACTCATGGCACGGATCTAACCAGGAAGAGATGGAGTCCGCTGGCAAGTGCATCAACCAAGACATCAGATTGGGTTTGAGCACCAGCAGGAAGTAGTTGGCAAGCACCTTGTCGTCGCGAGCCCCAGCGGCCTGCATCGCGATGGTGTAGATGCTAAGGAACTCGGACGGATGGGTCTTGCCGGTGTACTTCCCGCTGACGTCGGCCTTGAATGTGCGGTGGGACGGCCATTGGAACTACCTCAGCTCACGGGTAAAAGCCGGGCAGCCCACCTCGTAAGGTAGCCCGTCGGGGCCCCCCGGTGTCGGGTGGTCCATAGCGGGTCCCGCCCGCTTGTCCGACTGGTAGCGTGTTTCGCGCCGGTGCTCGACAGTGGTTTGAGCATCTTCGTGAGCTCGCTCT